>NC_073631.1:27405000-28030000 GCF_029407905.1 Bubalus kerabau | reverse complement strand
ATAGAGTCAGTGATGCCATCTAACTATCTTATCCTCTGTCATCCCCTTCTCCTCCTGTCTTCAATCTTTCCCAGCATCAGGGTCTTTTCCAGTGAGTCAGTTCTTTGCATCAGGTGGCCAAAATATTGCAGTTTCAGCCTCAACATCAGTCCTTCCAATGAATATTCAGGACTGATTTCCTTTAGGATTGACTGGTTGGAGAGTCCCTTCTCCAACACCACAGTTCAAAAGCATCAATTCTTCGGTGCTCAGCTTTCTTTATGGTTCTACTCTCACATCCATACGTGACTTCTGAAAAAGCCACAGCTCTGACTAGATTGACCTTTGTTGGCAAAGTAATGTCTCTGCTTTTTAATATGCTGTCTAGGTTGGTTATAGCTTGTCTTCCGAAGAGCAAGCATCTTTTAATTTCATGGCTGCCGTTACCATCTGCAGTGATTTTGGAGCCCCAAAAATAACGTCTGTCACTGTTTCTATTGTTTCCCCATCTATTTGCCATGAACTGAGGACCAGATGCCATGATCTTAGTTTTCTGAATGTTGAGTTTTAAGCCAGCTTTTTCATTCTCCTCTTTCACTTTCATCAAGGGTTCTTTAGTTCTTCTTCACTTTCTGCCATAAGGGTGGTGTCATCTGCATATCTGAGGTTATTGATATTTCTCCCAGCAATCTTGATTCCAGCTTGTGCTTCCTCCAGGCCAGCGTTTCTCATGATGTACTCTGCATATAAGTTAAATAAGTAGGTTGACAATATTCAGTCTTGACGTACTCCTTTCCCAATTTGGAACCATCTGTAGTTCCATGTCCACTTCTAACTGTTGCCTCTTGACCTACATACAGATTTAACAGGAGGCAGATCAGGTGGTCTGGTGTTTCTGTCTCTTTAAGAATTTTCCACAGTTTGTTGTGATCCACACAGTCAAAGGCTTTGGCATAGTGAATAAAGCAGAAGTAGATGTTTTTCTGGTATTCTCTTGCTTTTTCAATGATCCAGTGGATGTTGACAATTTGATCTCTGGTTCCTCTGCCTTTTCTAAATCCAGCTTGAACATCTTAATAGGTGATATCATTATATATGTAGGGTTCTTATAAATCAAATGGAAAACAACAAATATTACAGTAGACAATTAGAAAATTGAACAGGAACAAAAGAAATACAACTGACTAAAAAACTCAAAACCACTCTCATGAACAGAGAACATCAGATTAGGACAACAAATGATAGTTTTTCACTTACAGTATTGGCAGAGGTTAAGGAGGAGTGATAAAGCCCAGCATTGGCGTGGGAACTTTTTGTGCACTGTTTTGGGAAGTGCACATAAGCCTAACCTTGTTGGGAGGCTGCCTGGTAAAATGCATTTAAAATATACATAACCTTTGATCCTACAATGTTTTCCAGGAACTGTTCCTAAGGAAATCATAATTCAAACTTGCAAAAAGTAACGGAAAATGCAATTCACTGAGTATAGTTTATAATAGCAAATGATCTATAATGATTCCTATAGTCAAAGAATGCAAATAAAATAACCGTGAATGTTTAAACAGGACAGAGCGTAGAAAGATAGGTCTTCAACCGTCAGCAGTTATCTCAGGGCCTCTAGGAGTAAGGGAGGGGATGAGTTAGTAGGCATTAGTGAGGACTTTGATTCATTTTCTTTTTTCTGTCTTTGTTTTTGTTGTTATTTTGTTTTGACTTTATACTAAGCAAGGAAAAACATACTTTGTCTTGTTTTTTAAAAAAGTGATATTCAATGCTGTGCCATTTTTGTACTACTTCATGTTTTCTATTCTTTTCTAGAAAATAAGGTTGATTTCTCTGTGGGTTCTGTCGCATTTTACTTTTTACTGTAGTTATGATAAATATTTTGGGAAAAATGAAAATATCCACCAGATAGAAACCTGAAACTAATTGGGGAAAAAAAAGTGTGGATTATTTAAAAGGCAGTATTTGAATTGGGCATTCCTTATTTTTAGCAAATGTTTCTTTTTAACTCTAGGTAATAAAGACATCACGTGGGTAATGCTAGAAGCTGGTGCCGAAACAGATGTTGTCAACTCTGTAGGAAGAACAGCAGCTCAGATGGCGGCCTTTGTGGGTGAGTTTTTAGGACAGTTTTACATTAGGTTATACCCCAAATTTCCCCCATGGAAAAAAAATGCCACTTTGCTTCTCAGAGTGTAAATACTGTCATGTGTCCTTTTTAAAAAGCAAACGTTTACGGTTTTGTCTAACTTAATGAAACACCTAATGACATTTTGGAGAACATGAACAAGCTGTTCAAATTTCCACTCTGAGATAGAGAGTGTGGTGAGGCCTTTCTGTTGCAGTCAAATGCTTGAATGAGAATAGTTTACTCCTCTAAGGAAGTAGTTAAACCTAGTATTTAAGAATAAGAACTGTGGAGTCAACTATCTGGGTTGAAATTCTGTTTGTACCACCTAATAGGAAGTTACTTAATGATTTTGATCTTCAATATAATGGTTACATGATCATTAAAATAGGAAATGGCAACCCACTCCAGTGTTCTTGCCTGGAGAATCCCAGGAATGGGGGGGAGCCTGGTGGGCTGCCGTCTATGGGGTCGCACAGAGTCGGACACAACTGAAGCGACTTAGCAGCAGGAGATCATTAAAAGGATTAAATGAAATGATAGACCTAAAGAGCTTTAACTGTAGCTCTCAATAAAGGCCATCAGTTATTCCTATTTACAATAATTATAACAATGATTAGGAATGAGTATTAATGATAATACAACATACAGCTGTTTCAGTATCATCCTCAGCAACCATCAACATTTATTGTGTGTGCCCAGTATTTCTTGGTATGTTAATCCTGTTACTTGATAGAGAGGGTTTAGAAGAGAGTGGGAATGAATATTTGATGTTTGGTATTTTGGCCCCACTGAGTTGGCAGTTAGCAGAGTCCACTGGTAGAAAAGCAAAATCAGAAACATCTGATTTATTGGGAATACAGTAAATAGCTTTGTGAGACCAAATGATTCATGAAACAGATACTTAACATTCACAACCTATAGATCAAGCATCACTCTAGGTGCTTTGGTGAATAAAACAGGATATTTGTGTATTTATGGCACTTAAGTGGCTAATAGGAATGACTGTGAAAATATACTCTGATGGATGACTTAAGGGTTCCATAGAAATACATCAAAGGGAGGGATCTTCTCTCCCATTCCAAGGGAATGTCAAGAGAGAAATTACTTTTAAGCTGAGATATAGGGGGAATTTGGAGAAGGCAATGGCACCCCACTCCAGTACTCTTGCCTGGAAAATCCCATGGACGGAGGAGCCTGGTAGGCTGCAGTCCATGGGGTCGCTAGGAGTCGGACACGACTGAGCGACTTCACTTTCACTTTTCACTTTCCTGCATTGGAGAAGGAAATGGCAACCCAGTCCAGTGTTCTTGCCTAGAGAATCCCAGGGATGGGGGAGCCTGCTGCGCTGCTGTCTCTGGGGTTGCACAGAGTTGGACACAACTGAAGCGACTTAGCAGCAGCAGCAGCATAGGGGGAATTAATCAGATATGGGGGACAGTTAACTGTATATGGTATTAAAATTTATTATTGTGTTACTTAAAGCTACTCATAGTAGGTACAGTTGACTAAGTCAGACAGTCACAGAGTCACTTTTTTTCACAGCTCTATGAAAACAAATATTCTTGTTTTATTTTAACTCAGTTTCAGGAAGATTTGAGAAAGGTATGACCTTGCTGAGCAAATTGCAGAGAAATATTTGTCTCATAGTTAAGGGCTCCCTGGTTGCCACCACCTCACCTCTCAGCTAATTTTAAGGGTGTCAGTGTAGTAAGAAAAGAACATTAAACTAGGAATCGTGAGACTCATATTTTAGTTCATGTCTGCTCCTAATTATTTCCAAGATCATAGGCAAATCCCTTCACTGCCACATCTTCAGTTTTCTGATATGTACAGTGACGCCAGGGAATTAAATGATCTGAAATTCTGTTTAACTCTGCAAGTTTTCATTATGTCCACGATGTAATGAAATAGAGCTCAGATAGAGGTTAAGTGTCTTTCCCCAGACCACAGGGCTGAAAGTAGTGGAGGAGTTTGTGTTTCAACCATTAATAGAATAGTTTTCTTTTTCTCCTTTTTTTTTCTTTTAATACTACCATGTTAATAAAAATCTAAGGTACAAATGTCTTCATTTCCATCCTAGAGTGAGGGTAATGTTTTCATTCCATTTTAATCTATTTAGACTAATTTCATAGAAAATTGCATTGCACCCTTTCAAGTTGACATTATATTTTCCTTATAGTTAGTCTTATTAAAAACTCATTCTCCCACTTTTATTTCCCTCAATCAGGTCGATACATATACATTTGTATTCATATGTGCAAGATTTTTTAATCTTTTAAAAATATGATCATAGAAATATATTCTTCCAGCTTTCTTCTTGCCAGTATACCATGGAAGTCCCTTAGGTGATGGTTTGTGTGTTTTCTTGTATTTCCTTAATGTGATTGGCCTATCCTTGTTAGAGTACATTTCCTTTCTGTTTTTATTAACTTAAAAATCAAGAATGCTTTTCTGTTCTACTAGTACGTACTCTGCTATTCACAATGCTCCCAGTTAAACCTGTATTTCTTAGTTATTATCTAGAAATGAACAAAACTATAGCTGGTGCCCCACCCTTAAGATATTATATTTGCCCATTTAGCAACCCCAACAAGATGAAATCATTAAAACTCAGTTTATTTCTCCACATTCCCTGTGTTTGTCAGGCATCCGGACTTTCCTTTCCTCCTCCACCACTACCACGAGGTGTGGCCTTGGCTGAGACAGTTTAGAATTTTTAGTACCAATGTATCATTAGAATGTCATCCACGGTGTGTTCTTTCTCCTTTAGCAGTCCCCGCCATCTACAGTGTAATTTCTCTTGTCATGCTGTCTCCACCCATTGGGATTGACTGTCTCTGCTACCAAGGGCTGTTGTTCTTTCTCCACACTATCTTTTCTCCTTGCTCCATCTTGATCATTGTTCTCATTTAGCATTTGATTATAGGACCTTCTCAGATTGCACATGATTTGAAACCCATCATAACCAAAGCTATCTTTTTCTCTGAAATGCAAGTTCTATCTTGGCTTGTTCCATGATTCTTGTATCACTGCTCTGCTCTCTTATATATGTAGACATGACTCCACAGTTTTCTAAATCCTGGTTTTGCAAGTGCGAATGTGATTTGTCTTTGTCAGCTTTTCGTTTCTTATGCTAGAAGTGTGTTTCAATTTCAGTTTATCCTTGAAAGTAAAAAATTGTACTGGATGTGTCTGATTGTATTTATGTTCTCATAAATCCTGCCTAGGACTGACTCAGTGAGCCCATTTAGTCTAGAAGACTCAAGTCCAGTGGCAGTAATGATGGAACACAAAATGGTCCCCACCCAGCTCCCACTCCCAGCATTTATTTTCTGTATTAATAGTACTGTTTTATTTGCGTGTATTCCCAATTCATAAATTAAAAACTAATAAAGCTAAATATTTAATAATTTCAGTTATAAAAAATTAAATATACATTAAGAACTTATAAAGATAAACTTTAAATATATATGTATATCACTCTGCTGCTGCTGCTAAGTCGCTTCAGTCGTGCCCGACTCTGTGCGACCCCATAGATGGCAGTCCATCAGGCTCCCCAGTCCCTGGGATTCTCCAGGCAAGAACCCTGGAGTGGGTTGCCATTTCCTTCTCCAATGCATGAAAGTGAAAAGTGAAAGTGAAATCGCTCAGTCGTGTCTGACTCTTCGCGACCCCATGGACTGCAGCCTACCAGGCTCCTCCTCCCATGGGATTTTCAGGCACGAGTACTGGAGTGGGGTGCCATTGCCTTCTCCTGTATATCACGCTAACAGAAATTATTGATGGATTATTTAAAATATCAGAATAACCTAAGCAATATCTAAAATGATAAAGATAAATCTTGAAAAAAAACATGTTTTTTTCCTTCTCACAAAGGTGTAATTTTAAGAAACGCGTAGTCCTGTGATAGTGTCATTGTTATATAGCCATTATTTTTATGCACAGATATTTCCAACTGCTAACAGGGCTTTTTCTGAGTATCCTCATTAGGGGACTGATGAGAGGATGTAAGTTACAAGCTAAGTCTATGTTTTTCTCTCTCTCTGATTCTTTTAACTTAGATTTTCCTAGGTCTCTTTATATGTTGAGAAGCTTTTTTAGAGTATCTTTTTTTTTTTTAAACAGGAACATCTATCTTTTTATTGAAGCTGGATGTGTTTTAGAGCTTCCCTGGTGTTTTAAAAAAGCAGTGCAGTTTGTCTTCATCTGTAGTTGCTTCATGCACAGCTGTGAATTCCTGCACTCTGTTATCTGTGCCATGTTTTCATGCTGCTTGCAATATATTTGCTTGATGGTCATTTTCCTCCCTTCTTGAAAATTATGTAGGTAGAAATGATCTTTCCAAACAGAACACTTTATATTTTTTAGTATTTCTTGTTACTGTTTGACTTCTCAAGATACATATAATGGAGATTTCTGGTTTTAAAAAAAGAAAAAGAAAGTGATGTCTCAGTACTTACAAATAGCATCAAACACCAAAAATGATACGTCATCACTACTAAAATTTGCTTTCAAATCATGACTGTGTTGTTTTTATCATTTAATTATTAGTTGTCCATCCATTTCTTTTCTTTTCTTTTTTTCCCCCGGATATGTTTTTTCAGCTCTCTCATCTTTCCCATAGTGATTTCTATATCCTAATTTTTAATCTATTTTGAGATATTTTATCTACTTCATCTTCTGCATTACTATTTTAGTTCTCCATTGTAACCAGGATTACCCTTCTCAGTTTGTCTATTAACTTTTAAAAATGGAATCTCTCTGTGGTCCATGAGAGTCTCTTTACATACAGTAATTGATCTGCTTAAGTATTCTTTGAGGGTTTTCTTTATGGTTTGGTTGTGGAGTGGTTGTAGTAGATGTTATAGTACACGTTCCACGGAAGAGGCCCTCTGTTGGAGACATTGCGTAGTCTTTCGAGATTGGATCCACTTGGGTCTGCATCTCCTAGGCAGTCAGGTAAAGCTGACAGGGTCATGGGCCATGAAGGGCTGTGCCATCTCTCTATACCTCTGGGCCCAGGGTCAACAAACCAGGAAATATTTCAGCCTCCGCTGAGACACAACTCTTGGGTTATCCTCAAACTCTTGGGCAAGCTGAGAACTTGACCAGCCTCAAAGATCCACCTGGACCACAGTGCAGTCCCCCTGCAAGTCACCTGTTGTCAGCAGGATTGAGCAGATGCTCCCTGGACCATACACAAGTGGGCAGGGGCCACACGGGCCACCCAGAGCAGACCCCTCTCCCGGAGCCCTGGCATCTGGGTCTGCTCCGCAGGACTCTTTCAGCCCTCATCAGGCAGAAAGGAGAAAGAAGTCTGTCTTGCAGAGATTCCTGGAAAAGCCTGCAATTGCAGATGGGCCCTGCTTGTCCAGAGGGGCCACTTCCTTGCTCCAGAGAAGTAGTGGAGAGGGAGCCAGCGGGGAGGAAGCAGCAGGGACGTGCAGTCAGCCGCCAGCTTCTCCAGGGAAGGTTCTGCTTTCCTAGAACAGTTTTTACCTCTGGGGATTGGCTTCCAGAAGTGGCACAGGGATCTATGAGGAGCTACGGTGTGGATTCCAAGCCTGTGGATTCCAAGCTTATGGAAGCAAAACCTTTTTCTCTATTTCATTTCACAAAAAGGCCAAGCTTTTCTCAAATCCAAGGGGAGGAGAGATTAGCTTAACAAAATGGGTAGTAATTATAATGACAATAAGAAACTTAATACAGAATAAATTTAAATTTTGTGTAAAGAAAGCCAGATGTGATTAGGGAAGAACGAACATCATTTGTATAGGAGTGGAAGAAGAAACATTTAAATTATGCACAACTTTTATTAAATATTTAGGGCCAGTTTTAAGTAGAACACTGCTTTTTTATTATTGTTGTTATCCGCATAATCTTCTTATGTATTGTAGATTTTGTGTCTTTAAAAGGGGATTATTTCTTGACTTCGAATAGCATGCTTATAGATGTTTCCTAAAATATTTTACCTCTCCCCTTCCTCCTCTACTCTCCTAAAAGTTAAGGACGTTGACGCATGTTGACTTGAGAAAACAGAACAACATAATGAAAAAATGGAAAATGTCTTATTTTGAATGATAAAACAATACATTTCCTATTTTCCTATTAAAAGGTCAACATGATTGTGTGACTATAATCAACAATTTCTTTCCTCGAGAGAAACTGGATTATTACACTAAGCCCCAGGGACTGGATAAAGAACCGAAACTGCCCCCAAAGTTGGCAGGCCCACTGCACAAAATTATCACTACAACAAATCTTCATCCTGTCAAGGTACTGTAGTTTATAGTATTTGCTTTCTATTTAAATTGTGTGTGTGTGTGTGTGCATGGGCGCGTGCTTAGTTGTGTCTGACTCTGTGTGTGTGCGTGCGCACGCACGTGCTTAGAGGTGTCTGACTCTTTGTGACCCCATGGACTGCAGCCCACCAAGCTCCTCTGTCCATTGGAACTTTCCAGGCAAGAATACTGGAGTGGGTTGCCATTTCCTTCTCCAGGGGATCTTCCCAACCCGGGGATGGAACCCCAGTCTCCGGCGTTACAGTCAAATCCTTTACCATCTGAGCCACCAGGGAAGCCCATTTATATATTGCTTTAGAATTTAAACTGCTCTTAGTATATGAGTCCTAATTGTCTTGGGTTGCTTTTTGTTGATGTAAAACTTGTGATAGGCTCTCCTGTTCAGTTGATACAGTGAAGTAGTGCTCTTGTTTGAAACCTACAAGAGAGTGAGGGACACAGACCAGAGCAAGAGGAAGAGTAAGGCAGAGAGGTGGGTTCAGCCAAAACCTAGCTTCCACTTCGTCTCACAGTGAGCTCTGTTTATTAGTGGCTCCAGAGAGGCAAGGAAACCAGGGTTTCCTGTATCAGTATGTCATGGTTGAAGTCTGTCCCCGGGGGAAAGGACAGCCGCCCAGATGGTGCCAAGTGAGGTGGTTCTCTCTGGATGAAGGGAGTTCCCCGAGGAAGGAGGCAACTCTGAGCCATTTCAGCCAAAAGTCCCAGTTGCAGGAACCTGGTATATGGGCCTGGTAACGAGGATCTGGGTGAGGGACCAACAACATCCAGTACAATAATTATCCTTCCAGGCAGTGTTTGGAAGTATAATCATGAATACATTTCTTTCCTGCAAGTAGGTATCTGATGCATTTAAGTAGTACAGTTCTTCCAGTAAATAGTCAAATCACACAGATTTTCATACTTTGTAAACCAACTCAGAAGTTCGCATAGCATACCTGGGAAACTTCAAGGGTTATCCTGAACTATTCCCACTGCTATTTTCTTCATACTTTATATATGACATTTTTGCTTATAAAATGATTATGTTTTGAAAAATTAATCCAAATGAATATAATTTTTTCCATGAGTCATCTCAGGAAACAGCGCTGACCTTTTTCAGACTTCAGTGTCTGCCATATGCCTTCATTCATAATGTATAGATTTGATAGTAACTCAGAGCTATTTGGGGGTTTCTTTGGTTTGTTTTTTAATATTTATGTATTTATTTGACTGTGTTGGGTCTTAGTTGCGGCATGTGGGATCTAGTTCCCTGACTAGGGATTGAACCCGAGTCCCCTGTGTTGGAAGTGCCGTCTTAGCCACTGGACCACCAGGGAAGTCCTGAGAACTCTTTGTTGAGCAAGATTTATGTTGGGTCAAAACCTGAAGCTTCCCCTTAGTACAAGGTGTTATTATAATGTACTGAAATGGATTTCCTTAGTCTGTTACAAAAGAAAAATCTGGAATATACTGATCGTCATTAGAGTAAGTGGACAGCTCTCATGAAGTAACTCTTTTGAAGACTAACACACACTTAAAGATATAAGTTATAAATTATATGTAATATTATTACTTTATTGCTGCATCCCTTGGCTTATGGTCTTTTGAAGCTTGAGGAACACACAAATAAAAAAATACCTTTCATGTGGCCTTTCCCCCAAGTTATTAATAATGTTCTGGACCATCAAGAGAGATGACAAAGTAGCAGATCCTCTCCCACACAACAGACAAGTGCAGTCTATTCTGTTTTTATTTTTCAAAACTCAGATGTTTTACTCGACATTTTGGAAGGACCACTAGATGCAACACTTGTGATCCTCGCTGGGCAAAAAAGAAATTCTGCCGTGGAGCAGGGGTTTGTGCTGCTCTCAATGTAGAGCATTTCTCAATGTAGAGAATGTGTGTAGTTTTAAAAGGCCTGCATCACTCCCCCTCCAGTCCGAGCATGACTCGGGTCCCCAGCATCTGGGATCTAATGCCTGGTAATCTGAGGTAGAGCTGATGTAATAATAATGGAAATAAAGTGCACAGTAAAGGTAACGCACTTGAATCATCCTGAAACTATCTCCTCCCCAACCCCCTTCTCCCCTGTGGAAAAATTGTCTTGCACAGAACCAGTCCCTGGTGCCAAAAAAGGTTGGGGACCACCGCATTACAGGATATCTTGGGTTTGATTGATTTAAAGATGTTTTCTGTATGTTTCTGATTCACTGTGTCTTATGTCTGTTTCCACCCTTTGAGATGACAGTAATTTCAGTTACTGTGACAATTGGGTCTGTAGAGTAATTTTTGATGTTTACACAGAACCTAGTCTCTCAGGGTTAAATATCCCAAGAATTATTATATCTGCAATTATCTTTAAAGGCACATATTTTGCGTAAGTTAGATTAAGGGTATATTTATACAGACAAATTGTAAACTAAAATAGCCTACATTTTATTTTTTAGAGCACTTGGTTTTATGAGAGACTACTCTATGATTATAGTACCTTCTTTCAGACCAGACCTCGCCTTTTGTAGATATAGTCTATTTGCTTGAAAACCTTTCTTTATCCACACTTTAGTTAAAAGCTGCCCAGTTGCTTTGGTTATGGGCCATTTTCACTGCTTTACCCCTTTTCAAGCTGGCATGGGTCTTCAGAGGGCACATTATAAAAAAGTAACGAATAGCCACCAGTCAAATCAAAGACCTTTAAAAATAAGCTCAGTACAGCACTTGATCCAACAGGGCACCTTTTGCCACAGTGTACCTAACACAGATACATTTGTGAGGAGGTTAAGTGGCTGCTATAGCAATAAGGATGTTTGTTTTCAACAGGGACTTAGGGAATTGTGCTGATGGCCAGGATATAGACATTTATAAAGGAGAAAAACAGAGGCAAAAGGAAGAATGACAATAGAGTTTAGCAGGGTCTGTAAGCGATCAGAAGATAGATGTGTGCAAGTGATCCCGTTTTTTGATTTATTAACATGATTTTTAAGCCCAGAATTTATTTATTCATCCTCTGTAATTACTAATGTTTCCCTTTATAATGCTTCAGAGACTAAAGGAAGGAAACTAATTCAAGTATTCTTTCTTTTGTGTGCAGCTATGATAAATGCTTCCATGAGCTCATTGTTGAGCTGTGGATATGTAGCATTTTTCATTGTGTTTGGGCTTCCCTGGTGGCTCAGATGGTAAAGAATATGCTGGGTTCAATCCCTGGGTCCAAGAAATCCTCTGGAGAAGGGAATCGCAACCCATTGCAGTATTTTTGCCTGGAGAATTCCATGGACAGAGGAGCCTGGCAGGCTACAGTCCATGGGGTTTACTGATATATATTATAAAGCAAATAAAGTCTAATGTCTTAAACAAAAAAAATCATTAATCTGGGTTCTATTTGGGGTGTTTTTTTTTTTTTTAAAGAATTCTCACATGCAAGTTTAGATCCTCTGCTTTGATTCATAATGTATACAAAATATTGGGCCAAGGGCATCATGTGATGGCAGTTGGTAGGAGAAATATAAATAATTAATGATTCTTTTCTTCTCTGCCACAAGTTAACTTTTGAATTATATAATGGTAGGGGAAGTTGCCAGCAAATTTATCAATAAGGATTCTGATTATACTTATTTCATGAAGTCTAGTTTGTTATTGAGTGCTATATTTGAAGTAAAATACTGGGCTGTGTATCAGTAGGGTCAGAAATAAGTAAAAGTCTTATTTTAATTTAACGAGAACATTTAGTTTATGTTAAATTTCCACATAGGAGGCTTGGGCATGGGTTTTCCTTAAGTTAACAATTACCTTGCTCCTTGTCTAAAGACAAGGATCTGATTCATGAAATCTGCCGTCTGTTGCTTCCTAACGTTTCGGTTACCTGGGATCACAATTTACTGTGACACGTAGGTTAACAAATACTGAATGACTTTCTGCTCTGAGAATACAGTTGTGCCTCTGTTTCCCACATGTTTACATTACTGTTATGTCATACGGATTTTTACAGGTGTCCTTATGCAATCAATAAAGAATTTGGGCTTAATCTGTACGTATTTGGGAAGTGTAGGACTCATAATGCATCATATTGGATAACTCTCTAATTATCCCCTTTTTAAAGCTATTTTTGCTTTCCTCTTTCATCTATTCATATTAATGATTAGAAATATATTAGGAAAATTTCCACAGAGAAATGTAGTTAGTAAGCAATACACCTTTTATTTTTAGACTTCCGCCTGTAAAAACCTCATTTCCTTATAATTAACAAGAATGAATGAGAATTGTGGTTTTCCTAGCCATGAAATTCTAACACTCAGTAATGTTAGCAAAAAGCAGTGATTGCTGTGTGATTTGTTTCTGTATATAAAGGGTATGCAAATATGCCATGCTTATCTTTAGTAAGAGAGCTTCCCTAGTTCAGGCGATAAAGAATCTGCGTGCAATATGGGAGATCCAGGTTCAGTCCCTTGGTCAGGAAGATTCCCTGGAGAAGGGAATGGCTACCCACTCTAGTACTTGCCTGGAGAATCCCATGGGCAGAGGAGCCTAATGGGCTACAGTTCATGGGGTTGCAAAGAGTCGGACACAACTGAGTGACTGACACTTTTATCTTGAGTAAAAGTGCTTTTAACAGATATAGAAACCATGATTCCAAGTGGCCAGGTAATACTTAGTTTAACTGGATGACAAATCACACAATAACTTTGATATACAGAGTTCGAGAGAGTTCATGATGTCCTTCTGTTATTAGTTTTACAACTTGATCAGTGGCAATTTGCGTTCTGATTTGAATTAACATAGTAAATATGTGACCATGAGAAAGACTTTATTTGGTAATCAAAACTGACGGCCTAAATTGAGCTGGAAAAATCTCTCATGGAATTTCTAAGCTCACTGGGGTTTCTTCTAGATTGTGATGCTTATAAATGAGAATCCTCTGCTGGCAGAAGAAGCAGCTCTGAATAAATGCTACAAGGTGATGGATTTGATTTGTGAGAAATGTATGAAGCAAAGAGACATGAATGAAGTACTGGCTATGAAAATGCACTACATCAGCTGTATCTTTCAGAAATGTATTAACTTCTTAAAAGACAGAGAAAATAAATTGGACACTCTGATCAAAAGGTACAGTTTTTACCATATCATGTATAAAATACACTCAAATGGATAATGTCTTATTATATGAAATCTCATTATGGCTTTAAAAATTAAACATTTTAGCAGCAGCTGTTATTGTTGAGATCACATTTAATCTGCCAGAAACCAGGGTCCCTATTAAAACTAGATTGACTATTCCATTCTGTACTATTTACAACATTTTTGCCGTCCTAAATTATGGGTTGAGAAATCTGAAGTTTGGAGAGGTTAAAAAGCATTTGTAAAATCATACAGCTAGAAGGTAGCCCAAGTCCAGGGTCAGATTCTCATGATTTTACTAAGAAAAGAGAACTAAGTCAGAAGGGTGTGACTTAATCAGCGTTTACATTCTTTGTTCAAATAACTGCCATGGTAATAAGTAACTAGCTAATCTGATAAACGTCTAGTATGTTTTACGTCAGGGGTCACCTTTTAAAATACATCCCTGGGCTCCTAAACCTGATAAGACCTGGCCTAATGGGCAGGGGGAATAGCAATTTGAATTGAATCAATCCTCATGATGTGACTACACAGTGAAAATCTTAAGCAGCAAAGAAAAGTGAAAGTGTTGGTCACTCAGTCATGTCTGACTCTCTGCAACCCCATGGACTGTAGCCCGCCAGGCTCCTCTGTCCATGGAATTCTCCAGACAAGAATACTGGAGTAGGTTGCCATGCTGTCCTCCAGAGGATCTTCCCAACCCAGGGATCAAACCCCGGTCTCCAGTACTGCAGGCAGATTTGTTACCCTTTGAGCTACCAGGGAGGCCCATGGAGTAAGGAAGGAACTACTCAAAGTTCATGTGTTCAGCTGGGAGGAAATGCTTGGTAATTCAATTCCAGTTACTCTTTTAAAACTATCTTTCAGCTTGTTAAAAGGCCGAGCTTCTGATGGCTTTCCAGTATATCAAGAAAAGATCATTCGAGAAAGTATCAGAAAATTTCCTTATTGTGAAGCTACTCTCCTGCAGCAGCTGGTGCGAAGCATTGCTCCTGTCGAAATCGTAAGGCTCTTCCTACCTAGGTTAACTCCGGCAGTAAGACCTAATTACCATATTTTATACAATTAGAGGCATGTTCTCCTTAGCATTATTTAGTTACCTAATAAAGGCATAATTGTCTTAAGGAAAATTTCAGAAACAAACATGGAGATAAATTTGCCTGCTAACACTGTTTCTGTTTCTGTGTTTTCCCTCTGTCCTCTTCTTTCATTTATATAGTTCATGGTTTAATACACAGTATTTCCTTAGATCAGAATATAGATCTTATAGTTACAGTGAATACTTACATTTTTAATGATGCGGTGAAACCTCAATGGGAGGATCACATCCAGTACGTAATACAGACCCACGTTTGTTTTCATAAGTAGCTTGTGAAAAACCAGCATAAAATCCCGTACTAGATGGAAGTAGGAATTGAATGTCTACCTTGATGGTTTCCTGTCTGGAGGATGTGAAAGGATGAGTTATAGGAAGGCTCATTGTGTATCCTGCTAAACAGTCTTAAAGTATGTCCTGCTTCTTAGATCCTCCCTTAATGCCTCTGATTTTATAAATTTTCCACACATTAAAAAAAAGTCTATTTATACTTAACAGTTATGGGAAGTAAATTTGAACTCTATTATCTGTTCTTTACTTACTTTCGTCATGTATTTATTTAAGAGGTATTAAAGACACTCCCTGCCTTCCCTGTTTTGGATAGTTTTCAGATGACCTTATCTATACCAGTTACGCTTTTATACATTTCAATGAAATCCCTTACCAGCCTTTGTGTACTAGGCAAGAAACTGATCTTGACACTGTTACCATCCATGCCTTCCTCCCTCCCTCTGGCAGTGTCGGTTCTTCTCTGCCTTCTCTAGGCTGTTGTATCATTCTCAGCCTGAAAAATCAGGACTAAAAATGAGTTCCAGATGCTCCTTTTATGTATTAAGATGTCATCCAGTCAGAACCATTAAAGAAGAAAGGCCTAAGCAGAAAAGATGATTTCATGAAGTTCATGCATTGATTCTGAGAGTTCGCCATGATTTCACATAGAGATTCTTTCTGCTTGCTCTTTAATACGCTTGGCTATTTGGTGTTTAAGTTTTTGGAAGTTTAAAGTTAGCATATTATGAGGGTAGCTTATCAATTATGAATGTGTTTTGGCTGTGCATATCATACTCCAGCCAACTATGAATTAAATAGATCAGAGCTTACTTAATCCACATATTAAATATGTGCCCAGGGGTAGGCAGACCCAGTCTGGTACAGTGAACTAGGAACCCAAATCCTTTCCCATTTTCCCACCCAGTATTCTTTAGCCATATGGATTATCATGCACATGCTAATAACCTCACAGTTGCAAGGCATCTAATGCTCTTCCTCCAAACTCATATTCCTGACCCAGGCAGGCAACAAAATAAAATTGGTCTAGAGCTGGAAAGCATAAGCTTATCAGAGAAGCAATTAACAGTGGCTGCTGAGTGATATCCAGCACTAATAAGTGTAGTTGACATTGTACCTTTAAGGGAGAAAACAGAAAAACTAAAAATAGCAGGTCGGAGTACTTTTTAAAAAGTCAAAGCAGGTCAGTGTAGGACTCAACAATTCATCTTAGCCCTATATCATAGAACAGTGTAGTTAGTATGGTGTTTGACTGATGTTTATCCTAGTGATCTGAGTCATCAGTAATCAAGATAATATTTGTTTAAGGCATTTTAGAAACATTTCTCTCTTTAAAAACTTCTGCTGTCTTGAAGACTTGATCTGCCGTGCTTGTGGTTGTGCGTGTCCCAGATAGCCACTGCTGACTGCTTGACAGATTCCAGTATTCTGCACGTTCAGAAGCCTCTGAAGCAGTATTAACCTTGTCCCTTGACATGGTAGTTCTCACGGCCGGCTGCCATGAAGATCACCTGTGGTATTTCCTGACAGTGTTAGTGCCTGAGCCCAAACCTCTGCCTGTCGTGGAACTCGGGCTTCTGCCTGTCACCGAGTTCAGCAGGAAGCGTGAGGCATAGCTCTATTTAAGAAATGCTGCTCAAGCATTGTAACATGAGACTGTTAAAGATATTTTGCTTTATCATTTGAAGGTGTATATTTTAACTTCTGGAAGGCTAGCTAAGGTCTCTGATTTTATAGGATACATATTTAACAAAGTAGATGACAAGGTTTTCTATAGTAAGAAAGAATTCTTATCACTCAACTGTGACAAGAAAGATTTCACATGGTTACTCTGCTGTACCATCAATTTTTTTTTTCTGAGGCAATAGTTCACATTAATAGCCATACTTCTGGCAAAAAATATTTTAGTTTTACTTCTGATATATTTGTGAGAATATCATTGTTTTGTGACTCCTCCCAAAGTCCCATCTTGGGGAAGATTTTGAACATGTCTCAGTCATGATTTTTTTTTCCCCCTCAATTTTTATTTATTTATTTTTAATTTTTGGCTGCACTGGGTTTTCGTTGCTGCAAGGGCTTCTCTGTAGTTGCAGGAATTTTCAACAAGCTCTGATGCACACCCTCTTTTCAGCACAACTGCCATAGACATTCATTCTGTGCAGATATTCTTCAGATAATGGAGGCTACTCTAGTTTCAGCGCACGGGCTTCTCATCGTGGTGTCTCCTCTTGTCGTGGAACACAGGCTGTAGGGTGTGCGGGGTTCAGTAGTTGCGGTGCATGTGGGCCCTGGGCTCTAGAGCACAGGCTCATTATTTGTGGTGCACGGGCTTGGTTGCTCCGAGGCATCTGGGATCTTCCCAGCCCGGGGATTGAACCCATGTCTCCTGCATTGGCAGGCAGATTTCTGTACTACTGGACCACCAGGGAAGCCCTGTCTCAGTCATGTTTATGAAAAGAATATTTGAACATGTAATTGTAAAAACATTTAGGTACCAGTAATTCTCAAACTTTTAGTATGTTTCAGAATCACTTGTAATAATGCAGGTACAGGGACCACATCCTTAGAGACTCTAATTTAGAAAGTATAGATAGATCTGAATTTTGAACAAACTATCTGATACACTATCATTTCAGCACAACTGCCATAGCCATTCTCATTCCTGATGAAATTATTAACTTGTAACTAGTATCTGAGGTTTTATTTTAGCTCTTTTTCCTCACTGTTATATTATCTTCATTCCAAAAGAGAATTCTTAACTCTTGAACTAAAAAGAAACTTCGTAATTATTTGTTTTCAGGAGGAGTAAAGTGGTTTTGAAATGAGTCCCGTGTAAAACAGTGTTCTAAGGTGGTTATTTGTTATGTATAACTGGTAAAATAAATACTCTTAGAAAGGAAAAGTAAATAAAAATATAAATTATGAACATTTCTACATTTTTAGTTAAGAATAAAGAAGCAAATTTGAAAAACTCAGAAACAAGAACTGTTGTGAATAGGTATGATAGCGCCATACCCTGTAATTGCTCTAAGTAGATCTTAATAGTATTATCCCAGGCAGATAAATATTTAAATAGGTCTTAATAGCATTACCCCAGGCAGATAAATATTTGCCCTTATAATTTCCTCTGTTAAGAAATTTCATAAATCCTCTTTAGCAAGCCACTCTGATTTTCAATAACTGTATAATTTTCATATTTTTGGTTTTTCTTAATAACAATGCAACCGCACGTATAGCTCTTTAATCTTAAGAGTTTGGAGCATTTCAGTGATAAAGGTGATAATTTTTATCTATTAGAATTGTGGATCTACATCAAGTAAATAGTTTTAAATAGACAAGTTCTTTAAAACACTTAAGTTGCATTAAACTTTTAAGAATTATGATAAACATTTGTGATGTATCCTATAAATTGTCCCTCAGAATATGTATTATATATTGTCTTAATTCTCAGAAGGAAATTCCACTCTGAGTTCACTGTCCTATATCTGAAATCTTTGTATGCTTACTGAATAATCCCAGTTGAAAAATACATTTATTCTAGAATAGAGCCAAATTTTTTCTTTCTCAACATCTGGATCCACGACTTACCTGCCATGTACTTGGTGCAGAAAAAGGTGTCCTCAGAAAGGTGTATGTGTCATAAAGTCTGTGCAGGTTGTCTCTCTCCTTAATGATTTTTGTCTCTTTTTCTCGAAGTGCCTTCTCTGTAGTCTGTCCATGGTGATTTCAGAGTTTTTTTTTTCTCTTCTTACTTCCTCTAGGGTTCTGATCCCACTGCATTCTCTGTGCTTACCCAAGCCATCACTGGTCAGGTGGGTTTTGTGGATGTTGAATTTTGCACTACCTGTGGAGAAAAAGGAGCAAGTAAAAGATGTTCAGTGTGCAAAATGGTAAGAATGAAGTTAAGTTCATTGACATCTGGTTTAGATTTCATCGAAGTTGGTAACTGAGTTTTAATATTCTATAAATGTAATGGCATTGTTTTCTAATAAATTCTAATATATTAGATATGAAGTATTGAATCTAATATTTTAAAATAATTTTGAAAAAGAGCTATAGGATACATGTAGTTCTATTCCCTCTTCTGTCCAGCTCACATGTTGCCCAGCTTCTATGCTGACCACACCCAAAAAAGAGAGTATGAATGAATGAATTGTTATGAGAAAACAAGAGAAAACTTATTCACAGGGGACTGAGACTGGTGCATATATGAGAACCTACAACAATTCATAAATATGCAGTCTTAAATCTTCCAATGTTGACTCAACTACTCTCTCTTCATCAGCTCTTCCTTGTAAAGCTCTCACTCCCTTCTCACTGTCACCAATCTTTAAGCTTTCTGTACCGCTACCAAGTTCTGCCAGAATTATCTTTATAAAGAACATATCTGAATGGATTCTTCTCACATACAGATACTACCCACATGCATGCATCTGTACATTCACTTTACCCTATAGATCATGTTAATTTCCTATTGTTTTTAAGGCTGAAATTCTTCAGCATATTCTTCTGTAACCCGTCATGTTCTGCTAGAAACTTCTTTTCCAGTTTCATTACCTTTAGTTACTTACTTCCCTGAGCCTCAGTTTACTTATGTGTGAAATGGGGCTAGAGTTGTGAGAACTAAATGAGACCATCTATAATGATGAAGTATGGCCACATATAAAAATACTCCAAAATTCATTACTTAAAACAAGTCTTTTTTCCCCCTCATGTTTGTGGTTGGCTGGGGCACATCTGTTCCATGTGTTTCTCATCCTTCTTGGACCAGCAGGCCAGGGTGAACATGTCCTCATGGTGATGGTAGAGCTGTAAGTAGGCAAGTAGAAACATACAAGGTCTTTTGAGGTCCAGCCTTGAAATTGCCATGCTGTCTCATTTCTCTGGCCAAAACAAGTTGCATGATTATATTTAAAGTTAATTCTCCTCCCCTTCAGAGCAAAGAACTTTGAAGTCACATGGGAAAATGTATGGGTGCAGGGAAGAGTGAAGAATTGGGGCCACTAATATAGTCTGTAATACCTTCTATGTATAACATCCTAGCCCAGTGCTTGGCACATAATTTTACAAAAATCTAAGCTCTATTTACACAAATGTATTGCTGTCCTAAACACAGCATTCACTTTCCTATTCCTGCATTTTTGTACAAGATATTCCATCCACTTGGAATGCTTCTTTCCTGTTTCTCTGTCTACTGACTCCCTCAATTTAGAGTGAGTCATTGCTTCCTCTGTGTTCCCATTGCTGTGACGTCCTGTTCTAGGATATAAATCATGTTGTTAATTATTAGCCTCCATCCGTGCTGCCCCATCCTGCCCTAGCTTCCTCTGGGACAACAATTGTATTTTCTTTGTCCTTGTACCATATCAATTCTGGTACACAGAAGTCTCTTAAATAAATCATATGTTAGAGTCTTTGGTAGACCATGTGTTATATATCCATTGTTGTTAAAAAGTGTAAGCTAAAAATTGAAAAGGTAAACAATACACATTCATACATCATGGTTTTAAAATAAAGCACATTGGGAGTTAGTCACTTAGTCATGTCCGATGCTTTGTGAGCCCATGGACTGTAGCCCACCAGGCTCCTCTGTCCATGACATTCTCCAGGCAAAAATACTGGAGTGGGTTGCCATTCCTTCTCCATGGGATCTTCTCAACCCAGGGATCAGTCCCGGGTTTCCTACATTCCAGGCAGATTCTTTACCCTCTGAGCCACCAGAGACGCCTAGAAAGTTAATATTTTTACACAGTACTTGATTTAATGTTGTAATTGAAAAATCATGTGACTACACCTCTTGAAAATAAACCTACAATTGCCTTCAGGTAATATATTGTGATCAGACCTGCCAGAAAACACACTGGTTTGCCCATAAGAAAATCTGTAAGAATCTCAAGGACATTTATGAGAAGCAACAGTTGGAGGCTGCCAAGGCAAAGAGTGAAGAGGAGAACAGTAAGTGTATAAAAACCGAGACTGTAATACTTGTCAGTAGGAAGAGGAAGGATCAATTATATTAACACAGGACACACAGGAACTGCGTCTTCTCAGGGAACCAAGGAAGACTGGGGTTAACCAACATCAGGATTACACTTAAATATATCCTTCTTTTGAGTCTCTGGGATAATGTACAGACTATAGTCAGCCTAGATAGCACTAGAAAATGAAAAACATAAAATTCTGAGAAATGGTGTTTATTCCCCTTTCTACTTTGTGATTCATGAGACTACTCTGGAGCCATGTGACTCTTAATGAATAATTTACTTATATTTTGCTCACAAAGGATTTTAAGGTCTTTGAATAAGGAAATAATTAAATTTCCCCTAATGGCTACGTGAAGATTTTAAGATTGGAAGCCTTTAACTTTCTTAATTATGAAACTGCAGGTAAAATTATGGAGTAAATTTATAAATTACAAGTTAACTTGCACAGCTTAACTTTCCACAAGTGTGAGGGCAGTGAGTTCCATATTATTTTTCCTCTCCTTCCCTCATAAAATGTATGACTCATTTTCATCAGAAACAGTGAGTTTGAGCTTGGGCAATGATTCACATATTGGAGAAGAGAAACGCCCACACTCTTACGTCCCACCCCAGAGGATATAGGATATGTATCACACATTCCGGGAAGTGATAGGTTGCCAAAAGGTTACCTGGGTGATTCTGATACTAAGCTGCTCATCTCTATTCCTCAAAGGACCATGTCCCTTTGCCACCTGGTGGAGAAACATATTAATGGAAATAGATGATTTGTACAAGCCTGCATTCATACCAAATAAACTGGTATAAATAGATTATTAATAGAACAGTCAGGCTTTCTGACTGTCTTGCTTTCTTCTGTTTGCTGGACCAAACCTTTATATCCTGTGTGTTGAAAGCAGGGTATAACGGCTGGTCACATACTCAAGAAGCCATATGGGAGGGTTGTCAGTGGATGAGACCTCCTGGTTGTTAGACATCAGTCCATCCCACACACTATTCTACTCCTTTATTCTCCACAAATGTGCAATAGGCTTTATTATCCCCCACTTTATAAGGAGACAGCCTTGGATAGGCATTTACCTAACCAAGCATGTCAAGCTAATTCATGGCAAAGCTGTATTCAAATGTGGATTTTGCTTGTCTGCAATCCTGATTTCAAGGCCTGAGTTCAAATGCCAGTTCTCCTATTTTCACTGGCTGTGCAACTATGAGCAAGTTAACAAACCCCCTCTCTTCTCTGTTTCCCCATTTGTAAAAGAATAATGCTAATAGAAAACTCCCCCTTGTGGTTGTTATGAGGATTAAATGATTTAATACACCAAAGCACTTAGAAGAGTGTCTGGCACATGGTAAGAGCCAGATGACTTTTTTTTTTCTTCTTCTTTTTATCAGATAGCAAACTTGATGTCAATTCTAATTGTGTTGGTGAAGAGCAGCCGGAGGAGGCTGAAACGAGAATCTGCCAAGAGAATGACAATCCTAAGGATTCTGAGGAAGGCGAGAAAGAATCTCTGCAGAGTGATGCTGGGCTGGAAGGCTTACAGGAGGCTGCCATAGGTCCGCAGGTGTCTGAGGAGTAAGGGCTAGAGCAAGTGTCCAAGCAAGCGCAGACAGTCCTCACCTGGCAGGTAGCTGGGAACTCACATGATTGCATCCTGCTTGGCTCCACACCTGCCTGGCACTGTGGCGGGATTCCACATTTCACAGAATACGTGCTTTCCAACAAGACCCTGTCTACCACGCCCTTCATACCGATTCTGTTCTATAATAGGACAGAGATTCCTGGAGAGAAAAACGTTTCTTCAAAATGCAGGAGAAACATTTCTATTCCCTTTCTGAGGCAGGCTCCCCAGCAGTTGTTCTCAAAGGAAAATAAATTTCCTTTTAAAAAAGAAATACATGTTCTTGGGAACAAAGAGGCAAGCAGAAGAGTTGTAGGAGAGAGGAGACTTTCAGGAAAAGAAAAATTTTATAGCCACAGAGATGGGTAGTTAGAATCATAACTTATATGTAAATAAAATGCTTTATATAAATAGCATTTATGGTAAAGTGCTACTTATTAAGATGCAATGAAATGAAGAAAAGCTACATGTTAAAGGAGCTCTGACATAGTTCAGCTAATTGTACTTTTCTATAGAATTTATCCTGAGCAGACTGAACTTTATGTAGTTCCTGCAGTGACATTTTATCTACAGTATTTGTACCTTCAGAAATGTCAAATCCCCCAGGAGGAACTGAGGTATAGCCACAGTTATCTCAGCTTGTGCATTAAAAAAAGATGTTTGATGAAATTGTTGGTTAAACAAAGGCTAAACATACTGTGTCCACAGTTACTATAAAACTGATTTATGTGCCATTTTCCACTTGAAAGGCTGTGACCTTCCTATAAGCTTTTCACGGGGTTCTTCTTGTCCATGAAAGATTTGTCTGATTATATAACTTGTCTGATTTATAACTGTCCTTTATAGGCTGTGCTGGCATCAGTTTTTAGTGTCTGAGTATTTAAATCAAGCTAGAGTGAGATTTGAAGATAGTGCTGTGTTTCAAAGTTCCCTTGTGTTGATTGTAAAATAAATTGTGCCTACTAATAGAGCCAATTTAAATCTTTTTTCATAGTTTATTGCTGTTAGCAGGTGGCAAATGGTAAAGAAATATTAGAGAACTTAAAACATTTTAGGAAACACTGAAGAACACAGTAATAATTATTTTAATATTCACAATTGTAAATCAGTATGACAAGAATTCTCACCTCACTTCACTGATCAGATTCTTCTGTCTTGCTGCTTTTTCTCTTCCTTACACTCAGTTACTTTTCTCCCAGCCCCAACACGCACATCTTCTGTACACCCTGTACGATGCTGCTGTAGGAAGCCTTCTTGTGAGTAAAGCACTGTTTAGGGTTAAGTGGGTAGGAATTCAACAGGCAGATTTTTCCTGCACTTGTGAATCATGACAAGCCCCCCTTCTCTCACTGAAATCCCTCAATCTACACACAATGCTAAAAGTTTATCTTTTACTAGAAAAATGGTCCTCTTAGGCCTTCCTCTTCTACAAGTAAATTTTTAACCCGAGTTCCCTGATTTTAATTATTTTTTGGGTATGTGGTATCATCATGGTCCCTGTTTTTGGATAGCGTGAAAGGTTATGAAAAAGCCAAAGGGAGGAGGAGAATCGAAATGTGGCAAGATAGAGGTGATTTTCTCTTTATCGAAATGAATGCTAATATGAGTCAGAACTCCAACACAGCTACAGCTCGCACTAATAGTAACTTTCCAGCTGGACAAAGAGGACTTCAGATATAAGCCATGTCAGTATCAAAAGTTCTATAGATATATTTCAGGGAAGGGTTGGTTAGAAAATGGAATTTAAGAAAAATGAGGTTGGTTCTGATGGTACTCTCTTTGTCATAAATAACCAAAAATAGATGATTCCATTATAGCACCATCAAAACAGGTGGTCATCCAGCTACCCTTTCTTTTTTTTTTTTTCACCATATTGAATTATTTTCAATATGCCATCAAGAAACTTTTCTCAAAAACAGGACCTAAAGGATTAGAATAGTCTTACTATTGTAGTGTCTTGTACTCAGAGCTGATATAATAAAATACTAAATTAGCCAATGGGTTATCCAAAACTTGGATTGTGCTGTTTGACCCAGTGGTGGCTTAGTTGCTAAATCGTGTCTGACTCTTGCAACCCAACGGACTGTAGCCCGCCAGGCTTCTCTGTCCTTGGGATTTCCCAGGCAAGAATACTGGAGTGAGTTGCCGTTTCCTTCTCCTAGGGCTCTTTCCAACCCTGGGATCAAACCTGGGTCTCCTGCATTGCAGGCAGATTCTTTACCAACTAGGTAATAATAATAGCTAACACTGAAAGCTACTTGTATCTTGAAGTTATTTTGTTTAATATTCACAACAACCCCATGAATTAGGCTTTATTTTTATCCCCTCACAGCACAGGTACGTTAAAGTCTAAAAAGGCCCACTCAATCATCCAAAAGTCCAGAGTTGGAACTCAGCAAGGTCTGCAGTTTGACTACAACATTGTACACTCTTAATATGTTAGCATTGCTGTAGTTTCTCTGCAGACATGAGATAATAGTAGAGCTCTGTAGACAAGCCATTATTTTATAGGATGTGGTGGGTAACCCCTCAGCCCTTAAAAAGATGACTGATTTTAGCCATCCATCATGTTTATGAGTTTACTCGAGTTTTAATATTACTGGATATTAAACATAACAGAAATACTTGAAGTAGTTCTGCAGTGTTTTTATCTTCTCAGGACCATCTCCCCTGCTTCTGAAGCAAATCACTTCCCTTCTTGAGTGGGAGATAGATGTCTTCCTAGTCGCCCAGTTTTATAACCATCAGTAGTGACCTGTTTCCTTGGCCACAACGAGGCCCATCAGAGTACCTCTCAGCGATTTTACCTTCCCGAAGCCAAAGAGGGAGGGTTTTTGTTTGTTTCTCCCTTGGGATGATCATAAATTATAAGGATTCAGTTCAGAAGCTGACATGTGGAGGTACCTAGGAGAAAGCAGCCACTGAGTAGATACAGCTAAGAGAGGGAAACAAGGAGGGAAGGGTGTCGAATTCACTGGGCTCTGATATGGTCCACACTGGGTTTGCTTTGTTTGGTTATGTGAGCAGATTTCTCATCTGGCTTTCTATAAATCAAAAGCAAAGAACTATTAAGACCTCCTTGAAAAACTTAATGGGATCAAATTTCAAAAGTTAAATGTATATAAATATAATTAAAAGGAAAATGAAGGCACATGAAAGTTTTGAGATTAGATTCTCTTAGAAAAAGTACAAAGGCAGGTCAGGTTTTGGATCACAGTTACCATTTTGGTTGGAAAAGAAGCTACCACTACAAGGTGTTTTTGCGTCTCCTAATGTTTATTTTGGAAAAGCATATCTGTTTGCAGTTGTATAGAAATTAATAATGTTTATGTAAGCTGTGATAATATTAAAGCATCATTTGCATGGACAAAAAGCAAGATCTTAATTTCGTAAAAACAACTTTCTTCTTCCTGCTAAAAATGATTGAATACTTTAGCAGATAAACAGATTTTCCCTCCAGAAGGTGGCTCTAGCCTAGCTTCTATGTCCTTTAAAGACAAAATTCTAGTTTTATAAATCAATAAAGGTCTCTTTTTGAATGGTGATCTTAATTTGTCTGCGATGAATCAGGTAGCTATGTAATTGATCAGTTCAGGGCAGTGTAGCTAGCAAATTAATACACTTACATAAACCTACCTAATCTCAGGGATGATGCCAAATGACTAATTTTAAATGTGAAAAAATTGTCAGTTCCAAAAGAAACCATGAATGAATTCTTAGTGACTTTGGCATGAAGAAGGCCTTCTTAAATATGACACTAAACTCAGAAGCCACAAGTGAAACTAGTTCAGCTACATTTTTAAAAAAATCTGAACACTTCTGGGAAGATAGTGTATACATACTTTTCCTTATTCCTCCTCCTAAGTAAGACTGAAAACCCTGGACATTACATATAAAACAAACAGAAGAAGGCAGACGGGCTAGGCCTCTCAGGACCAGGCAATGATATTGGTTTTTTGTGTTTTCTTTCTGCCTCATATATCACAGATTTGAGGCAGAAGAAGCCCGTAACATGGAAACAACAATCAGAGGCAAAAATAAGCTCCAACAAACAAATGCCTGCTCTGTGGATTTTGGATTCAAAGCTGAAACACCAAAGCATACCTGAATTTCAAGTCTACCCCAGCCTACCCTACAAATTTTGGACTTGCCAGCCCCGCCTGCACCAATGGCATGAGGCAGTTCCTTAAAATAAATTGCTCTCTGTAAATATGCATGTACCCAGTTGATTCTGTATCTCTGAAGAACCCTAATAGACTGCATGTCCTAGTTTGAGCAACTAAAACAAGTTACCATGGGTTAGGGTGGTTTAAACAGCAAACATTTATTTCTCACAGTTCTGGAGGCTAGAAGTTCAAGATCTGGGTGCCAGCATGGTCAAGTTCTTGGTGAGTGTCTTCTTCCTGGTTTACAGAGGGCCACTGTACTGTGTCCTCACTAGCAGAAAGGGCATGCTAGCTCTCTGGCCTCTTACAAGCTTGCTAATCCTATTATTCATGAGGCTCCACGCTCATGACCTGATTGCCTCCCAAAGGCCTTACCTCCAAGTACCATCACACTGGGAATTAGATTTCAACGTGTTCATTTTGAATGAACACAAACATCAGTCTCTGATGCTAGGTATAGTTCCTAAGGGGCACAACTACTCTCGAACAACACAGGGGTTAGGGGTGCCCACCCTCCCAGAAATCCAAGTATAACTTTCCAGTCCATCCTCCATATTTGTAGTTTCACATCTGTGAATTCAGTCAACTACAGAGCATGTAGTACTGTGCTACATGCTATTTATTGGAAAAAAATCTGCCCATAAGTGAATCTATGTAGATCAAACCCGAGTTGTTCAAGGGTCAACTGTAATAGATGACATATATTGAGCACTTTGAGAAAGCCACTCTACTTAACATGTTACATACATGATCAAGTATAATCCTTGCAACTCTCTGAAGTAACTTATTATTTTAAAGAAGAGGAAATTAAAGCCTCTATAGAAATTAACTTGTCCAAGTAACATAACTCGTAAGTGGAAGAACTAGATTGTCCAATTCCAGAGCCCTAGCTTAGAACCACAGCCCTTCACAAATCTGTGTATCAGGGTTTTCTCTTCCCCAGTTAAAACATCAAGTGATGGATCCTGAAATAAAGGTGCTTCCTCTCGAACCCACTTCAATGGGTCTTTGTTTTTTGAAGCAAATAACTTAATTAAAGACTCTCTCAATTGTGTATTCCATTTTGGTAGAGTTTTAGATTATTTAGGTAAGGATCATGTATTTTATTTTGTCCTTTTCTCCAAATGGTATTGAATGTAATGTTTTCCTGTCGTGGAACTAATAGGCCTTCATTCCTGAACCAGAAGTACCCAGTATTGAGGAGTGCATTTTGAAACAAATCTTTTTCATACAAATAATATATATTTCCATTAGTTCTCTAAAACGATTAAGTAAAATTTGTTAGCCATATTTTTGCAATTGGAATAAATTTTTCTTCCTTTTTAGCAATTGTGGGCTTAAAAATAACTTTTTTTTTTTTTTTTTTACTATTCTTTAAGTGGTTAACCTGAGTATTGCAGTACCCCATCCTCCATTTACTGCAATCTAATTAAAAAGTAATACTGCTTGTGCAATTTATGAGCCATCTTAAATCTGAGCCAAAATACACTGTTTCCATCCTGAAATAGATTGTTGCTCTGCCCACCCAACATTATTGGTTGGTGGGTCTCATGGTACTCACTTCATGATGAGTTCAGCTCAGGCTCCCAGTTCTAGAATGAATGCAGTGGCATTCCTCGAACTGATCAGTGACGAGCTCTCTGCTGCTTATGCTGTGACCCTTGAAGACCACACTGTAAGCCCTCTCAGCTTGCCAGAGGCTTTACAAGATACCGTTACTTACAACAAATACTTCTAACATGGATTAGGCTGGGTTATTGTGTTACTTGGGGCCTCCCAGGTGATTCAGCGGTAAAGAATCCACCTTGCCAATGCAAGAGACACAGGAGATGCGGTTTCAATCCCTGGGTTGGGAAGATCCCCTGGAGGAGGGCATGGCAACTCACTCCAGTATTCTTGCTTGGAAAATATCTTGGACAGAAGAGCTTGGCAGGCTACAGTCCATAAGGAAAGAGTCGGATATTACTGAGCGATTGAGCACACACACACACATTGTATTAATTATCTATTACTCTATAGTAAATTATCCCAAAATTTATCAGCTTGAAGCTTCAGTAAGCATTATCTCATGAAGTTCCTGCAGGCCAAAAATAGAAGCAGCTTGATGGTGCAGTTCTGGCTTAGTCCTCAGGAGGGTGTTAGGAAGCTTTCAACCAGAGTTGCAGTCCTCTGAGGCTTAAATTGGATCTGCAAGACCCACTTGCAAGGTGATTAACTGGGTCTGGGGGAAGAATTGTAACTCACATAGTTGTCAGCAGAGGACTTAGTTTCCTTACTTACTTCTGGAAGTAGGTCTCAGTTCTTCACCACGTTGGTCTCTCCAGAGGACTGCGTAAGTGTCATGACAGCTGGCTTCCTGCAGGTTAAGTGAGAAGGAGAGAGGAAGAAAACATTTTGATTGTTCCTGTGACGTCATCTTGGAAGCCACATGCCATCATTTTTGCCTTTATATCAGCCACTCATGAAACTCTCTTTTTCTTTGCCTCAGCTGTAACCTGCCAGCCACCATACCAGACTTTGCAGATTCTAGCTGTGCACAGAATCCTATGTGCCCAGAGGTAAAAGGAGGTCACAGATTCTTGGCGACGGTTCACTACGCCCTCTCAGGTTTTCCTCTCTTGCTTTTGATTTCAGCCCCACTTCTACACAGTGTCTGTGGTACAGTGTGGTAATATCTAGGCACCATCAGGTAAGGGGACATGTTGCTCTGCTTTTTATAAGCTTTTATCTAGCTCTTGAGCTTAGCTGGAGAAGATCAGCAATATATTTTGAGTTACCTTACACGTCCAGTTTTGCGTCTCAGCACCAGGCAACTGCTGAAAACTTTTCTGTTTTCGCTTCCCTCTTATAGAGCGCTTCTGGGTAGGCCAACCACAGATCATAAGCTCACACCCAGAACTGATAAACTCCTCCAAAGGTGAGAGTGAAAGTCATACCCGTGTCATCGTCATACAATAGAATACTATATGTATCAATGAGCACAACAAAGAATTATTGCTACTAAGAACAACATGTGTCCATTTTACAATGTTGAGTAAAAGAAGCCAGAAAAAATAATTCAGCTTCTATGATTCCATTTATATGCCTTTCAAAAACATTAATATATTGTTTAGAAATGATATTAATGTATATTAATATCTAATATATATGTTTAGAAACACAATACATGGTTTAGAAATCAGGATGATGTAGTAACTGGTCATTGGACTGGTAACAGGAATGAGGTGGTTTCTAGAGTACTGGTAATGTTCTATTTCTTGATCTAGGATGATAGTTACATGTACATGTTCATTTTTTTGAAAATTTGTTAAAACAATTTGCATATATTTCTATATCCATGTTTAACTTCAAAAGAAACTGAAGAGAAAATGTAGGAATTATTTTTCCTTGGTGTTTCTGTTTACATCCTAATGTTTCAAATAATGCCACAATACTTTGGCCCCCTCATACGAAGAGTTGACTCATTGGAAAAGACTCTGATGTTGGGAAGGATTGGGGGCAGGAGGAGAAGGGGACGACAGAGGATGAGATGGCTGGATGGCATCACCGACTCGATGGACGTGAGTTTGAGTGAACTCCAGGAGTTGGTGATGGACAGGGAGGCCTGGTGTGCTGTGATTCATGGGGTTGCAAAGAGTCGGACATGACTGAGTGACTGAACTGAACTGAACTGAACTGAAATAAAGAATATGCTAATCACAGAAAAGTTTAATATATAACTGAAAACTACTAAGATTTCTAGAAACCCCAGGGGCTATCTCAGTGTGATTGTAAGCATCTGGGCAGGTCCTGTGTCTTTCTCTTCAAGGTATTTTTCCTCTCGTGTTGGCACCGTGTCCCAGTTCAGAGAGGTAATAGCCATTGCCGATCGCTTCATGGACCTTACAAAAACAGCATCTTCTGGGTCATCAAACATAGTTCTGCAAAAATGGCAATTATGTCAGGAAAAAAATCAATTAGACCAAAACACATATTTAATTTAAAGGCATAGTGCCATATTTTTCTGTTATTTGTAGTATAGTACCACTGACAAGTAACTTTAGAGTCCTACTGACAAATGACTTTCAGGACAAGTAACACTGTTTTTATTGTATATTTTAAAAATACAATGGACATATTTGGGATCAGCTATAATAGATGTCAGTATAGATGTGACTATTCTTGCATTCACGTTTAAAGTCAGTGGTTAAATGAAATGATTAAAATATTTATAGCTATGATATGTATTAGTATCTTATATACATTTTATTGAAAAGTTATTATTTCTCTGCATTATGCTACATTTTATAAAAAGTGCTTGGAAATAATATTTTTCAAGACTGAACCAAAGAAAAAATTCCTTAGTGCAAAATGTAAAGAATGATGATTTTAAAAATTTATCAATATTCATAAATTAAGATTTTTTTCAGTTATGAACTATTTCTGTTAAAAATATTATCGTGCTCACTGAACATATTTGGGGAAAAAGTAAAAAAGAAGTAAGGACCTTCATTTTTAATATCAGGTTTAATTTTTTTCCTAACTTCGCCCTCCACCTCACTCCACCTCTTAATTTATTTTAGGTTATAATAATAATATTAAAAACCCTAAATATATCAAATATAAATATATAGCTTGAAATCATTTATCACAGGAAGACAGTGTGATTTTTCCTATCAAAGAGTTAGTCATTTTTTAAGTCATTAAAATTCATTTGGGTAAATAGGAATAATTTAGGGAACCACCACAATTATGAAATAACATGATAATAAAAGTAAAGTTTAAAAATCACTTACTTGTCTACATTATTTGCAAATGCAAAGTCTGAAAAAGAAATTCTAAATTAGTATTTCTCAAATGTTTATTCAGCATTTTAAAACAATGAAATAATGCTATAAAGGAAAAAGTCTAAAGCATATGTTTCTGGGTTTTGAGCAGTCTTTCAGATAAACAGTTCAGTTCATCAAAATTGCCATGATGCCTAACCCAAACTGAAATTTTCTCTCAGGTACAGAACCTTAGGTGTTTCTAATGTCTTGAGGCAAATTCTTTACTACAATACATGCCTCAAAACGGAGAACAAAGTGCTCTATCAATTTGGTTACCAATGGAATCCATGTGGGGATTTTTATAATTAAGATACTGAGTCTCATGTGCAGAAACAGAGCCTTTTTCTTTTTCAGATAGACACATGCATCTGTAAATGGACTAATAGACCAAATGTGGAAAAAATATTTAGGGCAGTTTAAGCCACTTGGATTCTTGGCATTAACTTCAAAGAAACAGAATAAACAAATCCTAGGTCATAAGAATCTACATCTTCCCTAGCTTTGGAGCTCAAAGGCTAGTCCTCAAAGCTTGGATTTCCTATGGTATCTTCTCGAGACTGTCCTTGCTTTGTTTATTCCTCTCCAGAGGCCCAGTGCCAGGCTAGTGATGGAATGTACCAACACCTGTTGGACCAGCAAAGCCCACAGTCTGAGCTCTTGCCAACCCACAGGCAGCAGGGGCACTGCCTTAGCAGAGGGGTTCATGGCATCGTTCCCATTACAAGTGGCTGGTGCAAGTGGCTGGTGCAAGTCTTCCATTTCTTTGCTGATCTCCCCAGACACTGTCTACATTTTCAATTACAAAAAGCTCACATTTTGCTTATGATGAATATAAATAAGAAAACAGTAAAAAGTGAAATTCCCCTTTGACCTTTCCAGTTCCTCATATCAGTACTATCACTATTAAGTGTTTTGTATGTATGCTTCCAGCCTCCTGTGTGTGTATACATGTGCACTCACATACATATACAAAAAGATTTATTTGCTGACAGAATTCGAATTTTGTCATTACTCCGCATTATACTGGGCTTCCCTGGTGATTCAGTTGGTAAAGAAACTGCCTTCAGTGCAGGAGACCTGGGTTTGATCCCTGGGTTGGGAAGATCCCCTAGAGCAGGGAATGCATTATATTACTCAAAATGCATCTCTCTCTTTTTTTTTTTGTATTCAAGATTTATCATGGAATGATTCTTTAATCCAATAGTTTGTATTGTAAGGATGTGCCATAAGTTAACTTTCTATGAGTGACCGTTTAGACTTTCTACTGTTTTTCTATTACAAAAAATGTTTCAATTAGCACTTTATACATATATCTGTTTGTGTGTGTGCAGATACTTCTGTAGTAGAGAGATTTCAAATTTAGTTGCTGTGTTGAATAGGTTGCATATTTTGTATGTGCACGGGTACTGTCACATTGCCATATGACCTTGCAAGAAAGTTGAACTAGTTTACACTCCCACCAATTATGTATGAGTTATGCTTTTGTCTCTCCTCCACTTCACCAGCCTTTCCAGTGTTTGCCTAACTGCAGGATGAAAATGGCATCTCATTGCTTTAATTTGCACTTACTTGCTCACTAGTGAGGCTGATTGTTGGATGTCACATTTATTTCCTTCTATAATGTCCACATCTTTTGTCACTAGTTTTCAAATTGATTTATAGGATCCTTTGATACAATGGGCATTAACTTTTGCCTATTGTATATACTGCAAATATTTCTTCCAGTTGTGTTTTTTAATTTTATTCCTGGGATTTGAAGAAATTTCAAGTTGTCCTTGTTCTCAAGCTATTTGGAATACAATTGATTTCTTTCTCAATTTAGGGTGAAGAGTAATAAAATCAAAATGTGGTGTTACAACTGCTCTATAAACATTTTCAAGTATAGTTTATTTCCAGTGAAAGAATATCATCCTCAATGTGCACATCACAGTAAGAACAAATACAGAAACTATAAAACTATAAGGCACAATTTTAAGAGCTTACATAGGGAGTTCTAAGTTCATTATAAATGTTTGGTTTGTGGAAAATGGAGATTGAGAGATTAATTAGGGCCATGCTGCCAATTTGGGGGAGGGTTATAGTCAACCTATCTATGAATTAAGAATGTGGATTAAGAAGAAAGATTTCAAATGCAATGAAATACTCTCTCTATCCTTTCTTCCCTAATTTTGTTTTTGGAGATTTGATATGAAAGAAATGTAAAGCTCTAAAGGTAGTAGTCGGTTATCCTCCTCACACTTGGAAAACACTCTATGTATGATAAACAGATGGGGGTGGTCTTATATTGCTAGTTAATAGGTGCATTGGTTGTTTCTAAGAGTGGGGATTTTCTATCCAGAGGTTCCTTTTCTACTACAGCATGGCTTATCCCCCCGCCCCACCACTAATCCAGTAGCATTTAGTTTGAGTATTAGCTTTTACATGAACTAAAAGAAAAACCAAGTGGCTAACCAATAGAGCAGTCCAACTTACCATGCAGTTGTTATGTGTCAGATCAGGTGTTGCAATGGTTTGTGTAATAAGCATCCTGACAGCCAAAAGAAGATATCACCCGCTTTTTAAAAATCAGGAGGCTGAAGCAACGTCATGTCCAAAACAAAACATGTAATTACTAGCAGAGCTGGTGTTTAGATCCAGGAGAATCTGATCCTAAAACTTGTTTCTTGCCTCTACACTGGTTGTTCTCCTAATGGGAGTATGCATCAGAATCACCTGAAAGGCTTGTTAAAACATAGCTTCCTGGGCATGTGCATCTGCAGTAAGTTACTAACTGATGCTGCTGCTGATTTGGGGGACTACACTTTGATAATCATTGCTCTACACTACCAGAGAAGGAAATGGCACCCCACTCCAGTACTCTTGCCTGGAGAATCCCATGGGCGGAGGAGCCTGGTAGGGTGCAGTCCATGGGGTCGCGAAGAGTCAGACACGACCGAGCGACTTCACTTTCACTTCTCACTTTCATGCATTGGAGAAGGAAATGGCAACCCACTCCAGCATTCTTGCCTGGAGAATCCCAGGGACGGGGGAGCCTGGCGGGCTGCCATCTATGGGGTTGCACAGAGTCGGACATGACTGAAGCAACTTAGCAGCAGCAGCAGCAGCAGCAGCTCTACACTATAGCCTTCTGCATCCAGAACATGTCCTCCAGGTATTTCTCCTATTCTATGGGATATATAGAGGATTGAGGAATATGTCAAATTATACTCTGTGGAAACAATCATACAAATAGAGGCATTCTATAATGTAACTGGCCTGGTCCCTTCAAAAAGTCATGGGAAAACAATGGAGGCTGTTTTAAATGAAAAGAGACTGAGATAGTTGGATGGCATCACCAACTCAATGGACATGAGTCTGAGCAAACTCCAGAAGAAGTGAAGGACAGGGAACCATGCCATGCTGCAGTCCATGGGGTCGCAAAGAGTTGGACACAACTTATCGCCTAAACAACAATGAAGAACCACAACAACCAAACATAATTGTGAACCCTGACTGGATTCTGGTTTGGAAAAGCAGTTGTAGAAGTCATCTTGGAACAAGTGGGAAATTTGAATATGGATTATATATTAAATATATATATATAATTTCATGCAAATTTTCATGCAAAGATGGGCACAATAAAGGGCAGAAGTGGTATGGACCTAACAGAAGCAGAAGATATTAAGAAGAGGTGGCAAGAATACACAGAAGAATACAAGAATACAAAAAAGATCTTCACGACCCAGATAATCACGATGGTGTGATCACTCACCTAGAGCCAGACATCCTGGAATGTGAAGTCAAGTGGGCCTTAGAAAGCATCACTATGAATAAAGCTAGTGGAGGTGATGGAATTCCAGTTGAGCTATTTCAAATCCTGAAAGATGATGCTGTGAAAGTGCTGCACTCAATATGCCAGCACATTTGGAAAACTCAGCAGTGGCCACAGGACTGGAAAAGGTCATTTTTCTTTCCAATCCCAAAGAAAGGCAATGCCAAAGAATGCTCAAACTACCGCACAATGGCACTCATCTCACACGCTAGTAAAGTAATGCTCAAAATTCTCCAAGCCAGGCTTCAGCAATATGTGAACCGTGAACTTCCTGATGTTCAAGCTGGTTTTAGAAAAGGCAGAGGAACCAGAGATCAAATTGCCAACATCCGCTGGATCATGGAAAAAGCAAGAGAGTTCCAAAAAAACTTTTTCTGCTTTATTGACTATGCCAAAGCCTTTTACTGTGTGGATCACAATAAACTGGAAAATTCTGGAAGAGATGGGAATACCAGACCACCTGACCTGCCTCTTGAGAAATTTGTATGCAGGTCAGGAAGCAACAGTTAGAACTGGACATGGAACAACAGACTGGTTCCAAATAGGAAAAGGAGTACCTCAAGATTGTATATTGTCACCCTGCTTATTTAACTTATATGCAGAGTACATCATGAGAAATGCTGGACTGGAAGAAACACAAGCTGGAATCAAGATTTCTGGGAGAAATCTCAATAACCTCAGATATGCAGATGACACCACCCTTATGGCAGAAAGTGAAGAGGAACTAAAAAGCCTCTTGATGAAAGTGAAAGTGGAGCGTGAAAAAGTTGGCTTAAAGCTCAACATTCAGAAAATGAAGATCATGGCATCTGGTCCCATCACTTCATGGGAAATAGATGGGGAAACAGTGGAAACAGTATCAGACTTTATTTTTTTGGGGCTCCAAAATCACTGCAGATGGTGACTGCAGCCATGAAATTAAAAGACACTTACTCCTTGGAGGAAAGTTATGACCAACCTAGATAGCATATTCAAAAGCAGAGACATTACTTTGCCAACAAAGGTCCGTCTAGTCAAGGCTAAGGTTTTTCCTGTGGTCATGTATGGATGTGAGAGTTGGACTGTGAAGAAAGCTGAGTGCCGAAGAATTAATGCTTTTGAACTGTGATGTTGGAGAAGACTCTTGAGAGTCCCTTGGACTGCAAGGAGATCCAACCAGTCCATTCTGAAGGAGATCAGCCCTGGGATTTCTTTGGAAGGAATGATGCTAAAGCTGAAACTCCAGTACTTTGGCCACCTCATGCGAAGAGTTGACTCATTGGAAAAGACTCTGATGCTGGGAGGGATTGGGGGCAGGAGGAGAAGGGGACAACAGAGGATGAGATGGCTGGATGGCATCACTGACTCGATGGACGTGAGTCTGAGTGAACTCCAGGAGTTGGTGACAGACAGGGAGGCCTGGCGTGCTGCGATTCATGGGGTCACAAAGAGTCAGACACGACTGAGCGACTAAACTGAACTATATATTAAATAACATATAAGAATTAAATATAAATAAGTTGTTTTTCTTAGGTGTGATTATGGCATTGTAGCTTTATAGAAGAACATCCTTATTTTTTAAATTTACAGGCCAAATTATTTAGGAAGGTAATTTCATTATGTCTGCTACTGAAGCATTTAAATGGTTCATCAATACTTGATATTTTTGAGTTTACATAAGAAGTAAAGCCTCATAGATGATGGTGAATATGGTAGAATATTAATTGTTGAATATACATGGACATGTATAAGTGTTTAATATTTTTTCAACCGTTTCTGTTGGAAAAACCTCATGATAAAAAACTGACTTTTCATTTTGATTTTGCCTCTTTTTTTTAATCTTGCTCATTCTTGAATAATAATTTAGCTGGTTGCAGAATTCTTGGTTGACTATTTTCCTTAGCATTTTAAAAGTATTAGATCACTGTCTTTTGATTTCCATAATTGCAGTTGAGGAGTGTGCTGTAAATCTCTAAATTATTCTTTTGTAGGTAATCTACAATTTTCTCTCTATTTTAACTTCATTTTGCTTTTGGTGTGGATATTTATTGCTGTTTTATGTCTTTTATGTTTTTGAGTTAATTTTGTCTGGTGAATGAATCTAAGGATTTATAACATTTAACAAATTTGGAAAATTGCCAGCAATTACCATTTCAAACATTACCTTCAGCCCAATTTCTCTATTTTTCCCTATGGGATTACAACATTTATTACTAAATTTATATAGGAAGTAAACATTATTTCCAAATGTCTCCTTATCACCTGCTTCTTTTTCTATGTTGCATTCTGGGTAATTTCTTCAAAACTGTTTTCCAATTTAATATTTTTTCCCTTTGTTTCTAGAGAATCTATTTGGTTATTATTCAAATATATGTTGTCTCATTGGCAAAATGTCATGAGGAAAAGGCTTTTTGTCTTTGCACCATTTTTCATCTCCCCATGTGATACCTGATGGTACAATAACCACTTGGCAACCATAAAGCACATTAAGAATCACAGAACAAAAGACAGATGTATTCTCAAACACTGAAAACATCATTTAACTTTATACTAACCTTGGACACTGTTTGTTGTGTGAGTAAAGTAAAGCTCTATTTGCTTAAGTCACTGTAGTTGGATTTCTGTTACATACAAGAAAATTAAATTCCAACTAATGAATACATTACTGAAGATATTCAAGTTATACTTACATATGATCACATATGATCACAGTGTATGAGAGTACAACCAAATAACAATGTTTATTTCTGGATGCAGGAATTGCAATGATCTTTATTTATTTTTAATATTTTTCTATATTATCAAAAACTTATAGCCTTAATTCATGAAATTTTCCAGACTCATTGATAATAGTAGCAATTGCAGCTTATTCACTGAGCCCTTTATGCTGTGCTAGATATTGGGGTGTGGACTTCAGTGTGTTATCTCATTGTTATCACATTATCTTATTTAATTTAATAGACACAAATGATGATGAAGGTTGCATACTTAATTAGGCTAATAAAATTAGAAAATATTTCAGTACGTAAGTGCTTAGCTTACTGTAAATTGAAGTTATTATAATCAAATTAACCAAAAGCTTGTTGAGTTTTAATTTCATTGTTTTTTTTCTTTTTTCAAAATACCTGAAGGTACTCTCTGTGCTGGTTTTTGCTTAAATGGTGATCGAGGATCCCATGAGGCATCTACTTTTCCTCTGAATGCTATTGATTGAACAATATGAGCCTTTTTATGGTTAAAAAGTGTAATCATTGACCTTCTTTCCTTTTCTGTAACTTCTGACAAATGCAAAAAAGCAATGTTATTGCATGGCATTATATGCAGAGTGAGTCAAAAAATAGAATTCCTGTCAAAAATGGATTTGTCCTAACTACGTTGTATGTGAACATCCTGTCATAATCAATTTGTAAAAACTCTACCAAGCTAATTCTTTAACCTTACAAGCTCAATATATGTCCCTCATGTCACAGGGCACAGATCTATCTTATCTCATCCAGACATTCTAGTGCATCACCATGGATGATTGAAATTACAACTGTGCTACATCTCTTCTTTTCCTCAAGGCTATGAGGAAAAAGAAGAATAAACATATGGTTTTAATATATCCTCATTAAGAAGTTACTCAGTTACAAATGATTAAGAATGTTCACATCTGTGGAAAGGTAAGTAGGTAGGTAGGTAAATAGCACTTATGGGTAAAACAGACCTCAAAGAATGTAAAATATAATGCAGTGAGGTTGATTATTTTTTTTGTGGCTTATACAAATCAGACATACTAGTTTGTCTGCAATGTCTAAAAATATATCACAAAGAGGTTATGATTGATTACATGTTTTAGTATATATATATGCATATATATTTGCAGAATTTCAAAGAATATGACTTATTTATTTTTTTAATATAAATTTATGTATTTTAATTGGAGGCTAATTACTTTACAATATTGTATTGGTTTTGCCATCCATCAACATGAATCCACCACGGGTGTACACGTGTTCCCCATCCTGAACCCCCCTCCCACCTCCCTCCCCGTACCATCCCTCTGGGTCATCCCAGTGCACCAGCCCTGAGCATCCTGTGTCATGCATCGAACCTGGACTGGCAATTTGTTTCACATATGAATATGACTTTTAGAATTTAAATAGGCTAAGCCTTAAGAGATTTGGTCCAATTGTCTCATTTTTGAAATAAAAAATTAAAAGAGTGCCAGGTGGTCAGTGAATGAGTATTCAATACATAACTGACAAAAAATAAAAATTTAAAAAAGAATAAGGAAAAACATGTATTATTGACAAAGCTAGAATCAAAAGGAGATCTTTCTCCAGGCTCTGTTAGATGGTCTTTCTTATAAAGTGGTCAACAGACAAGCTCCTAAACTAGAGCAAACTTCATACAGCAAAAATTTCAATAATTGAAAAACTTTCATTTACAAAAACAGTTATTTTCAAAGATCAAAGATCATCAGCATTTTAAACCACTGAGTTATAAGACTGGCTCTCCAATATTTCTCTTCAAGAAGAAATGCTCTTACGATTTCGGTCAAGCAACTCGACTCCTGGAAGGTGGTAGATTATATATAGACGGTACAGGTTATACTGGCATAAAGGATTTTGGTAGAGAGCTGCAAAGAAAGAAGCCAAATTAAGATGTCAGATTTTGAAATCAGTTTCATTTAACACATAAAAGAAAAATCGCAAGATTAATATAAAACATAAGTATATATGAAGCCCTGCTTCACAGACTTTGGTTTCACCAAACACTTATCTATTCATTGCAGGACTTACTTTTTCTATCTGTTAAATTCATTCATTCAACAAATATTTTTGGAATGCTTACTAACTTTTAGGAACTGTGCTAGGTACTGAGGATGTATCTGTGACCCAAATCTGCCACAAATGGGAAATTTTTTAACATGTCCATAAATTAATCAGTAAAGGAAGAACTTAATATCAGCTCTAGAGGGTTCTGAGAAGATTGAAGGCAGGAGGAGAAGGGGACCAGAGAGGATGAGATAGTTGAATGGCATCATTGTCTCAGTGGATGTGAGTTTGAGCAAACGCTGGGAGATGGTGATGGACAGGGAAGCCTGGTGTGCTTCAGTCCATGGTGTTGCAGAGTCGGACATGACTGAGCTACTGAACAGCAATAAAAGAGGGTCCCTGCTGCTGCTCTTTATTAAAGGATTTGCTCATTTGGTTCTCTTCTTCCCCTCTCAAAGGTCACATTGGTGTCTGTGAGGAGATGAGCTGAGATATGGTACACCATTTGAATAGAGTTTTCTTTCTTGGCTTCCCACCATTGTGCCTAGTTCGGAATATGTAAAGCCAGTAGCAGCTCAGGTCTCAGCAGGAGCAGAGGTGAACAGATGCTGGTTTTGCACCCTGCATACCTCTGGCCAGGCACAGGGGCTTCGGATTTCCTTGTGTGGAGGTGCTAGGATACGTGAAGAACCATGCTTGCTAATCCAGTTGCTGGAGGTGGGAGGCATGCTAATGCAGAAGAACTCCTGGCATTTCTCTCATGACATCCCTTAGGCATCAGAAGATTGAAAAAATGCATCAACATTTAAAAAATCTTCAACTGGAAGTTGTATTTTATTTTCCAGAGAAAAGGTAGAATATTTTCCCTCTCCTTCTTTAGATAATATTAAGCAGGGTTATTTCAATACAGTCTTTTATAATTTTCACTTGGATATCTTTAGCTATTGGATTCTGCCTACATGGAATTTCTAGAAACTATTTCTGGAAAATATACCTAGTGAGGAGAACCACTAGATGGCAGTAACAGAAAGAGCTCCAGCTATTGTACAAATATCACTCAACAAAAAGAGGCTCATTTAATGTACATTTAGCTGTAGCATTTGACTATTTATAGAATACTAGGTTTGATAAAAGCATGAAAGTATTAAGCACTGGAAACCCAGGAAAAAACTGATTAATATTTATAAAGAAGAGTTTGCAACATAAAGAAGACAGGGGCAGAGGGCATGCTTAAAAAACAAACTGTTTAGATAAAAACTGAAGAAGCTAATTATCTGCATGCTTTTTTCTGCAGGAAATAAAACATTCTGATATTTGTTGTATAAACACTAACTTTTCCGGCTAATAAAATCGTTATATATAGCTATTCCCTGTGGAAAACATGAGCTTTAGAGGGACTTAAAGCAGGCAATGGAAGACACCTGGTGCATAATAAACAAAAGTTATATGAGGAAAGGCATAAAAGAAAATGTAGAGCCAGGGGCAACAAGAAAATTTAAAAAAAAAGGAAATATGTATATATTGGGGGAAACTAGAGGAAAAATAAAATGGATATTTTTCAAGATTTCTTAAGTGACAAAACTGGTTTGAATTTTAATCTTAAAAGACAAGGAATTTAACATAACAAAATAATTATAACAATAGGATGGGGAATAGAATGGATGTATATTAAACCAGTAATAAGGACAGATTTAAAAAGATCCACAGCGATCATGCATTGTAGTTTGAGCCAGAAAAAGAAGAAAACGATCACCTTCAAGAATATAAAAGCAAAGCACTGTTGTTTTTAATGAGAGTTTAGGAGGAAGAAAAATTCACACGCACTATATTGTGCATAAGGCTGCTCCGTGGTTACTGACTTGGAGAATCACATCCGACACCTCATAACCCTGTCCTACATTGTAGCAGCTAGGAGCAGAGTCTGCCTTTGCATGTGATGTTAGTGGAAAATGCACAAGCATCTTACAATGACGTTTACTTTGGGGATACCCTTCTTAGTCTGTTTTCCCTCTGAGAACATTACTGTTTAATTCCTTCTCTTGGTTTTCTTCCTAGTGCTTGGTTAACTAACTTCTTTATGTATTGTAATACTTCTGGCTTTTGCTAAACAAATCACCAGATTTGGATCTACTATTATTACTTATTAAAAAGGTATCATAATACTAAAAGCTCGTGCTTATTGTGGTTCAACATTCGTCTCATCATAAAATCTAAGTGGTAGCAAGTCAGAAAACTGGTCTATTATTCTCAGTCTCTAAGTTAACTTTAAAAAATAGAATTAAATAATTTTAAATTATTCTGTTTTTATTATTCACTTTTTTTCTTACTCAAATTTTAGAAGGAAGCAATCTTATTTTTAATTCTTTTTTCCCCTCCATACTATCAAGCATTAAATATTTTGGATTTATGAGTTTTGGACTGATGCTACTAAAATTACCATAAATAAAGTTTCTAAGATATGATATCAGTTTCCTGTGTCTGAAAGTTCTGAAAGCCTTCTATGATGTATGGGCACATTCTTTCAGGAACGATGAAGTGAAATTGCTTACACTTTCACTTTCAATAGGTTAATACTATTTAATCCACCTTTCCTCTAGGCTTCTTATAGAGTACACCTTGATGGCGCCAGCACTGTCTTGCTTATCTTAATTTGGGATTCTGAGGGTAAGCAATTTACATCTACCCAATAATATATCAAAATGTTTCTACTACTTTACTGCACAAGCTTGAGCTCCATGAGTCACATGTGTGAAGCTATTTATGGAAACAGAAGAGGAAAAAAAAATTTATCTAAATAATTAGCACCAGTTAATTTTTATTAACTTTTAAAGCAAAATGTAAAATCCCATTTAAATGAACCTGAATGTTTTTAAGATCATCTTTGAAGAAAGCTGATGTAATTAATAATGTGTCAGCATGTTCATTTTAATAGATGAGGAAATGATATAGAGAAAAGCAGTTAAAAGCAGTTCCATCTGTGCCTGTACAGAGAAGCCTGTGGAAAGAAGCTTGCTGCTGCTGCTAAGTCGCTTCAGTCGTGTCAGACTCTGCGCGACCCCATAGATGGCAGCCCACCAGGCTCCCTCTTCCCTTGGATTCTCCAGGCAAGAACACTGGAGTGGGTTGCCATTTCCTTCTCCAATGCATGAAAGTGAAAAGTGAAAGTGAAGTCGCTCAGTCGTGTCCAACTCTAGCGATCCCAAGGACTGTAGCCTACCAGGCTCCTCCGTCCATGGGATTTTCCAGGCAAAAGTACTGGAGTGGGTTGCCATTGCCTTCTCCAAGCTTAGCTGTCAACAATCAGACAGAGGTTCTGGCTCAAGGTTATTTACAAGATCAGAATCTCCACTGTTACCATTTCATTTTAACTAAAATCTCTGGGCCACAGCTTGTCTTGAATATGGAAGTGATACCTGATTTTTGAAAGACAAACGAACTAAACCAGGGGTTAAGAGAGTGAAGAATGCTGTTTCAGGATAAACAGCAATAAAAGATCCAGCTGGCTTTTTAATAGAGTGGACTGTTCTACTGCATTGTATGGGAGAAGTAGTCCTAACCTCGAGGGGCATTTCGGGGTAAAGAGTCTCAGATAAAGTAACCATTGAGGGACTTCCTTGGTGATCTAATGGTTAAGAATTTGCTTTGCGATGCAGGGGCCATAGGGTCAATCCTTGGTCATGTTGACTAAAAAGATGTACAACTTGAGACTTGCAAATTAAGTTTTATTTGGGGCAAAATGAGGACTGCAGCCTGGGAGGCAGCACCGCAGATAGCTCTAAGAGACTGCTCCATAGAGGTAGTAGGGGAAAGTCAATATAGAGGATTTTGGTGAAGGGGGAGTTCAATACCATTAAGCATTAATTTTACAAAAAGTTTGTTGCTAGGACCTGATGTCACCATGAAGGAATTTAGGGCTTTTCTAGATATGAGGAGATGCAAGGATTGGGATCGTAAACTCTGTTCCTAAAACTTCTATCTAAAGTCCTGTCCCACAAGATTGCCTGAAGCACAGAGTGCCTTACTCCACCCTGAACTCTCTCAGGGGGTGTTGAAGGTCAACAGTGCAGGGTTTAGTCTCTGATGGCGATGGCGAATGCCCTTGTTGTTCAGTTGTTGGCAACCATCTTGGCAAGCACCAATTTGTAGTTGACAGTCAGGGAACTAAGATCCCACAAGCCACGGAGCAACTAACTAGAGAGTCTGTGCATCATGAGGAACGATCCCACAAGACACAACGAAGACCCTGTGTGCTACAACTAAGACCTGACTTAGCCAAGTAAATAAATAAAGAGACCACTGAGACCATGATCCCACAATGACCTCCCAGCATCCCTCTTCACTCCCTGACTATTTGTCATCAGCAGTGAACTGCGGCCAACTGGGGAAGGGCAGGACAGGATATGCTTAAGAGCAGAATCTGTAAAAGCTGGAGATCGCACCTTTGAGAAGGGGCATTTCCTGTCTCCAATGGTGAATCCTTAAAGACTGCAAGGAAAGCAAGTCTTAACAATTCTGGAATGTGGGAGTCCAAATATACTTTCTAATAGTGGAGCTTCATGAAACTCAGAGACAATTTGAAATGGGGAGAATAAAGATTTAGAAACAGAATGGGTTCAGCATTTTGTTGCTGTTGGAATGTTTTTTTCCATGTAGGCAAAGAGGCAGGGAGGCTGAAGGTCAGTGAAAGTCTGCAGCCACAAAGCAGATCTTCGACACCAGTACAGATTTAGAAAGAGTTTGGAGGAGAGAAGGGAAGAGGAAAATGGAGAAAGAGAGGAAGGGTGTGGAAAGGTAGACTGCCTGGAGAGAAAAGGTGTGTCCCGCCTGACTCAGCCTGCAAGTCAGGAATTCCACTTTCTAGGACCTCACACTCTGCAGCAGTTTTAGGCCTCCCTGAAGCTCCCAGCCATGGGAGCAATCCTGGGCAATCTCTCGGCAGTTCTCTTTATAAAAGTGGAGGGTGCCATGCTGAAATGGATTAGAGGTTTACCCTCCAGGCTATTTTCTCACCCTCTAAAGAACTGGTAATTGAAGTGGAATAATAACATTTTAGCATGTTATACAGTTTTACAACTTGAAAAAACAAAATTCTTAACACTTGAAAATACATGGTTTTCTCATTTTAGTTAATGAGCTGAGTCTATTCTGTGATTGCAAAAGAGCCTTATAGAAACTTAATTTGGGGACATTACTGCACAAATATAATTCAGTTCAGTTCAGTTCAGTTCAGTCGCTCAGTCGTGTCCGACTCTTTGTGACCCCATGAATCGCAGCACTCCAGGCCTCCCTGTCCATCACCAACTCCCAGAGTTCACTCAAACTCACGTCCATTGAGTCGGTGATGCCATCCAGCCATCTCATCCTCTGTTGTCCCCTTCTCCTCCTGCCCCCAATCCCTCCCAGCATCAGAATCTTTTCCAATGAGTCAACTCTTTGCATGAGGTGGCCAAAGTACTGGAGTTTCAGCTTTAGCATCATTCCTTGTAAAGAAATCCCAGGGCTGATGTCCTTCAGAATGGACTAGTTGGATCTCCTTGCAGTCCATGAGACTCGCAAAAGTCTTCTCCAACACCACAGTTCAAAAACATCAATTCTTCGGCACTCAGCCTTCCTCGCAGTCCAACTCTCACATCCATACATGACCACAGGAAAAACCATAGCCTTGACTAGATGGACCTTTGTTGGCAAAGTAATGTCTCTGCTTTTGAATATGCTATCTAGGTTGGTCATAACTTTTCTTCCAAGGAGTAAGCATCTTTTAATTTCATGGCTGCAGTCACCATCTGCAGTGATTTTGGAGCCCAGAAAAATAAAGTCTGACACTGTTTCCACTGTTTCCCCATCTATTTGCCATGAAGTGATGGGACCAGATGCCGAGTAGCTAGTAAATGCCAACATTTTTTTTTAATATATCTTTAACCAAAATGGGGTAAGGGTTCAAACCGCATATTTGGTACTAAAATTTTTCAGAAATTTTTTTGGGGGGAGCGGCAATTATATACAGCATTTTCTCTATTAAAAAAATCCCTCTAAGATTCTCAGTTATAACAATTTATATAACAAATAACATCACTATGATTTTTAAGTAGAGGTCATTTAAAACATTGTGATAGGCAATGGTATGGACCTTACACTACCAGGCTGAGCTAATAGACTTTCAGAGAGCAGGAAAAGGCACTCCTGCACCCCACCTCAGGGCTGACACTACTCTGTGGCCACACAGAGGCTTCCTATGGGAGGCAGGCACTGAATTGAATTTCAGACTCCATTCACACCCCAGCCCATCCCCTGCCCCCACCAGACACTTCTGTTTAGGGCATAACTTTGTTGACTATGATGGCAACCTTGATTGCTAACCTCCAAATCTTGCCTTGTAAAATAAATTTGCTTAAATTATCGAGCTCTTATATTTGGCAAATTGTCCAGTTAGTTTTGCATTCAGGCGCCTCAGGTCTCCAGGAAATACGTAGGTTGACTGTTAGAAAACTGTAAGCTCCATACAGATCCAGATGGGGTCTTTCTTGTGTACCTTTATGTCCCCATCTAGAAGAGTATCACTCAGTGAATGCATGATAAATATTTATTGAATGAATGAATGATAAACAAAAGAAGCACAGTATGAGTCTAAGTTTTAACATTCCGTAGCAGTCTAGTTAAAGCTCTGAGCCCTGCATTTCTACCATTAAAGAGGGAATAATTCTAATCACATCATGCTAATCACATCATTGGATTGTTATGAAGATTTAAATAAGAATATTATAAGAAAGTATTTTCTAAACATTCAAACATGTTATTATAATAATTATTATTTAAAATGTCAATTTAAAAAATCTCTTTACCAATAAGCAGAATTTCTAGACCATGTGCATCTTAATTCATTATCCAACTTTAAATAGTAAAATAATATTTTTGTTGTTACATCTGGGGTCAGTCCCTGGTCAGGAAACTGTGAGATCCCACAAGCCACACAGAGCAGCCAAAAGAAAAAAGAAAAAAAGGAAAAAAACCCCACATATTTTACAGAATTAGTTTAATATTTGAAGCAATCCTGAGAGGTAGCTATTAGCCCATTTTACAGAAAAGTGAAGGTAAGGTAGAGTAGATCTTGCATAACCAGTCTTTTAATCACAGAAGCACCTGTTCAGCACAGAAGGGCCAGATACAAATATGCACGTCAATCCTGATAAGTCTTTACCAGACCTTATCACATCTCAAAAATGAGCACGGAATTCCCATGAACTTAGGGAAATCTTAATAGTTAGTTTAAGAACCTACCTATAAGCACTTAAATAATTTCTCCTTATAGTAGCTATAACGAATCAACACTGAAAATATTTGAAAACTTTAATAACTGTGTTTTGATCTGATCAAGACCTCCACCAACAACAGCAGTTTACACATATTTAAAGCACTGTCTCAGGCAATTCTGAGAAAATAATACAAAATAAATAGGGTGAAAGAAAACATCTATATTTTGACACTATATAAAGAAGTTTCTCTTGATGAAAGTGAAAGAGGAGAGTGGAAAAGTTGGCTTAAAGCTCAAAAAACTAAGATCATGGCATCTGGTCCCATCACTTCATGGGAAATAGATAGGGAAACAGTGGAAACAGTGTCAGACTTTATTTTTTGGGGCTCCAAAATCATGGCAGATGGTGATTGTAGCCATGAAATTAAAAGACGCTTACTCCTCGGAAGGAAAGTTATGACCAACCTAGATAGCATATTCAAAAGCAGAGACATTATTTTGCCAACAAAGGTCCATCTAGTCAAGGTTATGGTTTTTCCAGTGATCATGTATGGATGTGAGAGTTGGAGTGTGAAGAAAGCTGAGTGCCGAAGAATTGATGCTTTTGAACTGTGGTGTTGGGGAAAACTCTTGAGAGTCTCATGGACTGCAAGGAGATCCAACTAGTCCATTCTAAAGGAGATTAGTCCTGGGTGTTCTTTGGAAGGACTGATGCTAAAACTGAAACTCCAGTATTTTGGCCACCTTATGCGAAGAGTTGACTCATTGGAAAAGACTCTGATGCTGGGGGGGATTGGGGGCAGGAGGAAAAGGGGATGACAGAGGATGAGATGGCTGGATGGCATCACGGACTCGACGGATGTGAGTCTGAGTGAACTCCAGGAGTTGGTGATGGACAGGGAGGCCTGGCGTGCTGCGATTCATGGGGTCGCAAAGAGTTGGACACAACTGAGCGATTGAACTGAACTGAACTGAAAGAAGTTTCAAACTCTGAAATCTGAAAACCCTTTCACTGCTCTGACTCTTTTCCCTTGGTCCACCTAGAAACATTTGTTCTGAATTGCCATAATGTACCAGTTTATTTACTCTTCAACACTATAAGCTTATTGAGAGTAGGAACTGTGTATTGTTTATTTTTCCAACCCATCTCACACTTTCTTCAAATACTGAGGCCAGTTCCTGGTTATCTATGAATTAAGTTTGTGGTTTACCCAATGGAAAACTTCCATTAAAATATGCTCTTTTGTGGGGGGTGGGTGGGTGTCAGCTTTATTAATATAATTTCCATATGATAGGCTTCACTAATTTTAAATACACAATTCATAGTTTTTAGTATATTCACAGAATTGTGCAATCATTGTTGTTGTTCAGTCACTCAGTTGTGTTCAACTCTTTGAGACCCCATGGACTGCAGCATGCTAAGCTTCCCTCCCCTTCACTATCTCCCAGAGTTTGCTCAAACGCATGTCCATTGAGTCAATGATGCCATCCAACCAACCAACTCATCCTCTGTTGTCCCCTTCTCCTCCTGCCTTCAATCTTTCCCAGCATCAGGGTCTTGTCCAATGAGTCAGTTCTTCAAATCAGGTGGCCAAAGTATTGGGAGCATCAGCTTCAGCACCAGTCCTACCAATGAATATTCAGGACTGATCTCCTTTAGGATGGACTGGTTTGATCTCCTTGCAGTCCAGGGGACTCTCGAGAGTGCTCTCCAATACTACAATTCAAAAGCATCAATTTTTCGGCACTCAGCTTTCTTTATGGTCCTACTCTCACATCCATACGTGACTACTGAAAAAGCCACAGCTTTGACTAAATTAACCTTTGTTGGCAAAGTAATATTTCTGCTTTTTAATATGCTGTCTAGGTTCGTCATGGCTTTCCTTCCAAAGAACAAACATCTTTTAATTTCATGGCTGCAGTCACCATCTGCAAGGATTTTGGAGCCCAAGAACACAGTCTGTCACTGTTTCCATTGTTTCCCCATCTATCTGCTGTGAAGTGATGGGACTGGATGCCATGATCTTCATTTTTTGAATGTTGAGTTTTAAGCCAACTTTTTCACTCTCCTCATTTCATTTTCATCAAGAGGCTCTTTAGCTCCTCTTCACTTTCTGCCATAAGGGTGGTGTCATCTGGATATTTGAGGTTATTGACATTTCTTCCAGCAATCTTGATTCCAGCTTGTGCTTCATCCAGGCTGGTATTTTGCATGATGTGTAATCATTACCACCTTCAATTTCAGAACATTTTCATCACCCCAAAAAGAAATGCCAGGCTATCACTCCATAGACCCGCATCCCCCAACCCTGGGTTAAACACTAATCTATTTAAAAGCAGTTACCTCTCAGTGTTGCTATCTTGATCAATGTGCCCATTCTGGACATTTATATGAACAAGTGGGATCATATAATAAATGCCAAAACTTTCTTTTGAAGAAAAAACCAAAACCACAGATGTAACATGTAACAGTTTTTTGGGTCACTTTGTCATTTTCATACTGTATCATTTCACAAAAGTTTTTTCTACCTGTTGTTCTTTTGAAAATATGTTTTTAAAGAGATTAAGATCTAGTCTTGTTTTCAGGAACATCTAAGTAGTTTTGTTAAACACACTGATCTAATTTAAATTCAAAACATGAAATAGTGTGTTATCACTTTTAAGTTATGGACATATAAAGTGCAGATTAATACTTAGGGTCTTCAGATTTAGCATTCCCTTTAATTCTTTTACTGTTGCATCAAGGTTTATTAACTCATTGTGATGTAGCAGGAGTATATGCAATGAAGGCAAATAGTGCAGGCCTGAAAAAAATAAAATATTTGTGTAAGATTTAAAACATTTTTTTAAATGAATAAAAATGTTTTGTAGTACACCTCTTTGTATCTCATGATAATAGTATACAAGTACTTTAATACCTGGCTTGTAATTATCAGTTTAGAGATTGTTGCAGATACAAAATTAACTCAGAGTGAAACACCGATTTGACTGGGACAAAATATAACCAGTAAAAACATTTAAGATTATTTATGAAGTCATTATTTTTATTAATGCTCCCAAACATTGTTAAAAATTTTGCTTCCACAATATCTAGTTTGTGTCCAACGATGTGGTAGAATGGCAAAATTTTTATGTTAAAAAAAAAAGATTCTTTAACATCTTGGATAAGACATATGATAATATTGAGCTAAAACCATAATCAAACAGCACATCTTAAATGAAATATACATAAGAACATTAAAAATTAAGTTTCTATCATATATCTTCAATGAAAATGTTAAAACAGAGTTTTCCACGCCATTAGCAATACCATGCATGTGTATGTGCTAAATCACTTCAGTTATGTCCAACTCTTTGTACTGTAGCTCTTATGGACTACAGTTCACCAGGCTTCTCTGTCCATGGGATTCTACAGGCAACAATATTGGAGTGGGTTGCCATGTCCTCTTCAGCAATACCATAGTTGAAAGTTATTATTTATTTAAAAATCTATTCAATTAAAAGAGAAAATTTAAGACATACCTTCAATATCAAATATTGCATTGTTGTTTAGATATAGTTCTGCCAGACAATAGTTTCTGGTTAGAAATGTTATTCCATGGAGCTGAAAATGAGAGTTAGAGAACAATATACTTTCTACAAAAATTGTACATAATTATATGCACATATATAAATTTAGTTAAGAGCTAACATTTGCTGTTTTTATTAATTATCTGCAACTTCTTGCCTGGGCTACTGAATTGCCCTTGAAGGTACATGTGATAAAAAGAGTGTGTGCCTACAGGACTGGAAAAGGTCAGTTTTCATTCCAATCCCAAAGAAAGGCAATGCCAAAGAATGCTCAAACTACCACACAATTGCACTCATCTCACACGCTAGCAAAGTAATGCTCAAAATTCTCCAAGCCAGGCTTCAACAGTACATGAACTGTGAAATTCCAGATGGTCAAGCTGGATTTAGAAAGGGCAGAGGAACCAAAGATCAAATTGCCAACATCTGTTGGATCATCGAAAAAGCAAGAGAGTTCCAGAAAAGCATCTACTTCTGCTTTATTGACTATGCCAAAGCCTTTGACTGTGTGGATCACAACAAACTGTGGAAAATTCTGAAAGAGATGGGAATACCAGACCACCTGACCTGCCTCCTGAGAAATCTGTATGCACGTCAAGAAGCAACAGTTAGAACTGGACGTGGAACTACAGACTGGTTCCAAATCGGGAAAGGAGTACATCAAGGCTATATATTGTCACCCTACTTATTTAACTTATATGCAGAGTACATCATCAGAAATGCTGGACTGGATGAAGCACCAGCTGGAATCAAGATTGCAAGGAAAAATATCAGTAACCTCAGATATGCAGATGACACCACCCTTATGGCAGAAAGCAAAAAACTAAAGACCCCCTTGATGAAAGTGAAAGAGGAGAATGAAAAGGTTGGCTTAAAACTCAGCATTCAGTAAACTAAGATCATGGCATCTGGTCCTCGGTTCATGGCAAATAGATAGGGAAACAATGGAAATAGTGAGAGACTTTATTTTTTTGGCTCCAAAATCACTGCAGATGATGACTATAGCCATGAAATTAAAAGACACTTGCTCCTTAGAAGAAAAGCTATGATCAACCTAGACAGCATATTAAAAAACAGAGAAGTTACTTGGCCAACAAAGGTCTGTCTAGTCAAAGCTATGGTTTTTCCAGTAGTCATGTATGGATGTGAGAGTTGGACTACAAAGAAAGCTGAGTGCCGAAGAGTTGATGCTTTTGAATTGTGGTGTTGGAGAAGACTCTTGAGAGCCCCTTGGATGGCAAGGAGAGCCAAACAGTCCATCCTAAAGGAAATCAGTCCTGAATATTCATTGGAAGGACTGATGTTGAAGCTGAAACTCCAATACTTTGGCATCTGATAGTAAGAACTGACTTCTTGGAAAAGACGCTGATGCTGGGAAAGATTGAAGGCAGGAGGAGAAGGGGATGACAGAGGATGAGATGGTTGGATGGTATCGCTGACATGATGGACATGAGTTTGAGCAAGCTCTGGAAGGTGGTGATGGACAGGGAAGCCTAGTGTGCTGCAGTCCTTGAGGCTGCAAAGATTCAGACACGACTGAGAGACTGACCTGAACTAGCTGACTTAATACAAACTTTTCTTACCACATCTCCTCTAAACTGTGTGGTTTTCAAAGCTTCTGGAATCTGGTCCAGCCCTTTGTTTCGACAACCTTTCCTGTTGTTCTGCTCTGTGTCATAGCACTGGATTTGGCTCCATATATCCACTGATTCACCATCACATATTATTAAGTGGCTATTATGTGCCAAGGGCTCCCTCCTCAGATAATGCTAAGCCGTTTCTGCATCTGTGTATGAGTCATGATTTCTCTTTGCCTGAATGGCTTTTCTTCCTGGTACATTTCTGATTATTCTCAAGGATCTGCCCTAGGCTGGCAATGCCTCTCCCACCATCCCTGAGCAGGCTGCCACAACACGTTTCCACTGCTCCAGAGATTCATTGAGACCATTCTTTGATCTCTTTGCATCTCACTGCTGTCTTCTTGCTTTGTTTTGACCCACATTTTGCTTCTCTAAACTTCCACATGCTCCAGGACTTTGAGTCAGATTTCCTGAGAGATGGTTTAATTCAGTAGTTAAATGCTCTACATGCCACCCACCCGCCCTTCCTCTGAGGTATACCTTCCCCCTCTCACCACTATTCCTCCTCCCCCAAGAAGGCCTAATTCTGAATTCTCTTTCTTTAGGCCCCAGTCTACGAGCCATCTCCTCTTCTCGGGCTCTCTGTCCTTCGTGTCAACAGATCTCAGTTGAGCCAAGGACTCTGTAATCTGCATACATTCAGGAGATCAGACCCAGGGCTAACAGCTCAACTGGCCACCATTTCCAAGAAGCAGACAAGATACAGCACAATCCTCTTACTTTACAGCTCATCTTTCTTTAATAAGTCCTTTCCTGATAACTCCAAATCCCATGAACCTTTCTTTTCTTGACCACATCCAACACTTTCTTAGACTTGTGCAATTACTTGATCACTGGTTTTGTGTCTTCCTTAAGGAAAGAAACCATGTTTCTTCAGTCTCTGATCCTTCCCATCTCTCCATTATCCTAACTACATGGTGAAGTGCGATCTTACTTTCAAGATGAGATTAGAAATTTTGTGTGCTATATGAATTGGAAATAGTCAAGAGCACTCTTGATAATTCCTCTAATGAGCCATTACGGTACATAATAGGGGTATTTAACTCTGATCTGAATTCAGAAATGTTTGTTAGTCTGCAAGGAGAATCCCACTACTTTAAAGAAAAATATTGATTTTATAACCCTGATAAAATTTGACAGATTTGAGTTATGAGGATGAGACATGGTAGAGTCACAGGGTGGGGCAGATAAGTTCTAAAAGCAGTGCTTAAGTTAAATGTGAACAATGCTCACTTTACAGCTTAATACAGGATGTAGCAGGGAGAAGAATCTCATGAAACAGTTTTGACCAAGTGCTTACTGGTTTATATATACAGAAATAAGTGCTCATATTGCAAATTAGTTTTATATGTTTATTAAAATCTATCACGGGAAATACTGTCATCAGTTAAATAAAACTGTTTTAACTTTTGATGGATTGATTTAGGTAGACAGATGCCAACTTATCTGACTTAGTGAGGATTTATTAGAAATTTTACTCATGCCCTCTCATAACTCAGAAAAGCTATTTTAGATTTATATTCAAAGTTTGAAAATGGGTTTCCTTAGCAAATTTAATTTTTTCTTATACTTGCAACAGTCCCAAATTATGAATCTATAAAATGCACATGTTCTGCTCAACCTCATTGTCTCCCAGTCGTATCTGTACCTAATTACATCAGCACTTGTGAAGGAGAAACACTAGTAATTTCACTTCAGCTTTTTGAGAGAAGCCAAGTTTGTGCCAAGTAGGAGAGACCATTGACACAGAGAGGGGTGGGTCCCAGTTGCTTCCTATCCCTTCCACTCTTCCTGCTAACCTGACAGCCACTCATTACCTTTTGTCTTTCCCCTCACCAATCCCTAATCTAATGATAGCCACACTTAACATCAGCATGGAAACAGAACACCAGGGCAAATCATGACTTTTTCTTCTCTTTTTTTCCCCCAGTTGCCTGCCCAACATTGACAGAACATTACTAGTTAGTTGAGGTTTTAATTTCTCTTGCATTATGCATTAACACAAGAATACTAATAAACTCAAACCATTTAATCTTGATTATAGAATAATAATTTTCTCAAGAGCGTTAACATCTCTGAATCATGATTATTGGAATTTTAAGATTGCACTACTTGTTGGGATGAAATGATTTGGGGGAAATGGAGTGAAAGGAGATAAAGCCAGATCATGAGGACCTTGGGGAACTATTAAAAGATTTTGTACAGAGAAGTGTTATTTACCAGTTTTATTTTGGAAAGAAAATGGCAGAAAAGAGTACTGTTTAGAAGAGACAGTAATGACAAGAGATTAACAAAAATGGTGTTATGCTAATTCAAAAGAATATATGGATCCCAGAGTACAGTAATGACAGTGGAAGAAGACCAAAGTAGAGGAAATTGAGAGATAGTTCCAAGGTAAAATTCACAGGACCTTATAGACATTGCAATGTACCAAGTTGCTGAAGTTAAGATCCAGGAATGGGAGTTGAAAGACTTGCTGATTATTTTGACACTCAGACCATTGTTAAAGTAAAACATTATTACAATTTTCCACTTAGAAAAATCTACACTACCAATTTTAAGGATTGCCATAAAATTTATATTAGAATGTGACATTTCACAAATTATATCAAAACCTCAGATATGCAGATGATATCACTCTAATGGCAGAAAGTAAAGAGGAATTAAAGAGCCTCTTGATGAGAGTGAAAAAGGGGAGTGAAAAAGCTGGCTTAAAACTCATCATTCAAAAAACTATGATCATAGGATCCAATCCTATCATGGCAAATAAATGGGGAAAAAGTGGAAACAGTGACAGATTTGGGGTTCCAAAATTACCATGGATAGTGACTGCAGCCATGAAATTAAAAGACGCTTGCTCCTTGGAAGAAAAGATATGATAAACCTAGACAGCATATTCAGAAGCAGAGACATCACTTTGCCGACAAAGGTCCACATGGTCATAGTTTTTCCAGTAGTCGTGTACAAATGTGACACGTGGACCTGAAGAAGGCTGAGCACTGGAAAAGACTCCTGAAAGTCTCTTGGACAGCAAGAAGATCCAAGCAGTCAATCCTAAAGGAAATCAGTCCTCAATATTCATTGGTAGGACTGATGCTGAAGCTCCAATACTTTGGCCATCTGATGTGAAGAGCCGGCTCACTGGAAAAGACTCTGATGCTGGGAAACATTAAGGGCAAGAGGAGAAGGGAGAGACAGAGGCTGAGATGGTTGGATGGCATCACTCATCATGATTAAGTGGACATAAGTTTGACCGAACTCCAGGAGATAGTGAAGGACAGGGAAGCCTGGCATACTGCAGTCCATGGAGTGGCGAAGAGTCAGATGTGACTTATATCTTATCTTAGCTCAGGGTTTAGCATATAGCAAGTGGTCAATAAACAATAGCTGCTATTATTTACTCCCTAACCATTATTACTTTTGATACAGTGGAGAGCACTTACATTTAAGATAAAAGCTCTTATGGGTCACCACTGATGTACTAGTGGGGAAATTTTTAGGCCAGCATGATTTTAAAATTAAGGAGGCATACTTTTAGGGAAGGACTTCTCAACCTTTAAAACTATTGACATTTGAGGCCAGATAAATCTTTGTTGGGGTTGGTGGAATTGCTCTGTGGATTGTAGTATGGTTGGCAGCATCCCTAACCTCTATCTGCTAGAAGTCAGTAGCATACACACCCCAGCTGTGAAAATAGAAAATGTTTCCAGACATTGCTGCATATTCCCCTTCTATATGTGAGGTGGGAGAGGGGTTGCAAAGTCATTCCTGATTGGGAACTACTGATTTAGACTCAAGGGAAAAGTCATATCTTTTAAACATTTATTATGACCCAGGAACTAAGCCAAATGTTTTCACCAATGTCATCTGAGTAGCCCATGGTATTTGTTTTATTTCCTTTTTTACCTAGGAGGAAACTGAGGCTTAGACAAGTTAAACAGTTTCTCAAGATAACAGAGCAAGGGTTCAAACCCAAGACTGTCTGATTCTCAGACCAAAAGTTGGCATATAGTGCATCATGTGGTTCATTAAATTGGGGGAATTTCTATATAAACCATCCAGAAGACATTCAGTTCAGTTCAGTTCAGTCGCTCAGTCGTGTATACTCTTTGCGACCCCATGAATCGCAGCACACCAGGCCTCCCTGTCCATCACCAACTCCTGGAGTTCACTCAGACTCACATCCATTGAGTCGGTGATGCCATCCAGCCATCTCATCCTCTGTCATCCCCTTCTCCCCCTGCCCCCAATCCCTTCCAGCATCAGAATCTTTTCCAATGAGTCAACTCTTTGCATGAGGTGGCCAAAGTACTGGAGTTTCAGCTTTAGCATCATTCCCTCCAAAGAAATTCCAGGGCTGATCTCCTTCAGAATGGACGGTTGGATCTCCTTGCAGTCCAAGGGACTCTCAAGAGTCTTCTCCAACACCACAGTTCAAAAGCATCAATTTTTTGGCGCTCAGCTTTCTTCACAGTCCAACTCTCACATCCATACATGATCACAGGAAAAACCATAGCCTTGACTAGATGGACCTTTGTTGGCAAAGTAATGTCTCTGCTTTTGAATATGCTATCTAAGTTGGTCATAACTTTCCTTCCAGGAAGTAAACGTCTTTTAATTTCATGGCTGCAGTCACCATCTGCAGATTTTGGAGCCCCCAAAAATAAAGTCTGACACTGTTTCCACTGTTTCCCCATCTATTTCCCATGAAGCAATGGGACAGGATGCCATGATCTTAGTGTTCTGAATGTTGAGCTTTAAGCCAACTTTTTCACTCTCCTCTTTCATTTCATCAAGAGGCTTTTTAGTTCCTCTTCACTTTCTGCCATAAGGGTGTCATCTGCATATCTGAGGTTATTGATATTTCTTCCTTAGCTTGAATATAATTTCAAGTAATGGAAAATATTATTAGTTTGAGTAATGGAAAATATGGAGTAATAAAAAATATTCCACAATTGTTTTTTTCTATTATGTCAGCAATAACCAAAAAACATGTTTAAAATGTACAAAATATCTGGCATCAAATGAGAAAAAAGAGAACTATAATAATCTTGAAATATATACACATATGGCAAAGTACTAATGTCATCTGAAGATACATATACATGTGATATTTACATAGATATATGGGCTTCCCAGGTGGCACTAATGGTTAAAAAAAAACCTGCCTGCCAACACAGGAGACATAAGAGATGTGGGTTTGATACCTGGGTAGGGAAGATCCCCTGGAGGAGGGTATGGCAACTCACTCCAGTATTCTTGCCTAGAGAACCCCATGAACAAAAGAGCCTGGTGAGCAATAGTCCATGGGGTCGCAAAGAGTCGGACATGACAGAGGCAATTTAGCATGTATGCACAAATAAAATTACCTTATTTAAGCAATAAGACAGACACAGAGAGGTTGAGTAACTTGTTCACAGGGCTACACAGCTAGTATATAGAGGAACTGAAGTTTGGCCCAGACTCCAGAGTCCTTGCTGGGAACCACTGAACTTTATTACCACCCAGGGTAGGAAGCTGAGCTGTGAAGCTCATTCCCAGATGCAGCTTGAGTCACTGGCTTGACTAGTCCCATCCATCTGATCTAATCTTGAATCTCAAGGGATCTGGGTTTCTCTCAAAAATTGCTCCAATCTGGCTGCCACTATCTTAGGCTAACTTTGGGTCCCAGGCACTGTCCTCTCATGTCTCCAACCCTTAGGAAGTTTTTCTCCAGTTTTATCAATGACTTTCCAGCAGAAACTAGACAGATGCATCTGATTGCCAATCAGTCCAAACTAAAAGAACCATGCAACATTGGTGTGAAGCAAAGTAATACGTAAGTAAATGCACTTGCTCTTGGTTTCCTCCACGTTGCTTTTCAGCATTCCTTTTTTCCAGCATCCTCTTACCCCTGAACACCCCACTTCAAGCCCTTTCAACATGCTCTAGAGTCCCATTTCTGCAGATTGGTAGAGGTAAACTGCTATATTGTTGATAAGGCTTAAGATAGCCATCCCAAAGGTGTTTCTTTTAAGTTATTTTGTTTACTGTTTTACCCCTTTCTCTTAGAACACTGTCTGCTAGCAGTTGCTGCTGCTCCTGTTAGTCACAAAGTCATGTCCAACTCTTTTGTAACACCATGGACTGTAGTGTGCCAGGCTCCTCTGTCCATGGGATTCTCCAGGCAAGAATACTGGAATGGGTTGCCATTTCCTTCTTCAGGGGATTGTCCTGACCCAGGGATCAAACCCACGTCTCCTGCATTGCAGGTGGATTCTTTACAGCTGAGTCATCAGGGAAGTCCTGCTATTTCTTTTCAATTAGAGGATTGTGATCGATGACTCTCTAATTGCTGACTTTCAGGTCAGTCTGAATAGGTATTGTGCTCTGAGAAGATTTCCGAGTGTCTCTCGAATTATGTTCCATAATAGCTCCCTAGGATACAGCTTGTAAAATCAGTTTTAGAGACTATGTTCACTAAATCTGAATAATGCCATCAATATAAAGAGTGTCTTCAAAAAATGTCTATTGTAAAACAAGATCACAGACTTGGAAGGAAACTTAAGAATTATGCACATGATTGCTGGTGAGGAAAATGACTTCTGGTTAAAAGTTCATATTATAAACACAGATTTAATTTTTTCCAGCCAAATATTTATCTAAAATGACAATAAAATAATTGTTTCAAAAGACGTATATTCATAAAGAGAGGGAGAACAGAAAATTAGACCATAGCAATATGGTTTTGGAAAGCATATAATCTAGGGGTAATAGAATTAATAGAAACAACAAAGTCAAATTCTAAACCAGAAAACAACCTTATATTTATACCATAAAATTCTAAAAAGGCTCAAAGACTGGACGTGAGGATAAAGAGGAGAAGATTAACTGAGCAGAGAAATTCTACTCAATAATGTTCCCAGTATAACCACATGGCAACTGGACTTCTCCCCTACCACCTCAAAAGACTAGAGATTCATTCCCTGGATGGAATGAGGGACTTTTTTAAGGGAACTCTTTTAAGACAAGAGTTCCTGGTCAAGTAGCCACTAGACAGATGTAAAGACAGAGGTTCCCACTGAAAACTGAGATTAAGGGAATGTATGTACACTATATGTTGAGGGTTCCCAGCCCTCTTTTCCCAGCTTGGCTCTCAGAATGTGGGCAGCCAGATCTTAATAGTTTAATCCTGCTATATATAAAGATAATATAATAATAACATTTAGAGGGGTATAAGAGCCCTGGGAAATTAAAAACATGAATGTAGTCTAAAATGTAATAAAAGAGTTGGAAGAGAATGTTGAGGAAATTCTCAGAAAGTAGAGCAATCTGACCAAAAAAATAGAAAATGGAGAAACTAAAAGAAAATTAGAGAGCCAGTTCAGTAGTTCAACATTTGTGTAGGAGTTCCAGAAAGAGAATGGTGGACATAAAAAGAAAGAAATCAACAATACACTCCAAGAAAAATTCCCTAAATGGAAAGATATGAGTTTCTTGACTGTAATTTCCCCAAGCTCACCACAATGGTTGAAAACAGATCTGTACCAAAGCACATCACTGTAAAATGTCAGAACACTGTCCTCCAGACAGAACACATGTGCTCACATGTGCACACACACATCATATTCAAGGATCAGAAATCAGAACGAAGAATGGCTTCATACTCCTCAAAAGTTACGCTGAAAAAATACAAAACAGTGGAGTGATGCCTTATCTCTAACTTAGAATTCTACCAACCCAATGAGCCAAAATATCTGTCCAAATATGAACACTGAATATACACAATTGCAGGCATACACAATCTTAAAAAAAAAATTACCACATGGAACACTTTCTCACAAAGTCGCTGGAGAATGCAAATCAGAAAAATGTAAGACACACAATTCAAGAAACAAGAGCGGGCAAAGGGAGTCCCTGGTATGGCTATGAAGGGTGATTAAAATTGTGCACAGAGCGATACAGGGCATAAGTCCAGAGTGGAGCATGTCAGAAGGCTATGGGCATACTTCGAGAAATAAAAGCTACTGAATGATTCATTGAATAGATTTGGTCAACTGAGAGAGAGTTTGGGTTGAATAAGTAATAGTAACTAACAAAAAGTATATTTGGTTGTTTGGGTTGCATAACAAATATCACAGACTGGGTGTCTTACACAACAGAAATTTATTTCCTCATAGCTCTGGAGGCTAGAAGTCCAAGATCAAGGTGCTGGCAAGACTGGTTACATTTTGAGGCCTCTCTCCTTGACTTGTACATGGCCCCTTCTGATACCTTCACGTGACTTTCTATCTGTATGCACATGTCTATTCTCTCTCTCTTTCTCTCCTCCTCCTCGTCTCTTTCTCCCTCTCTCTTCCCCTCTGACCCTCTCCCTCCTCCCTTCCATTTTCACTCTTACTCTTGCTCTCTCTCTCCTCTCCCTCTCTATCCTAATCTCCTCTTCTATGATGACATCAGTCACACTGGATTAGGGCCCACCCTGATGTCCCCATCTTAACTTCATTTCCTCTATATAAAAGCCCTAGTAGCTACCCTAGTCAGAGAAGGCAATGGCAACCCATTCCGGTGTTCTTGCCTGGAAAATCCCATGGACGGAGGGGCCTGGTAGGCTGCAGTCCATGGGGTTGCTAAGAGTCAGACACAACTGAGCCACTTTACTTTCACTTTTCACTTTCATGCATTGGAGGAGGAAATGGCAACCCACTCCAGCGCTCTTGCCTGGAGAATCCCAGGGACGGCAGGGCCTGGTGGGCTGCCGTCTATGGGGTCACACAGAGTCGGACACGACTGAAGCGCCTTAGCAGCAGCAGCAGCTTCCCTAGTAGCTCAGTTGGTTAAGAATCTGCCTGCAACGTAGGAGACCCGGGTTCAATCACTGGGTCAAGAAGATCCCTTGGAGAAAGAAATGGCAATCCACTCCAGTACTCTCGCCTGGAGAATTCTATGGACAGAGGAGCCTGGCGGGCTACAGTCCATGGGATTGCAGAATCGGACACAACTGTGTGACTTTCACTTTCATAAAGGCCCTATATCCAAGTACAGTCCCATTCTGAGACAGTGGGGTCTAAAACTTCAACATATAAATTTTGGGGCAGGGAAACAATTCAACCCAGAACAAAAAACTACTTAACAAATCAAAGGAAAATAAAATCCAGGGAAGTAGAGGAAATCCAATAAAGGGAAAGTAGCTAGAGCTTAACACATGGCTTAGCTCTGAAGAGCATGGGTTGTCATAATAACATACCCAGTGAATATTGATTTAACCAAACTCACAATACTGCCACATCAGGGGAATGGGAAATGGAAAGTATGCCTGTGTATGGAAAGTATGGAAGTGGAGGCAGGAAAGACAAAGCATTAAATCCTCATTTTTGTGGAAACTCAATAGCTATTGTCTAAATGGGAAAAATCAAGTGGCAACAATACCAGAATGTGACTTTGAGATATGCAGCTAAACAACAAAAGATCACTTAAAAAACTGAAAGTTGTTGCATCTGGGGGCTAACAAATGAGGGCAGAGTGTGCAGAAATGTTGCTAATGTATAGAATTAGCTAATTCTTTAAATTATTATAGTAGTGATACATATAGCTGTTAAAAACAATTTTTTAAAAAAGTAGGTTCTTAATATTCATTCCGTGCTTACTGTATGTGCTTCTTTGTTCAGTACTTCACACATGCCATCAAATTTCTTCATCATGACACCCCTTAGTTATGAAGAATAAACATCCCGTATATTATATAAGGGGGCTTCCTAGGTGGTGCTAGTGATAAAGAACTCGCCTGCCAATGCAGGAGATGTAAGAGATGTGGGTTCAGTCCCTGAGTTGGGAAGATCCCCTGGAGGAGGGCATGGCAACCCACTCCAGTATTCTTGCCTGGAGAATCCCAAGGACCCTAGTAAGCTTACAGTCCATCGGGTCACAAAGAGATGGAGAAGACTGAGCCGACTTAGCATACATGCATATTATGTAAGAGGAATTAGAGCTCTAGACAAATATTTGCTAAATATTATCAGCTTATTAGTAACAGGATTATAACTATACCTGAGCTCCCCGTTCAGTATCCAGAGTTCCAGACTCTGCCAGGAATTATTATGTAACTATTGGTATTATTCTTTGGATTTTCATCTTTCTAAACATTATCTTATTAAATATAAGACAGACGAGTCATTATTTTTTAGCTTCCCGGCACTGAATCATCCTCCCCACAATTCAAGGAATTCTTTATCTAATGAGCTTTGGTAGGTATTAGGACTTACTCCTCATTAGGCAAAATACTCGCTTTTCTAGATTTCCTGGCAGGTAATGTGTGGACACATGACTAGGCTGGATGCAATCCTACATACACATCGACTCTAAACTTTAAATCAGGAACTAGTAATGCAATCCAGAGAAAATCATAATTCCAAAAGTCACATGCACCCCAGTGCTCACCACAGCATGAATCACAATAGCCAGGACATGGAAGCAACCTAAATATCCATCAGCAGAGGACTGGATAAAGATGTGGTACAGATATACAATGGAATATTACTCAGCCATAAAAAGAAAGAAACAGGGTCATCTGTAGAGATGTGAATGGACCTAGAGACAGAGTAAAGTAAGTCAAAAAGAAGAAAACAAATTTCACCTATTAATGCATATATGTGGAATCTAAAAAAAAATGGTACAGATGATCTTATTTGCAAAGAGAAATTGAGACACAGATGTAGAGGACAAATGTATGGACACCAAACGGGGAGGGGGAAAAAAGGGGGTGGGATGAATTAGGAGATTGGGACTGACATACATACACTGCTATGTATAAAATAGGTAACTAATGAGAACCCACTGTTTAACACAGGGAACTCTACTCAGTGCTCTGTGGTGACCTAAGGAAGGAAATCCAAAAGAGAGGGGAGATATGTATCTGTATAGCTGATTCACTTTGCTGTACAGTAGAAACTAACACAACATTGTAAAGCAATTATACTCCAATAAAAATTAATTTTAAAAAATCAGAAACAAGTAATGCAAAGAGGTAGAGACAGTTTTGTGTTAAATCTGCTGGTGGCAGAGAAGGAGACAGCAACATTCATTCCCCACTGCAGTGGAAATGTGGCAGCAGGAATGGGGACAGGAAAAAAGCAGCACGGGTGGGGGCTTCTCTTGCTGATTGGCAAGTCAACAGTGCGTGTGGAAGCCACTTCTGTGATATGGCTGTGGCCGTGGCTTCTTTGATCCTAAGAATTTTCTACACTTGATTCCTAAACTACCTAATATTCACCCAGTATCATTTCAACATATTACTTTCCTGCTTAACTCAGCTAAAGCATGCTTCTGTTAAGGGAACTTCTGTTTACCTTAGCTAGCACCTTTGCAAAGAAAAGTTCAACTTGGCAGACCTAGCTATGATGCTTAAAAAACAAAACAGAAACTGAAAAAACAAAACCTAGAAACTATTTTTGAAGGAACAAAAAAGTATCATATTAAGTAAAATATTGTCGTTACCCTCCCCAAACTTATAATTTATGATCCATTACATGACTTTCATGATTCACTGACAAAATGGAAATATTATATTTATGAGAAAATATTAGAATGTTTATGTACACGTTTTTCCATTCAACAAATACTTGTGGAGCAGCTACTGTGTGCCAGAACTGTGTTAAATTCAGTGGTATAGCTATGAAAAAAACAGACAGAAACCTTGTCTTTTTTTCTAGCAGGGAAAGAGAAAACAAATAATACTTACAATAAGTAAATTGTGTATTATGGAATCAGTTGATAAATGCTATGGGAAAAAAATTAAGCATGGAGATTGGGGGTGCCAACAGGGAGAAAATGTTATATTTCAAATGGGCTGGTCAGGAAGACGTCACAGAGCAGGTAATAGCTGAACAAATTCTTGATGAGGAAAAGGGAATTGGCCATGAGAATATCTATGCAGGAGCACTTGAAGACTAGCCAGTGTATATAGGTCCAGAGATAATAGGGTACATGGTGCTGTTGGGTCAGTGAAAGAAGAGGTATTGAGGTCAGAGAGGTAAGCTGGCAGCCTACGTGTGCAGAGCCTTTAGGCTACTGAAAGAACTCAGCTGAAAATAATAGGTAACCATTAGAGATTTTGAGTAGAAGAGTAACGTATTTTGGCTTAGATTTCCACAGATCACTCTGTCTTTGAGGGATTCTCAGTGAGGAGCAATTTCGTACCCCGGAGAGCATTTGACAGCGTCTAGAAACATTTTTAGTTGTTGCTTCTGGGGAGAAATCCTTTAGCAGGGGTGCTGCTAAATATCCCCAAATGCACAATACCACCCCTACAACCAAGAATGATTCAGTTCAGAAGGTCGGTAGTATCAGAGTTGAAAAACTTTGGGGCTTTAAAGACCCCTACACCAGAGATTAAATGACATGACAAAATTCTGAAAAATTCTATAATTATGTGTTATTTAAAGGAGTATATTATTGCATGTTTGATATTATAATTACAATAGCCCTAAATTTACATGAAATTCTTAAGTATTAGTTGGGAACAATTTTAATAATATACACTGAATCATATAGGAGGAAAAAAAAGAAAAATTTCAGTATACTTTTAGGATTTCTAAGTTCATGTATATGGTGTTCCTGTCCAATAAGTGAACATGATGCATTCATTTGGATCAGTTTAAAATGTATACAACACTTGGAAATAAAATCTACACTTTAAAAATATTGAGAAATAACTGTTTTTGTACAATGCAAATAGATCTTCATTCTCATGTTTTTCCCTCTTTATTCCATGTTCTTGACATTTTTATATACATTTTTTCCCCCAAATAGGTTACATTTTTTGGATCATATAAATATTGTTGTTGTTTAGTTGCTAGTGGTGTCTGACTCTTTTGTGATCCCATGGACAATGGTCTGCCAGGCTCCTCTGTCCATGGGATTCTTCAGGCAAGGATACTGGAGTGGGCTGCCATTTCCTTCTCCAGAGGATCTTCCCAGCCTAGGTATGGAACCCATCTTCTGCACTGGCAGGCAGATTCTTTACCACTGACCCACCTGGGAAGCAACTAGATATATAGTGTATATGAATTTCACAACCATGCACTGAAATCTTATTTAGGTTACTTTTTTGAGGAGGTTTTAAATATTTGGTAAAATATTCTTTCAACAAAGTTGACATGAGAGATAATTAATATTACACTGAGATAACAGAAACACCTAAGAGCCCAAATTATAAGGAATGTATGCTAGTTCATTTTATTCATTAATTTCTCATATGCTCTACCACAGGGTTTGTAGTGCTCTAAATAGTTTTTTGGAACAAAGTATGGCATGTATAAATGAATAGATAAATGTATATATACCTAAACCTGATTAAAGGAATCAACTAAACTTTCACGAGGCAAAGCATGTTGTGAAAACTACCTGAAAAAAAAAAAAAAACCATTGCTGCTCAAAGAGTTCTTTACAAGTATTTAAAACTGTACGTTACAAATAATTATTTTAATTTTCAAATTGTGACTTGCTAGTTTCGTACATCAATCAGATCAGATCAGATCAGTTGCTCAGTCGTGTCTGACTCTTTGCGACCCCATGAATCGCAGCACGCCAGGCCTCCCTGTCCATCACCAACTCCCGGAGCTCACTCACACTCACGTCCATTGAGTCAGTGATGCCATCCAGCCATCTCATCCTCTGTCATCCCCTTCTCCTCTTGCCCCCAATCCCTCCCAGCATCAGAGTCTTCTCCAATGAGTCAACTCTTCGCATGAGGTGGCCAAAGTACTGGAGTTTCTGCTTTAGCTTCATTCCTTCCAAAGAAATCCCAGAGCTGATCTCCTTCAGAATGGACGGTTGGATCTCCTTGCAGTCCAAGGGACTCTCAAGAGTCTTCTCCAACACCACAGTTCAAAAGCATCAATTCTTCGGTGCTCAGCCTTCTTCACAGTCCAACTCTCACATCCATACATGACCACAGGAAAAACCATAGCCTTGACTAGACGACCCTTTGTTGGCAAAGTAACGTCTCTGCTTTTGAATATGCTATCTAGGTTGGTCATAACTTTCCTTCCAAGGAGTAAGCGTCTTTTAATTTCATGGCTGCAGTCACCATCTGCAGTGATTTTGGAGCCCAGAAAAATAAAGTCTGACACTGTTTCCACTGTTTCCCCATCTATTTCCCATGAAGTGATGGGACCGTACATCAATATGCCTTCCTAAAATACACACATGTGTGCCCTTTACCAAATTTGCAGTATGTGCTGCCTGTCTGGGAGATAGGGAAAAACAAAGTACCTTTATGGCACAGAAGAATAAGCTCACTCTTTCTTGAAATGATTTTGCTTATATTAGTGTGGAAAATGTTGTTATAAATATTTTTATTACTTTTTAGATGATGAAGTATGACTTTGTCAGAAGATGTATTTTTATTTAAATTTACTTTGTAAGAGTTGTCAACTATTCAGTTTTTGCTACACGGTGGAAACTCAGATTGTATTTTGCATAGTTGCTTGGTGAGGCATTATTTACTTACTGTAATTATATGCTTACTGTAATCTGTGATAAATAGAATATACCCAAGTACTGCTAGATCTTCCAGAAATAGAAAGACACTAGCATTGTGGCACTATTATACACTCATTATTAAACATCTGTTTAAAAAAACTTTGAGGAAATGAGCCAAAACACAAATAGATCAAATGTATACATTTGTAGTATAACATGCAAATCACTTAGATCACTCGTCCGAGCAGACCCAGATTCTTAGGAAAGCTAGAAAAGATGAACTGTGACCTAAAATTCCCTCAGTCAGGCTCACTGGAAGATGAGACAAGAGAGAGTGTTTTGAAGGCTTCAGTTTATAAACACCTAAGAGCAGCTGCCTCTCACTAATTACATCAGTGGAGATGAGAGAAAGATGACTCAGAAAGAGAGTTGCTACAGAACTAGTGAATATCTACACAATACAAGGAGAAAGCAAGCCCTAGAGAGCATAATGAAGGAGGAAGCAGGATAGCGTGAACAAACCTAGGAGAGTTGGGGCATTGCAAATCCTTAGAAACAATTTGTACCTATTTAATTTGTTGGTTCAGGGTCAGACTAGAAGCTCCAGTTTTATCACCCATTGCATAATAATGGGGAGAAGTGTGCACCCTCTGAGCATGTTCGGTTCCAAACACACCAAACCACACTCATTCATTGTCTCCCCAAACCACTGCTTTCTCTCATTCCATTCCAGGTAGTTTGCAACCACAACGCCCTCACCAGGAGTATAGCCATTCCCTAATTCTATCTCTAGGGCAGGTACTGTCCTAGTCATTGTTATAGTCTATCAGTGGCCTAAAACAAGTACAGAATAAACCATATTAGATAGGATGCTTTTGACTATAAGTAATCTCTAAGCGCAACTCAAACTGGCATATAAATTAAAATACTCATTATCTCACATATCTAGGAGTCCAGAAGTTGTAAGAGCCCCAAATCTCAATGATTCTCTGAGCTCTGCTTTTCTCAAAATGTTGGATATATCCACAAGTTGGAAGGATGGTTTCTGGCTTATAAGCCAGGCCAGAAAATGTCCAGAGGAAACAGTGGACCTCTTCCAGTGTGCTTTGAGGAATAAGGAAACCTTTCACAGAAGTCTCCCAGGAGCTACCTCCAATGTCTCTATTGCAACAATTGGATTATGAGCCCATTCATTGACTAGCCACTCACAAGGAGGATGGGGTTATCCTGACTGGTTTAAACAGTTCAGGCTCCACCCTTTGGAAGTGGGAATGGGACCACCTACCTGAGTAACAACAAGTGTGTACTAAAACACAAACTCAGATTCTGCTATCCAGGTAAAGGAAGATAATGGATAATCAATAGACAACCGATAAAATGATCAGTGCATTTGCCTCCACAAAGTTGTTGATTGAATAAATGAATAAACAAAAAAGATGTGTTCATTTTATGCCTTAGTTGTTCCTAAACAGAGGGTAGGAAATAAATCTAAGGACATTTATTTATGTTCTACAATAATGTGAGAACAATGCTGGTCACAGATTCAAACCATTGTTAGCAAAACATTATAATTCTAAATATTTATGTTCATTTGTCACTGTTGATGTTTCTCACCAAGATTCTCCATATCATTTCTATACTGGCATAGTAACTTCCTGATAGTAGTTCACCCAGTGTAACCTAGATTGTAAAGAAAACTAATAATCACATTTTTTCCATAGGAATTTTGATGAAGTACCATCATAGCTAATATGCCCATTAGAGTTTTAGATGCTGAATAAGACTTCAATTTTTCATGGAGTGTGAATACTCTGACAACTTAGCAACCAGTCAACTATTGATCAACCCAAAAATTCACATTGGCTTATTCACTCATCTCGTGACCACTTAAAATTTATTTTAATATGATATCTTTTCAGGATTATATGGAATTGTTGTTCAGTTGCTAAGTCATGTCTTACTCTTTGTGACCCCATGGACTGCAGCACTCCAGGCTTCCCTGTCCTTCAATATCTCCCAAAGTTTGCTCAAATTCGTGCCCATTGACTTGGTGATGATGCCATCTAACAATCTAAATAAATCTATTTTTAAAGAACAAAGTTAAGTGATGGCTATTTGGGAAAGAATATAGTTTGTTAAACATAAATAACCAAACACTAGAAGAGAATTTAGCCCTTTTGTTGCACCCTTTCTCCACCAATCCCCCTTCAAAACTAAAGTACAATAGTTGACAGTGTGTGCAATCCTTTCCTATGTATATAATGCATCTGTAAGTCAACTGTATGAAAATTCAGTGAGTGCCTGAAGGTGGGATGGTGTCCACTACAAGAAAGCCAAAAAATTAAAAATCCCTAATCACACCTCTCCCTTTAGACATACTGCCAACATTTGTACATGTTCTTTCCTTCAAAGCTGAACACTGAACACCACAAGGAACACACATGAAAAACAAAGATTAGTCACTTTTGCCATGCTTGATGAGTTCCATCTTTTTCTAATTGGAGGTCACACACTGTGACCCAGGATAATTTTTGGCAGACTGTTTAAAAGAGTTTTGAACTTGTATGCCCTTAAGTAGTTTGTGCACTTTCCATTTCAGTTGTTAGCTGCCTGGGCCTTGAAGGTATTTGTGCTTGTTCTCCTAGAAATTATTTCAAGCTTATGCAACTTATGCTTGCACTTAATACTAGAATAACTTTTTTCCATTTTCCACTTACTTGGTTAAAAAAACAGACAAATTGCAATGTAATATTGAAATACTTTCATAAACATGGCTGCTTAAAGATTCAGTGCTGTGAATCTGGACTATTGCTTGACAAGCAGACCACTACCGAAAACTCAAATTGTTATTTTTTAATCAGCTGGTGTTTGAAAGTTTAAATTTAGAATGCTAAGACCAGATCATCAATTTATAATGAACAAAATACAAGCTGTTGGAAAGTCACACTTCAGAAAGTTGAGAATGACTGACTAGCTAACTATAGTAATTGTTTTGGCTTGAATTTTAGTTCAGTTCCGCTCTTTGACTTGAAGAGAGCTTGGAGCTCCAGTCAGGCCCCACTATGGAGGAAACGGTGGGAAGACTTTGCCAACTAACCCTGGCATCTAAGAGCAGCTTCGGGGGCCACATTCAGTGACCTTGATGAGCATTCCTGGCAGCTGGTGACATGATGGCTTAGTGCCTGGCACTTCCTGAAGAAGCTAGATCAGCTTGGGAGGTAATCAGTCCCTCACATGGCAGGACAATGTGTGTGAGTTCCGGGGAATGCATGCGGGACCTTTGGAGGAATGTTGATCTAGGGCACTTTACAAAGGATCCTGCCCAAGAAGGCAGTTTGCCAAGGCGAGGAGATGCTCAGATGTAAGAACGACTGGGATACAAGGTTAGGGGAGGTCTGGAGTGGCCAGCAAAGAGGAATCAGAGTTGAAGAAACCTAGCAGAGGGGGCTTCTGAATAACCCAATGGGAGAAAAAAATAAACTCTGAACGTTGTTAATACCAGTGGGTGAAAACTGAAAAAGAACTTCGCTTTTCCTTGGCCTTTCCACTGCCTCCACACCTCCACTCCATACTAACTTGTGAAGACTGGGGTAGAGGTGCGAGGCAAGAAAACAACCAACCACATCCCCTTGCTAATGAGGAAGGCAGATGGCCATCCACAGTCAGCCCTAGCTGAATAAGAGAGGAGAGATGGGGGATATGTCTCATATTCATCTCCACATTCTCATTTCTGAACTGAGCCTAAGACTGTAGCTTAAAACGGACTGAAAGCTCCTGGACTACAAAAGAGAGAGAGGAAAAAAAGTCATGAGACTGCACAAGTTTTCTTCTAGGAAACTGGGAAGCAACAGCTTACATTGAACAATTTTGAAAGAACATGGGAGGAAAAACTAAAGCTCCCATCTGACAACATCTCACAAATTGACCTATTCAATATGCATGTGTGCAAAGTCGCCTCAATTGTTTCTGGCTGTTTGCGACCCTGTGGACTGTAGCCCGCCAGGCTCCTCTGCCCATGAGGATTCTCCAGCCAAGAATACTGGAGTGGTAGCCATGCCCTCCTCCAGAGGATCTTCCCAACCCAGGGATCAAACCCACGTTTCTTAAGTCTTCAGCATTGGCAGGCAGATTCTCTACCACTGGCGCTATACCACTTTGTATATACATATAGTTTCTTACCTATATTAAAATTAGGAGTATAAAATATTAATACTTTTAATGACCAGTTCTATTAAAAACATGAAATTAAGATTGTAGTTTAATCATAGAGCCACATAAAGATCAAATATCACACTACCTTGTTATGATGTAGCCATAAGTATTTTAATTTTTTAAACCTAGAAAGATCAATGACCTCTGCCAGCTCCCTAGAAAGGAAAAGAGAAAGTGAGTATTAGCAACAATTAATTTATTCATGTCTAAAGTTGCTTATATAGTTTGACTTGGGGAGAATAGAAAAGGCCTCTTTCTGTCCTTTCAAAATTATTGGCACATTTATACAGGCTAATTTCCTACATTCCACCTTTAAAACTTCATTCTTGGATTAAGATTTTTGTTAGCCAGTTAAAGTAAATACATTTATCACATTAGTAGAATTTATACCTCATTATGACTGAATTTATTGGGACCTTCATTTTAAAAGACTTCACTGAGGAGAGGCCAGAGGAACAAAAGTAAGGGCAGAAGACACCAAACTTAAGGTCAATGTGGGAAACAGCATCGGCTCCTGCTTCAATGCTGCCTACACGGTCTTCAGTTTGAGGTTGTCCAGATCTTGGCCAAACTGGATTTAAGACATGGAAACTGCAGGACCCGAAGAGGCAGAGAGTGAGTGAAGTGTTTTATTCTCCCATTGTTGATTATCATATGTGTGTGTGCTAAGTCACTTCAGTCATGTCCAACTCTTGTGACCTCATGGACTGTAGCCCACCAGGCTTCTCTGTCCATGGGATTCTTTGCCACTGAGTCACCAGAGAAGTCCATAATTTTTAATATTTTGCCACATTTATGTTCACTCTTATCTGTAGACACAATTTACCTATTTGATAGTTGGTAAGTTTCTTGGTGAATCGTTTGAAAATAAGTTGTAGACATGACTCCAGGGCTCTGATTCATAAATACTTCAGCACACACATCCCTCAAATGACAGTCTCCTGCTTAACCACCATACCAATATCAAACCTAAGAAAATTAAAATTGAATTCAATGATATCATCTAATACACTGCTGTTGCTGCTGCTGCTAAGTCACTTCAGTCGTGTCCAACTCTGTGTGACCCCATAGACTGCAGCCCACCAGGCTCCCCCGTCCCTAGGATTCTCCAGGCAAGAATACTGGAGTGGGTTGCCATTTCCTTCTCCAATGCATGAAAGTGGAAAGTGAAAGTGAAGTTGCTCAGTCGTGTCCGACCCTCAGAGACCCCATGGACTGCAGCCTACCAGGCTCCTCCATCCATGGGATTTTCCAGGCAAGAGTACTGGAGTGGGGTGCCATTGCCTTCTCCGAATACACTGCTGTTCATATTCAAATTGTTCCTGTTGTCCCTACATTTCTTTTACAGATTTTTTGCTTGTCTAAACCCAGAATTGCATCAACATTGATGCACTGGTATAACCCATTTTCAGTTGGTATAACCCATTGTTTGTTGTTTAGTTGCTAAGTTGTGTCTGACTCTTTGTGATCCCATGGACTGCAGCATGCCAGGCTTCCCTGTCCTTCACTATCTCCTAGAGTTTGCTCAGATTCATGGCCATTGAGTTGGTGATGCCATCCAATTATCTCATCGTTTGCCTCCCCCGCTTTTCCTCCTGCCCTCAATCTTTCCCAGCATCAGGGTCTTTTCCAACAAGTCAGCTTTTCCCATCAGGTGACCAAAGTATTGGAGCTTCAGCTTCAGTATCAGTCTTTCCAATGAATATTCAGGGTTGATTTCCTTTAGGACTGACTGGTTTGATTTCCTTCCAATGAATATTCAGGGAAGTCCAAGGGACTCTCATGAGCCTTACAATATGAAGGCATCAATTCTTTGGCATTCAGCCTTCTTTATCATTCAACTCTCACATCCATACATGACTACTAGAAAAACTATAGCTTTCACTATACAGACCTTTTTTGGCTAAGAGATCTCTTGCTTTTTAATATGCTATCTAACTTGGTCATAACTTTTCTTCCATGGAGCAAGCATCTTTTAAGTTCATGGCTACAGTCACCATCTGCAGTGATTTTGGAGCCCAAGAAAATAAAATCTGTCACTTTTTTCACTTTTTCCCCATCTATTTGCCATGAAGTGATGGCACTGGATGTCATGATTTTAGTTTTTTGAATGTTGAGTTTTAAGCCAGATATTTCACTCTCCTCTTTCACCCTCATAAGAGGCTCTTTAGTTCCTCTTCATTTTCTGCCATTAGAGTGGTATCATCTGCATATCTGAAGTTGTTGATATTTCTCCCAGCAATCTTAATTCCAGCCTGTGGTTCATTCAGCACAGCAGTTTGCATGATATACTCTGTATAATCCATTAGTCTTCCTAAATTAAAAATAATCCCCTTCTCTCCTTTATTGCCTTCAAACGCTTCCTTTCTGAAGAGTCCAGGACAGTTGTCTGATAGAATTTCTCACATTCTTGATTGGTCTGATTGCTACCTCATGATTAAATTTAAGGTAGATCATTTTTTAATTACAACAGTGGTAATTACTACACATCAGGAGGCAAAATGATGCCACTTTGTCCCACTCTTTGTGAAGGTTGTGTGTGTGTGCTCAGTCACTAAGTCGTGATCAACACTTTGCAACCCCATGGACTGTAGCCTTACAGGCTCCTCTCTCCATGGGAGTCTCCAGGCAAGAATACTGGAGTGGGCTGCCATGCCCACCTCCAAGGGATCTTCCTGACCCAGGGATCTCTTATGTCTCCTGCATTGGCAGGCAGATTCTTTACCACTGAGCCACCTGTTCACCCTGTTGGTGAAGCTAAGTTCAGTGATTTGGCTAAGGCTGTATTTTCCAGTTCTCTTCATTGTGAAAGTATTTACAAATTTTATTATTGAAAAGCAATATCTGGGGCAAAATTCTGAGTGATTTGACACTGGACATACTGCAAAATGATCACCAGATGAAATCCAGTTGCTGAAACCATACAAAGTTAATACAATATTATTAACTGTATTCTCATACATTCCATCCCCAACACTTACTTATTTTACAACTGAAAGTTTGTATCTCTTGATCATGTTCACCTGTTTCATGCCCTACCCCCAAATCCCCCTCCCTTCTGGTAACTGCCAACCTGCAGAGAATAGTTTGGTGGTTCTCAATAACTATTTATTCGATGGCTTTAGCTTTGATTAATAATATTGACCTAAATCAGTACATTTTGGATTATGAAATGATAATGTTTCTAATCCTCTCATTATTTTTACATTTATTAGCTGGTACTTGGTAAAAAAAGATCTGCTTCACACCTTTCTTTCTCTCATTCCTTCTCATCGTCATCCTTCTCAGATTTGAAGAGTTTTTTCTTTATCTTTTATCAATTTAAAAAAAAATTCTCAGGTTATCCCAAACAGAAGACTTTTCAAGTAGACCACCTTGTCCTTTTGACAGGTGCCATTAGTCTTCAAGCACTTCCCTGATACAACAAAATATTCTGGGTTCCTTCAAAGCAACTTGTAATATATTTGTATACATAATGCATTCTCCTCTTTCACTGAAAATGTGCAGCTAATTTTGGACACTGACACACTTATTGCACCGGACAACAAGGCTGGTATGTCAGCTCCACATTTTTCCTGTGAAAAATTAAGCAGCCACTACATGGTGGCAGAGAAACTCAAGCCCCATTTAGAGTGTTTCTACAAGGATTCCCAGAAAAGTTATTTTCATATATTAATGCTGTAAAATATCAACTTTGTCACATCACTGTCAAATTAATTTTCTTGCAATAGTTGTACTGACATTCTGCTATAGATGATACAATAAAATGGCTCACTTTTGAGGAGAATTTAGCTTAAGTCAGAACAGTTTATTTTGCATATAAATTTGTCCTAAATTAATAACAGGTTATTACATTTTAGGGTGAGGCTAGTGGAATCCCAGGGACAGGGGAGCCTGATGGGCTGCCGTCTATGGGGTCGCACAGAGTTGGACACGACTGAAGCGACTTAGCAGCAGCAGCAGCAGCAGTGGAAGACAATGATAGAAACTCTACTACTGGAGGCAGTCCTAAGATGGCAGAGGAATAGGACGGGGAGACCACTTTCTCCCCTACAAATTCATCAAAAGAACATTTGAGTGCTGAGAAAATTCCACAAAACAACTTCTGAATGCCGGCAGAGGACATCAGGCACCCAGAAGAGCAGCCCATTGTCTTCAAAAGGAGGTAGGAAAAAGTACAAAAGACAAAAAGAAAGACAAAAGAGGTAGGGACAGAGCTCCATCCCGGGAAGGGAGTCTTAAAAAAGAGAGAAGTTTCCAAACACCAGGAAACACTCTCACTGATGAGTCTGTGGTGAGCCTTGGAACCACAGAGGGCAACATAATTGGGAGGAAAAATAAATAAATAATTAAAACCCACAGATTACCTGCCCAACGGTAACTCTCCAGTGGAGAAGCAGTGCAGATGCCTGCATCCGCCACTAGCAAGCTGGGGCTGGGCAGGGAGGTGTGGGCTGCTTTGCTTAGAGTAAGGACAGGGCCTGAATGCCCCAAGGGCAATCTGAGGGAACTAACTTGGGTTAGCAAATCAGACTGTGGGATAGCTACCACGCGAAAAGCCCTAACCTAAGAAGGCAATGGCACCCCCACTCCAGTACTGTTGCCTGGAAAATCCCATGGATGGAGGAGCCTGGTAGGCTGCAGTCCATGGGGTCGCTAAGACTCGGACACGACTGAGCGACTTCACTTTCACTTTTCACTTTCATGCATTGGAGAAGGAAATGGCAACCCACTCCAGTGTTCTTGCCTGGAGAATCCCAGGGATGGGGGAGTCTGGTGGGCTGCCGTCTATGGGGTCACACAGAGTCCGACACGACTGAAGCGACTTAGCAGCAAGACACTGTCAGGCCCACCCACAGAAAAAAGGACTGAGCAGAGCTAGCCGGCTGCAGTCCGGCCCATCCCCCAGCGGAGACAGGCAGGCGAGGGCAGCCAGAGCCCGAAGGGGGCAATCACAGACCCAGAGAGGCATTATCTACCAAACTGTAAGCGGGTTTCGTCGCTAACCAAGACTTCTTGGGATTCTGGACTGTCAACATCCGCCTGAGAAGGTGCGCCAGTTGTACACCCAGAAAACCAATTGGCAGGGATAGGGGAGGCACTAAGTCGCAGCGACCGTGCTCGCCAAACATCTGGTCACCTGAGCTGCTCGGATCTGGGAAGGGCACAAAATGCAGGCCCAACAGAGTCTGCGCCTCTGAGGACTACCCGAGTACCTGAACCTGAGTGGCTTAGATCTGGGAGGTGCATGCATCCCAGGGCTGGCCTTGGAGGGTTCCTGGCAGAGCAACCTAGAGCCTGAACAGTGTGGGCAGGGAGGGCACATGCACCATGAGCGGGGCAGGCCCAGTGTGGCTGAGACACTGTGAGCACACACCAGTGTTATTTGTTTGCAGGGTCCCTCCCTCCCCACAGCTTAACTGAACAAGTGAGCCTAAAAAAGTGTCCACCACCGCCCCCTTGTGTCAGGGCGAAAATTAGACACTGAAGAGACCAGCAAACAGAAGCAGCTAAAACAGAGGGAACCTCCTTGGAAGTGACAGGTGCAACAGATTAAAACCCTGTAGTTAGTACTGACTACATAGGAAGGGGCCTATAGATCTTGAGAAATATAAGCTGGATCAAGGAAATATCCAAAAATGAACTGACTCCACACTGCCCACAACACCACCAGAGAAAGTCCTGGATATATTTTTACTAGCATTCTTTAATAAAAAAAAAAATTTTTTTTTCATTTTAAGTCCTTTATTATGCCCATAATTTTCATTTTTATAACCTACTATTACTTTGCAAAAAAAGAGAGACCCTATTTTTAAAGCAAACTTCATATATGTATATTTTTTATAATTTTTGTGATTTTTTTTTCTTTTTTGTTAATATTGTATTTTTTAAAATCCAGCTTCTACATTAGACTTTTAATCTTTGCTTTTTGGTATTTGTTATTAATTTTGTACCTTTAAGAACCAAATCTTCAGTACCCATTTTTACTGAGAACAAGATTACTGGCTTGACTGCTCTCTCTCCCTTTGGACTCTCCTTTTTCTCCACCAGGTCACCTCTATCTGCTCCCTCCCCCTTCTCTTCTCTACCCAACTCTGTGAATCTCTTTGTGTGTTCTAGACTGTGGAGAACACTTAGGGAACTGATTACTGGCTGGATCTGTCTCTCTCATTTTGATTCCCCCTTTTATCCTCCTGGCCACCTCTGTCTCCTTCCTCCCTCTTCTCTTCTCTATATAACTCTGTGAACATCTCTGAGTGGTCCAAACTGTAGAGCGCACATAAGGAAGTGATTACTGGCTAGCTTGCTCTCTCCTCTTTTGATTCCACCTCATCTCATCCTGGTCACCTCTATCTCCCTCCTCCCTCTTCTCTTCTCCATGTAGCTCTGTGAACCTCTCTGGGTGTCCCTCACTGTGGAGAAACTTTTCATCTTTAACCTAGAGGTTTTATCAATGGTGCTGTATAGATGGAGAAGCCTTGAGGCTACTGTAAAAATAAGACTGAAAACCAGAAGCAGGAGGCTTAAGTCCAAATCCTGAGAACACCAGAGAACTCCTGACTCCAGGGAACATTAATCGACAGGAGCTCATCAAACACCTCCATACCTACACTGAAACCAAGCACCCCCAAGGGCCAAAAAGTTCCAGAGCAAGACATACCATGCAAATTCTCCAGCAACACAGGAACACAGCCCTGAGCTTCAATATACAGGCTGCCCAAAGTCACTCCAAACCCATTGACATCTCATAACTCATTACTGGACACTTCATTGCACTCCAGAGAGAAGAAATCCACCTCCACCCACCAGAACACTGACATAAGCTTCCCTAACCAGGAAACCTTGACATGCCACCCATATAACCCCACCCACAGCAAGGAAACTCCACAATAAAGAGAACTCCACAAACTGCCAGAATACAGAAAGGCCACCCCAAACACAGAAATATAAACAAGATGAAGAGACAGAGGAATACCCAGCAGGTAAAGGAACAGGATAAATGCCCACCAAACCAAACAAAAGAGGAAGAGATAGGGAATCTACCTGATAAAGAATTCAGAATAATGATAGTGAAAATGATCCAAAATCTTGAAATCAAAATGGAATCACAGATAAATAACCTGGAGACAAGGATTGAGAAGATGCAAGAAAGGTTTAACAAGGACCTAGAAGAAATAAAAAAGAGTCAATATATAATGAATAATGCAATAATTAAGATCAAAAACACTCTGGAGGGAACAAATAGTAGAATAACAGAGGCGGAAGATAGGATTAGTGAGGTAGAAGATAGAATGGTAGAAATAAATGAATCAGAGAGGAAAAAAGAAAAACAAATAAAAAGAAATGAGGACAATCTCAGAGACCTCTGGGACAATGTTAAACACCCCAACATTCGAATCATAGGAGTCCCAGAAGAAGAAGACAAAAAGAAAGACCATAAGAAAATACTTGAGGATACAATAGTTGAAAACTTCCCTAAAACGGGGAAGGAAATAATCACCCAAGTCCAAGAAACCCAGAGAATCCCAAATAAGATAAACCCAAGGCGAAACACCACAAGGCACATATTAATCAAATTAACAAAGATCAAACACAAAGAACAAAGATAAAAAACAGCAAGGGAAAAACAACAAATAACACACAAGGGGATTCCCATAAGGATAACAGCTGATCTTTCAATAGAAACTCTTCAGGCCAGGAGGGAATGGCAGGACATACTTAAAGTGATGAAAGAAAATAACCTACAGCCCAGATTACTTACCCAGCAAGGATCTCATTCAAATATGAAGGAGAAATCAAAAGTTTTATAGACAAGCAAAAGCTGAGAGAATTCAGCACCACCAAACCAGCTCTCCAACAAATGCTAAAGGATCTTCTCTAGACAGGAAACACAAAAAGGGTGTATAAACTCTAACCCAAAACAATAAAGAAAATGGCAACGGGATCATACTTATCAATAATTACCTTAAACATAAATGGGTTGAATGCCCCAACCAAAAGACTGGCTAAATGGATACAAAAATAAGACCCCTATATATGTTGTCTACAAGAGACCCACCTCAAAACAAGGGACACATACAGACTGAAAGTGAATGGCTGGGAAAAGATATTTGATGCAAATAGAGACCAAAAGAAAGCAGGAGTAGCAATACTCATATCAGATAAAAAAGACTTTAAACCAAAGGCTGTGAAAAGAGACAAAGAAGGACACTACATAATGATCAAAGGATCAATCCAAGAAGAAGACATAACAATTATAAATATTATGCACCCAACATAGGAGCACCGCAATATGTAAGATGAATGCTAACAAGTATGAAAGGGGAAATTAACAATAACACAATAATAGTGGGAGACTTTAATGCCCCACCCACACCTATGGATAGATCAACTAAACAGAAAATTGACAAGGAAACACAAACTTTAAATGATACAATAGACCAGTTAGACCTAATTGATATCTATAGGACATTTCACCCCCAAACAATGAATTTCACCTTTTTCTCAAGCACACATGGAACCCTCTCCAGGATAGATCACATTCTGGGCCATAAATCTAGCCTTGGCAAATTCAAAAAACTTGAAATCATCCCAAGCATCTTTTCTGACCATAATGCAGTAAGATTAGATCTCAATTACAGGAGAAAAGCTATTAAAAATTCCAACATATGGAGGCTGAACAACACGCTGCTGAATAACCAACAAATCACAGAAGAAATCAAAAGAGAAATCAAAATATGCATAGAAATGAATGAAAATGAAAACACAACAACCCAAAACCTGTGGGACACTGTAAAATCAGTGCTAAGGGGAAGGTTCATAGCAATACAGGTATACCTCAAGAAACAAGAAAAAAGTCAAATAACCTAACTCTACACCTAAAGCAACTAGAAAAGGAAGGAATGAAGAATCCCAGGGTTAGTAGAAGGAAAGAAATCTTAAAAATTAGAGCAGAAATAAATGCAAAAGAAACAAAAGAGACTATAGCAAAAATTAACAAAGCCAAAAGCTCGTTCTTTGACAAGATAAATGAAATTGACAAACCGTTAGCCAGACTCATCAAGAAACAAAGGGAGAAAAATCAAATAAATAAAATTAGAAATGAAAATGGAGAGATCACAACAGACAACACAGAAATACAAAGGCTAATAAGAGACTACTATCAGCAATAATAGGCCAATAAAATGGACAACTTGGAAGAAATGGACAAATTCTTAGAAGAGTACAACTTTCCAAAACTGAACCAAACCAGGAAGAAATAGAAAATTTTAACAGACCCATCACAATCATGGAAATTAAAACTGTAATCAGAACTCTTCCAGCAAACAAAAGCCCAGGTCCAGATGGCTTCACAGCTGAATTCTACCAAAAATTTAGAGAAGAGCTAACACCTATCCTACTCAAACTCTTCCAGAAAATTGCAGAGGAAGGTAAACTTCCAAACTCATTCTATGAGGCCACCATCACCCTAATACCAAAACCTGACAAAGATGCCACAAAAAAAGAAAACTACAGGCCAATATCACTGATGAACATAGATGCAAAAATCCTTAACACAATTCTAGCAATCAGAATCCAACAACACATTAAAAAGATCATACATCATGACCAAGTGGGCTTTATCCCAGGGATGCAAGGATTCTTCAATATCCACAAATCAATCAATGTAATACACCACATTAACGAATTGAAAAATAAAAGCCATATGATTATCTCAATAGATGCAGAGAAAGCCTTTGACAAAATTCAACATCCATTTATAATAAAAACTCTCAAGAAGGCAGGCGTAGAAGGAACATATGGCTGGATGGCATCACTGACTCATTGGACGTGAGTCTGAGTGAACTCTGGGAGTTGGTGATGGACAGGGAGGCCTGGTGTGCTGCGATTCATGGGGTTGCAAAGAGTTGGACATGACTGAGCGACTGATCTGATCTGATATATGACAAACCCACAGCAAACATTATCCTCAATGGTCAAAAATTGAAAGCATTTCCCCTAAAGTCAGGAACAAGACAAAGGTGCCCACTCTCACCACTACTATTCAACAGAGTTTTGGAAGTTTTGGCCACAGCAATCAGAGCAGAAAAAGAAATAAAAGGAATCTAAATTGGAAAAGAGAAGTAAAACTCTCACTGTGTGCAGATGACATGATCCTCTACATAGAAAACCCTAAAGACTCCACCAGAAAATCACTAGAGCTAATCAATGAATATAATAAAGTTGCAGGATATAAAATCAACACACAGAAATCCCTTGCATTCCTATATGCTAATAATGAGAAAATAGAGAAATTAAGGAAACAATTCCATTCACCATTGCAATGAAAAAAATAAAACACTTAGGAATATATCTACCTAAAGAAACAAAAGACCTATATAGAAAACTATAAAACACTGGTGAAAGAAATCCAAGAGGACACTAATAGATGAAGAAATATACCATGTTCATGGATCAGAAGAATCAATATAGTGAAAATGAGTATACTACCCAAAGCAATCTATAGATTCAATGCAATCCCTATCAAGCTACCAACGGTATTTTTCACAGAGCTAGAACAAATAATTTCACAATTTGTATGGAAATACAAAAAGCCTCGAATAGCCAAAAGAAATCTTGAGAAAGAAGAATGGAACTGGAGGAATCAATCTGCCTGACTTCAGGCTCTACTACAAAGCCACAGTCATCAAGACAGTATGGTACTGCCACAAAGACAGAAATAAAGATCAATGGAACAAAATAGAAAGTCCAGAGATAAATCCACACACCTATGGACACCTTATCTTTGACAAAGGAGGCAAGAATATACAATGGATAAAAGTGGTGCTGGGAAAACTGGTCAACCACTTTTAAAAGAATGAAACTAGAACACTTTTTAACACCATACACAAAAATAAACTCAAAATGGATTAAAGATCTAAACATAAGACTAGAAACTATAAAACTCCTAAAGGAGAACATAGGCAAAACACTCTCCAACATAAATCACAGCAGGATCCTCTATGACCCACCTCCCAGAATATTGGAAATAAAAGCAAAAATAAACAAATGGGACCTAATTAAAATTAAAAGCTTCTGTACAACAAAGGAAACTACAAGCAAGGTGAAAAGACAGCCTTCAGAATGGGAGAAAATAATAGCAGATAAAGCAACTGACAAAGAATTAATCTCAAAAATATGAAAGCAACTCCTGCAGCTCAATTCCAGAAAAATAAATGACCCAATCAAAAAATGGGCCAAAGACCTAAACAGACATTTCTCCAAAGAAGACATACAGATGGCTAACAAACACATGAAATGATGCTCAACATCACTCATTATCAGAGAAATGCAAATCAAAACCACAATGAGATACCATTTCACACCAGTCAGAATGGCTGCTATCCAAAAGTCTACAAGCAATAAATGCTGGAGAGGGTGTGGAGAAATGGGAACCCTCTTACACTGTTTGTGGAAATGCAAACTAGTACAGCCATTAGGGAGAACAGTGTGGAGATTCCTTTAAAAACTGGAAATAGAACTACCATATGACCCAGCAATCCCACTGGTGGGCATACACACTGAGGAAACCAGAATTGAAAGAGACATGTGTAGCCCAATGTTCATCGCAGCACTGTTTATAATAGCCAGGACATGGAAGGAACCTAGATCTCCATCAGCAGATGAATGGATAAGAAAGCTGTGGTACATATACACAGTGGAGTATTCAGTTCAGTTCAGTTCGGTTGCTCAGTCGTGTCCGACTCTTTGCGACCCCCATGAATCGCGGCAACTCAGCCATTAAAAAGAACAGATTTGAATCAGTTCTAATGAGGTGGATGAAACTGGAGCCTATTATACAGAGTGAAGTAAGTCAGAAAGAAAAATACCAATACAGTATACTAACGCATATATATGGAATTTAGAAAGATGGTAACAATAACCCTGTAAGTGAGACAGCAAAAGAGATACAGATGTATAGAACAGTCTTTTGGACTCTGTGGGAGAGGGCGAGGGTGGGATGATTTGGGAGAATGGCATTGAAACACGTATAATATCATATGTGAAACGAGTCACCAGTCCAGGTTCAATGCATGATACAGGATGCTCAGGGCTGGTGCACTGGGATGACCCAGAGGGATGGTATGGGGAGGGAGATGTGAGGGGGGTTCAGAATGGGGAACACATGTACACCTGTGGTGGATGCATGTTGATGTATGGCAAAACCAATACAATATTTTAAAGTAAAAAACAATAAAAAAAAAAAGAAAGAAATTCGACTACTAATGATGACAATGACTCATGCTGACAATGATACATTAACTCTGTTGTTACAGTATATGTTCTCCATGATTTCTCAAGGAAACATTGATATGATCCTTTCCATTTTCCAAGGGCAACAAAGACTTAGGCAAATAACCTAATTTACCCAGTTTATTGGCATCTGGACTGTGAAACATTTTTTGTACCTAGATGTATTAAATGATAACTTAGTATTCTGAGGATATAAAATGTATTATCCTTGAATTGAGAAGACCACTAATTATCCACTGTCAGAAAATCAATATTTCCTTTTTGCTACTGTTTTAAAGCTTTTCTTATTGTTATCTACTTATCCTAATGATCAATAGTGTACAGTTGTTAAAATCATGAAAGGCTTACAGATGCAATCTTTTGAAGACAAAAAAATATTTATTGTTATTGTAAAACGAACTGGTCTATGCTGCTAAGTCAGTTCAGTCATGTCCGACTCTGTGCGATCCCATAGATGGCAGCCCACCAGGCTCCCCCGTCCCTGGGATTCTCCAGGCAAGAACACTGGAGTGGGTTGCCATTTCCTTCTCCAATGCAGGAAAGTGAAAAGTGAAAGTGAAGTCGCTCAGTCGTGTCCGACTCTTAGCGACCCCGTGGACTACAGCCTACCAGGCTTCTCCACCCATGGGATTTTCCAGGCAAGAGTACTGGAGTGGGGTGCCATTGCCTTCTCCGAACTGGTCTATAGAGAGGATCAAAGTATGACCTTAAGTTTGTCAGAATTGCCTATCATACTTGCTCCATTCTAAAAAGTTTATTTTTTAAAATCTTAACTTTATTAGCTATTTATTCTCTTACCACCAAGAAATTCAGGGTCATTACAAAGATGACTATTATTCATGGCACTAATGAACTGAAACATATTAATATTTATCAAAAGAAATATGTTTATTAATAAAGGATTTCCTCAAATCACCAGAGAACAAGTGATTAACTTCATTGATAAAGTAGGACGTTTTCTTTAAAAAGTAGCTAAGTTCTGAATATTAAGTACAAGTAGAAATATGATAAGCCTCTTTTCTACATAGGCATCACTGGTGCACTAGTAAAGCCTGTGCTGTCAGCATCCAACTGAACACATGCTCTGTCTTCCACCTGGGCTCTACCTCAGGCACTGTGACTTGCTCTGAAGAAGAAGTCGGGAGCCGCGTTAGGCATTACTGACAGACTCACTTTGCCGCCTGCCACGTTGAGAAGTTGGAGTGGAATGAAAGGAAATTGTAAAATAAGGCAGAAGTTTTCCTACTTACCAGTAAAGTTAGTATGAAGGTTATTGGGTAGTGGTTATAGTAAAATAGGGGCTATTATTTTAGTATAGTGCTATAATAAGTCATTATCCTTTAATCACAGTAGTAATATTAACTGCACTAATGCTCATTGTTTACTGTGTACCAGACCCTTCCCTACTCTCAACTAACTCACTTAATCTTCACAATGACCCTGTGAAACAGGTAGTACTGTTATATGTAGGCAATAGGTTTGCCAGATAAAATACAGGATCCACAGTTACATGTGCATTTCAGAGAAACAACAAATGTCCCAATGTGATGTGGGGCATATTTATGCTAAAAAACTTATATTCATTTGTTTCTCTGAAATGCACATGTAACTGGTATTCTACATTTATATTGGCTAAACTGACAGCCCTAATAGGTTTATGACATGCCCAGGATCATCCAGTTGGAAGAGACAGAACTGGGATTCAAACTCAGCCTGACTCCATAATCTTTGTTTTTATTCATTTCAGGATCCTGCCTCTCCAATAGACTGTGAATGCCAAAAAGCATGGGCTCCTTGCCAGTCCACACAAGGGGAAAACAAGGGAAGAGAACATTTGAATCTATAAAACATAACATGATGCCCTTCTCTTTCTTACATAAAGTACACTTACTTTTGAGAAAGAAACAGCTCAAAGACATCAGCATCCCTCTTGTGGCCACATATCTTTAGCTGCTCTTCAATTGCCTGATAATATATAATTAATCTGTCAAGCCACATTCCACTGAGCAAAAATACTGAGACATTTGCAGTCAATAACAATAATGTCTACAAAAAGATCAAAAGAAAGGTGAATATGGAGGCAACTACTCTAAACTGATAAATTCCAACACTACAATTCAACATTACTTAATCATTTTTGTGGTTGAATTTCATTATCCTTAATCCTGGGCACAGATGTGTAAATAAATTTAATCAAGAGAAAAAAAATGTGCATGTGTGCTTATATACCAAAAACAAGCTTTTTATTCTCCATGAGGAAGAGTAATTTGGTCTTTAAATATCTGTAAATATTGCTTTAAGCATGAAGGACTGATATTTGGTAGATTTTCCATTTTTACAGAAGACAGTGTCAAGGTTGGAGATGGAGGGAGAAGAGTATAATGCACCCTATAAGTTCTCAATAAATGTCAGACAAATGAATGAATGAGTGTATGAATGTTATTTTTTTTCCTTTGCAAAGAAATAGTGTCTTCATGTTTTGAGAATTACTAATATACTTGGACCATGGGAATTTTTGGTGGAGAAGAAGCAATTTTTATTCCCATAGGTTTTTTGTTTGAAAATACATATCCAACAACAGCTATTTCACTGCTTTGCTTTTTCTTCTTAAGGTCCTTTACTAAATTACAAAATAACATTTATAGGCCATGTAGCCTAAGATGATATGGAAAAATTAAAGACCGTCTATAATTTGTCAATGAAGGAGTAAAGCTAACAAGACACAGCAGAAGTGGAAAGTATAATCATTGCACTTCTGGAATCTGACATACACTGTAATTATCAGGGTCAAAGCAATCACCAAATTTCAGAAATTTCAACCTGAATTTGTTGTGGGTGGTGAGGTTATACTGTCAGTAAGTGATTTATGGATTTTTGACATTGGTTTTGTTACCTAGTAGAGGACATGAAAAAGTTAGATTTAATGGGATGAACAAGTATCTAGAGGTGAGGAAGACAGATATCCCAGGGATGGAGAACAGCTGCTAATTTATACCCCAAACTTTCTTTGTGACCCTGTTACACAAGTTGGATCTTGGGGCTTGGAGAATTTATTGGTTCAGGTGTAGGCCTTTCCATTAGGGTATTTTGTGACCATGATAAATGAGCTGAATTTGGAGTTTAGAAAAACCCATTAGACATCCACATCTGGGTATTTTAATTTAAACATCAAAACCATCAGCTTGTACTATACACAGTCAATCTCAGTTTTGCCAAAGTGTTTTGAATGTTAAGGCTTAGTCAAAGTATAATTAAAATTTTGCAGCTCCCTTTTAAAATTGCAAGCTGGCTTCTAACTTAATCCCACAGTTTCACATCTAACACTCAGAAATACATCAGTACATACACACACAAGCAAAATGTGAATATCATTGCTCATCTCATACATACATTGTCTGTAGTTGTGAAATATGCCCAATTAATTGGAATAGGGGTTATAGTAAGATGCAACTTCACAGTAGGACATATGCAATAGCTTAAAAACAAAGAGAGATGGATATCTAGACCTAAAAAATATATCCAAAATATATTTTTAAGTAAAAATGCCATTGGCAGTATAATATTTATATATGTAACAATATTTTTGTTACTAACGACATTTATATGCACACAAAATGCACACACTCCAAACCATTAACAAGTTATTACTTGAGATTATAAGGGACTGTCACTTTTTAGGAAATTCATTTTTCAATAGTGTTTGAATATTTTATGATATTAACTTAGTAATCAGAAATTAATATACATTCTGAACATTTTGCCCATGGAATGAATATTTCAAGACTTAAATTTTGAAAATAAAAAGATGAGAAGGGAAATTTAAGCTCACAATATGTAAACCACTGATGTAATTAATTATTCATTTACACAGCTCTTTATCATGGCATACTTCCTTCCAAGCAAAACTTGCATATGAATGTGGTAACAAGAAAGTGTCAAAATGCCAAAGAACTCGAAAATGCGCCAAGAAGTTTCAAGTTTCAGTGAATCTGTGGTGGAACAGTTCCAGTTCCCAATCAACAAACAACTTCACTAGCAGCATATTCCTTTCATCTAAAGAGACACAAGAATTCTTTCCCTGAACTGCTTTTTTTTTTTTTAATTGTGGTAATATATAATGTCGAATTTACTATTTTAACTGTACATTTTTGTGGTATTAAGTGCATTCACATTGCTGTGCAGCCATCACCACCATTCATTTTCAGAAGTTTTTCATCTATCTCAAATGAACTTCTATACCCACTATGCACTACCTCTTCATTTCTTTCCCTCTCTCCCCTGTTCCTGACACTCACCCTTCTACTTTCAGTCTCCATAAATTTGACTACTCTAAGTACCTTATATAAACGGAAGCATGAAGCATTTGTCTTTTTGTGACTGGCTTATTTTGATTAGCATAATGTCTTCAAGAATCATCTAGTTGTAGTGTGTCAAAATTTCCTTCCTTTTAAGGCTGAATAATATTCCATTGTATGTGTATACCACATTTGATTTTTCCATTTAGCTATCAGTGGACACTTGGGTTGCTTCTACTTTTTGGCTGTTGCGAATAATGGTTCTACGAATATGAGTGTACAAATATCTGAAACCCTGTTTACACTTCATTTGAGTATATATTAATACTCAGAAGTGGAATTGCTGGATAACATGATAATTGTATGTTTAAACTTTTGGAGGAATTGCCATACTATTTTTTACAATAGCTGCACACAACAGCATACTTTTACATGAACATTTCTACCAAAGTTTGTCCAAACAGATCATTCAGCTATTTATTGAACCACAAACTACTGTGGTTCAGGATGTGACTAGTTTAGTCTATGGCTAGCTAGTAAATGTAGCAATGAATCAGGTAAGATGTCTATTCCCTATAAGTAAACTTTGAATAAGAGAAGGAAGGATACACAATGTTGCAAAAGAAGGTTGCAAATGTTAAGCACTATGAGAAAAGAAAAATACCACTCTAGTGAATTCAGAGGAATAAGAAAGTACTGTCAACCTTGGGAACTTTGAGATGATTTTAGGGCAAGACTGACAGTTGGACTCAGTCTGAACGATGAGGACAATTTAGACAAAGATTTTGATGGATGAGTGTTTTAGTCACAGGGAAGTAAGTACCCAAAGGAGGAAAAGCAGGGGAAGAATGTACAAGGCATTAGGGCTGTACATTCTTTGGCTGCAGGAAAAAGGAATACAGCAAGCAACTGTGAGGGATCCATTTTAAAAGGTGAATTGGGGTCATATACTTGTGCTCACTTTGAAATTTAGGCTCAGAAGTACGTACCTACTGCTTAAAGAAAACTTTAATGGGTCAAGAACTCTAACTTAAAATCACATATTTTATGTAATATAAAATTAAATTTAATTTTGTATATATATAGATTAAATATATATACAATAAATATATATATATATACTAACAGCATGGTGAAATCAGTGTAAGGAAGTCCAATAAAGTTCTGATTTTTCACATGACAACTATATCAATGCTTTTAAGTAATATCCAATATCAAGTTATTTTAAAATCATTTTTCCTCCTTCTCTTTTGGTTCCCTTGCTTTGTTGGGCTGTAAAAGAATGGACTTAATAACAACTGGGTAATTCATCAATGGACTCAACTCTGGGAAGTTTGCAGAGAAGTATTATAGGATTTTTAAACAGGAGAAAAGATGTGACAAAGTATACCATATCTCATGGCTTAGGGTGCAGATTGAACTGCAGACAGGAAGCAAGTTTGCCTCTGGAAAATCAAGTCAAGATCTGATAAGCCTGCCCCAGGGACAGAAGCAAGTGAGAATGAGCAGTGAACAGGTATGACATGTGAGATACAGAGAGAATTGATGAGAACTGGCAAGTAACTGGAGGCAGAGAATAAGGGCAAGGGAAGCCACTGGTGATGATAATGATGTGATGACATGATGATGAGAAAGATGACTGGGAGGGAAGATGCATGCAGTTGAGAAAGGGTGAAACTGAGGCACTGGTGAAAGAGGTCAAGGCGACCACCAGAAAGTTGCAAGTGGGAGAGCGAATCTCACCAGAGTGTCAGGATAGGTATGTCCAGCCTGGTCGTCAGCCAGCACAGAGGAGAGAGTGGGACCCAGAGAGTGTCTACATTTGGAAGGAGGAGGAGAGAGCCAAGCTGCATAAGAAGATACACGTGGGATTGTTATAAAGTTATGAAGAGAAGCAAAAAGACAATGGGAGCAGGGAGGGTGGGTTTCAAGAAGGTAGAATTTGAATCTGCAATATTGTGTGGCATGGTAGAGAATATCACACAGAAAAGGTATTCAATTTGCAGAGTAATTTCAGGAATCTGAAAAGGGGGAAATGTTAGCTTTCAAATTAACTAACTGATGAAACAGGAAAATAAAAACAACCCAACACAAAACTTAGATGTAGATCGTTTTAGCATAGAGAAGAAAAAAGCAGCTACTTCCACTGCAGATACCTTGGGATCTAGATAGAATAACATGTTTGAAAATTGTGGGACTACTACATCCTAGAAGAATGAAGACTTTATTAAGGTCTATAGAAGAAAATATCCTCACTTTGATGATTTATCTACTATAATGATACATTCATATACATTCATGCAACACACATGCACCACGAGTTAGTTAGGATTTAGTGTGAAGTTTCCAATTAATTATAGAACGTTCAGCCTTGATTAATTATCATAGCTCCAAGCCTTTCTAGACAAGTGTGAGAACTCGAGAACACTTTGTTAGGTCCTAAATGGCACAACACAATTGTGACTTTTTTCATTTCCCACTCAAGGATTCTTTTAGTCATTATCTAAACTGTCCTCAGGAGAAGGCGATGGCACCCCACTCTAGTACTCTTGCCTGGAAAATCCCATGCATGGAGGAGCCTGGTGGGCTGCAGTCCATGAGGTCGCTACCAGTAGGACATGACTGAGCGACTTCACTTTCACTCTTCACTTTCATGCATTGGAGAAGGAAATGGCAACCCACTCCAGTGTTCTTGCCTGGAGAATCCCAGGAACGGGGGAGCCTGGTGGGCTGCCGTCTATGGGGTCGCACAGAGTCAGACACGACTGAAGTGACTTAGCAGCAGCAGCAGCAAACTTGTCCTCAACTCCCTCAAACAACTTTTCCTCCCAGTGTGTCAATCTGCACTTTAGGGAAACAACATTTCAGGGCTCTACATGTATATATATCTGTTGGAGGGTCAAGATTTCAAATTTATGGTCTTAATCTCTGTGTGCCAGCGGGCATGCTCAGTTGCTTCAGTCGTGTCTGACTCTTCCTTCATTCTATAGACTGTAGCCCACCAGGCTCCTTTGTCCATGGGATTCTCTAGGCAACAATACTGGAGTGGGTTGCCATTCCCTTCTCCAGGGGATCTTCCTGACTCAGGAATCAAACCGTGTCTCTTACCTCTCCTGCATTGGCAGGAGGGTTCTTTACCACTAGCGCCACCTGGGAAGTCCTGTTAGTCTCTATGCTGCTGCTGCTGCTGCTGCTGCTAAGTCGCTTCAGTCGTGTCCGACTCTGTGCGACCCCATAGACGGCAGCCCACCAGGCTCCCCGTCCCTGGGATTCTCCAGGCAAGAACACTGGAGTGGGTTGCCATTTCCTTCTCCAATGCAGGAAAGTGAAAAGTGAAAATGAAGACGCTCAGTTTTGTCCGACTCTTCGCGACCCCATGGACTGCAGCCCACCAGGCTCCTTCATCCATGGGATTTTCCAACAGTACTGGAGTAGGGTGTCATTGCCTTCTCCGGTTAGTCTCTATAAACTGCCATAATTATATATGCTGCTGCTGCTACTGCTGCTAAGTCGCTTCAGTCGTGTCCGACTCTGTGCGACCCCATAGACGGCAGCCCACCAGGCTCCCCGTCCCTGGGATTCTCCAGGCAAGAACACTGGAGTGGGTTGCCATTTCCTTCTCCAATTATATATGCAGGAGATATTAAATGGGAAAGGGTCAGAGTAAATTAGTGTGGATCGGGGCAGTCCCCAAACCCCATTCCGGAGATTACAGGCTTCTTAGCCTCAGTGGAAGGTTTGCCTGGGGACCTTGATTGCGTTATCCCTTCGCCCCGGACCCCGGGGTGGCCTGTAGCGGACTGGAGCATCTGTCAGGATCCCCCGAAACGCTCCGTGGTCTGGGGAAGAGGGAGATGCTTACAGTACGGCTGATTTCCAGGGCAGCTTCTGCGGCCCTCACTGGGATTGCTGGGGGTCGGCAGGCACGTGGCAGATGACTGGGGTCCCTGGCCATCAGGACACCCAGGCATTCAGCAGCACCTGTGATCGACCCAGCCTGGCCTGCGGCTGACTGTTCTGGCGGTTACCAAGAGTTACCACCACCTTGTGGACTAAAAGCCAATCCGAAGTAGGGAAGATGTGAAGCCAAATTCGGACTTCTGTGACGTTTGCGCTTGTGGCCGTGCAACAGCCACTGCGTCGTACCTCAGGTCTCTAGGGTTTCTCCTGCGCGGGGTGCTGCATACCGCGGATGAAGGAGGGATCGCGATCGGGTCGAGACCAGAGACCACGAGTGTATCAGAGGGCCCCACTGAAGTCACCCAGTAATAATAACTCTATTGAGATCTGAATATTAGAAAATTTAGGTTTATGAAAAGTAGATGTGTGTGGAAACCACCAGCCACCTGTGGAGGGTAGGAGTGAAGCGGTGCCTGGTGGAGTCCTCCTGGGGCTTAACGCAAAAGGAGGGGGAAAAAATCAATACTAGTGAGACTGGCTTATTTTAAAATTTGACATTTTTGTTTATCATGTATGTTTTGCATTAATTTTTATTTTCTGAAAAGAAATATTGCATTAGGATTTATTTTGTTAAGCTGAGCTACTATTTGGCCAGTCTCATCCAATCTTGAAGACTTGATGATTTTATTTATATGAATTTGATTCTCCTCTAGCTTGGAAAACTTTGGAGGCTGGAGGGTTGTTTTTTTTTTTTTTTTGGCCAGGACCTAACACATTGCATTTAATAAAAATTGATTCAATTGAATAGGTTGGTTTCTTGGCGCCAAATTTGAACTTGAAATCTAGGAATTAAATGTAATTTTTTGAAATGGATCAAGCTACTTGCATTAAAAAGTGTTGGTATTGGAATAGAGCATTGAAAAAAGGTTTCAGTGAAGAAGTCAAAACACATTATTTCTAGAACTTTTTATAAATATTTGAGCATAAATACTTTTTATAAGTACTTGAGCCTGTTGGGGTGGGTGGATAAAAGTTCTTCTAGGTACCATGGGGAAAGTAACCATCTAAGAACCATTGTTTAAATAGTTTTTAACCTAGGAATAAAAATCAGAGAGGAATGGTCCACTGAGAAAAGGTATAAAATAATTTACTAGCATCTTGTCTCCCGTCTTTGCTGTTAATATGTATTACAACTTTCAAGATATCATTTATTAATATGCTACATAGAAAAATGGAAATGCATACTCCTTGGTCAATTTTGTACATTACACAAATGTGAGGTTTACAACCATAGGCTATTTATTTTAGAGAGTGTCTTATAGAAGTAAACTACTAACCAGTTAATTTCTACTAAAATCACATTTAAATATTTTATTCTGAAATCTCTTCACTTTACACTGATTCGGAGGAGGAAATAAATTTTAAACAGACAGCTCTGTTCTTAGGAAAGGAACTCAGAGACTCATCTATTAAGAGGTCTTTACATGTTCCCTCTTCAAGAAAAATTTACCATTAACTGATTGCAAGGACTAAATTAATGCAAGTTTAAAATGAAATGTGAAAGATGGGAATTAGTGAAGGCACTTCTTGGATAAAAGGTTCTTCCTAGATGTCTTCATACACTGGTGAGCTACAGAAGAGGTACCCCTCCCTAGCCAAGTGAACAGAGAGAACTTTTACCTCCATTTGATGGGATTATAGCGTGAGGAATCCAGCCTGAAATTTTAAAAATTCATGTAAAATGTACATTCTCCTTTATAATCAATTTTGTTTTAATATAAAAATAAAGTGGTTCCCCCTAACTCCCCTCAAATCTTTGAGTAATATTTACATTGAAGCAAGACACCCTGTGTTTATCCTGTGGCTTTGCCTCCCTGGCATGCTGCCATTGCCTGCAGGGCTATGCATATCCCAGTTTGAAAGCTCTATCATATCATGTATGTGGATTTGGATAAGAAAAAAAAGCCTTGTGTTCCATGTCAGGGCATGTGGGGTTTAGTCTCAGTTCTGAAATTAACTATCTGCTGGCCACCTTCTAGTCACTTAATGGCTCTGAGCCTCAGTTTCTTCAACAGTAAAATAAAGAAGCTGAAAGTTTACTTCAAAAAATCCACTATTTAATTACACTCTCCCAGACAGGTAGAATGTATTGGTCACAGAATAAAATGTTCTCATTGAGATGTTGACATATAATTGTTTTTCAAGAATAATTTGCTAGTAAAAAGTGTGTAAGAAAAAAATTATGCATGTAATGGCCATCCTGAAAGCAATATAATTTTTAAAAAAATTCTCTTCCTAATCTGTCTTGAATAATTACCACCCATTCCTACTGAATACAATGACCATAGAATAAATAATATATCAGTTAGTATCAAATTGCATTCTTATAGGTATACCTTTTTATGATATATGATGCCATTCTTTACCACGGAGCCCCCTGGAAAGTTCAAAGCTGTCTTCTTTGCTCTCTTCTCCCAGGCTAATGGCTGTTGCCTCCAGACTTTGAATAAACATCATTTCTGAATCTGTCTCTAAAAGCACCCCTTCACTGACATCCAAGGTCCATGCCCAGTGATGCTCTAAGTGATGCAGCCCTTTCCACTTCATCTTTACATACCTGTTTTCTTTCAGAATTCACACACAACCCTCAGAATACCTTCCTGTATAGGAATAAGAAGTGATTCAAGTTTGGAAACATCCTATATTGTCTGGAAAAGCTAGAAACCTCTAGACAAAATCCCAGCTTAATCAAATGATATAATTTTCAGTTCCAAACCTGAATTTGCTTCAGTGTGATTTCACATCTTCTCCCAAGAACCTAAGTTCTGCCCATCCCCTCCTATGGCTACTTTTTCACTATCCTTTACACCTAGGGTGTCACATGTCCATTAGGGTCATAGAGGGGGCAAGAACTCCAGGTGGGTTCATCCACTTGTCCCTTGGTGGAGTGCATGAGAGTGGTGGGGCATGAGTCCAGTAGAAGACCTGAGCAGTGTCCTCTAAATCAAGGAGCCTAGGGCAGAAGCCCCCTTGCCTGAAATTAGAGGTGGTACTGGGTGGAATTCTCACAACTCACAAATATTAATTTTCATTATAGCACTTTATTGTGTAATGTCATCGAAATTACTAACCCTTCTCTTGTTTGCTCAGTTTTGACTTGATGAGTTATTGATAGGCATTTATCTTAAGCTGGCAGAGAAGTCTTGTTAATGCTATTAAGAATACTGCATTTCCATAGAGAACAGACTTAGGGACAAGGCAGCAGGGAGGGAAGGAGATGGTGAGATGAAAGGAGAGAGTAGCATGCAAACATATACATTACCATATGTTAAATAGATAACCAGTGGTAATTTGCTGTATGACTCAGGGAACTCAAACTGAGGCTCTGTGACAGCCTATAGTGGTGGGATGGGGTGGAAGGTGGGAGGGAGGTTCAAGAGGGAAGGGACATACATATACTTTTGACTGATTCATGTTGATGTATGGCAGAAACCCAGTATTGTAAAGCAATTATCTTTCAATTAATAATAAATAGATGAATATAAAAAGGAATATTGCATTTTATCACACATATGATGTAGCAATCAGGCATTTCAAGCATAAAGTCTCTATATAAATGTGTGGCTCTATATACATGTATATATATATATGTATATATATATTTATGTGTATGTGTGTGTGTGCGTGCTAAGTCGCTTCAGTCATGTCTGACTGTGTGTGATCCTATGGACTGCAGCCTGCCAGGCTCCTCTGTCAATGGGATCCTCCAGGAAAGAACACTGGAGTGGGTTGCCGTGCCCTCCCCCAGGGGATCATCCAGACCCAGGGACTGAACCTGTGTCTCTTACATTTCCTGCACTGGCAGGCAGGTTCTCCACCGCTAACACTACCTGGGAAACCCAGCACATGTATGCATGCACATGTAAATGCATGTGAGTGCATGCATGTGTGTCTATATTCATACAAATGTACACCCATGTGTGCACCTCCCCCTCACACACACACATACATAGCAGGCAAACTCCACAATGCCCCCAGTGATCCTACTGGTTTTCGCATCCTTGTGTAATTAATCCTCTCCCCTCGTGTGTAGGCTGGACTTTGGACTCACTCTGAATGAACAGAATATGGCAGAAGGGCAGGCTATCATTTCTGAGGGCAGGTTACAAAAAGACTGTGACTTCTGTCTGGGGCACCTTCTCCCTTTTTCTCTGGCCCACTCTGAGGTAAACCAGCGTCCTGTTGTGAGCTGACCTATAGGGAGGCCCTTATAGCAAGGTACTGGTGTCTTTGGACCACAGCCAGAGTGGACCTGAAGCCTGCAATGGTCACATGAGCCAGCTTGGCAGTAGATCCCCCAGACTGGAGCCTTGAGAAGGTCACAGCCATGCAGCCTCCTGAGAAACTCAGCCAGAGTTACCCAGCGGAGGCACACCCAGATTCCAGACACTCAGAAATGGAGATAATAAATGTTTGCTGTTTCACCGGCAAAAGTTTTAAGGTAATTTGCCATGCAGCAATAGGTCACTGTAAACATGTATGTATATTATTGGGGTTTCCCAGGTGGTGCTAGTGGTAAAGAACCCTCCTGCCAATGCAGGAGATGCAAGAGACACAGGTTCAATCCCTGGGTCAGGAAGATCCCCCGGAGGAGGGCATGGCAACCCACTTCAATATTCTTCCCTGGAGAATCCCATGGACAGAAGAGCCTGGTGGGCTACAATCCAAAGGGTCACACAGAGTTGGACATGACTGAAGTGATGTAGCATGCACACACACATGTATGTATTATATATAATATGCACATTATATATAAATATCAATATAGTTGTATAGCAGAAACTAATACAACACTATATGCCAATTAAAGATATATACATAAAAATTTTTTAAAAACTGACAAAAGACATCAAAAGAAATAAACCAGTATCAATATCAATTTAAAATCTCAGAAGACCAGAAAGATACATTTAAATGATCAAATTCAATCTTTCTCAAAAGAATTCTTGCTCCTGTCACCTTATGTTGTAAACACTTGACAAAATTTCCATCCTGACAATTTCAAATTAATATTTAAATCTGGAAAGACAGATATATTCTTGGAATGTTATCTGCATGCAACTACATGTTTAAATGTAAAAATAAATTTAACTCTTTTATCATAATAGACAATGATTTAGTTGGAGGGTTGTTATTAAACTACAACTTAATCTAAATTGAGTATTGACATAAAAAAAATACCATCTGCCAGAATAAATACTATTATCAAGTCAATAAATATTTTCTCATCTTCTTACATGAAAACTTTTTCAAATGTGCTATATATTAAAAAAATTAGTGGGACAATGGAAGCACTATTATTTTCTCAAGTTTGAGGTGTTACGTTGGAGCTGGGTTTCACCTCTGTTAACATATAGGCTTCTTTGTGACTCGAAAAACTCAAGCATCTGAACCTGCTGGAATTTTCTTCTTCACACTCCCATAATTTAAACATTTCAGAATAAGGACTCAGCTTGAAAGTCATATCCCTTTTTGACCTGGATTATTTCTGCAGAAGATCAGTGTTAGCAGTGGCATCTGGGATTCCTGGAGACAGTTTCTTTGTTGCTTTTGTCTACAAAGTGGCAGAGAGACTTCCAAACCAGCTCCAAGAAGCCTGAGTTACCACAGGCTACACTTGGGCAATCAAGCCATTTAAAGTGCAGTCTCACTACATGAGGTAGCTACATCAGATGATCTGATGTCCTTTATCAATGTATTCATTCCTTCAGCCAGTCAGGCACTGAAACTGACAGAGGCCCTACCATAAGCTACACACTCTGCCATGGACTAGAGGATGTGAATGAGATTCACTCCAAGAAATGGTTGTTAGGAAGCAATCTCATGGGTATCTACAGCTTTAAACACATTAATTGTAGTTGGTTCTACTTTGATATTACCTTGGCATTCAAGTAGATCATTAAAACCACTACTATTATTTGCTTAGAGTGTGAAGTGTTTCAATTACCTTTGTAAATAATTCCAAACTGTGTTATTGACCATATTCACTGTGTACTCTTTGTAGCCTTTATTCAGCTGCTAGGTATTTTACTAGCAATGCTTTCATTACCACCTTTTCCCACAAAACAAAGACAAAAGATCAATAATTATTTTAATTAGAGATACTATGTATTGGAAAGTAGTTCAGAAAAACCTTTTTCATAAAAAGTACAAAGTCATTGAGAGATTTTGCATTGAAAGTACATCTAGAGTTTCAGAAACTGATCTTTGCTTCATGAACTCATTTTAGATTATAACAAAGGAAAAATTGGTTTTCCCAATTAGGGTATACTTTCCATGAAATTTGGCCAGTTTTTGTAAATTTGGATAGGAAAAGTAGACTACCAGTTAATTTTGGCTTTGCCTAATTCTTCTTCCTTTACTTAGAGATCTGACTAAAGCAGTAAGGAGCAGGAGTCCAGCTGAAGGCCACTAGATTCCTGTGTGCTAAGTTGCTTCAGTAGTGTCTGATTTTTTTACGATCCTATGGATGGTAGCCCACCAGTCTCCTTGTCCATGAGGATTCTCCAGGCAAGAATACTGGAGTGGGCTGCCATGACCTCCTCCAGGGGATCTTGCTGACCCAGGGATCAGACCTGTGTCTCCTGCATTGCAGGCAGATTCTTTACCACTGAGCCACTGGGGCACTATATAGGTGATACATGTTGGGGGCTGTTGCAGGCATGGACAATTAAAAACAGGTGAGGGGATAAGGAGATGCAAGTGAGAGAGAACAGAACAAAGTAAAAAAATGGGGGAGGGGATAAAGAGAATGGAAGGGAAGTTGCAGAGAGGAGATGAGGAGCAGGAGATAAAGAGAAGAAAAAAGGGAAAAGAAACAGAAAAAAGTGAGAGAGAAAGGAGGTAGGGGAGCAGAGGGAAGGAACACATTGTGATTAGGAATTATGTTGTCATTTGATCACTGTCTTTTGAAAGGAGATGTTCTTCATTGGGGCACAGCTTCATTCCCAATCCTATGGCCCAGTGAGGCTGATAATCCTAATCTTCAAACCTCTGGCATTAAGGGTAGGTACATGATCTGAGACAGACTAAGCAGAATAATTAGAACTAAGGGGGAAAGGAGGATTTCTTTCTTGTGGTAAATCTATGCAGTATAAGACTTGGAATTAGTATCGCTTGCTGCCTCAATACCTGAAACCAGGAAGCCCTCAAATGACCTAAGTGCACATTCTCCTCCCTGCTCTGCCCTCACAGATAAGGTCCCCTGGTCAAGCAATCCTCCTTATCAAGCAGACCACGCACAATTACTACTTACTCCTAAGCAGCAGATTTCAGTTCCTTGCCAGCCCGCAGAATTCTTCAATCTAATCACATCCTTGTGTGGGAACCAAGGCACCCCACCCTCTTATTCCTACAAAGCCTGCCTCCCACAGCCTCTGGTTGCTCCCTCCCACAGTCCAAACTAACTTGTGAGGAGCCATCAAACTGTTTTCTACAGTGGCTGCACCACCTCACTTCTACCAGCAATATATGGGTTTGAATTTTTCTACTCCTCACCAACACTCATTATGATTTTAATTTTCATTTCTCTAATGACGTGAGTCTGGGTGAACTCTGGGAGTTGGTGATGGACAGGGAGGCCTGGCGTGCTACGATTCATGGGGTTGCAAAGAGTAGGACACGACTGAGCAACTGAACTGAACTGAACTGAATGACTAATTGATTCCCAGGTGACATAGTGGTAAAGAATCCAACTGCCACTGCAGGAGACCTAGGAGACTCAGGTTGAAGGTCGGGAATATCTCCTGGAGTAGGAAATGGCAATCCACTCCAGCACTCTTGCTTGGGAAATCCCATGGACAGAGGAGCCTGGTGGGCTACAGTCCACGGGGTCATGATGTGTCAGACACGACCGAGTGAGTGAGCACAGCACAGCACAGCAATGACTAGTGACGCTGAGTGTCATTTTCACGTGCCTGTTGGCCATTTGTATATCTTCTTTGGAAAAATGGGTATTCAAGACTTTTGACCACTTCTTGATTGGTTTGTTTTTCAGCTGTTGCAGTTCTTGCATATTCTGAATACTATACCCTTGTCAGACATGTGGCTTGCAGTATATTCTTCCACTCTATAGGTTGTCATTATAATCTGATGATTTTTTTCTACTGACTATTTCTACTCCTCTAATTAATACTAACTAGAACTCATCCTACATGTATTAGTTTTAAGTATTCATTTTTCTACCCTACTCTTATAATGAGAGGTTTGGTTAAAAGCCACTAAGTTAGAATAGGGTCTGCCTGACTTACCTCCCTGGCTTATAGTTTTTGGTCTAAAGGTGGGGATTTAAGCTTATCCAGACCTCACAACTCTAGCCACAATTATTGATCCATCACAGTAGTTAGGCCAATCAGAATCCCTCTCTAGGATCTTTTCACTGTCATTAAACTGTTATTGTATGAGCCTAGAGACTGCCACCACCCATGCTTCTTTCTATATAGAAAGTGGATCTACAGTAGAAGAAAATAAAACTAACAGACAGAGACTTCCCTGGTGGTCCAGTGCAAGGGGCATGGGTTCAGGGAAGTTCCACATGCAGCATGTCCAAAAAATAATTAAATAAAAAGCCTTTATTCACTTAAAAAAAAAAAAAAACACTAACAATACAGAGCAAGAGGAGATCATGTCTAATGGCATTTGAGCTCTTGGTGCTAGCTAGCTATATGCCTGTTTCCATTGCAGTTTGGTTATGTGGGTCAATACACTTTTCTTTCTGTTTAAGCTGGTTTGTACTAGATTTCTCTACTTTAAATCAAGAATACTACCAAGTTTGTTGATGTGGCAGTATTATCCTGAAGGTGTACCTTATAACATCATGGAATTTTCACATATACATGGGATTTCTTGGATCTACATCCTGCCCACACTGACTCTGATTTTTACTGCAACACTTGCCCAGAGTTTTCCTCTATTGATCTCACTTGCCCCATTCCTCCCCCAAATTAAGAACTAATAAGAAAAAATTGAAATAATTCCTCTTTTTTCTCTAAAAATTTACATTAAAAATATTGGACAGATGCCAAGAGCTTGAAGTACAGCTGCATTTTGTGAATTAATTAAATATCATAATCCTCTTTGCAGTTTCTATTAGTAACAGGAATGAATGTTATAAAAGGAGCATTTACTAAAAGGAATGTGTTGTGTAATTTAATGTATGCTAAATGTAGGTGGTCTAAAAATATTCTACTGCATTCCTACCTTTACTAACAAACTTTTAAAATACTGTCACTAAAGTGTGAATACCATTCAACAAAGGAAGTCAACTAAGCCCTTTATATGACATTATTTTAAATAATCTTTTCTATATTTTCTAAGTCAGATTGTATAGCTAGTTGATTCAGCTACCTATTGTAGTGTTAGTTGGTGGGAAATGTCATGCATCCTGTCTTTGGTATGATTACATACATTCCTTTTCAGTTTCCTTTTGTTGAGTTTTGTTATATTTTGTATTATGGCCTTAGTAAGTAGGATGTCTTTGGGGTGAAGAAAATCCCTTATTTCCGATCTTTGTCATTTACAAATTAATGACTCAAAGTATTACAAGTGCACGCCCATAACTGTTTATCTTGGTGTGGCCCACGGTGAAAATGACTTCTACTATCAAAATTATTCTGTTCTTTGACATGATCCCTTGGTATTTGGGGGTTCTGTTTTCTCTAAAAGTTCAGGAATTCCCTGTCAGAAGTCCTTTGACAAGAAAATTTACTAAGAATATTATTGGATTGGTAAACTTGACAGTTTCTTTGCTAAAAAAAGTATAGCTTCCACAGCTTAACTTCTCACCCTATGGCTATTTTGTTCCCTCCTGCCATTTTTTTTTCCTATACAATTATTAATCAAATAAGCTATTTTTTTAACTTCATGTTGTTACTTAGATATGGATCACACCTAAACTGTAGGTAGCCATGGCAACATAACAAGCTCACACTCTGTATTAATGAAGAACATTTAAGAAGCTTCATTTAACTGGTGGAATGACCCTGAGGCAGTTGTCTGGAGTTCCACATAAGAGCGACCCACTGGAAAATCATAAAGTCTGGCTGTGGCTTTTTCCCAGGACAGTTTCTAAGCCCTGGATCTTATATTGTTTATCTATAAATGATCTTGGGCTTTGCTTCCAATCACCCAGTGTCTTGGTCCTTCTGATTTGTCACGCACAGAGCCACTAGCAGACTCATTGGCAGTGATAGGTGCTAACTATGGAGGAAAGGTATAGTTTTCAGGTAGGATGTCTTTTATTATAGCACCTGGACACTAGGCTCTACTTGTTCAAACAGTTAAGAAATGCCTTGCCTCCATAACAGAAGCCCAAAGGAAGAGCAGTTCTGTGCTCTATACAGTCAGGACCAGGGCTCCAGAACTCTGCTCATTTTAAATGCTATACTCCTCTAAGTCAACTTGCCCTCAGGTTGCCTCCTTCTGTCACAGGACAGCAGTGGCAGCTCCAAGTTTCACATTTTGATGTATTACTATTGAGAGGAATAAGAGGGGCTACTTTTCATCATCACCTTCTGAGAGTGAAAACCTTTCCAGGAGTCTCTCCTTTCCTGAATGCCTCCTTGTGGGTGTCCTGGGCCTGAATGGTGTCACAATGCCCTCCTAAATGCAGGCTGGGGGGGTACTGCTATCATTCGAGGACAATTAAGGTCCACCTTGAAGCCCAGGTGGCCCTGCCAGATGGACTCTCCCTTCACTCAGCTTGGAGACTGACGGTCCACACGGGTCTGCTGGATGCCCACCTCCCCCTGCTGGAACTCCTACACCACCCCCAGGCTGCCTCTTTCCACAAGGACATGCTCCTTACCTGGCTTGAACTCTGACACTGCACCCACCGGCCATTCCATGAGGCTTCTCCAGAAATGAGAGAGGCTCTGAATCCTCAGTATGGGCCCACTCCATGCACCAATGAGTTTGTCACCCAGTTCGGGTTCTGACACTCCTGCTCTCCGTCACCCCACTGAGACTGACTGCTTACCCAGTGACAGTCTGTTCCAACAGGAGTTAAAACCTTGCTCAGATGCAACTTTTATAGCAGTCTATTTAAAGAAGCAAGTTGATATGACAAATAGCTATGTACAAAGTTAAAAAAAAAAAAGCTATGAGATTTTTCCACTCAGAGGAAAAAAAGATGGGAGTTGTCAGAACAGAAAGCTGTGACGCTGCATGCACACTGGTGCTATAGTCCCTACAGTTAATGCAGGTGGTTTTCAGAAGTTAAAACATATATAACTATTTCTCCATCTTATCAGAAATATCTTAAGTTACAGAAAGTAGCTATTTAAAATGACGTTTTAACTGTAAAACCTATGTAGTGATATTTATCAACTGGAAATATAAAAATAAGTACCTGATCCTGTTTTGCCATAAATAAATTAAAAATAGAACCCTTTTAAAGGGTTAATGTCATGGTACTTCTGATCAGTCCCCTACCACAATTTCATCACTCCTGTGACCAGAAGGCAGCTTAGAGTGGCAACAAACCCTTTATGTTGCTGTATTACCTGCAATATTTCCACAGCAGGCTCAGTTTACAGATGTGAAGACTGAGGCACAGACATTTAAGTAACGGGTCCAGAGTCACACAGCTGTAAGAGGGACAGGCAGGACCCACCCCCATGAGGCCTAGCTCCCTTGCCCTTACAGTTCCTAGTGTATGATCATCTGGGAACAAAGTACATGACTGTAATATTATCTCTAATAGGAGAAATCTAAGAAACAACCAGAGAGGGGAAAGGATTTTTGAATCATCGGTCCTGTGGAAATTAAACAGCTGTAAAAGAATGATGCAATAGAGTCACATTTACCGATGAGGAAAGATGTTTAGTTTATCACACAATGTTTGCTGTAAAAACTGAGTCAGGACCATCTACAGATTACAAAGAGAGTGTTTGTATAAACCTATAAATGCCCCAAGCAGGACTGGAAAGATTCCCAGCAAATTGTCCACAGTGTCAGTCTGGGAGAGCAGACTTGGGAAGTGAATTTCAATTATGAGAGAACAGAATTTGGATTGAGATGAGGAATCTCAGGGGGTGGAGGTAACTCAACACAGCACAGAAAGGGGAGGTCAAACAGGCCACCAGAGAGAGAGGAATACCCAGGACGTCCCAGAAACTGAGGTCTCCCCTGCCTCAACTGCATGCAGGGAAATCAGCTGCCCAGATCAACTACCGGATGATGTCAGGTATACCTGGGCCAGGCGTGCTCACTGGGGTCCTTCACCAGTTTAGGGTTAAAAGGCACCCCTGCCTTTCAGCCTATGACAGGTAAATTATGGGTCTCTCACTAGACAGAAAAACTCAAAGCCAAGTAAGAGACACAGAAGTCCACCAGGCTCCTCTATCTATGGGATTTTCCAGGTAAGGATACTGGAGAGAGCTGCCATGCCCTCCTCCAGGGGATCTTCCTGAACCAGGGATTGAACCAGCATCTCTTTCGTCTCCTGCATTAGCAGATTCTTTACCACTGGTGCCATCTGGGAAGCCCTGTTGCAGATTAACCATCCCTTAATCATGAATGGTCTACTGAGAACATCCTGACCTGCTTTTTGTTTAACTTCCTTCAGGAGAAGTCCAGGAACCTCCACCATGTACTAGGAAGGTGGCTGATGCTGGGGGTGAACATTGGAATGAGACTCAGTTCTTAGCCTGACTTAGTGAGTGGCCAGGCTTAATCTGCCAGTCTGCTGCCTTTGAACCTGTGTCATTGCACTTGAGAGGCCACATTTTCTTTCTGACCATGAGTAAAGACACCATCCAGAATGCAGAGCCACCTGGGTAAGGCTCAGAGACTTGAACCCCTCCTGCCATGTTGGCTTCGTCTACTTTTGCACCAGTCACCGACTAATATTATTTGTTGCCATATGGGTAACACTAGGCTTCCCTGCTGGACTTAAACTGTAAAATGGTCAGAACCTGTCCTCACATATCCCGGGCCATGTGCCCAGGATCAAGGGAAGTCTCAGCCTGGCTCCTCTGGGCAGCTCTCTCTAACTGGTCACAATGTCCAGAGCATGCTGGGGAGAATCTGGGGGTCTGGGAAAGGGGGAAGGTCACCATGCTTAGATTCTCCATTGCTGCACTCTGAGGGTGGCCCCAGGATGGGAGAGGACAGGGCATCAGGGCATCTCCCAAGATGACATGATGGTTATCATCATATGGTGTTACTTCTTAGCAAATTCACCAGAGAGTTTCACTGATGTTAAGCATTTTCCTAAACCAATCCAGCTTTCCAGCAAATGTCAAAGATATTTTGGGTGAAATTGAGTGAATTATGGAAGTTAGGAACCTAATGAAATTGAAATGGAAACAATTTTATGCAGAAAAAAGTCCAGTTGAAATTTTGACTGGGTTGCACTAAATTTATAGATTAATATAGGGAAAATCCAGGTCAATATAAATGATTAAGACTTCCCATGCAGGTGTGAGAGTTTGAAATGTTACCCTATTTCTTGAGATTGTTAACTCAGTGGACAAGGCCATCCCTTTGGCCCTTCCTCTTAAAAAAATTTTTTTTTAAACTGATGGCTATTTATTGTTAAACATGTGATATTGGGACTTCCCTGGTGGTCCGGTGGTTAAGAATCTGTCTGCCAATGCAGGAGACACAGGTTTGATCCCTGGTCTGGGAAGATTCCATGTGCCTCGGGGCAGCTAAGCCTGTGCACCACAACCGGTGAGCTCACGACCTGCAAAGCCTTGCATTCTAGAGCCCGTGCTCTACAATAAGAGAAGCCACCAAAATGAGAAGCCCATGCATACTAGAGAGGAGCCCCTGCTCAACACAACTAGAGAAAGCCTGTGCACAGCAACAAAGACCCAGCACAGCCAAAAGCAAATAAATACATGTTTTAAATAAATAAATATGCAATATTGGACATAGATGGGATTTGTACTTGATCTTAATTGAAGTAAGGTTTCTGAAGCAATGTAATAAAGTGATGACAGCATCATTTCAATAAAGTTAGTGAATCATTTGACTATGCAAGTGTCTTACTTGGTGATTTTGAAAAGATTAATAGCAAGTTAGTCATAGTCCTTCTGATAATATGATAACATTACTCTTAGCTCTCTTTCTTCTTATTCTTACTTCTCACAAGAGTTCTATTTACCTCAAAATATTTGTTTAAACTCTTTTATGCTAAAGAACTATTTTAGGCCCTAGGGACACATCAGGAAAAATAAAAGAGAAAATTTCTTTCCTTCATTACATTTTAGTGGGTACAACCCAGCTATATAACATGATATTGTTGCTGTTACTGTTCATTTGCTCAGTCGTGTCTGACTCTTGGTGACCCCATTGACTGCAGCACACCATGTTTCCTTGCCCTTCACTCTCTCTCAGAGTTTGCTCAAACTCATGTCCATTGAATTGATGATGCCATCCAATCATTTCATCCTCTGTCACTCCCTTCTACTCCTGCCCTCAATCTTTCCCAGCATCAGGGTCTCTTCCAGTGGGTAAACTCCACATCAGGTGGCCAAATATTGAAGCTTCAGCATCAGTCCTTCCAGTGAATATTGAAGGTTGATTTCCTTTAGGATTGACTGATTTGATCTCCTTGCAGTCCAAAGGATTCTCAAGAGTCTTCTCCAGCGCCACAGTTCGAAAGAATAAATTCTTTGGCACTCAGCCTTCTTTATGGTCCAACTCTCACATGCATACATGACTACTGGAAAAACCATAGCTTTGACTAAATGGACCTTTACCAGCAAAGGGATGTCTCTGATTTTAATAAGCTGTCTGGGTTTGTTTATCTTTATCCATAGCTGTTTCCATGATAAAAAAGAAAAGTTGACTGTTTCTCCATGATGATGAGGTACCATTTGAGGGACTCATCATATTTCTGGTCCTCTCACCTTCTTAGCACATGGTTAGATTACACTTCCTTGGTCCCTTCTCATTGCACAGGGCCAGGTCACTAGCTACAGCCAGTGAGCTGCAAATAGAAATAATTTGCGTCATTCTGAATGGGAGCATTTATATAACAGTGCAAGATCCTCCATGACATTTCTTTTGCTCTGACATGAGGAGGTCAACCTCTGAGACGGTGGCTGCTTCATCAGTCTGGGTTCCTGAATGACTTTTACCTCCTCCTGGGGGACATGGTGTGTGACTGAGACACTTTGTGGTATTGATTCTCTGAGGTTTCATAGGGGAGGCAAACTTTTTTACTGCAGTGTAGCTCAGTCTGTATGGACGGATACAATGTGTTCAAAGGAGAACAGAGTGAAAAATTTTGTATTAGGACCTGTGAGCAAAATAACCAAGTTATATTGCCTGCTTGCACGCAGCCTGTTTGCACGCTAAGTTGCTTCAGTTGTATCCAACTCTGCAACACTATGGACGATAGCCCACCAGGCCCCTCTGTCCATGGGATTCTCCAGGAAAGAATACTGGAGTGGAAGAGTGGGTTCCCATGCCCTCCTCCAGGGGATCTTCCTGACCTAGGGATCAAATTCACATCTCCTGCCCAGTCCTGCCCAGCCGGTGGAGTGCTCCTGGTTTCCTATCTCGTCGTGGAGAGTCGCTGCTGACTGGGCGCTCGTGTTCAGGTCATCATGGCAAGTTACGAATACGTGAGCCCGGAGCAGCTGGCTGGCTTTGATAAGTACAAGTACAGTGCTGTGGATACCAATCCACTCTCTCTGTATGTCATGCACCCATTTTGGAACACTGTAGTAAAGGTATTTCCTACTTGGCTGGCTCCAAATCTGATAACCTTCTCTGGCTCTCTGCTGGTTGTGTTCAATTTTCTACTTTTGGCATACTTTGATCCTGACTTTTATGCTTCAGCACTAGGTCACAAGCATGTACCCGACTGGGTCTGGACTGTAGTGGGCATCTTCAACTTCAAGGCCTACACTCTAGATGGTGTGGACAGAGAGCAAGCCCGCAGAACCAATTCCAGCACCCCACTGGAGGAGCTTTTTGACCATGGCCTGGACAGTTGGTCATGTGTTTACTTTGTTGTCACCATGTATTCCATTTTTGGATGAGGATCATCTGGTGTCAGTGTTTTTGTTCTTTATCTCCTGCTATGGGTAGTTTTGTTTTCTTTCATCCTGTCTCACTGGTAAAAGTATAACACAGGGATTCTTTTCCTGCCATGGGGATATGACATTAGCCAGGTGACTATTTCTTTTGTCTACATAGTGACTGCGGTTGTGGGAGTTGAGGCCTGGTATGAACCTTTCCTGTTTAATTTCTTATATAGAGACCTATTCACTGCAATGATCTTTGGTTGTGCACTGTGCGTGACTCTTCCAATGAGTTTGTTTAATTTTTTCAGAAGCTATAAAAATAACACATTGAAACACAATTCAGTCTATGAAGCTGTGGTTCCCTTCTTTTCTCCATGTTTGCTATTCATTTTGTCTACAGCATGGATCCTCCTGTCACCTTCAGATATTTTAGAGTTACACCCTAGAGTGTTCTACTTAATGTTTGGAACAGCCTTTGCCAACAGCACATGTCAGCTGATTGTTTGTCAAATGAGCAGTACCCGGTGCCCGACTTTGAACTGGTTGCTGCTTCCTCTTTTTGTGATTGTCATGGTGGTGAATGTAGGAGTAACCCCTTACGTTGAGAGCATTCTCCTGTTTACGCTAATGGCTGCTTTCACTTTGGCCCACGACCATTATGGAGTACGAGTGGTAAAGCAGCTGAGCAACCATTTTCACATTTACCCCTTCTCATTGAGAAAACCAAACTCGGATTGACTAGGAGTAGAAGAAAAGAATATTGGCCTGTAATCTACAGAAAGAAGTACTGTAAATAAGATGCTTGTAAATAGTCATCCATCACCGTTGAACTAAACTGATCTGCTTAACAGACATGGGAACTCAGTGTGTGTGTGGTACTTGGACAGCAGGAATGATACATATCTGAACTTGTGGAATATTGGACCTATTAACTCCCAGCTTACTTTTTTATAAAACCATGTGTTGTTTTGGTTAAACGTAATACCCCAGCAAAATATTCCTTGTAGCTTAGGAGTCCATGATGTTTTGGTTCATACAGACTTAAAGATGCTTGGATTTTATTTTTCAAACACTCATATTTGTTTAGGAACACTGATAACATTCAGAGGACCCAATGTGTTTTCATATTTGGTACTTAGTAGTAACTCTTTAGCTGTGGAAGCTATCAGTACCCCAAATCTAATATAGGGAAAAGATAAGAGCAAGTCACTTTCAGCAAGAATGCCAAATGATTAGAGAACAATATACAGTTGCCAAATACTGGTTTCATTTTCCCATGGAAATGCCTTTTGTCCTCATGTGCTAAGAGAGCTTATATATATATATATATATATATATATTTAAATTCTCTAGTATACCAGCTCTTTGTTATGGAACAGATCTTGATAAGTGGTTTAATTTTCTTTTAAAGAAAAATATTTTATTGAGACTTAATAGAGAATGGATTGTAATTATGGCTCGCTCATTGGCATGGTTCAGTGTTTAAACGTGGCATTTTTTTCCCCTCAGCTACAAGTTGCTGAGATTTGGTGCCTGTGAACTATGATCATATGAATGCATGTGATAGCCCCATTCTTAGAATAATTACTTGTGAGGAACATAAATTAACTTCCTTATAAGAAAAAAAGTTTCTTAGGAGTTAGGAATCTCATGAACCTCACTGTGAAATTACTACTGTGAACGTTGCTGCGAAACTGGATTTCTGTGGAGGAAATAGTGCTGTTTTTTTATTTCATACAAGATAAAGACATAGAACTTCTGTCTTCCCCAATTTGTTCACTTCTCCACCTGAAGAAAAATTTTGATATATATGCCTTACTGAGTATTTACACCCTTTAATATGACTTGGAATAATTTTGAGGTTTACTGACAAACTTAAAAATCTCTTTTGACTTTCATATGATTGTTTTATGATCACAGCTTTTCATGAATGTGGATATTCTATTTCTTTCTGATTTGTCTCCTTAATTTGGTGGTGGTGAAATTTACCAGCTGATTTTCTTTTATTTTCCACTGAATGAAGTTTGTGCTTGAATGAAGAGTGTATCTTAAACCCTTTCTTTTGGACGGATTGCACTTGGATAAAATAGGCACCACTGTGTTGATAATGTAATTAAAACCATAATCATTATTTATCTATAAATGTGCCCATCATTAAATTAAAAAAAAATTCACATCTCCTGCATCTCCTACATTGGCTGGTGGATTCTTTACCACTAGCACCACCTGGGAAGCTTGCCAAGTTATACTTGCACAGCACAATTAGGCAAATATTGACCAGGCTTTGTACACTCCTTCCACTGGAATTAACTGGAATCAACTAGTAAATGCCTCATGTTGCCTTTTCTATTTCCTTTTCCTAATCGTTGGTTCCAGGCTGTATCTCTGGTTCCTTTTCTCTTCAGTGCTTGGCACCTTCTCTTTATATACTCTGTTCAGTTCAGTTCAGTTCAGTCCGTCAATTGTGTCTGACTCGTTGCAACCCCATGAATCACAGCATGCCAGGCCTCCCTGTCCATCACCAACCTCGGGAGTTCACTCAAACTCGTGTCCATTAAGTCAGTGATGCCATCCAGCCATTTCATCCTCGGTCGTCCCTTTCTCCTCCTGCCCCCAAACCCTCCCAGCATCAGAGTCTTTTCCAATGAGTCAACTCTTCACATGAGGTGGCCAAAATATTGGAGTTTCAGCTTTAGCATCAGTACTTCCAAAAAACACCCAGGACTGATCTCCTTTAGAATGGACTGGTTGGATCTCCTTGCAGTCCAAGGGACTCTCAAGAGTCTTCTCCAACACCATAGTTCAAAAGCATCAATTCTTCGGCACTCAGCTTTCTTCACAGTCCAACTCTCACATCCATACATGACTACTGGAAAATCCATAGCCTTGACTAGATGGACTTTTGTTGGCAGAGTAATGTCTCTGCTTTTCAATATGCTATCTAGGTGGGTCATAACTTTCCTTCCAAGAAGTAAGTGTCTTTTAATTTCATGGCTGCAATCACCATCTGCAGTAATTTTGGAGCCCAGAAAAATAAAGTCTGACACTGTTTCCACTGTTTCCCCATCTATTTCCCAGGAAATGATGGGACCAGATGCCATGATCTTCGTTTTCTGAATGTTGAGCTTTAGCCAACTTTTTCACTCTCCTCTTTCACTTTCATCAAGAGGCTTTTTAGTTCCTCTTCACTTTCTGCCATAAGGGTGGTGTCATCTGCATATCTGAGGTTATTGATATTTCTCCCGGCAATCTTGATTCCAGCTTGTGCTTCTTCCAGCCCAGCATTTCTCATGATGGACTCTGCATATAAGTTAAATAAGCAGGGTGACAATATACAGCCTTGACATACTCCTTTTCCTATTTGGAACCAGTCTGTTGTTCCACGTTCAGTTCTAACTGTTGCTTCCTGACCTGCATATAGGTTTCTCAAGAGGCAGGTCAGGTGGTCTGGTATTCCCATCTCTTTCAGAATTTTCCACAGTTTATTGTGATCTACACAGTCAAAGGCTTTGGCATAGTCAATAAAGCAGAAGTAAATGTTTTTCTGGAACTCTCTTGCTTTTCCGATGATCTGATAGAGTGCCTGACAAACTATGGACGGAGGTTCGTGACATTGTACAGGAGACAGGGATCAAGACCATCCCCATGGAAAAGAAATGCAAAAAAGCAAAATGGCTGTCTGGGGAGGCCTTACAAATAGCTGTGAAAAGAAGAGAAGCAAAAAGCAAAGGAGAAAAGGAAAGATATAAGCATCTGAATGCAGAGTTCCAAAGAATAGCAAGAGGAGATAAGAAAGCCTTCCTCAGTGATCAATGCAAAGAAATAGAGGAAAACAACAGAATGGGAAAGACTAGAGATCTCTTCAAGAAAATCAGAGATACCAAAGGAACATTTCATGCAAAGATGGGCTCGATAAAGGACAGAAATGGTATGGACCTAACAGAAGCAGAAGATATTAAGAAGAGGTGGCAAGAATACACAGAACTGTACAAGAAAGATCTTCACGACCAAAATAATCATGATGGTGTGATCACTGACCTAGAGCCAGACATCCTGGAATGTGAAGTCAAGTGGGCCTTAGAAAGCATCACTACAAACAAAGCTAGTGGAGGTGATGGAATTCCAGTTGAGCTATTTCAAATCCTGAAAGATGATGCTGTGAAAGTGCTGCACTCAATATGCCAGCAAATTTGGAAAACTCAGCAGTGACCACAGGACTGGAAAAGGTCAGTTTTCATTCCAATCCCAAAGATAGGAAATGCCAGAGAATGCTCAAATATTGGTTACCTTTTCAAAATATGTCACATGTCATCTCCAATTTCTTCCCTGCCCAGGCTCATCAGGTCCTTTGAGGATGGCTGCCTCAACAAAGGAGATGGGTCTCTTCAGCTTATTTATACAATTGTGTGTGCCATTTCATCCTGCCCTCTCACCTGTGCTCTTCCCCAATTCCATTTCAGCGTTTTTGAAACTTTAGGCTTTGCCTCTCTGTTATTGGACTCAATATAATTCTGTTTACCTGGCTTCAGCTTTTAAATATTTGCTAGTCTAGGGGTAGCTTTTCATGTTCTGGCTAGAGCAGAAGAGAGGAGAAGCTAACAAATAATAGAGTCCTGGCAGCCTTCAAATGTGTCTAACCACAACTTTGATGGATGCTAAGAATAGCATTTATAGCAAGTAAGCCTTTGCTGGGAGACCCTACAAAACTACACCTCATTCTCTTCTCTGTCCTTCTGCTGTTGGTTCTCTTGATTTCCTGCTTTCACCTGATCCAGCACTAAAGTCTGAAAGAATGAGTCTCAACTTCAACTGCTTACTAGAGCCAACTGGGTGACTTTAGCAAACATTGATACCGAGGTCCTAGCCTCCATGATTTCATTGTCATCAGCCTGGGGTGCTGCCTGGGCTCTGGGATCTTGCAGGTTCTCTCATGTAATTTTATCATACAGCCAATGTTAAAAAAAAAAAATACTGCCCTAGAAACAGACCCCATAGTTCTGGTTGCCTAATTGGTATTCCAATCTGACCTATCCCAGTTTATTCAAATTGAGGAGGAAATGGGATTGAAAATATGATAACTGAAGTGTCATTTGCTACTAAAGTATTCGTTCTGAAAAGGATAGAGCCGATCTAAGTGTATCAATATGCATTGGAACACTGTAGCATTTTCTTAGCTCACCAAAATAAGGTCATCCAGACTGAATACAAGGAAGATGTTCATGCTACACTTGGGGCAATGTAGAGTATAGAAAGACTGAAACCAGAAATATGCGGTAGTTGTAATAGACATTCAAAGCCAGATGCAATTCAAGAGGTTTACAACAGACTGGTTCCAAATAGGAAAAGGAGTACGTCAAGGCTATATATTGTCACCCTGCTTATTTAACTTATATGCAGAGTCCATCATGAGAAACGCTGGGCTGGAAGAAGCACAAGCTGGAATCAAGATTGCTGGGAGAAATATCAATAACCTCAGATATGCAGATGACACCACCCTTATGGCAGAAAGTGAAGAGGAACTAAAAAGCCTCTTGATGAAAGTGAAAGAGGAGAGTGAAAAAGTTGGCTAAAGCTCAACATTCAGAAAACGAAGATCATGGCATCTGGTCCCATCACTTCCTGGGAAATAGATGGGGAAACAGTGGAAACAGTGTTAGACTTCATGTTTTTGGGCTCCAAAATCACTGCAGATGGTGATTGCAGCCATGAAATTAAAAGACGCTTACTCCTTGGAAGGAAAGTTACGACCAACCTAGACAGCATATTGAAAGGCAGAGACATTACTTTGGCAACAAAGGTCCGTCTAGTCAAGGCTATGGTTTTTCCAGTAGTCATGTATGGATGTGAGAGTTGGACTGTGAAGAAAGCTGAGTGCCGAAGAATTGATGCTTTTGAACTATGGTGTTGGAGAAGACTCTTGAGAGTCCCTTGGACTGCAAGGAGATCCAACCAGTCCATTCTAAAGGAGATCAGTCCTGGGTGTTTTTTGGAAGTACTGATGCTAAAGCTGAAACTCCAATATTTTGGCCACCTCATGTGAAGAGTTGACTCATTGGAAAAGACTCTGATGCTGGGAGGGATTGGGGGCAGGAGGAGAAGGGGATGACCAAGGATGAGATGGCTGGATGGTTCGCCAACTCGATGGACATGAGTTTGAGTGAACTCCCGAGGTTGGTGATGGACAGGGAGGCCTGGCATGCTGTGATTCATGGGGTCACAAAGAGTTGGACACGATTGAGTGACTGAACTGAACCAATATTTGAGCATGTAATAAAAACAAATGTCAAGCGAAACTGCTTCTTTATTTATTCTTCTTGAACTGTAGTTGATGGCTGTGTTACAACTGATTTAGGATAAGGATATTGTTTATTTATGAGAAAAAAAAAACCCAAACAGTGGAATGTCTTATAAAAATGGCACATGTTAAGGAGAAGGTAACCTGAGTTCACTATGATAGTCTACCTCAATATTATTATTCCATGGTTCAGTTTAGTTCAGTTCAGCCACTCAGTTGTGTCCAACTCTTTGTGACCCCATGGACTATAGCACACAAGACTTCCGTGTCCATCACCAACTCCCAGAGCTTGCTCAAACTCATGTCCATTGAGTAGGTGATGCCATCCAACCATTTCATCCTCTGTCATCCCCTTGTCCTCCTGCCTTCAATCTTTCCCAGCATCAGGGTCTTTTCAAATGAGTCAGTTCTTCACATCAGGTGGCCAAAGTATTGGAGTTTCAGCTTCAGCATCAGTCCTTCCAATGAATATTCAGGACCCATTTCCTTTAAGATGGACTGGTTTGATCTCCTTGCAGTTCAAGGAACTCTCAAGAGTCTTCTCCAACACCACAGTTAAAAAAGCATCAATTCTTCGGTGCTCAGCTTTCTTCACAGTCCAACTCTCACATCCATACATGACTACTGGAAAAACCATAGCCTTGACTAGATGGACCTTTGTTGCCAAAGTAATGTCTCTGCTTTTGAATATGCTATCTATGTTGGTTATAGCTTTTCTTCCAAGGAGCAAGTGTCTTTTAATTTCATGGCTGCGATCACCATCTGCAGTGATTTTGGAGCCCCAGGACATAAAATCTGTCACTATTTCCATTGTTTCCTCATCTATTTGCCATGAAGTGATGGGGCCGGATGCCATGATCTTTATTTTTTGAATGTTGAGTTTTAACTCAACTTTTTTACTCTTCTCTTTCACTTTCATCAAGAGGCTCTTTAGTTCTTCAATTTCTGCCACAAGGGTGGTATCATCTGCATGCTGCTGCTGCTGCTGCTAAGTCGCTTCAGTCGTGTCCAACTTTGTGCGACCCCATAGATGGCAGCCCACCAGACTCCCTCGCCCCTGGGATTCTCCAGGCAAAAACACTGGAGTGGGTTGCCATTTCCTTCTCCAATGCACAAAAGTGAAAAGTGAAAGTGAAGTCGCTCAGTCGTGTCCGACTCTTAGCGACTCCATGGACTGTAGCCCGCCAGGCTCCTCCATCCATGGGATTTTCCAGGCAAGAGTATTGGAGTGGGGTGCCATTGCCTTCTCCAATCATCTGCATATCTGAGGTTATTGATATTTCTCCTTGCAATCTTGATTCTAGCTTGTGCTGGTATGTTGGAGTAAATGTTTTATCTCATGTGTGTGCTAAGTCATGTTCAACTCTTTTCGACCCCATGGAGTGTAGCCTGGCAGGCTACTCTGTTTGTTGAATTTTCCAGGCAAGAGTACTGGAGTTGCCATTTCTTTTTCCATGGTCCTCCCGGATCAGGGATCAAACATGTGCCTCCTGCATTGGCAGAAAGATTCTGTACCATGGTTCCAGTCACCTGAGAATCCCATGTTATACCTTTGTTGTTGTTCTGTCACTTAGTCATGTCCAACTCTTTGAGAACCCATGGACTGCAGCACGCTGGGTGTCCCTGTCCTTCACTATCTCCCTGAGTTTGCTTAAAACTCACATTTGTTGAGTCAATGATTCCATTCAACCATCTCATCCTCTTGCCCCCTTCTCCTCCTGCCCTCAATCTTTCCCAGCATCAGGGTCTTTTTCCAATGTGTCAGCTCTTCGAACCAGGTGGCCAAAGTATTGGAGTAAAGATACTCTGTAGAATGGGTTAGTATCCACTCATGCTTGTTTGCTTTTCCCTTCTCCTGCTAATATTCTTTCATCCTCACACTCTCTTATTTCTTATTCTTTTCTTGTTGTCTGCATTTTTAAGGTCCCTAGCCTGTCACGGTGACTCCCACCACCAGATCAGCAGATTGGGCATATTTGCTCTAGCCCCTATTAATTTATTCCCTGTAATCAATACCACTCTTATGCCACTTGTGTTTGTTCTCTCATCTTGAATCCTTGTCTCTGTCTAGAGGTTTTTTCCTAACTCGTGTGACCTCATTCCTCTGCTGCCTCCACAAATGCCCTGTGAAGCCTGAAGCTGCTGCCAGAACTCTTTACAGTGACTTACCCAGAGAAGCTTTGTTTAGCATTCCCACAAAATGAGTCACTTGAGCCTTCCATGTTTAGGGAAAGCTCCTGCTTGCCTAAGGAGGCTGATAGAGTGGCTGGGTACTCCCTGAACTTGAAGTTTGCAAACCCCAGTCGAGAGTTTCATTATTTCTACTCCTTGATCTCTTGCTCTGGATCCAATAGACCATCTCCTTCTTCTTTCCATTCCAGCTGAAGGCCGGACTGTGCCAGAAATCTGTCTGGGCATGATTTCCTTGATGTTTCATTTCTATATTGTACAGTGGGGAAAATGGCAAGGTTTCAGGTAGCAGAGGTTGGCGGCGGCTCCCACAAATCATTTGCCTCTGTTTTGAACCCTTTGATGCCCCAGGACCTCTTGCTTCTCTGCCTTCTCTCTGCTATCTGCCCCACAGCGCATGCACACACACACATACACTCACACACACATACACTCACACACACATACACTCACACACACACACTACATGGAAATTCTCAACCTAATGATGGGAGTAGGGGGTGGAGAGAGAGAATATATAACATCTCAGAATCTTAGGAGTTAGAAAATTGTTTTAAAACATTTAACTACTATAAGATTTTTGTATATTTTTGAATAGGTGAACAAGAAAATTGTTTGAAAAAAGAAAGTTATGCTCAAGTGATTTCATATTGGTTAAATGCAAAAAAAATTTTAATGGTAACATTGTTTTTTCAAAACAAGGTTAATTGCTGTTCAGTGTAAAATTACTCACTGGGTCCATATTTATTACAAATTAGATAATTAAATTCTTAATGTGGTATTAAGAGACTACCACATATATCCCCACATATACAATACAACCTCAACATAATTTTTCAACATATTCTTCTTTATTGAGCTTTTAAAAGTATAATATATATTTTAAAGCCAATGAACCATGGGTAACTCTATTCTTTCTCCCGCGTGTGCCTTCCTTTATCATTACCACTCCTGATGACATTTTTTCTATTCTTTCTAAAATTCAAACATCATACATGTAGAGAGAATATCTTATTAATCTTGTTTTGTCTATCTCTCCATAATTTTTTAGAATATTTTAAAGTCAATCCCAGGTATCATTATTCATAGTATATAACTAAGATATTGGACTTTTAAAACATATTCACAATGCTGTTAAATCAACTAAATCTTCCCAGGTGGAGTTAGTGGTAAAGAACCTGCCTACCAGTGCAGGAGACATAAGAGATGTGGGTTCAATCCCTGAGTCAGGAAAATCCCTTGGAGATGGCAACCCACTGCAATACTCTTGCCTAGAGAATCTCATGGACACAAGAGCCTGGAGGGCTACAGTCTATGGGGTGGCAAAGATTCGGGCATGACCAAAGTGACTTAGCATACAACTGTCATCTACTATTCATTTCATATCCAAATTTCCTCAACCTATGGAACGGAAGAAAATGTTTGCAAATCATATATCTGATAAGGAGTTAATATGCAAAAGATTTAAAGAATTCACACAGCAGAAATCCCCCAAACAATTCTATTTAAAAAACAGGCAGAGGAACTGAATAGACACTTTTCCAAGGGAGACATAGAGATGACCAACAGGTATATGTGAAGGTGCTCAAATCAATAACTATCATGGAAATGCAAATCCAAATCACAATGAGATTTCACCTTATACTTGTTAGAATGTTGGTGAGGATGTGGACAAAAGGGAACCCTTGTGTACTGCTGGGGACTGTAAATTGATGCAGCCACTGTGGAAAGTAATATGGATTTTCCTTAAAATTTAAAAATAGAACTACCATGTGATCTGCAATCTCATTTATAGGTATATATCCAAAGGAAATGAAAATGGGATATCAAAGGGTATCTGTACTCCCATATTCATTGCAGCATTATTCATAGTAGCCAAGACTTGAAAACAATCTGTCTGTCTCTCTCTCTATATATATACACACACAACACTCACACACACACACATATGTATATGTGTGAAATATTATTCAGTCAAGATAAAGAAGGAAATTCTGCCATTTTTGACAACTTAGATTGATCTTGAGGGCATTATAAGTGAAATAAACCAGACAGAGAAAAGCAAATACTGCATGAATGAGATAGTTTGGTAGCATCATAAACTCAATGGACATAAATTTGAGCAAACTCCAGGAGATAGAGGAGGACAGAGGAGCCTCACATGTTACAGTCCATGAGATCACAAAGAGTCAGATCTAACTTAGCAACTGAATAACAACAACAACAAATCATTTATATGTGGAATCTTAAAAAATAAGTCAAGGTCATAAAAACAACTAGAAAAACAGGTTCCAGGTGATGCATGATGGAGGAAACAGGGAAAGGTTGGTAAAAAAGGATACAAACTTCCAGCTCTAAGGTGAAGAAAGTTGGAAAATATAATGTATAACATGGTGACTATAGTCAATAACACTGTATTAAGTAATTGAATTTTAAAACAGTAGAATTCAGCAACAAAAAAGATAAATATATGAGGTGACAAATGTATTGATTAACTTGATGGGGAGAATCTTTTCAAAATGTATGTATCAAAACATCACCATGAACTCTTTAACTATCTTACAATTTTATTTGTCAATTATACCTGAATAAAGTTAAAAAAAAAAAAAACTTCACTGAATGAACACAAGACAAAAAAGGAATTAAGAAGTTTCTAAATTTTGAGAATATAAAGTGATGCATATTATGTCTTTTTAATCTTTCCAATTGCAATGAAAATTTTAACGGTGGCACTAAGCTACAATTTCTGTTGACCTTTGATATGTGAAATGTCTTTCAAATTAAATCAAGACTATTTAGCTATATAGGGATAAAAGAATCTTGATTTGTTTGAGAAACACATTTGGAAAAGTTATGATGAACTTTAATGGGAAACACACTTGGATAGAAGCCTGGGCATAAGGTTGAAATTGATCATCACATTGTTTGTTTAGAAAAGAAAACATAACATTCAAAGAATATGTTGGAAGCATTGGATTTCTTCACATGAGAACACACACATTGAAAATGTTGGGGTTTGGATAAAGCGTAAATTACAGACTACTTTGTTCTTTAGTTGAAAGTGTTGAACTTTAAGGATATGCATATATTGTTGGATATACTAAAATCAGAATATTTTTGCATGGAGAATACTTTTAGGGGAAAAAGGAAACAAAATAATAGAAACTTTTGAAAATTAATAGTGCTAATGACCAGACTTTGGAAATAATTCTACAAATGGAAGAGTGAAATGATAGACAATTTATAGCAAGTCAGATACATAGGTTATAGAGGGCAGCTGATCATTGCTTGCCTGGGTGGTCTCCCATTTCCCAGAAGAGTGAATTGCTGAGCTTCATGAGAGAGTCATGACATACTCTGCACCTAAGGGGACTTTGTGTGTGGGAAGGGTGGAGGGAGGATGGATAACTTTTTAAAAAGTCAGAGAAGGGGGTCAAAAAATCATAGAAGAAACTTTTTAAGTTATATAAACCAATCCATTTACCCCCAAGAAAAACCACACCTAAATTCTTCCAGGCAGATTAGGATCTTTCCTACTTCTAAAGACCTCCACAGAAGTTTCCATTTCCGTACTTTAGTACTAAACAGACTTTACTCTCAGAGCACTGTTCTTTTGCCTATGTTAAATCTTTCATGACACTGCCAAGACAGTCATTTGTTCTTATAAAATCCTCTGCACAGAGGAGGACAGCTGAGTGAGCTTGCTTTAGGAACTCTTGGTCTATTCCTCTTTTCCCTTGGCCCTTTGTTCTCTACACTTAGAAATTCCATTTCTTTAAGATAGGGATTTCTGGGGCCTTTCAGGGGTCAAGTAGACAATATATCACTTGTATGATTTAAAAGAGTAGAGCGTGGTGGCAAAGTGGAGAACAAATGCTGCTCTAAAGGCATTTAATTGCATGTTCATTGTATGCACTGGTTAGGGCAAGCCAAATATGACTTTGGGGGTGAATTCTGCATGAAAGCTGCCCACTTCCAGCCTTGCTTTAGGCTTTCCAAAAGGGTAGCATGGGCTTCCCTGTTGGCTCAGCAGTAGAGAATCACCAGTTTGATCCCTGGGTCAAGAAGCTCCCCTGGAGAAGGAAATGGCAACACACTCCAGTATTCTTGGCTGGTTCCACGGACAGAAGAACATGGAGGGCTACAGTCCATGGGCTTGCAAAAAGTCAGACATGGGTTAGCGACTAAACAACAACAACAAAAGGGGAGCATATGGCAGTCAGGTTGCGTTTGCCTATATTTACAAACAAAAAACCAAGACTTAATTTAGCTCTGATGAAAGATGATTCTTGTCTGTATTCTCCAGGGCTAGAAGCACTCTTATTAAAGGCAGTTATTCCTATAATTATTTATATTATAATTATACAATTACAATTATTCTATATTCTGTAGGTCTTAGTAAATGCATTAGCTCCAAGACAATTCCCAATAATCCTTGTGTCCAATATTCATATCCTTGTGTGCTAGCCCTGTGTGAGTCATTGTGGGAAGGGATGGTGTATGACTTAGTCATGGAAGCCTTGTAGCTTTCACATTTGTCTCTCCAGTAAGCCAGTGCCATGCTATAAGGACACTCAAACATTGCTGTGTAGAGGATCTGAGGCCTCCAACCAACAGCCAACACCATCATGCCAGTCTAATGAAAGCCATGTTGGAGATGGATCCTCCAAACTCAGTCATGCCTTCAGGTAATTTCTGCTGCTGCTGCTGCTGCTAAGTCACTTCAGTCGTGTCCGACTCTGTGCGACCCCATAGACAGCACCCCACCAGGCTCCCCTGTCCCTGGGATTCTCCAGGCAAGAACACTGGAGCGGGTTGCCATTTCCTGCTCCAATGCATGAAAGTGAAAAGTGAAAGGGAAGTCACTCAGTTGTGTCCGACTCTTAGCGACCCCATGGACTGCAGCCTACCAGGCTCCTCCGTCCATGGGATTTTCCAGGCAAGCGTCCTGGAGTGGGGTGCCATTGCCTTCCCCATCAGCTAATTGCAGGACCAGCAAATATATGATTACAACTGAATGAGAAACTCCAAATGAGAACTGCCCATAAGACTCCCTCCTGAGTTCTCAGCCAATGGGAACTCGAGATGTAATAAATGTTTATGTATTGTTTCAAGCCACTAAGTTTTAGTGGTGACTTATTAGGTAGAAGTAGATGACAAGACAAATGGAGTTGGTAGACTTAAGAGTCATACACCCAAAGTTTCAGGCCTCTATGACTTAAAGCAAGTAACAGAATCAATCCTGGTGACCCATTCCTCTCAGTTTCTTTCTTTCTTTCCTTTTTTTTTTTTTTTTTTAAATATTTTGAGCTTTTTAAGATATGGTTGACATATAACTTTGTGTAGTGTAGAATGTGATGATCTGATATACATATATACTGTGAAATGATTCCCACAATAAGGTTTGTTAACACATCCATCATCTCCCATATTTTCCCAGTTTCTTTGGCCCTAGGAAGGGAGATGTTGTGTTCTTCCCTGGGAATGTGGAGCTAGGGATAATATTCAAAGCAAGGCAGTTTTACATGTGTCACATTTTTTCCATGCCATGTGTATGTACTTAGTCAGTCGTGTGACCCCATGGTCTGTAGCCTACTGGGCACCTCTGTCCATGGGATTTCCTAGGCAAGAATACTGGAGTGGGTTGCCATTTCCTACTCAAAGTAATCCTTCCAATCCAGGGATCAAACCCATATCTCTTAGGTTTCCTGCATCAGATTCTTTACCACTGCATCACCTAGGAGGCCACTTTCCATGCCATATTGGCTCTTAATAATTATTCACGAATAGCCAATTGGAGAAGGAAATGGCAACCCACTCCAGTATTCATGCCTGGAGAATTCCATGGACAGAGGAGCCTGGCGGGCTGCAATCCATAGGGTCACAAAGAGTTGGACAAACTGAGCGGCTGACACAATAGCCAATATTAATTGAACTTTTATCAAGTGGCAGTGATATGCTAAGGGTTCTATTTGAGTTATCTTCATAGAATCCTTACAATAGCTTTAAGAAGTAGATACTATTACTATGTTTTGCCAACTTACCACAAGACAATTCTAAGGAGCTGGTGAAATAGGCTCTTGTCTAAGAAAAAATGATAAGGAAAAAATGCTACAAAATTTCCCTGTCCTAAAATATCTTTATAAATCAGATTCCACAGTTACTTTATGAATATGAATGTTAAGTATTTTTCAAGGCTCTCTCTAAACAGGGTACTCAGTCAGTTAATGAGTACATTTAGCAGGTGTGTTTTGTACCTCTTCTTGTGAAATTGAGTAGCAACTGCCCATTAAAGTGAGCTTCATGATAGCAGGGAACCCAACTGACAAGGCACCAGGTACTATGCTGTGAGGTCCACTGTTGTCCATGCCAAGGCCATGTTTCCCAGGAGTCATTCCTGGTCAGTGACTGAGTGTGCCAGGGTCACCACTGCAGCACTGCCGCCCCCAAAGGACACACGACTCTGAAAGCTGACTGCCCAAGGCCCTACATGCTGCTGCTACTGCTGCTAAGTTGCTTCAGTTGTGTCCGACTCTGTGCAACCCCATGGACTGCAGCCTACCAGGCTTCTCCGTCTGTGGGATTCTCCAGGCAAGAACACTGGAGTGGGTTGCCATTTCCTTCTCCAATGCATGAAAGTGGAAAGTGAAAGTGAAGTCGCTCAGTCGTGTCTGACTCTTAGCGACCCCGTGGACTGCAGCCCACCAGGCTCCTCCATCCATGGGATTTTCCGGGCAACAGTACTGGAGTGGGGTGCCATTGCCTTCTCCCAAGGCCCTACATAGATCTCTTAAAACTGTACTACAGTGTAACCATCTTCTATCCACCCTTTTCTTTGCCTCTCTCAGGTCAAACCTTCTCATATTCCTCTCATAGGTGTTGTTGCCCCTCATAAATCTCATGCATGGCTGGTCCTCTCTTTTCATCTGCTTCTCAGATGACCTGGACTAACATTTACCGGTAGCACATAAAGCATCTATGATCACAGTGTGGCAAGAAACTGGCATGAGCAAGCCTAAGAGGACTTAAGAAGATTCAAGAGATAAGTAATCTGTTGCATAATTTTGGTTAAACAAACTGGTGCTGTACAGAGTTGAATAAAAGCTGATTTATGAGGATGTTAAATGGAGACCTCTTTGTAGCAAAAAGAAAAAAAAAAGCGTTAATTAGAAAAATGACACAGATAGAATGAGTGTATGTGATCTTTTTAGTGAAGTTAGACTGATTCTTTATCTAAGAATTCCCAAGTGTAGCAGCCACTTTTGGGTGCCCTGCTTTACCTGCCCTCAGCTCACCTCTGATTTTAGCTGCTGCAGAGATAAACAGTTCTGGGCAAGTTCAGACTCACACCAACCCATCGCAAGCACTTTGCTAGTGGTAGGGTTGCCAGATTTAGAAGGGAATAAAAAAAACCACGGGATGCCTTGCTACATGTGAATTTTAGATAAAGAATCATTTTTAGTGAAAGTATACTTCATGTAATATTTATAATTTAAAAAGAATTCAGTTTATCTGAAACCCTGACTGAACTGGGCATCTTGCATTTTGTTGCACCTCTACGCAGGAGAGTCTCCACTTTTCTGTTGCAGAGCTTTCTCTGAAGCCCTGGGAGCACCCTCAGCCTGCACACATGAGCCCAGCAGGGAAGGGAGTTGATGTCCCCAGGAGAGTAACCCTCAGCCAGTGGAGGACAATAGCTGGGGATTGGCACATAGCACCTGTCGTTCCAGTGGAGCTTGTTTCTCAGTTTCCTGCAGTTTTGAGTCCCTGTTCCCTCCAGCAGCAGTCTCAGTAATGCACACCTGTACCGGCCTCTCCTTCCATTCTCTTTCTTCCTGCTCATTCACTTCTGATTCCTGTGATTACCCTTCAAATAAATCTAACTCCACATCTTGGAATTCACATTTGGGGGAATCTACATTAAGACAGCATTTTTACAGATAGAAGCAAGTATAAGTAATCCCTTTCCCTCCAAATAATTTCAAGTAGCCATAAATTTGAAAAATGAGCTTACAGTAGTGAATGATCACCTAATTATATGAAGATATAATTTTAGATTCTAAGTAAATAAAAAAAATTATACCACTTACATTTCAGGAAGGGACATTCTCATTTGTGAATAAAATAAATCATTTGCTCATATTCACTTAAGGTAAAAAAAAATTTTTTTTCTCATGAAAACAGTAACTCTCCAGTATGTATGAAGTGAGCAACTAAGGCTAACCAAATCTACTTTCTAGTATACGTACTTTAAAGGCAATAAGTGTTTTTATTTAAAGAAGTAATAGAAACATAGTTTATGTAAACAAATCTGTAGTGGATTTGGGAAGTTTGTGATTTTTAGTTCTTAAGTACTTCTGGTCATCAGTATAAATATTGTGATACTATTGAAGAGTTACATTCCTTTCTGGCAGTGTTTCCCATTTTGTCAACTACAGGTTTCAAGTCCCTTTAGACTGTGAAAGGTTCTGCATAAAACGATCAATCATCCCCTTCTGGCTATTTGGCAGAGGCAGCCAATGACTTGTTCTATCATGAAGTGAATTCATATATATTCATGAGGCACAGAGACACACTTCATTGTTTCAGATTGTTTTGTTATTTCAGAATAAATCATAAAGACACCATCCCACCCATAGCTGGTAAAGAAATATTTGTCCTACAATCCTCACCTTTGTGGTTTGTAGTATTTTAACTTGCACCGTTTAGCCGACATTACATGTTTCTTTTCTTTTTTTTTACAGTACATTGTATACTTTTTTAAAAAGCACCATGTCTTTATTATCTTGCACCAGCAAAAATTGGGAACATCTAAAAACTGAAACAACATGCGTCCTAAATTAGTGATTTAATTTTCACAGAGCATAGGACTCAGGGCAGAATGATCAACTTTGTACAGGTAGGTATTATCTGAACTTCCAAATTCCATCAAGCTCAGTCTTTCTGTCCCTTGTTTATTTATGCAGAACTTTCCAAGAATCTATTGTAATTGCAAAATCTTGCCTCCTGCCAAGATGTCTGTGTGGACTTCAATCAGAGACACAATAAATAGCACAAGCAGTATGAAAATAACTTGCTGGGAAAGCTATTAATATTTTAACACCTCTGATAAACAGGAAAAGAGGTGAATATTTGTATTTAAAGCCATTCAAGTTCCTCACTTTGTCTGCCTTTCCTAATCAATGTAATTCTAGGCAAGTAAAATTTTATAAAATTAAGGCAAGTAAAATCCAGAGATAATGAATCCCAGAGACATAAAAACCATTGAACATTCTTGATTACCACCAATGTGGTTCTCAGAAAAGAGTTTACTGGATCTTTCCTAAGAATTATGTTTTCAGCAACAAGATGAATCAAACATGTACTGTCTCAGATTCTAACAATGGCTGTTTAGGTGGCACAGTGCCGGTACAGAACTTAGTCAAATTCTTGCCATAGGGATCAACAAAGTTTAAAAGGACAAATGACAGTAAATGTGGCTCCACATAGGATTGGAATCGGACACTTGAGTTTGAATCCTGGCCCTGGATGTATTCGCTGGTGAACTCAGACAGTTTATTTGATTTTTTTACCCTAGATTTTCTTATCTGGATAATGTAGCTGATCATACCTATCTCAATATTATGAGAATATGCACTAGGCATAGAGTAAGAATCTATGAATTTTAGTTGTTATTATTATCAGTCACTGCGCTTGACTGCAAAGAATAGAACTCCGCCCAGCTAGAGTAAACAGAAAAGGAATCTGTTAAAGGTCACTGGGTAGCTCTGAGATTCTTGAGGTAGAAGGGACAGAGAATCAGACTCGGAAGTGACTTAAAAAGGACAATGCCTAAATCAGGTTGCAGAGGCTGCAGAGGGTACATATACTGAGCTTACACAGGAGCTACATAAATTGTGGAGCTCAGTGTAAAGTGAAAGTATGGGGCCAGTTTTTCAAAAAGTAAGACAATTTTCATTAAAGATACAAAAATGTAGAGGTCTTTCCTTTTTTCTGCAGTCTCTCCACTTGTCTTGATGATTTTTATTTCATGTTGTTTTCAGCAAGTAAAAAGCAAATTAAAAAATTGCAATATGAATCTTGTTACTCATCTTGGTGTACAAATGTCTTAAATGCAAATATAAGACCATTTCATTTTTATGTACAATTATTGAAATTAGCACAATTCATGTGTCATATCTTGTATATATTTATGTATTTTGTCCTCACTAGAAGAGTAGAAACTGCTCAAAACTATCTCAACTGTTTTTACTTTGCTTCTTGAAACAGGGCATTCTACCAACACTCTCTACATTTGGCATGCTGATGAGCAGGAAAGAACTGAAAAGAAAAGGAGATATGGATTGCCTTAACTTTTCCTTTTCTTCTATGTCATCATTCTCAGAGTAAGAAGTTGCTACTACAGAGGACTAACAGGAATAGGAAAAGCTGTGATAGGACTCCTCGGTCGTTCATGTTTCTTAGAACAACATTACCTTTCTTGGCGTTCTGGCTGGGGCTATGGATTCCCCCCGCAATACTCCAGAGTAGACGTTAATATGTTTACTGTGAGCTTCGCTGACCATCCACCACACAGTGGGCTACTGCAGCACTGGGCTTACGGGTCAGTAATTGCTACCTGCAAATGGGCAGTAAGGAGCAGACGTGGACATGTATTTTGGACAAATGGGTATATTTTGTATACTCTGATTAGAGTATTCCTTGGAAGATTTTATTTTCAATCCGAAAGGCATATACTTTACTGTCTGGATATTCTTTTCTAAGAAAGTAAATGCTAGTGTCAGAAATTCATCTACTTAAAGAAACGCATAGGATGCAAGAGACTAAGCAAAAGAAACATATATAAATTCATCCTTGTCTTGTTGGCCCCAAGAATGTTAGGGCAAAAGTCACCTGACATAGTATGTTGCGTTACAATGATTCAGAACTAAAGAAGTCTCTGCTGGAAAAATTTTCAAGAGCTTAAGGCATCCGTGTTATGCTAGAAAGTTGGTTTGATAAAGTGATTTAGTACTTTGTCATTCCATTCCCAGGGACCTTTTCTAGTGACCTGTCATCAACATACACCCTCAATATACAGATAAACCGAACTAGTATCAAGAAATACCTCTCCTCAAAGAACTGGGTTGATAGACAGTTATCAATTGGGTGTCCTGCATTCCTGAAGTTCATTTTCAAACTCATTTTTCATTCTGCTCTACCCTCATGCTATTCTTTCAAGTAAAAGAGAGGTTAACTTTGGTGTGTAATATATTTCACTTCATCAGACGCATTACTCAAATAAATGTGAGGAATTTCTTGGTTATAAGATTGTTGGAACATTAATCTTCCTTTTTGTTTTATTTCACTATTGTAAAAATAAAGACCTTACATTCTGACTCCTTTAACAAAATACTAAATGAAGTCAGATATAGAAGATTTTTTTTTTATATAATAGAAGTAACACAGGTAAACTGTCTTGTATTTCTTCACTAATGTTTATCCATGCACATGACTTGATTTGGATGAAATTAGTAACATAGATAAACACATACTGGGGGATATCTTTGTTACTTTATTTTGGGTGTGTTTTTCAGGACTGATGTAAGAACTTACTGGTCAATAAATATTTGTTAGGATGAATGACTCTATTAGTAAGTAACTATGACCAGTCTAACAAAGATGTTGGTTCATAATGGCTAACAATGGCTAATAGATTTAAGTAAAGAAACTTCATGAAATTAGATTTGCTGTATTGGGTTACCAGCATTTTCAATTCAATTTTAAGAAGTTTTTCAAATGGGATTAGATCAAGCATTTAAAGAAAATAAGGGAAGCTTCCCTAGAAAAGTGGTTGTTTGAGTACTTTTCTAAACTGAATCATGAGATTATAGAGAACAGCCTGTAATAGTGTGCTAGTTCTCCCCTTCATCCTTAGCCAAACAATATTCAGCTGGGCTCATGATGGCCCAGATTATATTTCCCAGGCACTCTTGAGCTATTAATAGATGTGGCCATGTGACTAGATTTTTAAGACCAATAAGCTGTGAGTAGAAGTGATGTGTACAATTCAGACTGTGTTCTTAAGAACAGGAGAATATGTACATCTATGGTTAATTCATGTTGATGTATGACAGAAATCAAACCAATATTTTAAAGCAATCAATTAAAAATAAATAAATATTATAAAAAAACAGGAGAATAAAAATCCATCTTATCTAACTCACTGTGATTTTGGATTTATAGTATATTCAGACAAAGCTTTATTCTAAATAATGCAATGTCCAAGATAAAATGTTATTGGCGACAAAAATATGGTAAGAATCTGTTAAGTTTTCAATGAACTAAATCAATGTAAGATGAGAATGTTTGGCTTATATAAACATACGTATATATGTATGTGTATGTATGTATGTATGTATGTATTAGTTATTTAAAGATCTGTCTTCAAAATGAAAAGTGAAAGTCACTCAGTCAAGTCCGACTCTTTGGGACCCCATGGACTCTATAGTGTGTGGAATTCTCCAGGACAGAATACTGGAGTGGGTAGCCTTTCCCTTCTCCAGGGGATATTCCCTCCTAGGGATCAAACCCAGGTCTCCCATATTGCAGGCAGATTCTTTACCAGCTGAGCTACAAGGGAAGCTCAAGTACACTGGAGTTGGTAGCCTAACCCTTCTCCAGCAGGTCTTCAAAATAATTACCCTCAATTCTCTACTTGGTTTTGCAGCTTCACTTTTACTCATGTATCAAGCCCTTGCCTAATCCAGGTCTGGACTTCCAGGGGGCTTGAGTGCTAATCAGGTGGTCCTGAAGAGCTTACAAAGAAAAAAAGTTGATTTTCCACAATGACATGAAAAGGCTTGAGGACGTTAAGTAAGAAAAGCAAATTACAAAATAATGCATAAAGTATAAACTCAATAAATAAACAAACACACAAAGAAATTTATACATACTAGCTTGGTGTATATATATATGTAAACTCATGTGAATGTATAAATTAATAGAAACTGTTTGCAAAGATATATGGAAAATTATTAATGGTAGTTTCCTCTAGAGAAGGGCGAGCATTTGGAAGGGAATAAGGTGAAGGTGAAATTTAACTTTTTAGTCCATATGCTTATTTACATTTGAATGCTATATAAAGAATATGCATTCAGAAATTACTCATGGATTTCACATATGTATGTGTCATGAAGTTAAAATACATATTATCAAAATTGAAATATAAATTATTTATACTTATTAAATACCTAAATATTTGTATATGATAAAAATGAACTTAGGAAGGTATGGTTTGGTTATATTGCTGGAGGGAAAAGTCTTTATACATAATTTTTTTTTTTACTTCAGAGCTAAAGTACTAAGTTTAGGGTTTGACTCTTAACTTGCAAGCAATAACTAATGGGTAAGTTATATGTATTCTTTGAAAAGCATAGCTTATAATGTAGAGTGGCTGCTAAGATTGTAGGTTATATCACCAGACCATTCAAGTGCCAAAGCTCGATACCTTAGAGGAACTCAATAGATGTTATCATTATTAAGATTACTCTTAAAATATGGAAAACTGAAGTCTTTTAGATATATCTGGTTATAATTTCATTAAGCCAGGTACAAATTATCGTGGAGGAAAAGAGAAAACCTGACAGAAAAATGCAGGCAATGTTTTAAATAAGCATACTTTGCAAGTGAACTCAGTAAAATTCCAATTAAAAATGTTTTATAACATGTACAAAATGATTTATAAATAAATTTATAATATTACAGGTCACATTGAAGATATAATGGAAGAGCTTGATTCAATAGAGAAACCAATAATAGCCATAAATATTAAGGCAACTATGAAAAACCTTAAAAAGAAATCTGTAAACTCTATATGAGGAGAGGTTTGCTAAGAGATATGTTAATATAAGGAGACAATAAATTTAGAGACATCTCCCGTTCCTAAATGGAAAAACTGAGATAAAAGAAAGTCCAACAACAATGTGCATGCTTAGTCATGTCCGACTCTTTGCAACCCTATGGACTGTGGCCTGCCAGGCTCCTCTGTCCATGGGATCTTCCAGGCAAGAATACTGCAGTGGGTTGCCATTTCCTTCTCCTGTGGATCATCCCGACTCAGGGACTGAACTTGCATCTCCTGCACTGGCAGACGGATTCTTTATCCACTAAGCCACCAGAAAAGCCGAAAAGAAAGTCAATTTTTCACAATTGGTAAGTTTGGCACTATCCCAGTTAAATTTGTTGCAGGTTGATTTCCTAATATAAGACATTTATTAGGAATTGATATATGGGGAAATGAAGGAGAAAGCAGCAGAATTGATCAGTAAGTATTTCTTAAAATGAATCACTCTATGAGTAAGTTATTACGGCCATTCTAATAAAGATGTTGGCCCATCCCATAGTAGTTCATAGAATTATTAATAGAAGGAGTAATGGACTGAGATGTAGATGCGAAAAGCCTCAGCTAACCACCTGGGACTGTTTGCTCCACAGAGTCATCCCAGGCCAGCTGAAATAACTGATCCTTTTATCATTCCTCTGCCAGGTACCTGATGGATGTGGTCTCTGGAGGGACGAGACCCTGAAGGAGCTGACAGCTGGAAGGTACCTACATAGTCCTCACAGCTGGGCACCAAGCCTTTCCTTGGGGGTTCTGGATCATGGGTTTCCATGTCCACCGCATTTTGGAAGAATGTGACAAAGTGGTTTTAAAGTTCAACCGGAAATTCCCTGGCAGTCCAGTGGTTAGGATGCCATGCTTTCACTTGCTGAGGGCATGGGTTCAATTCCTGATCAGAGAACTAACATCCCACAAGCTGTGGGATGCAGACAAAGGAAAATAAGGTTCAACTGGAAGAAGAAGCAAACAAGAAGAGCCAATACATTTTTGAAAAAGGAAAATAAGAAAAAGGATTTGCTGTCAGGTATTGAAACATATTTGAAAAGCTTCAGTAATCATTGGTAGTTCTGTCATAGGAATAGACTGAAAGTTCAAAATGATAAGGATCTGAAAGCCAGAGAAAGAGCCTCCTGTACACATAAACATTTAGTACATGATTGTGGGGGAACAGTTTGCTTTTTGTTTGTTTTTTGAGATACTCGGAAGACGAAGGCAATGATTTCATTCAAGAGCACTAGAGTGCTGTTTCTCACAGCCCACCCTCATGTGGCTGTGGCTTTGCTTATGATTAGGTTTGTTTAAAAAAATCTGGATAATTTCACGTTCATAGACGTGTACATAAATGGAAGCAATTAGATTGTTGATATAAGTTTTTCTGGAATGAGGATATAAACCCTAAATATTTAAGACTTATGGAAAAGCTAGAGTTCGGCTGTTTACTCTGCTGTGACAAGCTTCTACGTGGAGCGTCACCAGCAGCTGTGAGTCCAGTTTGGACACAGAGAAAAACCATCTTGATATGCATCTGCTCCTCTTCTGTGGATATTTATATGTCTGTATTCTGGGCTAATTAAATTATAATCGTGTGCAAAGAAGAGTAGGAATATGTGGATTAGTCTCTTCCTGTTAATCTGTAATTCTCTTGAAACTCTGACAAGTGACGTGACAAAGTCAGTGAGAAAAGGCTAGATGTTCAGTCAACTTTATTTAAAATTTTGTTTAAAAGTTATTTGGGACAAATAAAAAAAGATCACTACCTTGCAGAAATAAACTTTTTTGCCTTTGAATAATTTAATAGCTATGCTTAATAAAAAAAATCACTTAACTGATATCTACTGTGATATTCTAAATATACAGGCAACATCAGCCAAGAATCACTAAATATACAAGAAAAGAAATTTAGGAAGAAAATCCACTTTGAAATATTAAGCACTTGATATTTGAAAAAGACAGCTGATGATGTTTTAAAAGATATAAGTGATGTGCTTTTTACTTACCAAATATGCTTTATATAATAAGGAAAATAAGAAAATGAATCATGAAGAACTAAAATGTACACAAATATATTCATCTGACCCTGGGGTTAGAGAAAGCCTTTATAAGCATGAAGAAATAAAAACAGTGAAATACATGAGGTATATATGGGGTCATAAATACCCATGACCACGCACAGACATAGACAAAGCTTATGTGTAAAAAGCATGTATGACAGTCTCAACGTAGAGTCTAAGACAAAGATCCATGTGTAAGTAGTTTATTTGGGAATATGATCCCAGACAGCAGGAATGAGTGACAGAAGGAGAGAAACAGGTTGACAGAAAGAGTCAATACAAAGATATATGATCTTGTTGGCCACTCTCTGTGTCAGGTTACTCTGTCCCTAGGGATGTGCTGAGATGACACAAGGTCCACGTGAAGGAATAAAAGAGAAGCTTCATTTCCCCTAGACCTCAATAGTCAGAGGTAGCAATAATGAGAGACTGTTGATTCTTCTCTATATCTATATCTTATCTATATCTATATTTTTGCCACACAGAATGTGAGATCTTAGTTCCCTGACCAGAGATAGCACCCAAGCCCCCTGCATCAGGAGCACAGAGTCTTAACCACTGATCTCCAGGAAAGTCCTTGATTCCTCTATAATTTCAGGATATAAAAATGGGTACAAGTGAGTTCCTGTGTGTGTCCTGTTGAGAAGTCAGGAAGCAAGAAGTCTGGGACAAGGGCTTCAGGCAAATGCTCTCAGACTGCACCCAGGAGAAGCGAGGTGAAGCTAGCAGGGAACTGAATTCTGCAACAGGCTGGAATAAGAGGTGAGGATAGAATACTTGAGATGGGGCACAAGAGACAGTACAGAAAATAAATAAGAACAATAAGCACAATTAAATGACAAATCAAACTGAAAAATACTTCCTATTTATAGAAATAGAAACTTCATAGGCAAAGACCTTTCACAAATATATAGAAAGAATAAAGTAAATACAATTTAAAGAGGAGAGCAAATAATACAGAAAGAAAAAAATTTGATGATAAACATGAAAAATGGTCTTATTTATTCACAGTCTTAGATATGAGAGTGATATATTTAAGAAATGCAATTTTCACCTGTTGAACTGACAATTCAATAAAAAATTTATTCTTCTCAGGTTTGGGGTGAGTAGAAAGAAACAGATCCTTTCACATGTGGCTCAAGATTATCCAAGATAATATTTCTGAAAGCAACTTGGTCTTATTCACAAACGTGCTAAAATGAGCAATACAATAATCAAGGAATTATTCTCTTCACTATATTTTCAGAACTCATGACTAAATAAAACTATGGGATTTTCAGAATAAATAAACATGGCCAATTAAGAAATGAAAAAAAAAAAACCCTGAAAGCAATAATGAGCAAAGAAATTAAAACATATAGTATTAGATAAAAAAAATTCTTTATCAATTAAATTGCTGCGATTTTTAAATTGGCAATACTAAATGCTGATGTGGATGGTGACTGAAGCCACAAATTAACAGATGCTTTCTCCTTGGAAGAATAGCTATGACAAACCTGACAGTGTATTAAAAAGCAGATATATCACTTTGCTGACAAAGGTCTGTGTAGTCAAAGCTATGGTTTTTCCAGTAGTCATGTACAGATATGAGAATTGGACCATAGGAAGACTGAGCACTGAAGAATTGATGGCTTTGAACTGTGGTGTTGGAGAAGACTCTTGAGAATCTCATGGACTGCAAGGTGATCAAACCAGTCAAACCTAAAGGAAATCAATCCAGAATATTCATTGGAAGGACTGATGCTGAAGCTGAAGTTCCAATACTTTGGCCACCTGATGCAAAGAGCCAACTCACTGGAAAAGACCCTGATGCTGGGAAAGACAGAAGGCAGGAGGAGAAGGAGGCGACAAAGGATGAGATGGTTGGATGGCATCATCAGCTCAATGGACATGAGTTTGAGCAAACTCTGGGATATAGTGAAGGACAGGGAAGCCTGGCATTCTACAGTTTATGGGGTCACAAAGAGTCAGACATCACTTAGCGACTGAACAACCACAACAAATGCTGATAAGAATAGGACTTGTATACTGCAGATAATTTGTACATGAAGCTCTGGAAACAATTTAACATCATATTTAGGAAACAATAAGAAACACAAATATTTATGGACAAAAGTATTTGCTTCAGTGTATTTGAATTATCAAGGAAAAAGACAACAAAAAAGTGTGCATTTGAAACACAACATAAATATCCAAAGTTAATGAATGTGAAATTCATTTCTAGTTAAGTCAGGAACAATAGAAGATTACCTGTCATTGCTGATATAAATGAAGTTGGTGGAAATCTTTAACCAGTAGAATAAAAAACAATATATGATGGAAACAAAAACATAGAACACTGAAAAGGGAGGCACAAAGTCATCATTCTTGGAAGATGATGTGATTACCAAGAAATACTGAGATCAACTAAAAAGTATTTAATAGTATTAGTACTGCAGTCAGATACAAGATCAATTACCAATTACAAATTATCTGTAGTTTTTCAACAAATATTAAGAAAAAATCATGTAAGCAAATCCCAGTTTAACAGCAGTCTAAAATATAAAATACCTCTGTTAAATTTAAAAAATACATAGATATAAAGAAATTATAAAATGGGACTAAAGTACAAAAATAAATGTAACACAGAGACAAAATTAATGAATAAAGAGTAAATATTGTAAAGATTTCAGGTAAATGCTCTTTCTAATTAATTTATTATTCAATAAATATCAATCAAATTATCAATGATGTAACTCCATGATAACTGTGGTTATCTCTTGGTATTTAAAGATATTTTTGAAGTTTTTTCTCCTTAAGCATCCCTGGGTTGTCCCACCACTAAGTTGTTATTTCCTTTGAAAAACTGTCACTTTGAGTTAAACAGAACTTTGGCCAATCCTTAGGTTACTTGGGAATCCTGAAAAGATGTCAAAATTCTAGTTCAGTTTAATTAACCTTAAGCCTAAAACCATGGCTGAGTAACTGCCATTTTCATTTCCATGCTAAAAATGTTTATCCTCTAGGATGCTGGCAATGTTGGAATATTTATATGTAAAGAGAAGGGACTGAGTTCTTGACTACAACTCTCATAAATAATAATGCTTACTTTGCATCACATAAAGCAAAAAAGAACTGTTCAGGGGACAGTTATATACTCATTGGTTTATCAGGTTAGTTTAGAAATACTGAGCACCAACCTTAACCCAGATATAAGCATGGGGGCTTCCCAGGTGGCACTAGTGGTAAAGAATCCACCTGCCAATGCATGAAATGTAAGAGACCGCAAGTTTGATCCCTGGGTGGGGAAGATACCCTGGAGAAGAGCATAGCAACCCACTCCGTATTGCTGCCTAGAGAATCCCATGGACAGAAGAACCTGGTGGGCTACAGTCCACAGGGTTGCAAAGAATCTGACATGACTAAAACGATGCAGTTAGGCATGTAGGAGCTAACAGCGAATAAAATAAAGCCCTTTCTCTCCAGGAGTATTCTGGTTGGGGGGGAGGGGTGTGGGGTGGTGAAAAACAAAACAATATAAAATGTAAATGATGACAAAAATGCTACATTAACTTTGTGATTGTGATTGTGAATTCCTTTCAATTATGGTGCCATTTGAACAAAGGATATCTGGGGGAGAGACGTTCCAGGCAGAGGGATAACACTAATGCAAATGGACCTGGGACAAATAGTGCATTTGAGACAAAAAATTGCTCAATGTAGCTGGATCAGAGAGAGAAGAGAGGAAAGTAGGAGGAGATGGAGACAAAAAGGTAGCAAGGGACCAGATCACTCACAGTCTCTGGATCATCACAAAGTGATAGAAAACCACTGGAGAGTTAGCAGCATTTAGGGTGTCAGTAGGTAGAGGGGGCTGAGTACAGGTTAGAGATGATAGGGGCTTGGGTCAAGCATGTTGTAGCTCAGATGGTGAGAAGTGAGTAGACTCTGAATAGTATTTGAGGGAAGAGAAGACAATTGTTGGTAGATTTGAAATCTATGTGATAGGAAGAAAGTCATCAAAGAGTTTTTGATCAAATCAACTGGATATGATATTCAATTTATAATCATGGAAGGTTTAAAGAAATTATATGAATTGCTATGTATTATCTTCAGAACAGGCCAGATTAGCATGAATTTTTACTGATGTGAGTCATTGGGATATCAAGGTGAAAAAGAAAATAATTTGTCAAAACCTTTACACAAAAAGAGGCAGAGAGGAACTTTTGGAAATGGTGGATGTTTATGGCCCTGATGGTGGTGATGGTTTCCTGGCTACATACTTATCCTCAAACTTAACAACTTGGATACATTACATATGTACAGCTTTTTGTATGTCAATCATACCTCAATAAAATGTTTTTTTTTTTAAAGAAAGAAAATAAATTGCACCTTTTGAAAAGAAATAGAATGCTATCAACATATTCTGATGCTCTCCTCCCTGCTCCTTTTCAATCCTGGTTGAAAAGCTAGGATTTAAGCAACAAGTGTTGCTTCCAAATCACCTCCACTGCCTTTCCCCCTTTCTCTCTTTTCTCTACAGCTTTCATTTCCCCTTACTTTTTCTTCCCTCTCCCTTTTAGTTTTTCCTCTTTGGTTTTTCTTTCTTTATGATATTCCTGACCCACAGGAGTGCTAGTTCAGTCTGTTTTTATCGGCACTGTCCTGAGGATCAAATCCTTCCCTCAAGGCTTCCCAGGTGGTGCGATGATAAAGAATCTACCTGTCAGTGAGGGAGACTTGGGTTTGATCCCTGGGTCAAGAAGATCCCCTGGAGAAGGGAAAGGCAACCCACTTCAGTATTCTTACCTGGGAAATCCCATGGGCAGAGTAGCCTGGTGGGCTACCTACAGTCCATGGGGTCACAAAGTGTTGGACACGACTGAGCAACTGAGCATGCACGCATGCACTCTATGTTAAATATTAATATTCCTGAATTAAAGTTTTTTCTACAATCCCTTCGAGTCATCTACCCAAAACTCCAAACTGGTCAAATCACCTTCTTGTTCACAATTTTTCTAAAAGTCGACACTGACTTTAGAATGAGATTCAAACTCCTTAGGAGGGCAAAAGAAAAAAAGCCTGGCTTTCAACATTCAAAAAACTATAATCATGGCATATGGTCCCATCACTTCATGGCAAATAGATGGGGTAAAAGCAGAAACAGTGACAGATTTTATTTTCTTGGGCTCCAAAATCACTGCGGATGGTTACTGACTGTAGTCCAGGAAATTAAAAAAAGCTTGCTCCTTTGAAGAAAAGCTATGACAAATCTAGACAGTGTATTAAAAAGCAGAGACATCACTTTGCTGGCAAAGGTCCATCTAATTAAAGCTACATTTTTTTCCAGTAGTCTTGTACAGATGTGAGAGTTGGACCATAAAGAAGGTTGAGCACCAAAGAATTAATGCTTTCTAATTGTGGTGCTGGAGAAGACTCTTGAGAGTCCCTTGGACAGCACAGAGATCAAAACAGTCATTTCTAAAGGATATCAACCCTGAATATTCTTTGGAAGCACTGATGCTGAAGCTCCAATACTTTGGCCACTTGACGTGAAGAGCCAACTCATTGGAAAAGACCCTAATGCTGGGAGAGACTGAGGGCAGGTGAAGAAGGAGGTGACAGAGGATGAGTGGGTTGGACGGCATCACTGACTGGATGGACATGAGTTTGAGCAAACTCCGGTAGATAGTGAAGGACAGGGAAACCTGGTGTGCTGCAGTCCATGGAGTCACAAAGAGTCAGACATGACTTAGCAACTGAACAGCAACAGGAGGGCAAAAAATGGTATTCAAATTCCTGCCGTGCCTATGTCTCCTACCTCTTTTCTAGTTTCTCCATAGGCGGCATTTTAAGTCAGCAAAATGTTTTTCGTTTCTAAAATTTGCCATGTTTTCTCTGGCTGCCATACCTTAGTGCACACACTATTTTTTCTGTCTAGAATACCCCCACCCACTTGCTTTTATCATTTGCCTACTTTTATTTTTCCTCAATGCTCCATACAGAATTATCTTTACTGGGAATCTTTTCGACCTTCACCAGAGGCAATGGCAACACACTCCAGTACTCTTGCCTGGAGAATCCCATGGACGGAGGAGCCTGGTAGGCTGCAGTCCATGGGGGCGCTAGGAGTTGGACATGACTGAGCGACTTCACTTTCACTTTTCACTTTCATGCATTGGAGAAGGAAATGGCAACCCAGTCCAGTGTTCTTGCCTGGAGAATCCCAGGGACGGGGAGCCTGGCGGGCTGCCGTCTCCGGGGTCGCACAGAGTTGGACACGACTGAAGCAACTTAGCAGCAGAGGCTTTGAGCCCGAAGTTCCTTTTCCTACTCTATGCTACCCTGACTTAGACTCCTTTATGGTGGTTATCTGTTTAACTGACTGCCTCTATCATATGTAGTAAATTTAGGGTAGGTAACTTAATTCTAAACTACAGGCTAAGCCACAATTTCTAGTGCATAAGCACTTAACAAATATTAGTTAAAATGGTGACTACATGAAAAGGAACAAAGATAGCATATTATAAATCCCATAGAAAGAAAAACTTATTCGTTAGCATTGATAAGGAAAAATCAGTTTTAGGTTGAACACAGGGAGGTTGGGCGATGAAGATGAGGATTTAAGATGTGAATTCTTGAAAGGCTCTAGGCCTTGTTTTGAATCATGATGATTTCACTGGATCAAAGAGAGGTTTGGCAAGCAGTTGTTAAGGAACCCTGAAACTGTGCCAACATTTCTGAGCTGATCTGCTCAAGAGTGAATAAATTTTAAGGAACTGTAATTATCATGTGCATTAGCCACCTTCATAATTGGAAAGGTAAAATAGCGCTGAAACAGTGCCGTAAATGACAACATTTATGTGCTTAAGGGTTGTCTTTAAAGGCTCAGTCTTATGAAGATTTGATCTGCAGAGATACAAGCCTTTCAAGTGCTTCAGCCTTGGACTTGTATGGTATTTGGAGACAGTCACCCTAGGGCGTGGCTGTGCACAGTTGTATTTTGTTTAGCTCAACTTCTGAGACTAGCCAGATTCCCAGGACTACCAAGTATGGCAACAAAACTAGCAGAACATTTAAAGGGTCACTAAGCAGCTTGCAGTGTCCTGGCAGGAGTGGACTTTTCCCTGTCTGTGTCTGTTTCAAGTTCTTCTTTGGCTGTTTGTCAGAGGAGCCTCGCCTCCCCAGGCACTGTCAGACCAACAGCCCTCAACTGCTGTATAAACATGCTAGAGAATTAGGCCTGAAGACAATATAAACTATTAGTTGACATAGTAAAATTCTAAGCCATAAGATATTTTAAGGATCTTTTCAGTCTTTCCTTCTAAAAGCAATTTTAATCAACGCTTCTTAATCAGAGAATAAGAGTTAAATTGTTTCCATGAGATTTTTAATTGACTTAATCTTTTGCCAACCTTTAAGGCTAAAGCCTTCAATAAAGATTGCAAAAGTACCAACTAAAGGTAAAAGCAAAGGCAAACTAAAATGTAATGGTCATAGTATAAGTGTCGCTTTTCCATAAAGAAATTTTTTCTTTCTTCAAAATAAACTTAAATTTTATTGTTTCGTATCATGTATTTTAAACCATGCTTGATGTCTGTGTGACATCCAAATCATACAATAAATCCTTAACAACTTGAGGCCATAATAAATACATGATTTATTTTTGTTGAAATTATATTCTGAAAGAACAAATGGATATCACAAAATTCCACATGTAATGACGTCAAGATTAAAAAAACACTATTTCCAGTGGGGATTTTTCCTGTAATCATTGAAACAGAATTGTACTCCATGAATAAAAAGCCTCCAAAATTAAAGTGCAACTTTAAATATACCAAGATAAACTGTTTATGAAAATGGTATGAATTCTCACCTAGAAGCTCATATGTGCAAAACATATATATTGTATTTCTTTATATTTTAAAATCAGTTTAATTTAGAACTCTGGCCCTCACTTTCCTTTCATCACTCCCATCCCATTCCACTTCCTATTAAGAACTTTGCAAAGTTTCCTCCATATGGCCAAGGTACTGGTGAGGTTCCTCTAGGCTCTGTTCATTAGCAATCATTTCCCATTGGTCACTACCAAGCTGTTCATGTCCAGTCTACATACTTCCTTCATACTACATAGATCCAGAGGCTATGGAATTATATTTCTTGCTGAGATCTGAAATGCATGTGGTTATTACACTTTTCTGAAGCCTAGACACCTGTCTGGGATGCTGTCAGGGTGTAAGGCTTGGCTTCTGGTCTTTCTGCAATGAGGGAGACCTGGGTTCCATCCCTGGTTTGGGAAGATCCCCTGGAGAAGGAAATGGCAACCCACTCCAGTCCTCTTGCTTGGAAAATCTCATGGATGGAGGGGCCTGGTGAGCTATAGTCCATGGGATCACAAAGAGTCGGACACAACAGAATGACTTAACTCTCTGGTCTTTCATGAAGTACCTATAACCAACCTTACTCTTCCATTCCCAATTCTATCCTCTCCTCAACTATCTGGATGGAGGAAAAGAGGAAAAAGGGGGCTGAAAACAATAATTGTATGAAACAAACCTCCTGCCACAATTATAAAGGAGGTAGCCTAAAAAGAATCTAAATATACATTAATAGAGAACTGGATGAATCATTTGTGCCACAACCATACAACTCACTCAATGCAAGGTTTAAAAAGAATGAGGTAAATCTATACATTTTCATATAGAAAAATGTACATGACCGGTAATTACAAAATGTAATTGAAAAATCATATGGACATCATGATCCAGTCTTTATAAAAAATTAAAAATATACTTGTATGTACATACATGTGGTTGTAACTGTGGTTATAAATGCAGAAAATATTGGAAAATATTACAAGACACTCTTAACTGTGATTATCATCAGAGAACAAGACTGAAGGAGGGATGGGAAGAAATGAATTTTTCCTTATATTTAATGAACTGTTGACATTTTTTACATTTTCATATGACATTTTCACAATTTTATAACTCCAGTTTTTGAAAGAGTAGAAATCTGACAAGGTGAATCTTTTCCTTAATACAATAGTTTTTGTATTTGTCCAATACATTTTAAAATGAGCTTAAGTATTAAGTACTCATGCTAATTTTCTTGTTAATGGCATGAGAGCATTAAAAAGATGTATTTGAAAATTTAAATCAGTATTCTCTGGCAAGCTTCATAAATTAAGTATTGCATGCTGAAAATCTGCATGCATTCTTTCTTCTATTATTTGAATGCTTCTTATTATTAAAGTATTTTACTGATCCTAAATGTGTTTTGCAGTATGCTAGGGCTGGAAATGAAATCCCACAATATATTGAAACTAAAATGAATGTCTTTATATTATTTTAAACACTAGTACATAACCCTCAGAGGTCCATCTCTCACGTGGTCAGAGAAGCTTCCTTTGCCTCGACTGTCTTTTTCCTTCTTTTCCAGTGTTTGATTAAGTATATATATTTAAGAAAGACTGTGAAGGGCAGAGTTTTGAATTATGAAAGTAACACTTCCAGGAATGAAAGTCATGAAAACATTAAATCGAATGATGAGCATGAGAAACTACTCCCAAGGCATAAACTATAAAAGGGTGGTGTGAAATGAGGGTAGCTGGCTTATAAAGGTTATTTATTCTTCAAGTAAAAGGAATGAATGACACTTTTAAATGAGACATTTAGACTCCTTTTTTGAAAAAAAAAAAATATAACTCTGGACATCACTGTGGAGAGTGAAGAGAATAGAAAACAAGAAATATGGTAAAAAAAAAAAAAATTATGGAAAGGTAGTTCAGGAAAATAATGATAGAAACAAACTAAGCTAGTGATTTTTTGGTAGGAAATAAAAGAAGAAAATTTGAGGCATGTTCATTATTTATAGTTCCACATAAAATGCAAGGCGTTTGTTTGCTAAGCCTATACAAATGTTCCTGGCAAAGCCCCTTAGCATTCTCAGGAAGCAAAAATAGAAATAGATTTTAGGTAGTAAAATAAAGTCTAACCTTTTTTCTTTTACTTTGTGCTCAGTGTAGTTTCACTTGCTCACACAATACTGCGGGCAGAGGGGTGGAGCCTGGCGTTTCAGGCCAGAATTCCGAGCAGGAAAGGCTGCGGTCAACCCCTCAGCTGCGCGTGACTCCGAGATTCAAGATGGCGGTGGCGGGCCAGGTGCAGACGCTGAGCCTGACGCAGCTATCCTGCAGGAGCTGTCGGGCTCGCGTGAGAGCTCCTCTCCCTCCCCTCTGCCTGTGTCCTATAAAGGAGTTCCGCCCACAGCCTGTCAGGGAGAGCCTGCGCTCTAGAGCGGAAGCTCCAGTATTTCCATTCTCGGAGGGAAAAATCAAACTTTCCTTTGCTTCTGAATTGAACCATCTCATACTACTGGCTCCACCAATACTGGGGCAGGAGGACCCTCGCTGGGGACAGAGTGGGAAGGGTTGGTAATACAAATATATCTATATAATACTTCATGCGTGTAAAGTCACTTCAGTCGTGTCCCACTCTGTGTGACCCTGTGGACTGTAGCCCGCCAGGCTCCTCTGACCATGAGATTCTTCGGGCAAGAGTACCAGAGCAGGTTGCCATTTCCTTCTCCAGGGGATCTTCCCGACCCAGGGATGGAAGCCGAGTCGCTTGTGTCTCCTACATTGGCAGACAGGTTCTTTGACCACTGTCGCCTCCAGGGAAGCCCCTGAAAGTAGGGAGTTAGATTTTTATCCAGGGCATGATTAGATGGCAATAGATATATAAATGAAAGTCTTAGTGCTGTTTGACAGAGCGTTTCTAAATCAAGTTCTATTGTGATAAAGTTAGAGGAAAGCACCCTAGTGAAATTCCTGTTAGTCAAGGGACAGATTTCTCTTTTAAATTTTATTTATCTATTTTTGGCTGTGCTGCGTATCTTCACTGCTGCACGGGCTCTTCTCTAGTTGCGACAAGCCAGGGTTACTCTCTAGTTCCACGTTTGGTCTTCTCATTGTAGTGGCTTCTCCTGTTGCAGAGCACGGGCTCTAGGGCTTGCGGGCTTGGTTACTCTGTGGCATGTGAGATCTTCTCAGACCAGGGATCAAACCTGTGTCTTCTGGACTGACAGGTAGATTCCTTACCACTGAGCCACCAGGGAAGCCCCCACAGATTTCTTGAGCTTTGATTACAGTTGTCTCTTAGGCAATTTCTTCTGGGTTCATGTAAGCACCCTAACCTTATTCTAACTCAGCCCCAATTCATTATTACACTCTAAACTCTGCCAACTCTGGTTCTCTTGACACCTCAGTCTCTCCGTGACCCAGCATTAAAACTTTATTTTTACATTTACTTTCATTTCCAAACACCCTCCAAGCTATCTCCCTAGTGTGTCTAATCTCTCTTCTAGGTTTTCCTCTCTTTCAAGTTCAGGGTCTTATTTTTCACCTGAGCTCTTGCCGTTTCCCCTTTCCATATTGCAGTAGGTGTGTGTGAGTGCTAAGTCACTTCAGTTGTGTCCGACTCTGTGCAATCCGATGGACTATAGCCCAGCAGGCTCCTCTGTCCGTGGGAGTCTCCAGGCAACAATACTGGAGTGGGTTGCCATTCCCTCCTCTGGGGAGCTTCCTGACCCAGGGATGGAATCTGTGTCTCTTATGTCTCCTGTATTGGCAGGTGGGCTCTTTCCCACTAGCACTACCTGTGAAGTGTATTGCAGTGTGACAACATCTAAACCATCGCATACATTGCAACTGGATTCAGCCTCCTAAAACATCGTGTTGATCTTGTCCTTTCTCTGTCAGGGGAACTACGTCAGGGCTGATAGAAATTTTATTTAATAAAATCACATGGGAAAACTCTTTGGTATTATCTACTAAAGTTGAGCATACATGCATCCTATATCTCATTTATTTCACAACTAGATATATATCCCCCCAAAAGGTATGCCTATATGCATCAAAAGACAGGTACAAGAGTGTTTATAGAAGTGTTATTCATAAGAGCCAAAAGCTGGAATCACTCCAGTCCCACTGGATAAATACACTGTGTATGTTCATGCAATATAGTAGTACACAACAATGTAAAAAGTCATTTCTAAATCAAATTTTATAATGGAAAAGATGAATAACCTGTGTCAGAAATCAGAACAGTGGTTTATTTTTAGGGAGGAGGCAGGAACTGGTTACAGGAAAGGACAGAAAGGGAAGTTCTGTGTAGTGGAAACATCCTATCACTTTACATAGGTATATGTTACACAGTGTTTTATACTTAGTGAAAATAAAAATTAACACAAACATACACGTATCGTTCAATGGCTCTCTGCTGCTGCTGCTACTGCTAAGTCACTTCAGTCGTGTCCGACTCTGTGCGACCCCACAGACGGAAGCCCACCAGGCTCCCCCATCCCTGGGATTCTCCAGGCAAGAATACTGGAGTGGGTTGCCATTTCCTTCTCCAATGCATGAAAGTGAAAAGTGAAAGCGAAGTTGCTCAGTCGTGTCCGACTCTTAGTGACCCCATGGACTGCAGCCCACCAGGCTCCTCCGTCCATGGGATTTTCCAGGCAAGAGTACTGGAGTGGGGTGCAATGGCTCTCTATTGCTCACCAAATAATGCCCAAACTTCTAAACATACAAAGCAGGATTATAGTCCATGATCTGCTCCAATCTACCTTTCTAATCAATGTGGTCAAACTTGTTCCCCAATATTCCCTGTCACATTCCCTTCCCTCCAGCTACATTGTTGCTGTGGGATCCTCTATACCACAGCTTCTATCTGTACATAACTTAGAGGCAAATTACTTCATTAAAAATATCAGAGGGACTTCCCTGGCAGTCCAGTGGTTAAGACTCTGTGCTTCCAATGCAGGAGGTGTGGGTTCAATCCCTAAGATCCCACATGCCTTGAGGCCAAAAAAAGAAAAAACCAGAATTGAAATTAGAAACCTCTATAGCAATCCCTGGGAGATGGTGAAGGACAAGGAAGCCTGGTGTACTGCAGTCCACGGGGTTGCGAACAGTTGGACATGACTGAGCGACTGAACAACGAAAATAACAACTTTGGGCTTCCCAAGTGGCAGTAGTGGTGAAGAACCCACCTGCCAATGCAGGAGATGCAAGAGACTCAGGTTTGATCCCTGGGTCAGGAAGATCCTCTGGAGAAGGAAATGGCAACCCACTCCAGTATTCTTGCATGGGATATCCCATGGACAGGGGAGCCTGGCGGGCTACAGTCCATGGGTCAGCAAAGAGTCGGAAGCAACTTAGCACGCTCATAACAACTGTATTTTACAGAAAAGACGGTGGTGTTGTTGGGCCAAATGCTCTGCTAAATACTTTGTTATTGTTGTTCTCCAATTTTCTGACCTACGAGGGAACTATCAACTGTTAAGTCTCTATTGGTTATATAAGTTCCTTACCATCTTTGGGTTGGCCATGATGCCCACTAAGCGATTCCTAAAGAAAGAGGGAAGCCAGACTGAATGTTGCTAGGACTAGGAGCCTAATGTGGCTGTGGGATGTGCCTGGGACTGGTGGAAAACAATTAAAATCACAATGGTTGAAGTGTTTTGCTTAAGTCTAGTTTCACATTGATATCTGAGAGAATCAGATATGATTGCCACAATTTCTAGTGAGCAATGACATCAACGTAGCAGTAATTGTTGTGACCATCTCCGTTGGACAAAATATTAAAGTCAGGGGGGACACTGAGAGAATCCAGTCAGTAGGGAGAAATAGATGCAGGAAGAGGAAATGGGGTTGGGTTTTGTCCAGCTGGGCTGAGCTTTAGGGCAGGGCTTCCATCTGACTGTGAAAACTGCACAAATCTGAAGTAGTGTTAGTCACTCAGTTGTGTTCAACTCTTTGCATCTTCATGGCTGTAGCCCACGAGATTCCTCTGTCCATGGAATTCTCCAGGCAAAAATACTGGAATGGGTTGCCATTTCCTTCTCCAGGGGATCTTCCCACACCAAGGATTGAACTTGCATCTCCTGCATTGCAGGCAGATTCTTCACCATCTGAGCCACTACAGAAGCCCCAGTCTGAAGTAAAAGCCCAGTTAAAATAGATGCGGCAACCATGGTAGAAATCATGGGGACAGGCCACAGTTAGGAGGGCACACATGATTCGAGAACAGTATGTCTCAAACTTCAGCATGTATAAAAATGACTTGGAGAGCTTGTTAAAACACAAGGTCCTGGGTTCCACCCCAAGGGATTTTGATTCTGGCCTGAGGTCAGGCCCAGAAGTTGCATATCTAACTAACTCCCAGGTAAAACACAGTTTTAGAACTATCAGGTTTGTGGAACAAAACTAATTCTAGCTCTCACCTTGGGGATAGGATATTTAATATGCTACCAACCTTGATCAAATTGAGTTTGGGGACTTGGCGTGCGCTAAATGCACAGAATGAGGACATCTCTGTGGAGCAGGATAGCAAAATGCCAGTGAAAAGGGACAAATTGGGACTTCCCTGGGAGCCCAGTGGCTGAGATTCTGGGCTTCCAATGCAGAGTGCCCAGGTTTGATCCCTGGTCAGGGAACTAGATCATGCATGTTGCACCTAAGACCCAGCCCAGTCAATAAATAAATATTCATCAAGAAAAAAAAGGACAAATTCCTTCTCTCCCTAGTGTAGAATCAGATGGATGGAAACCATAGCCCCACTGTCCTAACTTGCTCTCTAGAGCTTACATGTGAAGTTTTCCTTAACAGTACCATGCTGCCATTTTAAGGAAATTTACTGGAGAATTTGCCTAGACCAGTAGTTTAAAACCCAGGACAATTTTGCACACCAGAGGACATGTGGCAATGTCTGAAGGTGTTTTTGATTGTCATCACTGGGTGAGGGAGGTGCAAACATCATCTAGCAGATAGAGCCCAGGAGTGCTGCTGAACATCTTATAACTTAGGGGACAGGTCCCACGACAAGGGATTATTATCCAGCCAAAAATGTCCGTGGTAGAGCCAAGATTGAGAAGTTCTACCAGGAAATATATCCATGGGGTTTGAAATTTCCACTTGGGTTTTGTATCAAGTTACACTGGATTATGGGTTTCCCAGGTAGCACTAGTGGTAAAGAACCCACCTGCCATTGCAGGAGATATAAGAGTTGTGGGTTCAGTCCCTGGGTTGGGAAAATTCCCTGGGGGAGGGCATGGTAACCCACGCCAGTATTCTTGGTGGGAGAATCACACAGATAGAGGAACCTGGCGGGTTACAGTCCATGGGTCACAAAGAGTTGGACATGACTGAAGTGACTTAGCACGCACACTGGGTTATAATCAGCACTATCTAAATTAATATTATCTCTGTTGAAGCAGCTTATAAGAAAAAGAATATTTGCTCTACTTATTAAACCAAAAGCATTTAAGCAAAATAAAAATAAAGAGACAACTAAGAAAGGTGGTGAGGAAGGAAGAAAATAGTACAGAACGATCAGGTTAAGGGAGGAGTTCCTTTAGTGGAATTCTAAATAGAAACTTTCGGGAAAGTGAAGAGTGTAGGCTCCATGCCTCATTTGACTCTACAGTCCCTGGACTATAGCATCCATGATAAACCCTGGTTTCAAGTGTTGATATGAAATAAATCCAAGATGTTAGCCCATCCTATTGTTAAGAATTTTGAAGATTCTATAAGTAGTTTTAATTTTCTTCTAAACTAATGATGGTTACCTTTCCAATGTACAAGGTCTATCTTATTAACTGGAACTCTCTGAAAATAATTAAAATCCACAGAGGACCAGATATACCTCATTACTGAATGCAAATTCAGTAAATATGTTTTGCTTGTACTTATTCTGATTTTTCTCCTTTCAAAGATAAAAAACAGGCTAATTATTTTCTTAATCAAGAAAATATTTAATATTTGATCATTTCTTGTAGCTCTTCGTTCCACACTTTAAATACGGTAATTGCACTTTTTTGAGAATTTTTTATTTTTTTCAAGGTCATTTTTAAATTCAAAGACTCTAAGGAGACTTTTCCTGGTGGCTCAGTGGTAAAGAATCCTCCTGCCAGTGCAGGAGACACGGGTTTGACCCCTGGTCCAGGAAGATCCCACATGCCTTGTAGGAACTGAGCCTGTATGCCACAACTACTGAGCCCATGGGCTGCAACTGCTGAAGTCTGTGGGCCTGGAGCCCATACTCTGCAACAAGAGAAGCCACCACAATGAGAAGCCCACGCACCTCACCTGGGGAGTAGCCCCTGCTTGCCACAACTAGAGAAAAAGCCATGTAGCAATGAAGGTCCAGTAGAGCCAAAAATAAAGAAAGAAATAAAATTATATATAAAAAAGATTCTAATGAGAAACAGTAGTCTTAGACTCATTTTCAAAGACTATTTTTTTCCCTACATTTCAGATTTTGTGCTAGACACTTTCACATTTTCTTATTTCTCTGAGAGGCAGGTAAATTTGGTCATGTTTTACAGTTGAAGGAACTGACTTTGAAGAGTTTTAGGAAATACATCCTGAAGAAGGCAATGGCAACCCACTCTTGCCTGGAAAATCCCATGGACGGAGGAGCCTGGTAGGCTTCAGTCTATGGGGTCGCGAAGAGTCAGACACGACTGAGCGACTTCACTTTTACTTTTCACTTTCATGCATTGGAGAAGGAAATGGCAACCCACTCCAGTGTTCTTGCCTGGAGAATCCCAGGGATGGCAGAGCCTGGTGGGCTGCCGTCTCTGGGGTTGCACAGAGTCGGACACGACTGAAGTGACTTAGCAGTAAGAAATACATTCAAGTTCACACAGATAATAATGGCAGAAATAAGATTCAAATTCAGGTTTTCTGAGTCTAGGGCCAGGAGTCACAATTGAGTATTAAAGTTACTTTCAAGCTTTTGCATATCAGACCAACAGTAGTAATTCTGATAATAGTGAAGTGAAGTCACTCCGTCGTGTCTGACTCTTTGAGACCCCATGGACTGTAGCCTACCAGGTTCCTCTCTCCATAGGATTTTCCAGACAAGAATACTGGAGTGGGTTGCCATTTCCTTCTCCAGAAGATCTTCCCAACTCAGGTATTGAACCCAGGTCTCCTACATTGTAGGCAGACGCTTTACCATCACCTATTAGAGCCACCAGGGAACTCTAATTCTGATATTATTTGATTATTAATAATGGTATCATACTGATGAGTCATCTGAGGACTGGGAAATAAATGTCAAAGCTTGCCCAAAGAATGAAAGTTACTCAGTCACCATATTGAATGATTCCATATCTGATCTTTCAAGACTCTAGCATTTTTCACAAAATGAATGGCTTAATGATTATATCTTCATTTTAAAGCAGATAATATTGTGTAAATTATTTACAGCTGTGTAAAACTTAGTTAAAACTTTTATCATTTCAGGGTGTTAAGTCAGGGCTGCAGTCTCATGTGAAGGATTGGCTGTGGGGATATTTGCTTTCAAATTCACTCTAGTGGTCGTTGATAAAATTCAAGTCCTCATGGGTTGTTCGGCTGAGGGCTTCTATTCCTTACTGGTGAGAGACATCTGTTTCATGCCACTGGGGCTTCTGCATAGGAAAGCTTACATTATGGAAGCTGATGTCCATAGAAATGAGTGAGACAGCTAGAGCAGGCAAGCAAAACTGAGTCACAGAGTTTTGGTAACCCAGTCACAGAAGTCACATCTGAATGTTGAATTTCCTGTCCATGTATAACAACCACATTGTCTTCATTCCTAATTTTGCTTCTAGCAGACATAATATCCTAAGGCTGCACATACAGAATACTAGGGACAGAGCATATTTAACACTTAGGAGTTAGTTTGAGCAAGTTGATTAACAGTCTAACAATTAAACTGAAAATTTAATGATCTCCCCCTCCTCCAGTGGTTGGGACTCCATGCTAGGCCTGGGTTCAATCCCTGCTTGGGGAACTAAGATCCCATAAGCATGCAGTGTAGCCAAAATAATAAAAACAATAATAATAATAGTAATATCCTCCTCCAGGCATAAAAAAACAGGCTTCCCCAGTGGCTTCAAAGGTAAAGAATCCACCAGCCATGCAGGAGCTACAGGAAACACGGGCTTGATCCCTGGGTCAGAAAGATCCCCTGGAGGAGCACATAGCAAACCACTCCAGTCTTCTTGCCTGGAGAATCTCACGGACTGAGGAGCCTGGTGGGCTAACAGTCCATGGGGTCACAAAGAGTCAGACAAGTGAAACAGCTTGGCACAGCATGGCACCTCTAGGCAACTGAAAAAAAAAAGAGGCTGTTGAGTGAGGGTTCCCTGGTGGCTCAGATGGTAAAGAATCTGCCTGCAATGTAGGAGACCTGGGTTTGATCCTTGGGTCCGAACGATCACCTAGAGAAGGGAATGGCAACCCACTCCAGTATTCTCGCCTGGAGAATTCCATGGACAGAGGAGCCTGGTGAGCTATATAATCCATGGGGTAGCAAAGAGGTGGACATATCTGAGTGACTAACACACACACCAGGCATAAAAAATAGTATAGGGAAAGAAATGAGCTATTTTGGCCCTGTTACTTCCTTTAGGCATTGGGTCTACCAGTCAACAGTTAATATTAACGTACTTCATGTATTTAACATGAAGTCCCCTGATAAGCAGGATAAGACATTCTTTAGTGTGGTGCATATACACAATGGAATATTAGCAGCCATAAAAAAGAATGAAATTGGGTCATTTGTAGAGATGTGGGTGTAACTAGAGACTGTCATACAGAAAGAATAAGTCAGAAAGAGAAAAACAAATATCATATATTAGTGCATAATGTGAAATCTAGAAAAATGGTACAAATGAACCTGTCTTCAAGGCAGAAATAGAGACACAAACATATGGATACTAAGCGGGTAAAAAGAGTGGGATGAATTGGGAGATTGGGATTGACATATATACATTAATATGTATAAAATAGATAACCAATGAGAACCTCCTGTATAGCACAGGGAACTCTACTTAAAGCACTGTGGTGATCTAAATGGGAAGGAAATCCAAAAAAGAGATGATATATGTATACATATAGTTGATTCACTTCACCCTGCAGCAGTAACTACCACAACATTGTAAAGCAACTGTACCCCAATAAAAAACAAACAAAAAAATTGTAAAGCAAAAAAAAAAAAACATTTTTTATAGTTACTATTTTAGAAGGATGTCTGATCTATAATCTCTATGTGCACATACATAATTTTCCAGGAAGAATGTTAGAATAAATGACTACATATAGTCTTAAGATAGAGATGTGATTGGCAGTACGTGTACATTGAGATTTTTGAATTCAGGTTTTAAAAATTTTTTGGTTATGTAGAATTTCGAACATACACAAAAGTAAACAAAAAGGAATATCCAGAATCCAGCCTCAGCAACCATCAAATCAAGCACCATCCAAACGCACTTCCTATGTTGTTTTTGAAGTTTTGTTCCAGGCATCATGTGATTTCATCTAAGGATATTTCAGTATTTAATTCTAAAAGAGAAGCAGTTGTTTTTACATAAAACCACAGTATCATTTTTCTCCTAATACAGTAATTTCTTTGTACTACTAAATCATTAATGTTTTGTTCTTAATTGTACTTTCTTTTAACAGTGAGATAGATAGATAAAAAGTAGTTCTGAACTGGGGTGATTTTTTAGCTCACAGGGGACATTTGGCAACATCTGGAGATATTTTTGATTATGACTGGGGGTGCTACTGGCATCTAGTGGGTAGAAACTAGGTACGCTGCTAAACTCCCAGGACAGCCTCCCATAACAAATAAGTGTCTATTCCGCATCCCGTAACAAATAAGTGTCTATTCTGCATCCCGTAACAAATAAGTGTCTATTCCAAAATGCCAACAGTGCCACTGTGGAAAAGCCCAGGTGATGGGCAGATAGATAGGAATATGTGTGCTCAGTCACTCAGTTGTGTCTGACTCTTTGTGACATGGGCTGTAGCCCACCAGGTTCCTCTGTCCATGGAATTTTCCAGGCCAGCTTGCTGGAGTGCATTGCCTATTCCTCTTCCAGGGGATTTTCCTAACCCAGGGATCAAACCCGCATCTCTTGCATTGGCAGGTGGATTCTTTACCATTGAGCCACCTAGGAAGCTCCAAACAGCAGTAACAACAGGTAAAAGTTTATAAAGAGGTGAGATATATCCATCCTACAGGGTCAGTTTAATAGCCACACAAAGGGCAAAATAGAATTAAAATTGACAACAGTTTCAGAATTTTGATTCCAATCAAGATATCCCACTAATCGGTTGGAATTTCATTACTGTTTTAAGGCTAGAGATCCTTGTGTGTGTTCATGCTAAGTTGTTTCTTTGCGACCCCGTGGACTGTTAGCCTGCCAGGATCCTCAGTCCATGGGATTCTCCAGGCAAGAATACTGGAGTGGATTGCCATGCTCTCCTTCAGGGGATCTTCCCAACCCAGGGATCGCATCTGTGTCTCTTACGTCTCCTGCGTTGGCAGGCGGGTTCTTTACCATGAGCACCACCTGAGAAGCCCTTAGAGATCCCTGGTAGTCATTAATGGAACATCTGTGTCATGTGTGGATAAACAGAAGGCTACCTTGTTTCTTACGTGAGCAGCAGAGCCTAAGTAAGTCATGAACAGAATGTTTAGTAAATGGAGGTAAAATACATGTTCTGCAGCCCATGAAAATCCTTGCAAAAATTAACTTGAATTTGCAAAATAATCAGTCAGAAATGGCTTTCATGTAAAATGATGCTATGAACAGTAATGCTTGGGTCATATTTTTAAGATGCAAATGGATATTAGTTACTTTAATGCAGACAGAGCTATGCTCATTACTCTCCACACAGAACCCCTGGCAATAATTTACCTAGGAGCGCAGCAGTTCATGCAGATCAAAGCTGCATTATTTAAGTGTGTCCAGGGGGCAGATTTTTAGCTCTGTGCCTTATACTTTCAGAAAAAAAAGAAAAAAAGGTGGTTTGTATCTTGACAAACGAGAAATGTTTAACTAATTAGGTGCTTCATTCGAGCCCTACAATATTTAAACTCCTAAATTCCTCCTATTATTTGGGTTGAGGTCCCTCCCTACTACAAATACAAAACAACTGTGGGAATGTAAATGTCTTCAAATGAACAGCAGCATATTTTCATTTAAATGAAACCCGAATGTGAACTAGATTTAGGAAAGGAAATGGCAGAGAGAGAGAAGAGAGAGAGCGAGAGGGGCTGTAGTTGCTATAGAATGCGCCTGGCTGCTTCAGCTCTCAGACAACTGATGAAGTCCAACTCTGAAATTTCAGGCAATTTGGATACCAAGCTCCTCCTTTTCTGTAGTCTTCTCTTCCATTGGTAAAATTCTTTCGCAGGGTCATGTAGGGATCCCACCCCTTCTCCGTGTTTTCACTCTGTAGCGCTACACAACTTTACACCTGAATGAACGCCAAACCTCAGTGGATATATAAAGGGAACCTTGAGGAGGAATTTCACAGTTACAGTGCAGAAGCAGAGGGAAAGGAATTAACCAGCTCTCCAGCCAAGCAAATCCTCTACTCACCATGCTTCCTCCTGCCATTCATTTCTCTCTCATTCCCCTTGCATGCATCCTAATGAAAAGCTGTTTGGCTTTTAAAAATGATGCCACAGAAATCCTTTATTCACATGTGGTTAAACCTGTTCCAGCACACCCCAGCAGCAACAGCACAATGAATCAAGCCAGAAATGGAGGCAGGCATTTCAGTAACGCTGGACTGGATCGGAACAGTAAGTGTGTTTTACTTGCATGAATTTGGTGTTCTTATTTGGTAGCATTAACTCACATTCCTGTTGAATTATTTCATTGCTAACTAACCTGAACCATATATGTTTTGCTAAACAATCTGGGAGCAATCCGCTGCATGTGTAGACTGGCATTCTTCCCTACAAAGTTAACATAACTAAAACAGTGATTTGATAATGTAGGCACAGGCTTTGGTTTTCCAACATTCCAAGAGAAAATGTTTCCAGGAATTAAAGTGTTGCTTCTTTGAAATGCAGAATGAGATGTTTTTTCATGAAGTGTTGTTCTAGATAGCTTAAATTCAGGTTGTGTTCTGTTTATTTCAAAACGTGTGCAGTTCTGATAGAGTGTATAAAGGTAAATAACCAAAGCACATATGGGAAATCACAAGGGGAAAAAAAAGAAGTTTTCTGAGGGGGAAAAAAAAAGGCTCACACCAATTTCTAAAAAATATCTAGTGAAATAAGTGAAGTTTGGAGATGATCTTTGAGAAAGAGCGATAAAACTAAACATTGGAGAATCATATTTTTCTGAAATAACTTCTTATTCACCGGATCAAAATGTAGGTTATTGTAGATTTCTGTGAAAGACCAGGGAAACTTTTATGAGTTTGGAGATTTAAAATAATGACAGTACAATAATACCTTGTATAAAAACTATTTTTCTTCCTTTCTGTTTGCTTAATTGACATACTTGTTGACCACTAGTTGGAGGGATTCAAATGTCTTTTCCTAACTTTTGCTTCACTCCTTTCACATGCTAGTAATTGGACTTTAAGAGAGACACAGAGAAAGAGTTCACAAGAAATCTTCTCCTCAACTCCATTCAAGCACTGCAAAGAGTTTCAACCTTTGAAAAATCAAAGCAAATATGACTGTTTATGTCTTTCTAAGAAAACCACAGTGTTTTTTAACTTACATGAAGATGTTTGCTTTTACATATACAAGAGCTATCTGATTATTATTAGATTACCAAGCAAGGCAGTGGGTATTCATTGTCAATGAACTGTCACTGCAAAAATGCCAAATTTCTATATACACAGGAACAAAAAGCTAGGCAGGTCAAAATCCTCTCGGCTGTTTCCAGGTGCATTCTTAAGGCAGCTGCAGGAAGGTGAGCTGAAGTTAGAATTAGACAGGCAGAGTATGCTGACTGGCCAGCTAGGTTACACTTTAATTTCAATCTCACACTCCATATCTGTACAGATGTGTATGTTTATACATTACATTTTTCCACAACTATCACATCCCTTTAGACTATATCTTTTACCTTATAAGTTCTAAAGTAACACTCCTAATTCAATATCTACTTCATATTAGCTTTCAATATCTTATGCGAGACCACTTCAATGTCCCTTATAATCTGTATTTTTTTTAATTTCAGCAGTCTGTATTTTGAAATATATATATATATATATATATATATATATATTTCTGGTTAACAAGGCTGGATTTTTTTCCCAAGCTTGTCACAGACAATTCTCCTCAATTTGAGATAACAAAGCAATGGAAAAGAAAACCCAAATATTTAAGACTAATTTTTGCTTTAATTACCTAAGGCATGTAACAAGAAACAATTAGAGAACATACTTATCAAATTCAAATGACTAAACAAAGTTTGCCATGACCAATATTCAGGAAACAAACACCGTGGTTCCTTTTGCAGTTGTAAATCAGACATGTTAGGCATTTTTCTGCCATAAAATTCATGGAAATGTAGCCAAGTTGTTATGGCAACCATACGTTCCTGATTTAGGAGCTTTTATATTCTTTAAATGTTGAGTTGTAGTGACATTTTGCATTTCAAGCATTTTAATATTTGTGTTTTTAAAAGATAGTTTGGGAATTTATGTTTAAAGTGTAGTTATTAAGTTTGAGATGCAAAAATGTCAGACATTGTACACATATGTATATACGATAATCTGCAGCTGAATTTTATAATTGAAACAAAATATTATGGATTTCATTGTACACAATATTCAAATTCTTTCCACATTTTTTCAATAGATTTTTTGAAAAACCTAATTAAAAGCACGTGTAGACATTAACTAATAGACCTGTGAGTGAAGAACATGAACATATACTCCCTGTTAGCTCGTTAAAGAATGAATATTCATACATAAAACTTAGAACTGCTTAATACTTATCAGGGGAGTAAAACTAAGAAAATGGGATTTTCAAATACTCCAGTAAGCAATTAGTTAATGTTACACATGAAAAAACAAATCAGGCTCAGTTTATTTTATCCCATAACTGATAATTTTCATGCAAGCTTTCTCTATAACCATCCAGGTGGATTTTTGCATTGTGAGAACAAAATGAGAGTTCACTTCCTATTGGCCAATTTGCTATCATTTGGACATTATTTTTTGCCAATGCAGATTACTTTTCTTTTTAAGTGTTTGCCTATGCCTCTCATGCATATATATATATATTTATATATTTTATTTATTTATTTTTTCTCCCCTGCTTCCTGCAGCTCGAGTTCAAGTAGGCTGCCGAGAACTGCGTTCCACCAAATACATCTCGGACGGCCAGTGCACCAGCATTAGCCCTCTGAAAGAGCTGGTGTGTGCTGGCGAGTGCTTGCCCCTGCCTGTGCTGCCTAACTGGATCGGAGGGGGCTACGGAACAAAGTACTGGAGCCGGAGGAGCTCCCAGGAGTGGAGGTGTGTCAATGACAAAACGCGTACCCAGCGAATCCAGCTGCAGTGCCAGGACGGCAGCACGCGCACCTACAAAATAACCGTGGTCACTGCCTGCAAGTGCAAGAGGTACACGCGGCAGCACAACGAGTCCAGTCACAACTTCGAGAGCCTGTCGCCTGCCAAGCCAGCCCAGCATCAGCGAGAGCGCAAGAGAGCTGGCAAACCCAGCAAGCACAGCATGAGTTAGAATCCAGACCTCCAAACTGGACTGACTAGGAACCATCTGCTTTACAGATTTGATTGCTTGGACGACTCGAGCCTGCCACTGCTATTTTCTTACATGAAAATATATGCTTTCTGCTTTGATCAAACTCAGCCAGCTGTCCTGAGTATCAGGAGCTTCTTGGGAGATAGATTTTTCAAGTTTTTCAAGATGTATGAGTATCCATGGATGCGATTTGCCTTTAAATTCCACGCATCCTGTAGTATTAATTCCCCATGGTTCTTGAAAGATGGGTGATACTATACCCATCATTGAATCTTCACTTTTTAACATGGAAAAGGGCTTCTCAGTAACCCTTCATTTCCCAAACCATCTTCTCCACCCCACACCCAACAAAACTTCTTCAAAATTGAAAATTTTTTTAAAGGGTTGTTGCCATGAATCTTCAGGTTAACAGTTCAGAAGGGTGTTTTTTTGGTAATCTTCATGGAAACAGTTTAGCTGCCAAGAGTGATCTCCCTTTGAAAGAGTGAAAGACCTTGTGACATTTCACTTCAAAAATAAGCCCTGTAGCTTTTTACAGTCTCATAGTATGAAATTATACCCTGCATGCTGACCCTTGCTTGGAATGGAATGCCAGAAATGCATGGCAGCAGCTAATAAGTAAAGCTGATTAACTATTTATTTGTCAATGTTATTATTTAATGAGCTTTCACAAGTGATTGTTTTCAAAATGTTAATTTTTTATGTTTCGAAGTTTTTTCATGTACCTAAATATTTTCCTGTATAATTTGTGGTTGATCTAGAAGTATGACAATACATATTGTAGATATGTAAAATAAATATTTTAGTCTCCTTGTTACATATATGTTTCATCATGAACTTTATCAATAGTATAGATCTTTAAAAATCAATAAGATGCTTTGTAAAGATGAAATAGGTAACAGTTTCCTATTTAATCTGTGCAATCAGAAGGTGACTTGACCTTCAATGAGTTTCTTTTAACAAAAATAAACACGGCTAAACGTTATTGTCTTTGCCTTGAACACGTGTAAAATGGTACAGAATAAGCACACAAACTACAGAAGAAGCACATCAGAATCATTAGTTTTTAAAAATATAAGGCACATTCAAGTTTTGATAGAAAAATCTACAGTAAGAAGAAAGAGAGAGGGAGACCATCTAGTTGGTAAATAAGATGCTTGAAAAAGTTGGATGATAACCCAGCAGTGAGTTGTAAGAAGAATATCATATTTATATATATCTGTGGATGCCAAATCTGCTGCCCATTATAATCACCTGGAGGAGATAGTGCGCAACCCAGTAACCAGGCTGCCATCCAAATTACATCAGAGTTTCTGAACATGGGACTCAGATATTAGCAGTTTTTAAAGTTTTTCAGGTTATTCTAATATGCAGTTAAGTCTGAGAAAGGAATTGTGAAAACAATCACTGCCATATGTTGGGAAACTGACTACTCTTGCATGGTCCTCAAACCAAAAACTAAAATGAAAGAAAACAACAAAGAAAACTAAAACAAGTTTTTCAGTGTTTTCAAGTTTGACATGTTGTTTATTAACCAATGTGATCAGTCTTGAACAAGATTATACAGTTAAATCACTGATTTGTCAATTTAATCATTGACTGATTCCATCACCCTAAGTGAAGAAAACCAAAGAGGCTTGATTATGTATCGGTAAGATCTAGATTTTCTTTTTTTGGATCCTGAGCGTGATGGAGTCCTTACTGCTTTTTTGTAGATTGTTCTTCTCTGTAACCACAAGTCTAAAAGTCACATGTGTATTACATAAACCATAGTAAGCTAAATAAAGGACATTAATGTTGTCCCTTGCCTGTGAAAGGGAGGAGAGCCTCAATGTACATGAGGACAAGAAAACATCTCTAAATTTTAAATATGCTAACTATTGTATCATTAAATTAAAATAATGATTCAGTGTCCACTATTGATTTATTTTCTAGTCTTACTAACTGGATCTTAAACTACATATAATATCATTATACATGAAACATTCATAATAATTACATCACAGGTAAAATATACGAAAAGTGTATTATTTCCTATGCCTACTTTACTTGCTCATCATCTCTCAATTTGGGATATTTAACATAACAGAGGACTTAAGACGATTTGGGCATTTCTTTCTTCTCAACATCATAGCACCCTCTATAGAAGGTCTTAGAGAGGATCTAAAAATTAGTGTGTCCTAAGGCCTGAAAAGGAATTGACCAGACAATAGCCTCACAATCAATAAGATTATGTTGTTGCCTTTTACTAATGAAACATTGAAACAACGGTTTTGGTGATAAAATATTAAAATCACCACTAAGTTGATTGGTAATAGTGTTTAGTAAGTGAATATACTAGAAAAAAATGAAATGGAATAAAGGAACCTTATAAATAAGATTAGTCTCTGCCAAGTCAAGAATTGGATCCATTTCTTATGGTCACATTCAACTTACTTATCCACTTCAGGCCATATTACATTGTGAGGCATTCATTGCATGGTATTTAACATCCAATGACAGGAAAAGGTCAGCAATCGATAAGACAAGCCTAAGATACAATCAGGCAGTCAGTGAAATGAAAATTTAACAGAAAATGCAGCTTTGTAGTTATTATTTTAAAATGCTAAAAAGTACTTCATCTTAATTGCTCATTATATTTCAGTTTTTGTTTTTTTACAGTTAATTCACATTTTCTAGTCTAATTAAACTCTGCATAATTGTATTCTTGTTTTAGTAACTATCATTTCAAAATGGTGATTGTGATAATTTTGGCAAAGCCTGACTTCTAGTTCACATCATAATATTTATCCATAAAAGACTTATCAAATTCATTTTGGCCAATATGAATAAGGAGCTTTTTTCAAGTAGCTTTACTGCTAGAAGATAGCTTGATAGAGAGATAGATAGGTAGATATATAGTTAGATATTGATGTTTATAGAGATATAGTTATTTTTATAACAAGAATGAAAGAAAAATTGATAGCACATATACAAATAAAGAATACATATAGTATGCTACACCTGTTAAATAAGGTCATACAGGCTTCATAAATGTCCATTTGCAAAAAATTAGTATTTTAACTACAAATCATTTGCATTTATTCACTAAATAAATAATAACCACTAATTGCAAATAACCACTAATTGACAAAACTCTGTTAGCCATGTTTATTTTACTGTATATTTTTTGAAAAACAATGAAAATTAGAGTATGTTTTTTATTAAAAAAGACTGAATCTTAATCCTTCCTGCCTTGTATAAACTTAGTAAGGTTTTGTCAGATGATCTTGCTGTCATTCAGCCCATGCTACTAGAATGACTTTTTTAAATGGTACAACCTGATCTATCTATTTTGTATCATATTTATTTTAATAGACTTTCAGTAGGTTAAACTCAGTAGTCATGAATGGAAAGAATAGTATTTAGCTTAAGCAAAGCCAGGAAACTTCCAAATTGCTGAGTAAATTAAAGCCTTTAAAAGTTTAAATTTAGTGTGTTGAAAAATTTTTTTTCAATCACCATGAAATGTAGGTATCAAAATATAATTCATTACATTTGGAATTAAAGTGTAGTTTGGATTAGACTTCACTCTTGAAAATGTTTTTTAGCACTAACGTGGCAATTCACGGCATACCATAAATTCAGCATTTATATATACTTTCTATAGTCACACAGTTCAAATGAAACATAAAATGCAAGGCAAAACTTTGATAAAATCCTTGTAGACACTCAGGAAAATGACTGAAGTCTACAGTGCTACAGCTTATTGTTAGACTGTCTCCTTCCCTCAAGGACAGATAGTGATGATTTGCACCTTGGTTTAATTCGAACCTATTAAATATAGCTCTATGATAAATTAAAATTAGTTTAGATTTGTGAACTGAGTATACATATGGCCACTAGAAATCCTTGTTACATCCACAAAGAGAGACCTACTAGAATAGATATGCCAATATATTGGTCTGTCCATTATTTCTAATTCCATAGTTAACATTTATGGTGTTTGGTGCCTTTGCCTGCATATTTTGCAAATCATCTCAAAGAACTACAGGGTAACAAGAACTCCAAAAATCCTAGTGGGAAGATGTTTCAACTTCCAGTTTCAAAAATTGATTAAAATGAATTAATGCCAAGCTGTGTAATTATTTCCAGTGCAAATCAGACTGAGTGATGATAGTTTATCATTTGCATTGCAGACCTGCTAAAGGATTTATTTTCTGTTACAAATGAAGACTGAAACAGCTTGGGAGATTTAAGAAGGAAATTAAATATCTTCTTTTGAATTTGAGTAACTGCAAACCAAGGGTTACCTTGTATTATTGATTTAATTTCTTAATGATGGGATTAGATGCATGAATCTGAGACAATGTCTAAAGTGAATGACATTGTCAGTGATATAGACATATTCAGCTGAAGTTCATTGTTCATAATACTAATTAAATGCCTGATAGGCTTAAAGATAAGTTACTATTAAAATATAACATCACCTTTTTCTTTCCCAGGTAGCTCTGTGGTAAAGAATCCATCTGCCAATGCAGGGGACACAAGAGATGCAGGTTTGATCCCTAGGCTGGGAAGATCCCTTGTAGTCAAAAATGGCAACTCACTCCAGTATTCTTACTTGGAAAATTCAATGGACAGAGACACCTGGTGGGCTACAGTCCACAGGGTTACAAAGAGTTGGACATGGTTGAGCACACAAACACACATCATCTTTTTCAGTAGGAATAAATTCATCCTAAAAAATTCATTGTCATTAAATTTGCACAAAATTTTTAATCTTTCATATTATAATATTGGTGAATTTTTGCAAAATGATCATTTAAATCTTTTTATTTATTGAAGTATTAGTTTAAATTTGCCTTTCAAAGACAGCCTAAAACATTGAACTCAATAACCAGGATGTTTTAAAAAAATCCTTTCCAATCTTTAATTAGCTTTACACTTCATATCTTTAATTAGCTTTACACTGCAAATAATCTTTAATTAGCTTTACACTGCATAGGAACCTGGAATGTCAGGTCCATGAATCAAGGCAAATTGGAAGTGGTCAAACAAGAGATGGCAAGAGTGAATGTAGACATTCTAGGAATCAGCGAATTGAAATGGACTGGAACGGGTGAATTTAACTCAGATGACCATTATATCTACTACTGCAGGCAGGAATCCCTCAGAAGAAATGGAGTGGCCATCATGGTCAACAGAAGAGTCCAAAATGCAGTACTTGGATGCAATCTCAAAAACGACAGAATAATCTCTGTTCGTTTCCAAGGCAAACCATTCAATATCACAGTAATCCAAGTCTATGCCCCAACCAGTAACACTGAAGAAGCTGAAGTTGAACGGTTCTATGAAGACCTACAAGACCTTTTAGAACTAACACCCAAAAAAGATGTCCTTTAATTATAGGGGACTGGAATGCAAAAGTAGGAAGTCAAGAAACACCTGGAGTAACAGGCAAATTTGGCCTTGGAATACAGAATGAACAAGGGCAAAGACTAATAGAGTTTTGCCAAGAAAATGCACTGATCATAACAAACACCCTCTTCCAACAACACAAGAGAAGACTCTACACATGGACATCACCAGATGGTCAACACAGAAATCAGATTGATTATATTCTTTGCAGCCAAAGATGGAGAAGGTCTATACAGTCAGCAAAAACAAGACCAGGAGCTGACTGTGGCTCAGACCATGAACTCCTTATTGCCAAATTCAGACTTAAATTGAAGAAAGTAGGGAAAACCACTAGACCATTCAGGTATGACCTAAATCAAATCCCTTATGATTATACAGTGGAAGTGAGAAATAGATTTAAAGGCCTAGATCTGATAGATAGAGTGCCTGATGAACTATGGAATGAGGTTCGTGACATTGTACAGGAGACAGGGATCAAGACCATTCCCATAGAAAAGAAATGCAAAAAAGCAAAATGGCTGTCTGGGAGGCCTTACAAATAGCTGTGAAAAGAAGAGAAGTGAAAAGCAAAGGAGAAAAGGAAAGATATAAACATCTGAATGCAGAGTTCCAAAGAATAGCAAGAAGAGATAAGAAAGGCTTCTTCAGCGATCCATGCAAAGAAATAGAGGAAAACAACAGAATGGGAAAGACTAGAGATCTCTTCAAGAAAATCAGAGATACCAAAGGAACATTTCATGCAAAGATGAGCTCGATAAAGGACAGAAATGGTATGGACCTAACAGAAGCAGAAGATATTAAGAAGAGATGGCAAGAATACACAGAAGAACTATACAAAAAAGATCTTCACTACCTAGATAATCACAATGGTGTGATCACTGACTTAGAGCTAGACATCCTGGGATGTGAAGTCAAGTGGGCCTTAGAAAGCATCACTACGAACAAAGCTAGTGGAGGTGATGGAATTACAGTTGAGCTATTCCAAATCCTGAAAGATGATGCTGTGAAAGTGCTGCACCCAATATGTCAGCAAATTTGGAAAACTCAGCAGTGGCCACAGGACTGGAAAAGGTCAGTTTTCATTCCAATCCCAAAGAAAGGCAATTCCAAGAATGCTCAAACTACTGCACAATTGCACTCATCTGACACGCTGGTAAAGTAATGCTCAAAATTCTCCAAGCCAGGCTTCAGCAATATGTGAACCATGAACTTCCTGATGTTCAAGCTGGTTCTGGAAAAGGCAGAGGAACCAGAGATCAAATTGCCAACATCCGCTGGATCATAGAAAAAGCAAGAGAGTTCCAGAAAAACATCTATTTCTGCTTTATTGACTATGCCAAAGCCTTTGACTGTGTGGATCACAATAAACTGTGGAAAATTCTAAAAGAGATGGGAATACCAGACCACCTGATCTGCCTCTTGAGAAATTTGTATGCAGATCAGGAAGCAACCGTTAGAACTGGACATGGAACAACAGACTGGTTCCAAATAGGAAAAGGAGTTCGTCAAGGCTGTATATTGTCACCCCGTTTATTTAACTTATATGCAGAGTACATCATGAGAAACGCTGGACTGTAAGAAACACAAGCTGGAATCAAGATTGCCGGGAGAAATATCAATCACCTCAGATATGCAGATGACACCACCCTTATGGCAGAAAGTGAAGAGGAACTCAAAAGCCTCTTGATGAAAGTGAAAGTGGAGAGTGAAAAAGTTGACTTAAAGCTCAACATTCAGAAAATGAAGATCATGGCATCCGGTCCCACCATTTCATGGGAAATAGATGGGGAGACAGTGGAAACAGTGTCAGACTTTATTTTTCTGGGCTCCAAAATCACTACAGATGGTGACTGCAGCCATGAAATTAAAAGACGCTTCCTTCTTGGAAGGAAAGTTATGACCAACCTAGATAGCATATTCAAAAGCAGAGACATTACTTTGCCAACAAGGTCCGTCTAGTCAAGGCTATGGTTTTTCCTGTGGTCATGTATGGATGCCAGAGTTGGACTGTGAAGAAGGCTGTGAGCCGAAGGATTGATGCTTTTGAACTGTGGTGTTGGAGAAGACTCTTGAGAGTCCCTTGGACTGCAAGGAGATCCAACCAGTCCATTCTGAAGGAGATCAGCCTTGGGATTTCTTTGGAAGGAATGATGCTAAAGCTGAAACTCCAGTACTTTGGCCACCTCATGCGAAGAGCTGACTCATTGGAAAAGACTCTGATGCTGGGAGGGATTGGGGGCAGGAGGAGAAGGGGACGACAGAGGATGAGATGGCTGGATGGCATCGCTGTCTCCATGGACGTGAGTCTGAGTGAACTCCGGGAGTTGGTGCCGGACAGGGAGGCCTGGCGTGCTGCGATTCATGAGGTCGCAAAGAGTTGGACACGACTGAGGGACTGATCTGATCTGATCTGACACTTCATATAGAATAGTTCACAATTTTTTACTTACTAAAGTTTTTGGTATACTTTTTTGCCTTGTTTCCTCTCTTACTTTTTCATATATGGTCTATACATTATAAAATATTTCTTTATGTTGTGTGTTTGTATTATTTCCTCAAGCTTAGAGAGTTAAACAACAGCTTTCTTATCACAAATTGTCTTATTGTAAACCAAAGACAAAATTTGCCAAATGCATTTAAAAATCCAGTGAAGAGTTACTATTTTGCCTTTTTATTGACACTAAGACACGATGAATTTTATTCACGATGTATACTAGTGAAGAAATATTTTGCATTTAGTCAATGACATAGCTTGACATTTTGAACAAATAATAAAAATATTTCAGTTCAACTTATCTGCTTTTGTCTTATGTAGCAATTTTATACAAATGACTGCCAGACATGTGAACTTGGGAAGAGAAGACCTGGAATATGGCTTAGAATGTGCTGCTACTAACTGGTTGGGTGAAATCACACTTATGTCTTAGGCTTTCTAAGGTTCATTTACTTTATCCGTAAAATAAGGGCATATAACTTGATAATGTCTGAAGTATCTTCCAGCCTAAAATATTCACTTTCTCTTATCCCAAACAACATAGCCATATTTTCAGTTCACACACATCTGCCACTAAAGAAGGCCGATTTGACGAGCACTATTCTTCAGTTCCCTGGTGACTCAGTCAGTAAAGAATCTGTCTGCAATTTAGGAGATCTGGGTTTAATCCCTAGGTCGGGAAGATCCCCTGGAGAAGGAAATGACAACCCACTCCAGTATTCTTGCCTGGGAAATCCCCTGGACAGAGCAGCCTGGTGGGCTTCCCCTCATGGGGTCGCAAGAGTAAGACAGGAACATGGGTTAGCAACTAAACCACTACCACCTATTCTTCAGTTCTGATGATGCTTCCAGGGCACTCCACTGTGAACTTTCAGATTAAGATTTTGGTCAGACTTGCTATGAAACTGGCATTTTCCATCTTCATCAATACCTCATCAAGGCATGCTATCAAAGATGAAATTGGAGATGCAACTCCAGGATTGCTGAGACTATAGTCTGTTACCAGGCACTTCCCATGGACCATTTCCAGTTTCCTGATAATTTCTCTATATTAGGTGAAGCCATTTATTGTTGGTGATGGCAAGAGTAAAGGAAAGAGCTATAGATGATGTTGGCAAACAAAATTTGTAGAGATTTGTGCAACTAGGACACTGAACATTGCTTATACCCAACATTTACATAAACGTTTTAAAGTAACTGTATACTTTTGAAATAATGCCATGGTAGTCAATTTGTTCTTGACAAGAGCCTGTAATGATAGGATGATCTACCTGGCAATACATGGTAAAGTCCTAGCAAAACCATCTCCAAAAATACAGAGAATTTTATGGATCACACCAGATGAGGCCAATCACGCTGACATTTTATCACTTAAATTGGTTTTCAGTCATTAACATACATTTGAGAGTAATAATTTAAAAAAAACTTGAATTGTATTTGTGTAAATGTATATTTTATTCTCATTTCTTAATTCACGAATGAGGGAAAAAATCCAAGAGAATGCCTTCAGCAGATGTTTGAGTTGGAGCAACCTCTTCCTTCCCCTTCCCTCCTTTTTTTATCATTCTGCTCTTTTGGAGTTAAGGCTTTTATGATTCAGTGATATTATTAAGCTAAAACAGGTGTGGTTCCTGGACATTCTGGGCTATATGAATTTTCCATTGTGTTTTATGATCTCTTTTATGACCTGTAGTAATGATAAGCATGTTCAAGGGGAAGATGACCACAATACCAGAGCCGCTCTATGTTGAGCTGAAATAAAGAGCTGGAAATGCTGGTGACAGGGAGCAGAGACTTGTGAGAACACACAGTCAGCTCTGCAGCGTACCTCTGGAATGACTTCTGAAAACCACAGTCTCTCAGGAGACTGTGGCAGGCTCTCTGCTGCCCAAAATAGGAACCTTCCAACACTGTGTAATTTCCAGGCTTTCAGAAGTTCTGCTGCTCTCTTCCCTGGTAAAAGCAACAAACAAACATGTAAACAAACAAATCCTCTCTCCAGCTCCTCCATAACTACCAACACCTCGTTAACCTTCTGTTGGTGGTTTTTGATTCCTCTCAGATACATACATCTCCGGAAGAGAAAACACATCAAGATAAGGCTTGGAAACTCACTAGGACCAGTAGGTTGACAGCGAAGCAAGGGAAAGGGAAATGGGACTACGAAAAAAAGCCATGCCTAAAAACGCTAGTTTCATATCTGCTCCCACATAGAGTAAAAAATACTCAACCAGAAATTGAAATATGTTATATGAATTTTCCTAATTCATCAATTACTACCAGTAGATTTAAAAAGCTTGCCTTTGATAAGCTTTTAAAAAGCTGTCCTTTTGTTGTGTTTGTTTAAAGTGGTCTATGGGCCATATGATGGGCTTCCTCAGTGACTCAGTGGTAAAGAATCCGCCTGCAATGCAGGAAACACGGGTTCTATCCCTGGGTCGGGAAGATGCCCTGAAGCAGGAAATGGAAACCCACTCCAGTATTCTTGTCTGGGAAATTCCATGGACAGAGGAGCCTGGCAGGCTAGAGCCCATGGCGTCACACAGAGTTGGACACACACACACACACACACACGAGGCACGATGGGCCATATTGAGTACTCAAATGGATCTCTCAGTTTAGAGTTATTTTTGCTTAGTTGTTAATTGTCTGACTCTTTTGTGACTCCATGGACTGTAGGCTGCCAGGCTCCTCTGTGCATGGAATTCTCTAGGCAAGAATACTGGAGTGGGAAGCCATTCCATTTTCCAGGGGATCTTTCCCATCCAGGGGTAGAACCTGAGTCTCCTGCATTGGCAGGTGGATTCTTTACCACTAAGCCACGAGGGATGTCCCAGTTTAGAGTCAGGAGAATTGAATTCCAATCCCCAGTGTACTACTTCTGAATGGCCTTGGGAAATGCAACTAAATTGTAGACTTCTGAGACCTGAGTTGACATCTCTGTACTTACTAGTTAGCATCCAAACGGAAACAGACAACTTATTCAGGATGAGTTAAGGAGGATTGTTTTACAAGGGGACTCATTTAAGAGAGTGGGTGGGGAATAGGGAAAGTACAGAGCCTACTGCAGGAGCCCAAGGCCAGCAACAGCAGCACTGCCGCAACCCCAGGCCCTAAGAAGCGGGAAAGATGGGGCTGGGGGGGGGCGACTGGAAGGTGGGGGCACACATGGAGAGGAGCTGTGGGCTGCGGGCAAGCCGAGCAGACCACCAGAAGGACCTGCCAAGTCAGGGGTCCAGGGGAACAATACCCCGTCACTCTCCTTTCTCCCTTATCCTTCTGATGGACCTTCTGCCAGGGCTCCCATGGGCTGACCCCATCAGAGGCCATGGGCTTGGGAGCTGACGCATATAATCTGTACAGGTGAGCCTTGGGGCAGAGGACAGGGTGGAAGAGTAGAGGATAGCTATGGGAAGTCAAAGCAATGATACAAATGAACTTACAAAACAGGAAGAGACTCACAGCCTGAGAGAACAAACATGGTTGCTGGGGGAAGGGTGAGGGGAAGGGAGAGTTTGGGATGGACATGTACACACTGCTGTATTTAAAATGGATAACTAAGGACTTACTGCATAGCACATTGAACTCTGCTCACTGTTACGTGGCAGCCTAGATGGGAGAGGAGTTTGGGGTAGAATGAATACATGTATATGTATGGCTGAGTCCCTTTGCTGTCTACCTGAAACTATCTCAACATTGTTAATTGCCTATACCCCCAGTAGAAAATACAAAGTTTAAATTAAATAAGATAAAAGAAAGTCAAACATACCTGCCTGGGCATCCTTTTCTTTACAACATCTGGAACAGTGTACTACATTTAGGGTGTGCTGAATTATTATACAATCTTTCTCTTTTTATACCATGTCTAAAATGTAGAGATTAAGTTGTAGGGATTAAGATCCAAAGTCTCTTCTAGCATTGATCTTCCCATTTCCAGCTTGAAATGAGAATCTAAAAGAGACTTTTGGGAGAAAGTCCAAGAGCAGGTGGGTTCTTTACCACTAGTACCACCTAGAAAGCCCCATGGATACAGTGGGGAATAGGAATTGCCTGTTTATTTTTGCTATTATTGCTGCTACCTGTTTTAATAATGACCATGTCATTAGACATGCAGTCATAGGTGAATGATTAATTACAAATCGGTTTCTATTTGGGTTTTTTTATGACAGCATTTCAAACTTTGAACTACTATATTCGTTGGAAAAAGGTGCTATCTATTCCATAAATCCATTTCATATTAACTGAGAACTGCTCACCAAATATGATCAGTTCAGTTCAGTTGCTCAGTTCTGTCTGACTCTTTGCGACCCCATGGACTGCAGTACTCCAGGCCTCCCTGTTCATCATCAACTCCTGGAGCTTACTCAAACTCAGGTCCATCAAGTCAGTGATGCCATCCAACCATCTCATCTGCTGTCCCTTCTCCTCCAGCCTTCAATCTTTCCCAGCATCAGGGTCTTTTCCAGTGAGTCAGTTCTTTGCATCAGGTTGCCAAAGTATTGGAGTTTCAGTTTCAGCATCAGTCCTTCCAATGAATTTTCAGGACTGATTTCCTTTAGGATTAACTGGTTGGATCTCCTTGCAGTCCAAGAGACTCTCAAGAGTCTTCTGCAATACCACAGTTAAAAAGCATCAATTCTTTGGCACTCAGCTTTCTATATAGTTCAACTCTCACATCCATACATGACTACTGGAAAAACCATAGCTTTAACTAGATGGACTTTTGTTGGCAAAGTAATGTCTCTGCTTTTTAATATGTTGTCTAGGTTGGTCATAGCTTTTCTTCCAGGAAGTGAGCATCTTTTAACTACATGGCTGCAGCCACCAGCTGCAGGGATTTTGGAGCCCAAGGAAATAGCCTCTCACTGTTTCCATTGTTTCCCCATCTATTTGGCATGAAGTAATGGGACCAGATTCCATGATCTTAGTTTTCTGAATGTTGAGTTTTAAGCCAGCTTTTTCACTCTCCTCTTTCACTTTCATTAAGAGGCTCTTTAGTTCTTCTTTGCTTTCTGCCACAAGGGTGGTGTCATCTGCATATCTGAAATTATTGATATTTCTCCCAGCAATCTTGATTCCAGCATGTGCTTCATCCAGCCCAGCATTTCGCATGATGTAACTCTGCATATAAGTTAAATAAGCAGAGTTACAATATACAGCCTTGATGTACTATTTTCCTGATTTGGAACCAGTCTGTAGCGCCATGTCTAGTTCTAACTGTTGCTTCCTGACCTGCATACAGATTTCTCAAGAGGCAGGTCAGGTGCTCTGGTATTCCCATCTCTTTCAGAATTTTACACAGTTTGTTGTGATCCACACAGTCAAAGGCTTTGGCATAGTCAGTAAAGCAGAAATAGATGTTTTTCTGAAACTCTCTTGCTTTTTTGATGATCTGATGGTTGTTGGCAGTTTGATCTCTGGTTCCTCTCCCCTTTCTAAATCCAGCTTGAACATCTGGAAGTTCACGGTTCACATACTGTTGAAGCCTGGCTTAGAGAATTTTGAGCATTACTTTCCTAGTGGGTGAGATTAGTGCAATTGTGCAGTAGTTTGAACATTCTTTGACATTGCTTTTCTTTGGGATTGGAATGAAAACTGACCTTTTCCAGTCCTGTGGCCATAGCTGAATTTTCCAAATCTACTGGCATATTGAGTGCAGCACTTTCACAACATCAATCTTTTAGGATTTGAAATAGCTCTACTGGAATTCCATCACCTCCACTAGCTTTGTTCATAGTGATGTTTCCTAAGGCCCATTTGATTTCGCATTCCAGGATGTCTGGCTCTAGATGACTAATCACACCATATTGGTTATCTGGGTCATTAAGATCTTTTGTTATAGTTCTTCTGTGTATTCTTACCACCTCTTAATATCTTGTGCTTCTATTAGGTCCATACCATTTCTGTCGTTTATCGTGCCTATTTTGCATGAAATGTTCCGTTTGTATCTCTAATTTTCTTGAAGAGATCTCTAGTCTTTCCCATTCTATTGTTTTCCTCTATTTCTTTGCATTGATCACTGAGGAAGACTTTCTTAACCCTCCTTGCTTTGGAACTCTGCATTTAAAGGGTATATCTTTCCTTTTCTCCTTTGCCTTTAGCTTCTCTTCTTTTCTCAGCTCAGACAACCATTTTACCTTTCTGCATTTCTTTTTCTTGGGGATGGTCATGATCCCTGCCTCCAGTACAATGTCATGAATCTCTGTCCATAGTTCTTCAGGCACTCTGTCTATCAGATCTAATCCCTTGAATCTATTTGTCACTTCCATCGTATAATCATAAGAAATTTGATTTAGGTCATACCTTAATGGTCTAGTGGTTTTCTCTACTTTCTTTAATTTAAGTCTGAATTTGGCAATAAGGAGTTCATGATCTGAGCCACAGTCAGCTCCCAGTCTTGTTTTGGCTGACTGTATAGAGCTTCTCCATCTTTGGCTGCAAAGAATGTAATCAATCTAATTTTGTCATTGACCATCTGGTGATGTCCATGTGTAGAGTCTCCTCTTGTGTTGTTGGAAGAGGGTGTTTGCTATGACCAGTGCATTCTCTTGACAAAACTCTATTAGCCTTTGCCCTGCTTCATTCTGTACTCCAAGGCCAAATTTACCTGTTACTCCAGGTGTCTCTTGACTTCCTACTTTAGCATTCCAGTCCCCTATAATGAAAAGGACATCTTTTTTGGGTGTTAGTTCTAGAAGGTCTTGTAGGTCTTCATAGAACTGTTCAGCTTCTTTGGCATTACTGGTCAGGGCATAGACTTAATATGATAATTCTCACCAAAAGGTGTTATCTAGAATATAAATGTATATCCTAAGTTAAGCAAATTCTTCAACCTTAGAAAAGAAAGTGTTTGAATGTGGCAGTGTTTAAGCTTGGCTGCCCTTGTAATCCGTGATGAAAATAAAGCTTCAGAGTTGAAAGCTTAAGACTGAAGGTCTGTGGATTGAAAGGAAGGTATCTACCTACTCCCACATGATTTCAAAACATGTAACTCTTACCCGTTCACATTGCACTCTCCAGCAGTCATCAGTATAACCCACGAACCACCTAAAGTTGCAGAAGGACATCATCATGGTTCCATATGCAGCTGGTCTCCTCACTTGGGACAGTGATAACCATATCACAGTTTCACATAGTGGGACCGATCCAGGGAATGATGACAGCAGGATGCCAAGCCATTTTAAATACACATCAAAGCCAATTTAGAAACTTGGCTTCAGTGTGGTATGATGGGAAATGAAGCACTTGGCTTTCAGAATTTCAAAGCCTCACATTAAGAGGAAAGCACTACACAGATAAAAGACGATGAGAAAGAATGAACAGCTGTGCCAGGCTTTGCTTAGCGGTTACACTGCTGAGAACAGCCTTTAGATGTACAAAGGATAAGAAGCACTGCCAACTTCGCAATTTCTTTTTCACCTATGTCTGAATGCATAGAAATAACATCTGTAACTGGAATAGTTCCCTTTCCCCCTTACTCTACTCCCTTACACTTGAACACCCATATGTTGCACTTAATCCACGAATGGTAATATTACTTGATCTAAGCAAAGGTTTTAGAATGTTGGGATCCTAGAAATGAGAATACAGAAAAAGATTATCTGAGGAATCCATTCAAAATTCACTGTATTTTCTTTCATATGCTGGTGGATAGTATTGCAGAGTAATCAAGAGTATAGATATTGGAGCCCAAATACATGGGTTTGAATCCTGATCTTGCCCTTACTTGTGGACTACTTTGAGCAATACATGCCTCAATTTCCTCATCTGTAAAATGGGATAATTATTTATAATTTCAAGAATTCCTCAATGTGTGGGCTTATAGTGTTAGTTGCTACTGCTATTACTGTTGTTACTATCATGTTTCTTAAGTGGAGACCAGCTAGTTAGGTGGAGGAGAATTCAGGCTTGGCTAAGGACTTCATCTTCCCCAAGTCCTTGGTCAAGAAAGTAGACCATGAGTTGGTCAGAGGGAAGCAGACAAAGAAGCAAGAGTTAGCAAGGTGGGGGATGCAAGGTGGAGGGCAGACACATCTTAGAAAGATATTCTGGACTGATCTTAGTTAATTTTAAATAAAAAAAATAGCTTTGACCCAGAGGGATGGAATGGGGAGGGAGGAGGGAGGAGGGTTCAGGATGGGGAACACATGTATACCTGTGGCAGATTCATTTTGATATTTGGCAAAACTAATACAGTTATGTAAAGTTTAAAAATTAAATAAAATAAAAAAAATAGCTTTGGCATCTTGGTAGTTTTCAAAGAGTTTCTCTCTGTCACTCATGTTAATGAGTAAAGTGTTAATGCCTTTACTCATTTCTTTTTGAATCACCCTTGGTTTGCTTTCTTGGCTATGCTGTCATTTCTCACCCATTTCATATATTTGTGTGACACAAAAACTGATGTAGGAAACATTTTCGCATTTATCCTCCTTTTGGCTCTATGCTCAGTCTTGACTGCTGCTAAATTTGCTTGCAAGAGTTCTCAGTCACTAAGTCTTGTCCGACTCTTTGCAACCCCATGGACTGTAGTCTGCCAGGCTTCTCTGTCCGTGTGATTTTCCAGGCAAGAATACTGGAATGAGTTGCCATTTCCTCCTCCCAGGATAGAACCCATGTCTCCTGCATCAGCAGGTGAATTCTTTACCACAGAACCACCTGGTGAATTTGCTTACTTTTCCAATATGTCACTTCAGGGTTCATGCTTTCATTCATTTCTTCAGTAAAAGGAGAAGAGCAGTTTTTCTTTTGCTTTCTTCCTCCTTTCTCGTTGGGCTTCCCTTGTGGCTCAGCTAGTAAAGAATCTGCCTGCAATGCTGGAGACCTGTGTTTGATCCCTGGGTTGGGAGGATCCTCTGGAGAAGGAAATGGCAACCCACTCCAGTATTCTGGCCTAGAGAATTCCATGGACTGTCCATGGGGTCGCAAAGAGTCGGACACGAATGAGTGACTTTCATTTTCAGGTTTTATTTCTCATAATTCCAATGAAATACGTCAATCCACTCCTAAATGTCCAAGTTATTGTTTTTTCTTTATATAACTTATGTTAACTGATGGCTTAAAGTCATTCTCTAAATTTTTGAACATGTTTCCACAAGAAAAAAAGATTTTGGGAAACTTTCCTCCAAAATACATTTATTTATTTACATGTATACTCTATTAATATATTCTGTATATTATTAATATTTAAAAACAGAAATAGAATAAAATGAGATAAAATTGAAATGCAGATTTTCTTCCTGTGGTCCAATGGATCAGTAAAGCTTAAATTATAATAATAATACAAAAGATATTATATAAAAATATAATATTTATAAAATATAGAAAGACATAATAATACACAAACAAAGTAAGTGGACTTGACTATATTCTCTGAAGATAATAAATGCCATATAAGTTTTGAAAACTTGCACAGGATTTTATACTGTTTATTTAAGCATTTCTCAGTCCTATATTACTCCCTTTTAAATGCTCTGTGTTATCAGTAATTGTGTATTACAAATTATAGTCTCTTTTGAGATTACAAGTTGATTAATCATTGCCTTATTTACTAAATTCTTTGTCATATATATTTTCTTCTATATGCCAAGATGGTTTAGTAGGGGGAAATCTGGAAGACAATAACATAAGTGGAAATAAAATATTTAACACCATTATAAAAATCAATGGCAAAATTCCAGGAAAACATGCCTGCTGTATCTGGAAGTATATTTTATCCTTGACCTCACAAGAAGATATTTAGAAGAAGTATAAATAAAGATTTTGTTGCTAAAGATTCTTTCAACATAGTTCACTGGCATTAAAAAGTGATGTAACTTTCTTATGCCAGGATAACCTTAATATACTTGGCAAATTTGTTTTATATCCTTTAGGAACGTTATATTTCTAATTAATGCCTGCATTTAATATGGATATTGACTTTTCATTTGTGTCTTTTATTAATAATAGAAAAGGAAAGCTCATTAGAAACATTAAAGTTTTCATTTCTAAAGATGAAAAAACTTTCTTTTAGTATTTTATGCTAGAAACTAGTTATGACTTGGTAATGTTGAAATAGTAGTTAGCTATCCATCCCTCTTTTCTGTTTAGTATTTGCTTTTCATAGGTGAAATTACTGTCACACACAAGTTAAAGCGGCTTTGGTTAGTCAGTTGTTTCTATTACAACATGCATATGTGCTCAGTCGCTCAGTTGTGTCTGACTCTTTGTGACCTCAACGACTGTAGCCTGCCAGGCTCCTCTGTCCATGGAACTTTTCAGGCAAAAATACTGGAGTGGGTTGACATTTCCTCCTCCAGGGGATCTTCTTGACCCAGAGGATGAACCTCTGTCTCCTGCATTGGCAGGCAGATTCTTTACCACTGAGCCACCAGGGAACCCAGCTATTACAACAGCAGAACATAAATCCTGGATTAACAATCAAACTCTTTCATCACTGGGTGCTGATCTAGTCTGTTGACTTCATAATCTGAAATGCCTAATTGCCTACATCATTGCTCTAGGTTTTGTTTACATCATTTTTTTTCTTTAATTAGATTGAAATTTCTTGGAGAGGTAAACTATGTTTTTTACCAACGGCCTGCCAATGCAGGAGACATAAGAGAAGCAATAAGGAGACACGATTCCATCTCTGGGTCAGGAAGATCCCTTGAAGGAGAGCATGGCAACCCACTCCAGTATTCTTGCCTGGAGAATCCCATGGACAGAGGAGCCTGGTGGGCTACAGTTCACAGGGTCACAGAGTTGGATATGACTGAAGTGACTTAGCATGCGTGCATAGATAGCTCTTACATAATAGCTTGATACCCTCTTAATGAAGAAAAATTCATCTTGCTTTTTCAAAGCAGAGCATTTCTTTGTGGGTGAGGGAGCTGGGATTGACTGTTGCTATGAGACAGGTGTTGAGACCCTTACATATCAAGATGGACAGAAGTGCTGCCTGTTATTCTTCCTACCATGGCTTGTGTCTCCAAGCCATGGCAAGGCGGCATGGATGATGGTGGGTCTTGCACAATCTCTGATTCCCTGATGCCTAAGATCCTGTTGTAGCAGATGAGTGCTAATAGACAGTTGTAAAGCAATTAATAGAAAAATGAAAAGTGTTGGTGAGGCTGTCTAGAAGAGGCATTTCAATACAAAGCGTGAATCCAGCTTTCCTCGGGGATTTTTAGGAAGTTTGTTTCATGTAGAAGGTGTTTTTGCTCATGTTTCTTATTTTTTTCTGACTTCTTTTTCAGATTAATTATTTCAACTCAATGTCACATTCTCAGTTCTTTACTGTATTTCTTGATTCTGTAATTCAGTCCTTTAGGGAGATGAAATCAGTATCCCAAGCAGGTTTATTAAGCTCAGAGAGATGACTAGTTAGTGTACACACTCTGCCTCTGACACAAAGAATCACTGTCTGATGAAACAGAAAAATCGTAAGAATGTGAATGAAACAAAGTAGGTTTTTGTTCAAATCTAACTGATGCCTGCTCTCTTTGATATAACTTTATTTTACATCAAAATGGAGTTTGTTGAGTCAGGTAGTTATATTTTGATTGCTTTATTTCTCCGTGCTTGGGCCTAAGCTTGTTTTAAGGATGTTCATAGTAAAAACTGTTTTCAAAACTATCAAAAAAAGTGTCAATATTAACATACTCTTTTCACTTAATGAAAACTTGAGAGAGCTGAAAGCCCCTCATTTTACTTCTACTTCCTACAATCTGTTATTTCTTGAAAAAGTTGTCTTTTCCCACTATAGCCCAGTTGGTAAAGAATCTTCCTGCAATGTGGGAGACCTCGGCTTGATCCCTGGGTTGGGAAGATCCCCTGGAGGAGGGCATGGCAACCCACTCCAGTATTCTTGCCTGGAGAATTCCCACTGATAGAGAATTCTGGCGGTCTGCAGTCCCTGGGGTCACAGAGTCAGACAGGACTGAGTGACTAAGCACACACACCCTACAGATAAGACCTGAAGTTTAATAAGCCTTAGCAATGGCCTAAGATGAGTAAGTAGTTTACTCTTATGCAAGATCTAAATTTCTGGAAAGACAAAACATGGCGTGTAAATTGTGTTAAAGTAAGATTCACTGGAGAGAAGGAGTTCAGTGGTGGAGTCTCAATCCCACATCTGAACTATAAGACATTGTAAAAAAGCCGTTTGGGGGCCAGTGGTTTGTCCTGAGACCTCATTTCTCTGACTGAAGTAAGAAGAGTTGTTGATTTTTCAGTTTGTTTAGTTTTTTACTTGTTAGCACAGAGTGTGACTTCTAAGCTCTTTATTTGCTGAACTTCAGTCCTTCTTTTTAGACTTTCTCTACTTCTAAATTGAATTAGCCTCATATCTACTGACAAGTTGCTTGGGCTGTGGCATGCGTGTGTGCATGCGCACTCAGTTGCTGCAGACATGTCTGACTCTGTGTGACCCCATGGGAGGTAGCCCCCCAGGCTCCTCTGTCCATGGGATTCTCCAAGCCAGAATACTGGAGTCGGTTGCCATTTCCTCCTCCAGGCTATCTTCCCAACCCAGGGATCAAACCCATGTCTCCTGTGTCTCCTGCATTGGCAGGTGGATCTTGCACCACACCATTATGCATGCTGCTGCTGCTGCTAAGTCGCAGCAGTCATGTCCGACCCTGTGCAACCCCATAGACGGCAGCCCAACAGGCTCCTCTCTCCCTGGGATTCTCCAGGCAAGAACACTGGAGTGGGTTGCCATTTCCTTCTCCAATGCATGAAAGTGAAAAGTGAAAGTGAAGTCGCTCAGTTATGTCCCACTCTTAGCGACCCCAAGGACTGTAGCCTTCCAGGCTCCTCCGCCCATGGGATTCTCCAGACAAGAGCACTGGATTGGGTTGCCATTGCCTTCTCCAATACGCATATCTTCATCCAAATCCAGTTTTTGTCCCAGACCTTGGAACACTGCAGTGATTCAGCCTCCTCAGAATATTTGCAATTATTAGTAGAAACATATTAAATGTTGAATTGAATTTCTCTCCATCTTCATTGTATTTACAATAAAGTACTTATTCTTTAGATGAAAGGCTTAAATCCTTATTATTCTTCCACATGGTTTTATTTTTTAGATGCATTTGGTAAAAACGTATAAACAAATAAAAAGTCCCTGCTAAAAACCACTGAACCTCAGAACTGATTTTAATCAGACCATATAAAAAAGAGAGCAATCTCAGCTGAAAGATAAAATCTGAACAGTTTTACATAATGACAAAAATAATTTGTTCTATTTAAGTAATGAAAAGAAAAAAAGCATTTTTGGGAGTAGTCACAGAAAAAACATGAGTTTTACCAATAAAATAAATATTTCAGTCTGTTCTTAGCAAGGCACATTATTTTATATAAATAATCATTTATCACAAAGTTTTAAAGAAGAAAACGAAGAATATGTCCACTTATGCCACCTAATATGATTTCTTTAGGCCTCTTTGTCCTTAATTATATAAAGAGGAGTTGGGAAAGTTGAGACTAAAATGCCTTTCTCTGCTAAACTATCTGAACTCAATATGTTGTCAGATGGTTAATAGCATCATTATTTTGATACTGTTTATTCCATTGAGTTAGCCATTTGTCCTAGAAAATAGCATTCAATGAAGAGGTATTTTTTGGTCAGGTGGTTTTTGGTAAAATCATGAAGTGGGCCAGCAAACTGTTTTGGCTTCTTATAAACCTGAAGATTGATGAAATGATAATAGTCATGTAGATGCTTCTAACATACATCAATTTAATTTATTCAGCCAAGACTTCTTGAATACCTACATGGTGCTAAGCACTGTGACATGTGCAGGAGATAACATGGTGAACAAACCAAATATTATTTCTCATTTACACACTGACGGTAAAAGTGGAAATTAGTTTAAATGCTTTGGAAAACTGTCTGCCACATCTAATGAAACTGAATATATGTATGCCCTGCTGCTGCTGCTAAGTCACTTCAGTCATGTCCGACTCTGTGTGACCCCATAGACGGCAGCCCAAAAGGCTCCTCTCTCCCTGGGATTCTCTAGGCGAGAATATTGGAGTGGGTTGCCCTTTCTTTCTCCAATGCACGAAAGTGAAAAGTGAAAGTGAAGTCGCTCATTCGTGTCTGACTCTTAGTGACCCCATGGACTGCAGCCCACCAGGCTCCTCCGTCCATGGGATTTTCCAGCCAAGAGTACTGGAGTGGGGTCCCATTGCCTTCTCCACAAATCATGCTACTACATATATACACCATAGAGATAAGTACGCATGTTTACCAAGGATTTATACTTTTTGTGAATGTATATTTAGAACAGTATTATTTGGAATAGTTCCAACTAGAAATTGAAAAGGCAAATCAGGAATAGAATGGATAAACAAGTAAGGCCAGAGAGCAATAAGAGTGATCTACAACTATACACAACAATACAAATTTCATAAACATTGTATTGGACAAAAGAAGTCAGACACGTACTTGTTACATACTATATAATTCCATTTATAGAAAGTTCAAGAAAAGCAAAAGAAATCACAGTTTTTGGAGTCAGGAAACGTTTCCTTTTAGAATATAACAACCTAGAACTCTTGAGAGTCCGTTGGACTGCAAGGAGATCCAACCAGTCCATTCTGAAGGAGATCAGCCCTGGGATTTCTTTGGAAGGAATGATGCTAAAGCTGAAACTCCAGTACTTTGGCCACCTCATGCGAAGAGCTGACTCATTGGAAAAGACTCTGATGCTGGGAGGGATTGGGGGCAAGAGGAGAAGGGGACGACAGAGGATGAGATGGCTGGATGGCATCACTGACTCGATGGACGTGAGTCTGAGTGAACTCTGGGAGTTGGTGACGGACAGAGAGGCCTGGTGTGCTGCGATTCATGGGGTCACAAAGAGTTGGACACGACTGAGTGACTGAACTGAACTGAACTGAGAACACAGTATCAGAGTCTTCTGGGGTGTTGCTGCTCCTCTGCTTCTTAATCTGAAAACTTGCTATACGGTTGTGTCCAATTGGTGAACATTCATTGACCTCTACACTAAGGATATGTGAACTTTCCTGCACAAATATTATAATTTAATAAAAAGTTATCTCCCTCCCAGGAAAAATGACCATGGGTAGTTTACAGTTTAGAATGGGAGACAAATAAGCAAACCAGAAAATAGATGAATGGCAGATGCTTTACCATCTGAGCCACCAGGGAAGCCCCAAAGGAAATTAAGAGTATAGCAAAGATTAGCCAAGTATCTCCAATGGAGGAGGCACTCTGAAAAAAAGGATCCCTTGTTTGATAAACATAGTCACCATATGCAGAAGAGATGGCTGTTCAGAAATGCCATTTGCCTTCCAGTGTTCTGGGTACTTATTGAAAAGCAGGCACTCCTTTCTAGTGGAGGGTGTTGTAGACTGATCAGTTGATCATTGTGACTTTTTGGTGATGCACAATTATGCATTGTTCCTTTAATAGTCTTGCTTTAACCACTATAATTATTCTACCCAACATACCTACCATTGCACTCCCTTATTCCACTAGCATCTGTTCTCTTTTATAATTCCCCCACCCCCAAGGAGATACTGTGTGCATTTGAGGAATTATGATGGGACTGGTGACATTAAGAACATCTGGGAAACTGGTACTCTGGCTGTGTTGTGGACAGACATAATTTAGACCTATTAATTAATTAATTTTTATTAGCTGAGATCCAGATAGTACATGAATCTTTTTTTTTTTCAATCTCCAAAAGAACTTTTCCCCCGTGGTTATATTCTTAAGGCATCTCAGAAATTTTTTACATACATTTAATAATGAGAGTTAGAACTGTCACCTAAACTGCCCCACTGTATTATAGTAAATCACTATTTATAGATCAAACTCTAAATTAAATTCTACTTCAGTCCAACTTAGCCACTAGTCGAAGGAATCTGAATTATGCCAATCTGTCTGTGAAATGGTATTCTAGGATATGAACACAAGTCAATAAGTACACTTTTGATCATCACTTTTTCCTGTAATAATTTGTGAGCAAAAACAATCCATTTTTATAATTATAGCAATTTAAAAAGTAGAAAATGTGTTTAAAATATGTAATGTGTTACATATGCTGTTAATGTGTAACAGCATAGACTAAACAACCTCTAAGAAACATGGTCCTCATTGATTAGAAAAAGATTCATCACTACTTACTCTCTATTACCAGTTTCTTGGCCTAGTTACCAGACCCCTACATGTTGTTAACTGTCAGGTTACATCATCTGCTGGAGAATCAACTCATCTTGACAAACTGAATTCTCCATCTGGTAAGGAGACAGCAATTTGAATTCTCCTTTGTAAAAAGCTATTTTCAAAAAAAAAAAAGCTATTTTCGGTTGAAAGTGAAAGTCACTCAGTCATGTCTGACTTTTTGGGAGCCCATGTACTATACAGTCCATGGAATTCTTCAGGCCAGAATACTGGAGTGGGTAGCTTTTCCCTTCTCCAGGGGATCTTCCCAACCCAGGGATTGAACCCAGGTCTCCTGCATTGCAGGCAGATTCTTCCTGCGAGAGAACCCAGGTCTCCCACATTGCAGGCAGATTCTTTACCAGCTGAGCCACTAGGAAAGCCCAAGAATACTGGCGTGGGTAGCCTATCCCTTTTCCAGCAGATCTTCCCAACCCAGTAACCAAACCAGGGTCTCCTGCATTGCAGGCAGATTCTTTACCAATTGAGCTATCAGGGAATCCTGGTATTTTAAGTTAACTCTTGATTATTCAGAGTTTAATTATTCAGTTCTCTTTACTCAGGACTTTGCCCTTCATCCCCTACTCCTTGCCTTTTGGTCAATTAATTTCTCATCAGTTGACCCACCAGAAGATGGGCAAGGTGAGAGAAGGAACTTATATGGTTAGTTGAGCAAGTCGATATAAAACTCTGGGCCCTCAGTTTTCTTACTCTATAAATCTTGCAGAGATAATATTCAAGTGTTTTAGAAAAGTGTTATACTGGGGACTTTCCTAGTTGCACAGTCACTCAGGCTGCACAATCCTAATGCAGGGGGCCTGGATTCAGTCCCTGGATGCCTGGCCAGGGGACTCGATCCCACATGTTGCAACTAAAAAACAAACCAAAATATCCTTCTTGCCACAACAAGGAAGATCTCGTGTGCGGCAACTAAGACCTGGTGCAGTCACATAAGTAAATAAATCAATAAACCTTAAAAAAATAAAAGTGCTTACTATATTGGAGAGTGAGAAAAAATTACACCTATGTTTCAAGTCTTGGGAAAGCACACTTAATCAGATTTGAAATGTGATTATTTTCTAATACTCAAATATGTGATGCAACTTCTAAAAGAAATATAATGATTTTTTGAATGGTTCAATTTAAATTTTCATTCTGTAACCTCTTTAGTTTGTGTAGAAAGTTATTTCTTGGGTTATATATTTGGAAAAAAAGGTGTGATTAGCCCAAAGAAAGACATATGCTTAAGAATGGATGTATTTATGTTCAAACATAGTGGTTATTTTTGATTTTTATTGAATGTGGAATTACAATCTTCAGAAAAATAGGACTTTTAATAAAAAAGATGTTCATTATTCATATGCATTGAAAACAAATATGCATATACATAAACACAGGAGTGAAATTGCAAGAATTCAGCATAAGCTCTAGTTTTTTAAATCTTCTATAAAGATGGAAATTGGGGAAAATTTTTCCTGAATTAAACCAAATCAACATTTGGGTAAATACTTCAAAATTTTAATTGAGCATACATATTCTTCATTCCATGAATTCTTGATTCATTCTTCCCCCAGGTATTTCTTAAACATCCAGGATATACCAGGCCCTGTTCTGGCTGTAGAGACAAAGTCCTTATTCACACAGCTTTTACTCCAGGACAAAATGACTAAGGAGCAACATTATGGAACAAACGGAAAGGATCATCAGTGAAGAATAGAGGACAAAAATTGCCTTGCTGATTAACTGCCAAACTTCCAGCATTTCTGTGGGTGGCAGGTTGATTGCCTAGACAGGTATAAATCAAGCGTTTTCTTCAGTTACATGCTTTGTCTTCTTACTGATAAAAAGTGCTTAGGGGGACACAAGTTGGTACTGGTCAGAACCCCTCAAACACCACCAGTGTTTTTCTCAAAAGCATGGGCAGGTTTGAAAACAGAAGGTCACCACTCCTTAACATGGCTTTAAATAAAATAAAATACAGAATTTATTATGGATAAAGCATTGTGTTAGGCACAGAAAGGAATGTAACAAGAGCATAAGGCAGGGAGGAACTTTTCCTTCTAGTCAAGTGCAATTTAGCAGGAGATGATAGACCCATCAACAGTGTTAGCAGAGAAATTTCTTAAGAGTTCATGATAAACTTTCACATATATAGTTCACATAAATTTTATTCTAAAAACAACTCTGTGAGGTGGGATGGGAAAATGATATTATTATGTTTAGTTTATAGAGGAAAAAAACTGAACTCAGCAAAAATGAATGATTTGTTTAAAATAAAAATCACAGTCAATAGATAGAGCAAAACTTAATTTGATTTTTCTCATTTATGTTTTCCACCACATCTTGCTTTTTCACATAAGAATGTTAATCATATATGTAGATCCTCATTCATTCATTTATTTATTAAACATATCTATTTTCCAGCTACTGTGAAAAATCCTGGAAATACAAAAATGGACTATTGTCTGCTCTCAAGGTGTTCCCACACATTTGAATAACACTCTGTCTCTTACATAACAGTTCTCAGAAAAATGATACAATCGTCACTACAGCTGCTGCTGCTAAGTCGCTTCAGTCGTGTCGGACTCTGTGCAACCCCATAGACGGCAGCCCACCAGGCTCCCCCGTCTCTGAGAGTGGGATTCTCCAGGCAAGAACACTGGAGTGGGTTGCCATTTCTCTCTCCAATGCAGATACTGCAACATATCATTATTAGTTCTATTTTGCACGTAGAGGAATTTAATAACTCAGCTAAAATCATAAAGATAGTAGAGGCCTGAGAAGGCTTAGTCGTTACTTAAGTATTAAAAAATAAGTGCAGAACAATAGAACATTAGGTCTAAACTTTGTTAGATATGAATCGCCATCATTAAACAAATTCTGAGCGTCCACTTACCCTAAGCCTCTTATCCTCATCCATCAGAGGGCAGACAGAATGAAAACCACAGTCAGAGAAAACTAAGCACTTGGACCACAGCCTTGTCTAACTCAATGAAACCATGAGTCACGCCGTAGAGCCAAAGGGCCATCCAAGATGGACAGGTCATGATGGAGAGTTCTGACAAAACGTGTTCCACTGGAGAAGGGAATGACAAACCACTTCAGTATTCTGGGCTTGAGAACCCCATGAACAGTATGAAAAGGCAAAAATGTAGGATACTGAAAAATGAACTCCCCAGGTCAGTAGGTGCCCAATATGCTATTGGAGAAGAGTGGAGAAATAACTCCAGAAAGAATGAAGAGACAGAACCAAAGCAAAAACAGTGTCCAGTTGTGGATATGACTCGTGATGGAAGTAAAGTCTGATGCTGGAAAGAGCAATATTGCATAGGAACCTGGAATGTTAGGTCCATGAATCAAGGCAAATTGGAAGTGGTCAAACAGGAGATGGAAAAAGTGAACATCAACATTTTAGGAATCAGTGAACTAAAAAGGACTGGAATGGAAGAATTTAACTTGGATGATCATTATACCTACTACATTGGGGAAAAATCCCTTAGGAGAAATGGAATATCCCTCACAGTCAACAAGAGTCCAAAATGCAGTTCTTGGATGCAATCTCAAAAATGACATAATGATCTTTGTTTGTTTCTAAGGCAAAACATTCAATATCATGGTAATCCAAGTCTGTGACCCAACCAATAATGATGAAAAAGCTGAAGTTGAACAGTTCTATGAAGACCTACAAGACTTTCTAGAACTAACACCCAAAAATGATGTCCTTTTCATTATAGGGGATTAGAATACAAAAGTAGGAAATCAAGAGATACCTGGAGTAACAGGCAAATTTGGCCTTGGAGTATGGAATGAAGCAGGGCAAAGGCTAACAGAGTTTTGCCAAGAGAATGCACTGGTCACAGCGAACATCATCTTCCAACAACACAAGAGAAGACTCTACACATGGACATCACCAGATGGTCAATACTGAAATCAGACTGATTGTATTTTTGCAGCCAAAGATGGAGAAGCTCTATACAGTCAGCAAAAGCAAGACGGGGAGCTGACTGTAGCTCAGATCATGAACTTCTTATTGCCAAATTCAGACTTAAATTGAAGAAAATAGGGAAACCACTAAATCATTCAGGTATGACCTAAATCAAATCCCTTACGATTATACAGTGGAAGTGACAAATAGATTCAAGGGATTAGATCTGATAGAGTGCCTGAAGAACTATGGACGGAGGTTTGTGACATTGTACAGGAGGCAGTGATCAAGACCACCCCCAAGAAAAAGAAATGCAAAAAGACAAAATGATTGTCTGAGGATGCTTTACAAATAGCTGAGAAAAGAAGAGAAGAGAAAGGCAAAGGAGAAAAGGAAAGATATACCCATGTGAAGGCAGAGTTCCAAAGAATAGCGAGGAGAGATAAGAAAGCCTTCCTCAGTGATCAGTGCAAAGAAATAGAGGGAAACAATAGAATGGGAAAGACTAGAGATCTCTTCAAGAAAATTAGAGATACCAAGGGAATATTTCATGCAAAATGGGCACAATAAAGGACAGAAATTGTATGGACCTAATAGAAACAGAAGATACTAAGAAGAGGTGGTAAGAATACACATAAGAACTATACAAAAAGATCTTCATGACCCAGATAACCATGATGGTGTTATCACTCACCTATAGCCAGACATCCTGGAGCGAAGTCAAGAGGGCCTTAGGAAGCATCACTACGAGCAAAGCTAGTGGAGGTTGAGCTATTTCAAATCCTAAAAGATGATGCTGTGAAAGTGCTGCACTCAATATGCCAGTAGATTTGGAAAATTCAGCTGTGGCCACAGGACTGGAAAAGGTCAGTTTTCATTTCAATCCCAAAGAAAGGCAATGCCAAAGAATGTTCAAACTACTGCACAATTGCACTCATCTCACATGCTAGTAAAGTAATACTCAAAATTCTCCAAGCCAGGCTTCAACAGTATGTGAACCATGAACTTCCAGATGGTTAAGCTGGATTTAGAAAGGGCAGAGGAACCAGAAATCAAATTGCCAACATTTGTCGGATCATGGAAAAAACAAGAGAATTCCAGAAAAACATCTACTTCTGCTTTATTGACTATGCCAAAGCCTTTGACTGTGTGGATCACAACAAGCTGTGGAAAATTCTGAAAGAGATGGGAATACCAGACCACCTGACCTGCCTCCTGAGAAATCTGTATGCAGGTCAAGAAGTAACAGTTAGAACTGGACATGGAACAACAGACTGGTTCCAAATCGGGAAAGGAGTATGTCAAGGCTATATATTGTCACCCTGCTTATTTAACCTATGTGCAGAGTACATCATGCAAAATGCCATGCTGGATGAAGCACCAGCTAGAATCAAGATTGCTGGGAGAAGTATCAATAACTTCAGATATGCAGATGATACCACCTATATGGCAGAAGGCAAAGAAGAACTGAAGAACCTCTTGATGAAAATGAAAGAGTAGAGTGAAAAACTTGGCTTAAAACCCAACATTCAGGAAAACTAAGATCATGGCGTCTGGTCCCATCACTTCATGATAAGTAGATGGGGAAACAATGGAAAATGTGACAGACTTTACTTTCTTGGGGTCCAAAATCCCTGCAGATGGTGACTGTAGCCATGAAATTGAAAGATGCTTGCTCCTTGGAAGAAAAGCTATGACCAACCTAGACAGCATATTAAAAAGCAGAGACATTACTTTGCCAACAAAGGTCCATCTAGTGGAAGCTATGGTTTTTCCAGTAGTTGTGTATGGATGTGAGAGTTGAACTATAAGGAAAGCTGAGAGCCAAAGAATGGATGCTTTTGAACTGTGGTGTTGGAGAAGACTTCCGAGAGTCTCTTGGACTGCAAGGAGATCAACTCAGTCAATCCTAAAGGAAATCAACTCTGAATATTATCGGAAGGACTGATGCTGAAGCTGAAACTTTAATACTTTGGCCACCTGATGCAAAGAACTGACTAATTTGAAAAGACCCTGATGCTGGGAAATATTGAATGCAGGAAGAGAAGGGGATAACAGAGGATGAGATGGTTGGATGGCATCACTGACTCAATGGACATGAGTTTGAGTAAGCTCTGGGAGTTGGCGATGGACACGGAAGCCTTGTATGCTGCAGCCCATGGATCGCAAAGAGCCGGACACAACTGAGTGACTGAATTGAAATCAACTGAGCATCCACTAGCAATATATATTTAAAAATTTTAAACATTATACAGATTTATCAATGTCAATATATTAGACGATTCATAAAAATTACATTTTAAGAAGAAGAGAATAAAAAATAAAACAATACAAATAGAAGCTTTAATATTTACTTTCTGTATCCTAATGGATTATCTTGCATGCTCTTGAGGGTACTTTTTTTTTTTTTTAGATTACTGTTATTATAGACAATGAATTCTAAACATATATGTGTGTGTTAGGAGAAATACTTAGATTTCATTTCATTCATGTAGCAATCACACAAAACTCAATTAAGAGTCAAGTCTTTGAAACTTAGTAACATTTTATTTCAATTCCCAACTAGTTATTAATATAATTTGTGCTGTCACAATAACTACAACACATCACTTTATGAAAGCATTTAATTTCCATCCATGAAGAGATCACTTTCCTTCCTACAATAAACTCTTTAGTTGAGCTCCAGTTTAATTACTTTTTAAATAATTTATATAAACTCCTTTACAAAAAAAAATTGCCACTTCAAATTTAGGGTAATATTGAAATTATTCAATTTTTTAAGATGTTCACTCAATGAATAGTGTTTACCAGGAAAAATAATAAGCAAATATTAATTCATCCTTTCTTTCAAAGATCTAAAACATGTAATTTAGGCACATACAATCATGTTCTAAAAACTCTTAAACCGAACACACACAAAAATTCCCACATTCTTTGAAAATTAGTTAATAACCAGCAATGGAATAATAATTGAAAGTTTTTGTCTCGACTATTGCATTACCGAACTTCAGGAAGCAAGTTTACAATATACTTTCTGGGCATGGTTTCTCCTGAAATTTTGCAAGATTGTGGCCTTGGTCCTTGAGTGTTAAGCTAGGACAAATTATTGGGGAAATGAAAATATGGTTTTTATAAGAGGTAATAATGTCTCTGCGTTATACTAGGGATCTTTGAAAAACCAACTGAACATATTTGATGCTTAAAAAAACTTTCCGAAGTTTAACAACAAAGACCATCAAAAATTGAGTTACTATGCCATTTGGGGGGAATATTTCATCACCAATAGGGGGCTCAGTTTCAATTTATTTATTTATATTACCCTTCTATTCGAGAAGAATTGTGGTGGTCAGAACAGTTTTGAAATGGAGTATTTGTGGTCAGAAAATTTTTGAAATGAGAAGTTCAAAATAATAGAAGATTTTGAAGTCAGTTAATAAAATGAGGAAGTAACAATATTTAGGAAAAATTTAATTTGTATTGTAGGATGGTGACAGAAGAGCCATCATTCATGATAAGAAGAAATTTTAATTTCAATGGCATGTTATAATTTGCAGTGCCTTCTTCCCTTAGTTCATCTCAATTTCATCCAGGAAAGTTTGCTGTAGGAGATATTGCTCACTGTTCACTGAAAAGTAGTTTATTGTTATATTTTGTCAAGATAGGCATTAAAGAGCTAAACCTCACACTGAGGAGTACTGATGACAAATTGGAAACACGATCCTCTCCATGGGAGGTCAGTATTGTTTAGACAGACCTGGCATAACAGCCCATCGCTTCCTTTGGCAAGTCAGAAATTTCATGGTCCACATCAGTAAAATGGGAGGAATTATGACCTTTGTCTCACAAAAGCAGCTGTGAGACCCAAAAGATTTATTGATATATGCATACCATACTGTGCCTAACATGCAATGCATACAATTAGCAATAATTCTTCAACAAACCTATATCACGATGGAGTGAAAGCGGCCATACTCCTTGATTTAACATTCAGTCCCATCAGGCAGTAACTCTTCTGTTCACCCTGGTCAATTACGAGTTGTTAAACTAGGCCAGGGGTTTCTCTGGTATCTCAGATGGTAAAGAATCTGCCTACAATACAGGAGACTCGGGTTCAATTCCTGGGTTGGGAAGATCTCCTGGAATAGGGAATGGCTACTCACTCAAGTATTCCTGCCTGGAGAATTCCATGGACAGAGGAGCCTGGAGGGCTACAGTCCAAGGGATCGCAAAGAGTCAGACATCACTGAGCAACTAACACACACACACACACACACACCCAGCCAGGTTTTGTGTGTGATCTAGCAAGTAGAAGCTCAAGAGAATAAACACTTTCAAGCTCTCATCTGATTCTGATACAGCATTTGCATCTGATGCAGTTTGTATCCACAAACGTGTAGCTTGGCTGAGAACTGCTGCTAAGTCACTTCAGTCGTGTCCGACTCTGTGTGACCCCATAGACGGCAGCCCACCAGGCTCCCCCGTCCCTGGGATTCTCCAGGCAATAACACTGGAGTGGGTTGCCATTTCCTTCTCCAATGCATGAAAGTGAAAAGTGAAAGTGCAGTTGCTCAGTCGTGTCCGACCCTCAGCGACCCCATGGATTACAGCCTACCAGGCTCCTTCATCCATGGGATTTTCCAGGCAGGAGTACTGGAGTGGGGTGCCATTGCCTACTTTTTGCCAAAGAGAGGTGGGATTCCAATCAGGAGTCAATCATAAGCCCTGGGTCAAGTGGAGTAGAGGTAAGGAGGAAGATTTCAGGAGGTGGGTGTACCCTGTGAATGGTAGGGCAGTTCTTCTAGGCAATAAGAGGAATTCAAGATGCAACCCTCTGACAGATTGAAGCTGCCTGTTCTGGTCAGGGCTGAAAGGGTTAAATCCACAGGTGAAAGCCACAGATGAACTTCTGGTCAGCAGAGCTGATAGTGAGCTGGCCAATTCAGGAGATGATAGGAAGAAAGGAAAAAGGTCCAGAACACAGGAGGCCAGGAGAGCCAAAGAGAAACAACGAAATTTGAAGTTTTGCCCAGGACCAGTATTAGTTAATTTTGTGCATAATATGTTATTGTATTATAGCAGCTAATAATCATAGATTTTTTATGAAGTTCAGAGAAAATAATTGCTAAGGAAAGATTTGACAAAAGGGAAAGTTTTTGGTTTTTCTTTTTAATCTTTTGTCAAAGTCTTGAGGTCCTTTAGGAATAACAATAGGAGAAGAAAGAGGATTATGCAACTTTAAATCAAAGCAACTTTTTCTTTTGGAAAGAGTTTTAAGCATCCAAATTTTTCTGAAGACTAAGTGTAAATTGGTCTTCATGCATTTAGTTATATTCATTGGCACATTGAACATTATTTCACTTAGTCATTCCTTTACTTATGTCTTACATCATTAGTGATTAGCCATGGTGACGAGTGGAAGTATTTAATTTCTATTTAACATTTTTAATCATACACAGCATAAACAACACAGTGAGCTCATTTCTTCCTTTTCGCAATATACCACAATTAATTTCTCTATGGTCCTTCCACCACCACTAAGTGCTTCCTGTCCAAACCACCTTAGCTAATTGTTCTCCTAACTACATCTTATAGCATCTACCCAAACTACTGTTTTTTTCTGTTTTTTTTTTTTTTTTTACTTTTTGGCTAGTCCAGTAAATGCCCCATGCTAAAAAGCAGTGAAGCACTCTTTTTTCCTAAACAAAAATTAAAAGATAGTTTTTATCTTCATACCCTTTGGATATCACTGAAGAGACTGTATCCTTCATGTCTCAGTCTTCTCTCTCCCTTTATTTTGACTTTGCCTCTCTGTAAGCTATTCCATCATAGTCCCTTTTGATCTGCTTAAGATCCAGGCTTGGTACCCTCTTGGTAAGGCATTAAAGGCAATGATGTCCCACATTCAGACTCTAATGCACAGCTCATAATCTATATTTATTCTATGCTCTGCAGGGAGAGTGGTGATGATTGTGGTAATAAGGGCACATTCAAATATCCACATTCTTCTTTTCTTATTCTTCAGTAAAAAGATAAGACTTTGAATTTTCAGGGAGCATTTTCTTTTGAAAGACTAGGTTTTTTTCCTTCTTTAAATCTTGTTTTAGCAATAACTTGCAGTTAATATATAGGAATAACTGCTGCCAAGATCTTTCCCTGCGGAATTGACAAATCTCCCTTGACTAACAGTTGCTCTTCATTGATGATTCTGAATGTTCTTTTTTTCCACAGATTATGAACATTGGCTACCACCAATTCTAGGTTAGTCATTTGTTTCCTAAATAAACCCATCAAAGATATCACCTCTCCCACATTTCTTATACATAGAGGTCATTCCCCTCTTTAAGTTTATGTAGGTATGTGTCATCCCACAATTGAATTGCACCCTTGAGTTTCATGCTCAGGGCAGAGTTCCAGGCAACGATTTTTAATTTTGCTTAAAGGGTAGTCAAGGATATGGCCTTTGATGGCTTTCAGAGGTGAGTGATGTGTTTTTTAACGACACGTCTGCAGAAATAGCACAGGTTCTCCAGGTCTCTACCATCTTTTTTTTTTTTTTTTTTTAATTCCTGGCACTTAAACATTTCCCCCTCATGTTTCCCTTCTTATAAATTAATGAGAAAATAAAACAGACATTTTAATGGATTTCTTATGCAATTTTTATATGGCATGTTTAATATATTATGTGCATTTTGCTTTAGGTCTTGAAATTAAAATACACTGGATATAAAGTGTAATTCTTTTTTAATTCAGGGTTTATATGAGTCGGGTCCAACCTACATTAGGAGGACCTAAGGAAGCCTATTAAAAATGCAGCGTTGTGGGTCTACTCCAGACCTACTGAAGCAAACGTTCTGTCAGAAGGTGATAGGGGACCACTGTGGTGGGGACTGTTGATCAAAACCAACTGCCTTGGCCAGGCATGATGATAACCACTTGTCTGAGTTGTCTTACAACAGGAGGTACCAATAAGGAACATAGTTCCACTGCCAAAAACTAACCAGGAAAATTTGGGAGGGGACAAAAGAGGAAGGAGATGACCAACTTCCCAGAATACTTTGTGCTGGAATCCATCTTGGGAGATGCTGAGAGGAAGAACCCTGAGTCAAGACTGTGGGTCAAGTAAGACGACTGGCCAGAGACAACCCGGAAACTAACCCCATTACCAGAAGACCTGAGTCTGTGAGCCATTTTGGCAGAGCAGCTCTCCTGGCTTTTCTTAGCCTGCTGCTCTCTGACTGGACACCTCTTCACAATAAAGTCTCTTGCTTTGTCTTCATGTGTATCTCCTCAGATAATTCATTTCTGAGTGTTGGATAAGAGCTCACTGTTGGGTCCTGCAAGGGGTCCCCTTCCTGCAACAAATGTGCCAGTAATATATTTTCTAAGATTAATCATGATGGTGTGATCACTGACCGAGAGCCAGACATCCTGGAATGTGAAGTCAAGTGGGCCTTAGAAAGCATTAGTACGAACAAAGATAATGGAGGTGATGGAATTCCAGCTGAACTATTTCAAATCCTGAAAGATGATGCTGTGAAAGTGCTGCACTCAATATGCCAGCAAATTTGGAAAACTCACCAGTGGCCACAGGACTGGAAAAGGTCAGTTTTCATTCCAATCCCAAAGAAAGGCAATGCCAAAGAATGCTCAAACTACCGCACAGTTGCACTTATCTCACATGCTAGTAAAGTAATGCTCAAAATTCTCCAAGCCAGGCTTCAGCAATATGTGAACTGTGAACTTCCTGATGTTCAAGCTGGTTTTAGAAAAGGCAGAGGAACCAGAGATCAAATTGCCAATATCCGCTGGATCATGGAAAAAGCCAGAGAGTTCCAGAAAAACATCTATTTCTGCTTTATTGACTATGCCAAAGCCTTTGACTGTGTGGATCACAATAAACTGTGGAAAATTCTGAAAGAGATGGGAATATCAGACCACCTGATCTGCTTCTTGAGAAATCTGTATGCAGGTCAGGAAGCAACCATTAGAACTGGACAAGGAACAACAGACTGGTTCCAAATAGGAAAAGGAGTATGTCAAGGCTGTATATTGTCACCCTGCTTATTTAACTTATATGCAGAGTACATCATGAGAAATGCTGGACTGGAAGAAGCCAAGCTGGAATCAAGAATGCCTGGAGAAATATCAATAACCTCAGATATGCAGATGACACCACCCTTATGGCAGAAAGTGAAGAGGAACTCAAAAGCCTCTTGATGAAAGTGAAAGTGGAGAGTGAAAAAGTTGGCTTAAAACTCAACATTCATAAAACGAAGATCATGGCATCCGGTCCCATCACTTCATGGGAAATAGATGGGGAAACAGTGGAAACAGGGTCAGACTTTATTTTTTGGGGCTCCAAAATCACTGCAGATGGTGACTGCAGCCATGAAATTAAAAGACGCTTACTCCTTGGAAGGAAAGTTATGACCAACCTAGATAGCATATTCAAAAGCAGAGACATTACTTTGCCAACAAAAGTTCGTTTAGTCAAGGCTATGGTTTTTCCTGTGGTCATGTATGGATGTGAGGGTTGGACTGTGAAGAAGGCTGAGCGCCAAAGAATTGATGCTTTGAACTGTGGTGTTGGAGAAGACTCTTAAGAGTCCCTTGGACTGCAAGGAGATCCAGCCAGTCCATTCTGAAGGAGATCAGCCCTGGGATTTCTTTGGAAGGCATGATGTTAAAGCTGAAACTCCAGTACTTTGGCCACCTCATGCGAAGAGTTGACTCATTGGAAAAGACTCTGATGCTGGGAGGGATTGGGGTCAAGAGGAGAAGGGGACGACAGAGGATGAGATGGCTGGATGGCATCACTGACTCGATGGACGTGAGTCTCAGTGAACTCCGGGAGTTGGTGATGGACAGGGAAGCCTGGCGTGCTGCGATTCATGGGGTCGCAAAGAGTCGGACACAACTGAGCGACTGAACTGAACTGAAATGATTATATTATATAAACGATACAAGAAATACTATATATATTAGCAATGGTCCCCAAATGATTTTTACGAAAAGTTAAACTTCAGTAGCATTAATAATGTCAAATTTATCATTCAGTCCTAAGGCTAAATATTCACCACTCTTTCACTTTTTAGCTATTCAGGAAACAAGGTAGAGAGTTGAGATAGTTGATAAATAACTTTGTAAGAAATATTGAGAAAGTCAAAGAAAATAATTTTTTGCCATGTGGTGTTTAGTTTGAATTATCCACAGAAAGACCTCAGTTCAGAGCATTACCTTTCTTTTGTATAAAAATGAGTTAAAGATCAGAGGTTGATGGACTGTCTCATTTACATAAGATACACAATAGAAAAACAGGAAATAGAATTCATGGGGCTGACAGAAATGCTGGGGCTGAACAGTTATTTATTTTGTTTGGCTCTGATTTCAGCAGAGTTAAAGGATAAGCCATGTTCATCAGCACTTATGAGCGACACCCCAAATAACCTCTAGAAATGCTATTAAAACAATGTGGTTGGGGAGGTGGGGAGTGACTGGTTGTGCTAATTGTGCTTCAATTAACACTAGAAAAATGAACCCAATTTGATCTAAAATTCTGCAAGAATAATAATAATAAATTCCCCTAGGTAAATATTCTGTGGTATACTGACAAGTAGAAACAACCCAGAAAAGAGAATTTTAGGCCTTTCAAATATAAAGAGGAGAGCCACTTCCACTTAATGGGTAATTTTATATTCATTCAAAGAAAAAGACAAGTCAAAGGGAGGTCATAAAGTTGTGGTATATATTTATCGTAAAGCTTTTCTGGTTCAGCTGGTAAAGAATCCTCCTGCAATGTGGGAGACCTGGGTTTGAACCTTGGGTTGGGAAGATCCCCTGGAGAAGGGAAAGGCTACCCACTCCAGTATTCTGGCCTGGATGAATTATACAGTTCATGGGGTTGCAAAGTGTTATTCAGGATTTATAATTAAAGATAATTAAAGGGTTTATTTAAAAAGTCAGGAACTTCCCTGATTGTTCAATGGTAAAGAATCTGCCTACCAATGCAGGCGACATGGTTCTATCCCTGGTCTGGGAAGATTTCACATGTGGTGGAGCAACGAAGCCCATGCGCTACAACTACTGAAGTCTGTGTGCAGGGAGCCTGTGCGTCACAATAAGAGAAGCCACCATAATGAGAAGCCTGTGCACCGCAACTAGAGAGTAGCCCTCGCTCACCACAACTCCAGAAAAGTCCGTGCAGCAATGAGGACTCACTGCAGCCAACAATGAATAAATAAATAATTTTTAAAAGGCAGAGTGCATTTAGGGCCTAGGTATGGGACATAAAGTAGAATAAGCAGTTTTCCTTTTTCACGTCAATGTATTTCAAATTATGTATAACTTCATTTCGGAGAAGGCAATGGCACCCCACTCCAGTACTCTTGCCTGGAAAATCCCATGGATGGTGGAGCCTGGTAGGCTGCAGTCCATGGGGTCGCTAGAGTTGGACATGACTGAGTGACTTCACTTTCACTTTTCACTTCCGTGCATTGGAGAAGGAAATGGCAACCCACTCCAGTGTTCTTGCCTGGAGAATCCCAGGGATGGGGGAGCCTGGTGGGCTGCCATCTACGGGGTTGCACAGAGTTGGACACGACTGAAGCGACTTAGCAGCAGTAGCAGCAGCATAACTTCATTTGGAGATGATAGTCAACGTATATATGTGAAGCTCCCCGAGTATGAAGTCATGTTAGTATCCAATTGTTGTAAGAGATTACCACAAATTTTGTGACTTAAAATAAATTTATCGCCTTAGTGTTCTGAATGCATGTTCCTCCAGAATCTCTAGGAGAAAAATCTGGTTCCTTACTTAACCCAGCTTCCAGAAGATTTCCAAATGCCTTGGCTCCTAGCCCTGTATCACTCCAACACGCTCTTTCGTCTTCATACTTTCTTCTCTAGTTCTGACCTCCCACTTATAAGGGCCCTTGGGTTTACATTGAGCCCACCAGGATAATCCAGAGCATTCTTTCCATGGCAAGAACTTGAGCTGAGTTCTTGCTCGGCTGCACCACCCTTTTATAATGTTAGGTGTCATGCACAGGTATCAGGGGTTAGGACACGGACATCTTTGGGAGGCCGCTATTACCACAGAAGCCCAGATCAAAAAACCATGCCAAGAACTGCTCCCTTCTGCTTACTCTACATTATAATACCTGTGTGCCTGCTAAGTTCTTGGTCGTGTCTGACTCTTTGTGGCCCCATGGACTGTAGCCCACTAGGTTCCTCTGTCCATTGGATTCTGCAGACAAGAATACTGGAGTGGGTTGCCATGCCCTCCTCCAGGGGATCTTCCCAACCTAGGGATCAAACCTGTGTCTCTCACATCTCCTGCATTGACAAGTGGGTTCTTTATCACTAGCGCCACCTGGGAAGTCCTATTATACAGTTTGGGTTTTATTTTTTCTAAACTCTTACAGTACTTATTACCAATGTATCACAGAGGATCTTACTTTCCAGGGTGTGTACAGTTGTCCATCAGTATCCACGTGGCATTGGTTCCAGATCCCATAAATACCAAAATCTGCAGCTGCTCCAGTTCCTTATATTAAATGATGGATACAATCCCTTCTCTGTATTCACAGGTTTGGAGTTTGATGAAATGGTTGACTCTGCAGATGCAGAACCCTCAGATACGAAGGAGGGACATTATTAAATATCTACTACAGGGAAAATAGTCTTATAATGTGGCTGCTATAACTTTTAGTGGAACTTCTTTCTTCATCGATTCTAGGTTGTCTGGCTGGCCTAATAATTAAATTAACCTAAGATGGATCAACAGGAGAAAACCAAGTTTAATTTTGTATGTATGGGAACCCCAAAGTAGTAAGAAGTAACTAAAGCAGCTTCTATACATTTTAGACTGAGGAGCAATACATTTGTGAGGAATTGACAAAATAGAGGGTCTTGGAAGAGTTAATTAATGAAGAAGTAACCAGGTGTGTTTATATAATCTTCTCTGCTCTGAATTCCCTACCTATAGTGATAAGGATGTCTCTCTGCTGCTACAAGGTATTTTCATATGAGGGATTTATTTCCTGCTTTCAGGAGGACAAATGAGGGTCAGAATGTCCTTCTTGTCCCTGATATTTCTTAAGTAACTTTAAAGTAGTCAATATGCTGAAGTGGCATATTTTGCTCCCCTTCAGTATAAAGCAACATGGAAACTACATCCCCTATGCAAATAATGTATAATAAAGAACTAATTATTTATATTTATATAGAAAGACATAGAACAAAAACTTTGCTTCTCATCTTTGCTTCTCATATTGCTATATACAAATAAAGTCTGTCCTTTTTCTTTCAGTACAAGTCTGTCTATTAAACATCATTAAGGTATAGTATGTAAGATCTATGAGTTCACAGTGATCAGAGCAAAGTTACTTGAAGAAGAGAACTAGATCAATAAAATAATATTCTGGTTAAATTTTCAAAGTTTAATTATATTAATGATTATATAGAAATTAATATAACAAGAATTTTATTACTATGATATTTTTGCTTAAGACTAAGAAAATGAAGAATAGCTTTAGCTCCATTAGATTAAAAAAGTGAGGTTTAAAGATCAATATTAATAGAAACAATAATTTGATTTGCTTTTTTCTCTCTGTAGATAGACTCGGTTATCCATTTATCCACCCAATTAGTCAACATATATTAATTGAATGCATACTGTAGTCTAGACACAGGAGTGGTAGTGCTACAAAGTCAAGTGTATTATGAAGCCTACTTTTTAGCTAAGAGTTAGTGACCTGACAAAATTTAAGTAGAACAGAGCTAAAGATTAATTATAATAAAAGTAACCGATGTGAAACTGACAGTGCTTTTAATAATAAGATCAAATAAAAGACAATAAGAGTAGAAAGGTAAATCTTAATTTTGTATGTTTTATTCTAAACTGGGAAAATGGCTAAAAATACTGAATTGGAATATTATAACCTGATAATATATAAAAGATTCCTTTTTAATGAATCTTATATTAATATAAGATTATAAACATAAATTAGCAAATATTTAATTATATATACTTCGACTATCATTCATTGAATTTGTAGCTTATTCAGTAAGTATTTATTAAGCTTCACTTATATTCCAGGACAGTACCCAAACCAAAAAAGTAAGGACCCTGCTCTCAAGGAGTTTACATTCCAGAGACCTAATACAGTCTGCTTCGACACTCCAAATATTTCAGTACATTTTCAAGGTAAACACTGCTATCAAAGACAGAACTAAATAAGGGCATGATAGGCTTTGGCCCTGGAATTCTTGAACTCTGGCTGTACTTTTGGGCAAAGGCCATTAAGGGTGCAATCTTACACAAGTTATTTAAACAGTCAACTTTGTTTCCGCCTGTGTATAAGTGGAATGGCAATAGATGGGTTCTCCTGGAGATTAAATGAGATACTGTGTGCCGACTACTCAGCAATTATTAGTATTACTGCTTTGGCTTCGTGGTTTCAAAAAAAAAAAAAAAAAAAAACACGTGCCTGCTCATTAGAATCACCTGGGGATCTTTAAAATCATTCCAAAGCTCAGGCCAATTAAACCCAGTCTTTGAGGGTGGGACATACCAGTCAGCGTTTTTTGAGCTCCCCAGGTGTTTCCGATTTGCAGACAAATTTGGTAACCGCGGCAGTTTGACTCAATGATATTTCATATTTGCCCATCCACCTGTCTTTACCTGAGGAGCCAGGAAGCCTCACGAGCGGAATGAAAGATAATCTAGATGTACATCTACATCTCTCTGGCCCATCTCGTGACTCCCATCCAAATCTCTTTAAATCTCTCCGAGGGGAGAGGGAATGGGAGGGAGACCTGACCTCTACGGCCTGAGCACAGCTGTTAGGTTTAAGGAGACCCGTAGGCACTTAGGGAGAGCTGACACCTGCGGGGGCTGCTGGGCCTGCTGGAGAAGGCGAGAGCCGGGAAACTCAGCCCTCCCGGGGGCGCTGGGCTCGGGACTGAGGCCGAAGACGCGCCGAGAGGGAAGACTGGCAGCTAGATCCTCCCCTGGGGACGTGGGGCGGCCAGGCCCGCGCGGCTCGGGTGGGCGCTATCCGTGTGCCCGCTCTGCCCCCGCCCGGCCTCTCCCGCAAGGCCCCCGCCGAGGCCCCGAGCGGACCCCGGGCGAGCGGGGCGCGCCGCGCCGCCCGCCGCCATGGAGTCAGGGCCGCCTGGCGGCTCCGGGCCCGCGGAGCCGGGGCCTCGCCTGCGTGGCTTGCGCGGCGCGGACGCGGCGGCCTCGGCCTCCTCGCTGAGCCGCTTCGGGGCCGAAGCCGGGTGTCGCGCGCCGGCTGTGGCGGCCGTGTTGCCGGCGGGGGGTAGCGGGGAGAGGATGGGCGTCCCCACCCCGAAGCAGTTCTGCCCCATCCTGGAGAGGCCGCTCATCAGCTACACCCTGCAGGCCCTGGAGAGGTAAGGCGGCGCCGGGCTCGCCTCGCGGTCCCCGGCCCGCCGCTCCCCGCCCAGGGCGGCCCGCGCGCCGCACCTGCTCCTGGGGCTGCGCTCGCGCTGGCGCCCGCCCTGGGCGGACTGCGGGGCCGGACTCCCCCAGCTCGGGCCCCATTCCTGTTAGCCCTTCACAGAAGGGGAGCCTGGAGAGGCGCCACGGAGTCCTTTACTGCCCCAGCCGCCGGCCTGTGGAGTCGCCCTCGGGAGTGCTTGGGTTAGGGCTGGGGACGTTTAGTTTTAACTCTGGGCCCTGTGTGCGTGATGTGAATTTTGGGGTGCAGCTGGAGGGATTGGAAGTGGGGGAGAAGTACAAAGGTCCACATAAGTGTTGCTGTGGTGGTTAAACTTCCATAAGGCGACGTGGAATGAGTTAGGTATATATTTTTAAAAGTATCAATTTTAAAGAAAAAGAATTCTGGGAAGGCCTTGTTGAATTAAAAATAAGACTTTTTTTCGATTTTTACATAATTTGATCACTCTTTGCAACCCAATGGACTGTAGCCCACCAAGCTCCTCTGTCCATGGGATTCTCCAGGCAAGAATTGGAGTGGGTTGCGGTATCCTTCTCTAGGGGACCTTCCCACCCAGGGATTGAATCTGGGGCTCCTGAATTGCAGGCAGGATTCTTTGCCAACTGAGCCATCAGGAAAGCCCAATTTGGTCACAGCAGTAATACAATCCTAATAGGAATAATAACTAATCAAAACCTCCATTTTGAAACAGAGATCATTCTTGGTCCTATTACAGTGCGTGAGGAATTTATGGAATATGATTATGTTGGGGTATGTCTCAGGAAATCCTTGGAAACCCTGTGTTACAGGGGGATATATATGGGTGCTTCCTAGCCGTTTGCCAAATGAAAGCCATTGTATTGGTTAAAGAATGGGGTTCCACAGGCTGATAATAGTTTTCCTAGAGCATGGAGCTAAAAGACCTAGGGCATTTCATCCCGAAGGGTAAATTATGGAAGCTCTTGTCTTTTGGTCCTGAGGACCAATGTAAAGACAAACCGATGAGGACTTAAAGGAGGCCCCGCCGCTCAAGTTTGGCCCTGAAATAGGATAGGGAAATGTTAAGAAGCATGACTAGTTTAGTTTTCAGTGGAACAATGCCGTGTAAACGTTTATTACATGTCGACTTATCTACCCAAAGCAAGTGAAACTGTATGGCCCCACAATGGAAACATGAAAGCGAAAGCGGGTGGAGCAGGGAAGAGAACAACAAACTCGGGAAGAAAGGCAGTCTAGAACCCATACATTTCAGCAGGCCCAAGGAAGTGGAGGCACAACTGTCAGGTAGAAGAGCTGTGAAGGAAACAAGTTGATGGAAGTCGTAGAACCCCGGAAAGGCCCAGGAATTAAAAGTACTGTTTAAGACAGGGCAGACAGATAGCAACTGTGTGCAGTTGTAGAGACAGCTGGTTGAAACCTTCAAAAGAGCAACTAGACTGCCAGATACTTGTCAGAACACTGGAGGCTTCACCATTGGCCAAGTGAAGTGTTCCATGGCCATAGAGAAATTACGAGCAAGGGTCTCATTTTCCAATGAGATCCTTAGCGCCTAGGGCAGACTAAAGGAAGTACTTTACTTTTCAAACATGCTGCACATTAAAGCACCTATCTTTGCAAAATTGAGAAGTTGGAGGAGACATTGAGAGGTTTGCCTTGTGAACCGTCTGGGACTTCATATTGTTTTTCTGCTTCAGTTGAAATTGGAAAAATACACATTTTTTTTTTTTTCTCCTAGTCTAGCCACCTTTTACTTGTGTGCCATTGAAATTTCTTTAATGATCAAATTAAATGAGATTTAAAAGAATCCCTGAACTCACACAGATCTCAGACATAATGATGAAAGGCTTTAACTGGTGAGATGGAGGTTCCACGTCTATCCAAACTAGTTTAGTGTGGGTGTATATTACAATTAGCCTTTATATGTGTAGCAGTATATATGTGTTTAGTATACCGAGATTATACAGCTTGTTCAGATCTCTGCATTACAGACATTATACTGAAAGGATCAAATGTAAAATAATTTGTAGGTTGTACTAAGAACAAAGGTCTTTCAGAAGTTGATTAAAAACATTTTTAGAAGTTTTAAAGTTTCATTCTAGCTTTTTGCTAATACTAATGCTAAGTCGCTTCAGTCATGTCCGACTCGATGCGACCCCATAGACGGCAGCCCACTAGGCTCCCCTGTCCCTGGGATTCTCCAGGCAAGAACACTGGAGTGGGTTGCCATTTCCTTCTCCAATGCATGAAAGTGAAAAGTGAAAGTGAAGTCGCTCAGTTGTATCCGACTCTTGGCGACCCCATGGACTGCAGCCTACTAGGCTCCTCCATCTATGGGATTTTCCAGCCAAGAGTACTGGAGTGGGGTGCCATTGCCTTCTCTGGCTTTTTAGGGGGAAATAAAATGTAAATTGAATCACAGATTATAACTTAAGGAGAACTTTGATTTTTTTCCTTTTTGTTAATGAGGAACTGAGGTCAAGGGTATTAATCCTTTACATAATATGACCTGAGTTTGTAAAAGGAATCACTGCTGTAAGAAATCATGTGATAGTGGTATTATTGGCAGGGGCATAAAGCTCTGACAATTAAGTTGTGGAATCTACTCACAATGGATAGAGTGATATCGACATTTTACTGATTAAAAAAATATATATTCCCAGGTCTGAAAGAGAAAGTAAAAATTCCGGCTAGCACTCTAATTTCTGGCTTCAAATACTTAAAGAAAGTTAACCTGGAATAGTTAAATAGAGTCAAATGGCAACTACAATGAAAGCAAAAAAGAGAAGCAAACTTTGGCCATATTTATTCAGATTCATGCTGATGGTGGGCTGGGTAGAAATTCCTGTGACCATAGATTTGAACAAATTTAGGCACACTTCTCTCTCTCCATAGCTCCTGAGGCTTCCTGAGTTCTTGAGGACACTGCTTAAGATGTTCCTTGATAAGGTTTCATGCTCATCAAAAAACATTATTATAAATTGGCTTTCCATAGAAATCTTTTATAGGAAGAAAATTTGCTGTTGTGTTGATCAAACAGTTTTCCAGACATTGTGATAGTACTGTATATCATTGTATATTAATACGTTGGCATTCAGATTCATGTTTCAGAGCCTTTTAATTTGGTTAATATGAGTTGGTCTCCATGAGTCTGATAACTCCAGATGAAAAATTCATTTTGTCAATTTGTATGTTATGGCAACCATGGATTTTGAGACTAGTTTGCTTTCTTATTACTTGAAAGATTGATGAAAGTCCATTTTTAGTAATAGTTTAAGACTCCATGGTGTTTTTCAATGTGTTAACATCTGGCTTATTTGATCTTCTGAAATTTTCTTTAATATTTTTTGTGTACTTAAAAAAATTGTTCTGTCCCACTGAATTCCTGAAAACCACTACAAACTCTGTTAGTGTAAGAGAATAGAAAGCAATAACTGTTAATCCAAATGAGCAATATGGATAGCTTTCATTAAGCTGAAAGTAGGAATGGAGTAGGGAACATAGGAGAAATATTTTGAAGACAGGAATTGGCAGTTTTTAGTGATTAGTTGTATTAAGGATTCAGAAAAAGAGATGAATTAAGGGTGCTTTTGAGTGATTGCTCAGATACCTAAATTTGAGTTAAAATTTTTGTCTGAGTGCTTCATTAATGAAAAGGTTAAGTCTGAATCAGGTGAAGGAAGAGGCCTATATCTTAGAAGAAACGGAGTGGGATTGAGTTTTGAAGAGATCAGGTGATTGGAGATTTACATTCCCATCAGCTCCCCCGGGGCCCCTGTGAGACAAGAGAGAAGACCAGGACTGGTATTTTGGGCTTGACCACTGGAGGCCTTCATGGGCCACATTAAAGAGATGTGTCAAGGCAGTGAGGAGCCAGCCCCTTCACACCAATTCAGTATTTTACTTGTAAAATATCAGGGTTGGGGCTGGTGCACTGGGATAACCCAGAGGGATGGTACAGGGAGGGAGATGGGAGGGGGGTTCAGGATGGAGAACACATGTATGCCCGTGGCGGATTCATGTTGATGTGTGGCAGAACCAATACAACATTGTAAACTAATTAGCCTCCAATTAAAATAAATAAGTTTAAATTAAAAAAAATAATAAAATATCAGGATGGATTAGGAGGAGGAGGAATGATGGCCGCAGGACGATCCCGAGGCCTGATTTCCATGGTGAGTGTCCAGGCGATGAGTTACAGCTGCCCCTCTCCCTGGGGGCCAAACTTCTGCAGCCTGGGTGAGAGCACTTAAGGGGTATTAACAGGGCCTGATTTTTCCATCTGTTTTTAAAAAGCATTTGTTTAAATCTGTTTTCAACTGATCTTGCTGAACTGTCTGAGCAGAATCTACCTGTAATACTCATTTTAAAAATATAATATACATATTGATAGAAATATATTTCAATATACTCTTAAAATATTCTGAGAGAAAATAGTATCTGGCATACTGTGTTTTTTTCCTCAAAATGTTTGTAGGTGTAATGAAACTTGAGGTTAGGTCTGTAATTGCCTATGGAATGTGCTGGGAAGGAAATATTCAGAACTTGATAAAATCCAGCTACACAGGGGGTTCGGTGTGGACTTGCCTTCAGCTAAGGAGGTCGGCCAGATCCATTTATTCAGCAAATATTTGTTCACTATGCACTGTGTGAGGTACTTAAGGCCTTTCTTAGTCTCCTGATTCTACATTATTAAATTTTAATACTGTAAAAGGCTTTTAATTCTATAACTAGAAAAGTATGTGAATAAATCCTCTGAAACACAAACAGTACTTACAAGGGCTTGCAAGTGCTGGATGTATGCTTGGTTGCTGAACAAAACAGCATAACAAGCCCATTATCTCTTAAGAGCTGGCGAAAACATTTTTCTGAACTTTTTCATTGTGACCTATTCTTACAAGATTTTGCTCATGATTTAATGACACATACGTGACTGCATACAACAAATTTGAGAGAATTTCATGAACAGTATCTATCCTTATTACTTGCTATACATTCTGTTTTCACTTTTCTATTAATTACTATTTATGCAAAACTGTTGGGCTAAACTTAGGAAATTGATCTGATGATACTTTAACGGGTTCCAGGTAGCACCAGTGCTCAAGAATCCACGTGTCAGTGCAGGAGACACAAGAGATGTGAGTTCGATCCCTGGGTTGGGAAGATCCTCTGGAGTAGGAAATGGCAACTCACTCAGTATCCTTGCCTGAAAACTTCCATTAACAAAGGAGCCTGGTTGGCTACAGTCCATGGAGTCTCAAAGAGCCAGACATGACTGAGCTTGCACTCCTGCTCCTAATGGGTTTTGAAATCTGCAGTTTGAGAAACATTCATTTAAGACATTTTTCTGTTCAGAACCTCATAAAAATTGTTTGGAGTGATATAAGGCCACAAGTATATCTGCATAATCTACATTTTACTTTATTGGACTCCTTTCCATTTGATACTATAGATAGAACATAGGTGATCATTTTATAGCTATTTTAAGGCATTCTACTAAAATTGGGATTTACCTGTGGGTGTTCATTAACTCACAACAGATATATTTGAATGACAGTTGTCAAGTAATGTCCTTTCTCCCTCTTAATTATTCTGTTTTAACATTTAATCTCATGTGACTTTTGATCAGAAAAGCAACAATTCTTTAAAAGTTGCTTTAAACTTTTTGATAGAGTAGACTATGGAAGGTAAAAGGTGAGTAGGTTAAGCGCTTGTCAAAGAAGAAAATCCTGTTCACTGATACAGCTGAACATGTACTTAAAACTTCTCTATTTAAAAAGGCAAACTTAGTGTGATGTCCTCCTAATAAAACTCAAGAGCATATTTTAATTCCTAATAGTATAAGATTTCTCTTTTCTACTGGTTCATTTATCAGATATTTCTTGGTATATAGTCTGTGAGGTCAGGAATTCTTTGTTACCAGATCACCAGTGTCTAGTTTAATGTCTGGCAAATGACAGATGCTTACTGGATGTTTGATGAATGGCTAAATGAATGAAGGAAGAAATACTGAGATTTGCTTAAATCTTAAGAAATAAACTTGACCATTTTGACTACAAATGCAGCGGTAATGTTCACAGTAAATGAATTTCTGGGGACATGATGATCCAGACATGACTTTTTTTTTCCTCTGATGGATTTTATGACTGCTCAGTGTTAGCGCTTTTATAGACATTAAGAGTGTGAGCTCCCAAGTCAGATAGGGGTATACCCAAGTCATGTCACTTTCTAGCTGTCTCATGTGGGCAAGTCATTGCCCCATCTGTGAAATGAAGATAATAGTGACTTCATTCAGACCTGATGTGAATATTAAGTGAACTATTAGAGGCACAGGCTCCAAATAGTGCATGGCACTTAGTAAACAGTGAATATATCTTAGCTGCTTTTGCGCCTATTAATATTACTGAAAGCTTAGTGTGAGCCACACTCTGGGGTATCACCTTTGCTTTCTGTGAGTTGGCAGCTTAGTGAAGGAGATGAAGGGCTAGTCTTTGTTGCAGTGAGCTGGATTCTAACTGCTGTGCTTCTCATTGCAGAGCACAGGCTCTAGGGCACGCAGGCACAGTAGTGGTGGTGCTTGGGCTTAGTTTCCTTGTGGCATATGGAATCTTCCCAGACCAGGGATTGAAACTGTGTCCTGTGCATTGCAAGGCAGATTCTTATCCAGTGCACCACCAGGGAAGTCAACACTGTAAGATTTAGGATGGAAGTTCTGACAGTTGCTAAGTTTGCAGCGATAGGTTTGGGGATAGATGGATTACAAAACAAAAAGCAACCCATGCCTGCATGCTTGCTAAGTTGCTTCAGTCGTGTCTGACTCTTTGTGACTTTACGGACCATAGTCCGCCTCTGTCTATGGAATTCTCCAGACAAGAATATTGGAGTGGGTTGCCATGCCCTCCTCCAGGGGATCTTTCTGACCCAGGGATCGAACCCAAGTTTCCTGCAGCTCCTGCATTGCCGGTGGATTGTTTACTGCTGAGCCACTGGCGAAGCCCAGATCAACTCATACTTAGTCATCTTCCACAATCCTCCTTATTGCCTACACAGATAACTGCATATTTTTTGGTCTGTTTTCTGTGACGGTTGTTGCTTTGCTTTGCTTTGTGATTACAATTTCCCCAAGGTGCCTGACAAATGATTAGTAGTCCCAGCCATCCTTGGATCTTTGACAGTGATGGTATGTGACACTGTTAATTGCTCAGTTGTGTCTGACTCTGTGACCCCATAGACTGTAGCCTGCCAAGCTCCTCTGTCCATGAGATTTCCCAGGCAAGAATACTGGAGTGGGTTGCCGTGCCCTCCTCCAGGGAATCTTCCCAACCCATGGATGGAACCCAGGTCTCTTGCATTGCAGGTGGATTCTTTACCATCTGAGCTACCAGGGAAGCCCCTGGGAACCCTTAGAATCTAGAAATCAGAATAAAGAGTCATACTCATCAAAACGAGCAACAAGCGACATTGCCCGGGGAAGGCATTTTCGTTGCTTTTCATTCTCTCTTTAGGTTGATGAGGAGAGCTTTCTGTGTTTTCATCATCCTTGGAACTATGCTTTATTGTAAGATCCTGGTAGATGTGTCAGACCAAAATTTTTATTGAGTACCAAATAATTATCAAGTACCTTCTAGGTGCAAAGCAATGGGCAAAACTCACATTGTCCTTGCTGTCATGGAGCCTACATTCTAGAAGATAGAATGCTGTATTTTGATGGAAAATGGTAATTTTTTTTCAAGTTGTTTTTGGCATCAGATGGCAATATAGGAAAATAAAGATATTTGAGTATCAGCTCCTTCTGATGTTTCTTTCCCATGTGAGACAGTATACAGCATGAGGATTATGTGAGTTAAAAGATGACTAATGCTTAAGACTTAGTAAGTTAATCGATGTTAGCTATTTCATGTTACATGATAAATGACTTATTTTGCCCATCTTTCTTACTGACTCAGGAGGATTATTGCCGCTAAATCAGGAAGATTACTATTAATGTCTCTCATCCACAGCCTCCATCTGATAGCCAGGCTACCATTATTGTCTTGCACCAGACTTCAGCAGGAGCCTCTATTCAGATAGACTTCAACCTAGTCTATCTGCATCCTTTGTCTACCCAATCTATTCTCCATCTTGCAGTCAGGGTAAAGTTTATGCTCTTAAATTAGTAGCTGCTAGAGAAGGCAATGGCACCCCACTCTAGTACTCTTGCCTGGAAAATCCCATGGATGGAGGAGCCTAGTAGGCTGCAGTTCATGGGGTCACTAAGAGTCAGACACAACTGAGCGACTTCACTTTCACTTTTCACTTTCATACATTGGAGAAGGAAATGGCAACCCACTCCAGTGTTCTTGCCTGGAGAGTCCCAGAGACGGGGGAGCCTGGTGGGCTGCCGTCTATGGGGTCACACAGTCAGACACGACTGAAGTGACTTAGCAGCAGGAGCAGTTGCTCCTATAAACATTTCCATGAACTCAGTGGCTTAAAGTAATATTAAATACATTCTTAACCTTTTGAATGTCAGAGGTCAAAAATCGGTTTCATAAGGCTAAAATAAAGGTATTAGCAGCGCTGTGCTCTTTTTGGAGTCTTTTAGGTACAGTCTGTTTACTTGCCAGGTGGCAGTCCATTTGCTCTCTCAGATTCTGGGGCTTTTTTTTGTTGTCTAGTTGCTAAGTAGTGTCTGACTCTTTGTGACCCCATGGACTGTAGCCCACTAGGCACCTCTGTCCATAGGATTCTCCAGGCAAGAATACTGAAGTGGGTTGTCATTCCCTTCTCCAGGGGGTCTTCCTGACCCAGGAATCAAACCTGTGTCTCCTACATTGGTAGGTGGATTCTTTACCACTGAACCACCAGGGAAGCCCCGCTGGGACTTATGATCCTATGTCATAATGACTGATGCTTCTGTTCCCACACTTTGTCCCTCAACCCTTTTGTCTTTCTTTCCCTGTTCAATTCTTGTGGTTTTATTGGACTCACCCAAATAGCCCTGATGGGTCTCTCCAATTCAGGATCCTTAACTTAATTACATATGCAAAGTTCCTTTGTTAGGTAATGTTACATATTCTCGGTTTTGGGAGTTAGGTGATGTCATTCGAGACTTATTATTTTGACTACCACGATTTCCATTTTGTCATTGAACAGCGCTTAGAACCCTGGGGGAAGTGACTGTTAATTTGGGTGTAAATGTCCTGCATAAAGCTTTTCTATGGATTCCTGTTACTCTCTTTTTTTTTTTTTTAAGATTTTTTTTGATGTGGACCATCTTTTTAAAGTCTTCTGTTGATTTTGTTACAACGTTGCTTCTGTTTCACGTTTTGTTTTTTTGTCCTCAAGGCGTGTGGGATCATAGCTCCCTAACCAGGGATCAAACCTGCACCCCCTGCATTGGAAGGTGGAACCTTAACCACTGGACCTCCAGGGAGGTCACCCCTGGAGGTCTTTTTAAGATTGAAGACCAACACCCCTCACGTGGCCTTGGAGGATTCCGTGGAGTAGGCCAGCCTGTCACTTGCCTGGGCCTTTTCATGGGTATTTCCTCTTAGGTCCTGAGGACCTTGTCTTGGCCTTTGCTTAAACCATCCCTCTCATTCTCCTTTCAAATCCTTTTGTCTGTTTTCCTGCCTCTCTCCACTTGAGAAAACTCTGCTTCCCTAGGGAGCATCATCTTGGCCTTCGCTACGTTGGTCAAAATGGAATGCGTGCGGTCTTGAAGTCTGGACCTCTCCTTGACAGCAGCTTAGCAGTTGTTGGTGTTCTTTGTGTCCTCTGTAAACTCTGCGAAAGCAGTAACTATTTCCAGCGTGTGCTCAAGGCTGATCATTTATTCAGTGCTCAACAGACATTTGTTAAGGGAAAGGACTTAAAACGAAAGTTGTGGTTGTATTCGTCAGTGCAGTGTTGCTGTAGCCACAGGCAGAATGGAGTTCTGGGTTTCAGGGTGGGTTTGTTCAATAGCAGAAGGCAGGAGATGGTTAATTCTTGAGCAAAGCAATCCAGTATTTTTCATTGTTCAATACTTAATTTCATTATTCAGTCATTTTGAGACCCTTCTTCCGTCTCTTTAAAAGTGAATATAAGACTTAACTGTCCAGCATGAACATGTAGGATCTCACAGGCAAAGAATGCCTTTAGATTTTACAGTGACCTTTAATCAGAGTTGATGACACGGGCCAGAGGCAGTTTTCCTGGCTTGGGCCTGTGGAACTCTAAGTGTGTAATGGTGTTTGCCTCTCTTAGCACTGGTGTTCCAGAGAGGTCTGCCCAGCCCCCCTGCAGCCGCCGCCTCTCAGTGCTGTGGATGGAGAGCATTTGTGTGTCACTCGGTCTTGAAGAAAGTGTTTTAGAACAGAACAAAACTGGTCTGTTTTGTATCTAACTCAACAGATGAATTCCTTTAATTTTATATTTCCTTAATATATGTTTTGTTTTATTTAAGCCTGACTTATACTTAAACAGATTTAATTAGCTGCGTTTCCCTATTTAAGCTAAAATATTTCACCTTGATGTAAGCCAAATTTAGTTCAGTGATCCAACTTTGTTGCTGACTCGATGGACTTCTCAAAGAGACAGAACTTGTAGAATTCAAAAGTGCTTTGAATTGTTCCTATGCAATGAAGAGAATTATTTGGAGGAAAAAAGAGCAACCTAAAAGCATAGTTTTACATTTTTTTATTTCAATCTACTGATGTATATTCTAATTATTTAATTTTACCCTAATAAATGCATGATATGTATATCTTTGTTTTACAATAAAGGTACAGCTATGTTTCATCATAAAGGTACTTTCACACTATGTATTGAAAAACACAACTTATATTTGTGTTTCTATCTACAGTATGAAAAATTCAAATTCTTAACCCCTTTACTACACCTGATTAAAATGCATGAAATTGAGTTAGTTAATAACTTTGAGTTTTTAATGTCCTTATGCAGATGTGTTTGTACTTATTGGTAACCCAGTTTTGGTACTAACTCCGTTGTTTAAGAATCAACTGATACGAAATGGGTGCATCCTTTCCTTGCAGAGTATCTTGGATAAAGGACATTATTGTGGCAGTAACTGGAGAGAACATGGAAACAATGAAGGGAATTATTCAGAGGTACCAGCATAAACGTATCTCACTGGTTGAAGCTGGAGTGACCCGCCACAGGTCAATTTTTAATGGTCTGAAAGCACTGGCAGAGGATCAACCCAACTGTAGACTCTCAAAGCCAGAAGTAGTGATCATCCACGATGCTGTGAGACCATTTGTTGAGGAAGATGTCCTCCTTAAAGTTGTCACAGCTGCTCAGGAACATGGGGTAAGTATTTGAATACTTTTGAGAATGGATAAAAGGGGCAAACACTATAGCACACAATTGATTTGCTAGATTTTGATGGAATTGGATTTAAATGTCAAGTTAATTAAAATGGGCAAGATTACCTAAGACATTATGCTAATTTGTTTTAGGAAGTTTATACTATTATAGATTTTGAGACTGTTCTGGTATTTCTTTTGCTATGTAGTCATTTATCATAATATAATATGAGCTATTTGGAGAAGAATGCAATAAAGTCGCAAGAGTACAGATACAAATGGGTGGACCTTAGCTGCACATTTAGTTCCATTCTTTTACCTAAAAATGGCTAAGAAATCTTGTAAAAAGTCTAGGAGTTGTATCATGTAAAAAAAAAAAACAACCCTGGCTCATTTCACTCAATTTTTCAGTCTTCAAAAATGGTTTATTTTCTGGCACAAACAGCCAGGCATTATTTTTACATCCCCTAAAGTGAATAATCTTAGGATGACAAAATGCTGTGTTCACTTCTATTTCACCAAAATAAACACAGGATAGCAGAAGGCCTCTTGTAATCTTTGGGACATACTTGTTTTTTATAGACTAATAGGCTAAAATCCTATAAATAGCATAATAGTTACTAAACTTAAGTTGGTGGTCTAAATTTGAGACTTAGTGAAAATTTATGGCCCAGACTTGGTATAGTATAATAGAAATAGGCTGTGGAGTTGAACAGACTTACGCCCAATTCTGTTTTTCTAATTATTAGTAGTATGGTATGTTCAACTTTCTCAACTTCTTTGAGCTCATTTTCCTTCTAAAGATATAGATGCTAACTTGTAAGGTTGCTTTTAGAATTGGAAATTATGCATATATTAACTGCATCAGTTCAGTTCAGTTCAGTTGCTCAGTCGTGTCCGACTCTTTGCGAGCCCTAGTAAAGTGCTAAATATTTAAAGTGTTATTACTGTAACAATTACAGTATCTAAGACAGTAGTTTCCTCCAAAGATTGTAGACCCAACAGGAGGAGTCACTGCAGGCCTTTTAGCCATCTGGATGGGCAGGAAGTTATACTCAGTTGGGAAAGACAATCTTTGATTTCTGTTTAGTTACCTATATGTATTTGGATTTTAATTTTCAGGAAATTGCTCCTTATTTCATCCCTCTCCAACATGAACTTCTTTACAATTCAGATGTATATAAGAATTCCATAGGTAAAATGAAACATTTTTCTTATCTTCAACTTCTAGGTGGTATTTTGATGTAGTGAAAATTATGTTGCAGGAACATTAGCGACCAGATGACTGTCTCATGGCTCTTGTGTTTTCTGTGAGCTCTTGCTCTTCTCCATGCTCTTCGACTGTGGTAGAAGCAATGTGGTCAGGTACAAGAGTGACAAGGAGAAATAAAAGGACCAAAGATTTATAACTCTTAAGAATTCGAGCAAAACTTTACAAGTTTAAAAGTTCTTAGGAAAGTCTATGTAATTTGGGCAGATGCAAAGTCTAATGCATACCATAGTACAAATAAAATTATGGCTCTTTGCCTATTTGCCTTTTGGAAAAATATCACTTACACTCACTGTGAAGATCAAACATTTGGATTTTTTGAGTATTCAGAGAATTTCTAAGATTGTTTATAAAGTGATCCTTTTGGTAATGTATCTGAAAGGCAAAATATTAATTTGAGCTATTTAATGTGCTGAGAATGTCATGTAACAGGTGACTAAAAAAAGGTGACCAGTAGAACATAAAAATGTGGAGCAGTTAGTGGTTTCTTATTAGTTGCAGTTTTGTTAGAATTCCTTTCAGGCTCTAATTTTCTTAAGTGTGTTAATCAGAGTATAACTTGTAAGATTCAATCTCATTATGCATTCTAAGTAAAGTAAATTGTATTTTAATTAAATCTGAAACTTTCTGATGACATTAAGAAGTTGGTTTAAAGCTAAATCTTTACAACGAATTTAAGAAAACTTCAGAAGTTTGGTCTCTTAAGAAATACAGCATTGTTTTTGTTGGTGTTAAGGGATAATTTTCACGAGTGTAAAATTATTTTCATAAAAATATAAGGAGCATGTTAAGGATTTTACTGCCATCAGGAACCAGACAGATGTTACAATGCAGAGAAGAACAGACTTATGTGGAATAAAGGAATGTTGAAATGAATTCACAAATAGACAAAGCTGTATTTTTGTCCATGGCGTGTGGGATGCCAGTTGAACTGGGCAAACTCTATTGGCAAATGTATAGGCAGCAATGATTTTTGATTTACTGTCAGTTATCTATAATTTATGAGAGTTGTAAAAGAGCTCAAGGGCAATGAAAAGCTAGTTTCTGCTACTCAAGAACAGTTTGCTTTAAACAGTACAGTTTTTGACTGGGCAATTTATTTTGCTCATTCTAATTTCCTTAGAATGTGGAGGGGAGTGACCCAATAAATAGCCTCGGGAAACTGAGACATCATTTCCTGTCGCCTCTCCTACACTGTTCTAAATTCTAATAAAAACAAAACAAAACAGCAGTTAATTGAGACTTACACTATTAGTAGTTGAAGTTCTTGAATTGGGGGGAAGAATTGGCGTTGTTTTTAACATGAGGTACATTGCAGAAGCCCAGTCTGAATTAAAGATTTTGCTTGGAACACCCTGACTATTGTTTGCCTGGGATTCCTTTGAACTCATTCTCCTTTGTTATTTTAAATTGTGTTTAACTGATCACCTGTTTTCTTGCCTCTTAATTTTCAAGCCCTTCCCAGGGTCCCTGGAGATAAATCACCTCCTGAATGATTTTCTGAGGCTGTGACAGACCCTTGGTGGGTGTACAGGCTTCAGATAACGCTGAGGTTTTAACTTACATTACATTTTGGTTTAAAATCCTAATTAATGGTGATGTATTACTTAAAGAGACTAAGATTCTCCAAATTAAGGGTAAAATTAGGTTGTCTGTGTATGGAGGCTCAGAAGTGTTGCCAGGACACCAGTTCCTTTCTTTTATCTGTATATGCTGCGTTCTTGTTCTTGGGTTCCATAGAGGCAAGGTGACTTTAGTAGGGCAGCTGTTAGTCATTTTTTTTTTTTTTTTGCTTTTCTTTTATTTTCTTTTACTTTTAGTTTTTTTTACTTTTGATAGTTGGTCAGAGTATAAAATTCTAAGTGTATAGCTTTTTTTTCCCTGGTACCTTGAAAATACATTATGTCATTATCTCCTGACTGTAATACACCTTTTGTGAACTCTGCTAATGAATATAATGGTATCCCTTGAAAGTAATCTTCCTTTTCTGTCTGGTTGCATGTAAGAATTTTTAAGCTATTATGCAGTGTCTCTGGTATGTCAAGACACGATTTTTCCCCCCTATGCTTTGGATTTACTGTTCTTTATGAATTTTACATTTTGTTTAAAATGAATTCTAGAAAATCCGGAGTGATTATCCTATTGAATATTGACCTTGTTCTATTTGCCACCTGACAGCTTTCCCCCTCTTTTGCTGCTTTTTCTCCTATACATCTATGTAGGATAAACCTTTTCTTGTCCTCATGTCTCAACTTGTTAATACTTTCAATTTGTTCTTATGGGCTGCATCCTGGGTAATTTCAGTTTTCTGTTCCATTCTTTAGCTTTAATCTCTTCCTAAAGTATTTTTGCAATCATACTAATCATCAATTTCTAGGAGTTCTATATATGTTTCAAATGTGATTAGTCTTTTTCTATTTTGCTTTTCAATATTTAAACATATTTTATATATTATAGATAACAACAGTAATTCTTGATAGTTTAATTCTCTTCAATTCTATTTACTTTTATTCATGATTTGTATCCTCTTTTGCAATTTGTATTGGGAAGCCCATGTTTGGCAGGACTCTGAACAGGAATCCTTTGGACATGGGATTAAAGCTATGTTTCTGAAATGTGAATTTGTGTTCCCTCTGCCAGGGATCCCAAGGACTTTTCCAATATGTAGCAACTTTGGGCAATTTTGCGGTTGAGATTTTGTAGACATTGTTGTTAATTGCTAAATCGTGTCTGACTCTTCAGCGACCCTGTGGACTGTAGCCTACCAGACTCCTCTGTCCATGGGATTTCCCAGGCAAGAATATTGGAGTGAATGGCCATTTCCTTTCCCAGGGCATCTTCCTGATCCAGGGATTGAACCCATGTCTCCTGCGTTGCAGAGAAGGCAATGGCAACCCACTCCAGTACTCTTGCCTGGAAAACCCCATGGATGGAGGAGCCTGGTAGGCTGCAGTCCATGGGGTCGCTAGAGTCGGACACAACTTCACTTTCACTTTTCACTTTCATGCATTGGAGAAGAAAATGGCAACCCACTCCAGTGTTCTTGCCTGGAGAATCCCAGGGACGGGGGAGCCTGGTGGGCTGCCGTCTATGGGGTCACACAGAATTGGACACGACTGAAGCGACTTAGCAGCAGCAGCTCCTGCATTGCATTGTATTGCAGGCAGATTCTTTACCACTGAGCCACCAGGGAACACTACTTTGAGGACACTACTACTACTACTACTGTTACTACTACTTAGAGGAGACTACTCCCACACCCAGCTTGCTTGCTCCCCTGCCCCACCCTGACCCCAATCCAGGACAGACAATTTTGCTGTATTGTCTTTGCTTAGAGTACAGTCTGCTCTTTAAATGCTATTTCAAATCCTAAAAGATGATGCTGTAAAAGTGCTGCACTCAATGTGCCAGCAAATTTAGAAAATTCAGCAGTGGATCCAGGACTGTATCCAATCATTCCAATCCCAAAGAAAGGCAATGCCAAAGAATGTTCAAACTACTGCACAATTGCATTCATCTCACACACTAGCAAAGTAATGCTCAAAATTCTCCAAGCCAGCCTTCAATAGTACATGAACCGTGAACTTCCAGATGGTCAAGCTGGATTTACAAAAGGCAGAGGAACCAGAGATCAAATTGCCAACATCCGCTCGATCATGGAAAAAGCAAGAGAGTTCCAGAAAAACATCTACTTCTGCTTTATTGACTATGCCAAAGCCTTTGACTGTGTGGATCACAACAAGCTGTGGAAAATTCTTCAAGAGATGGGAATACCAGACCTTCTTACCTGCCTCCTGAGAAATCTGTTTGCAGGTCAAGAAGCAACAGTTAGAACTGGACATGGAACATCAGACTGGTTCCAAATAGGAAAAGGAGTACGTCAAGGCTGTATACTGTCACCCTGCTTATTGAACTTACATGCAGAGTCCATCATGAGAAACTCTGGGCTGGATGAAGTACAAACTGGAATCAAGATTGCCAGGAGAAATATCAATAGCCTCAGATACACAGGTGACACCACCCTTATGGCAGAAAGTGAAGAGGATCTAAAGAGCCTCTTGATGAAAGAGAAAGAGGAGAGTGAAAAAGTTGGCTTAAAACTCAACATTCAGAAAACAAAGATCATGGCATCCGGTCCCATCACTTCATGTCAAATAGATGGGGAAACAATGGAAACAGTGACTGACTTTATTTTCTTGGACTCTAAACTCACTGCAGATGGTGACTGCAGCCATGAAATTAAAAGATGCTTGCTCCTTGGAAAGGAGCTATGGAAAGGAAAGCTATGACCAGCCGAGACAGCGTATTAAAACACAGAGACATTACTTGGTCAACAAAGGTCTATCTAGTCAAAGCTGTGGGTTTTCCATTAGTCATGTATGGGTGTGAGAGTTGGTCCATAAAGAAAGCTGAGCACTGGAGAATTGATGCTTTTGAACTGTGGTGTTGGAGAAGACTCTTGAGAATCTCTTGGACTGCAAGGAGATCCAACCAGGACATCCTAAAGGAAATCAGTCCTGAATATTCATTGGAAGGACTGAAGCTGAAACTCCAATACTGTGTCCACCTGTTGTGAAGAACTGACTCACTGGAAAAGACCCTGATGCCGCGAAAGATTGAAGGCAGGAGGAGAAGGGGATGACAGAGGATGAGATGGTTGGATGGCATTACTGACTTGATGGACATGAGTTTGAGTAAACTCTGGGAGTTGGTGATGGACAGGGAAGCCTGGTGTGCTGCAGTCCATAGGGTCGCAAAGAGTCGGACAAGACTGAGTGACTGAACTAAATGGATAGCTTCTCATGGATCTCTGAGGCTACAGTTCTAAGGAAGCAAGTAGCAGAGACCCAAGATCCAATTCCTCATTACTTCTCTTTTTTTAAAACTAATGCCTCTTTTTAACCCAAGACTCTCTGCCATAATACTTCTTTGGCCTCTGGCTATTATGTTAGTTTTAGGTCATAGTTTAAATTTCATTTCTAAAAAGGCAGTTTTAAAAATCACTTAGAAAAAGCTGTTTATGATTTCTTCATTTAAAGAATTGTAATAGATTTTGCAAGGTCTGTGGTCTGCCATATTGCCAAAATAGGAGTCCTTTACAAATATGAAGTACTTGTGTATTTCTGCACAGTTTTAAGTCAAGAGATGAAGTCTCAGGCTTCCCTGGTGGCTCAGAGGTTAAAGTGTCTGCCTGGAATGTGGGAGACCTGGGTTTGATCCCTGGGTCAGGAAGATCCCCTGGAGAAGGAAATGGCAACCCACTCTAGTACTCTTGCCTGGAGAATCCCATGGAGGGAGGAGCCTGGTAGGCTACAGTCCATGGAGTTGCAAAGAGTCAGACACGACTGAGCGACTTCACTTCACTTCATTTTGTAGTTATAAGGGGACTTTCCAGGTGGCGCTAGGGGTAAAGAACCTGCCTACTAATGCAGGAGACACAGGAGATAACCTGAGTTCCATCTCTTGAGTTGGGAAGATCCCCTGGAGAAGGACATGGTAACCCACTCCAGAATTCTTGCCTGGAGAATCCCATGGACAGAGGAGCCTGGTGGGCTAGAGTCCATAGGGTTGCAAAGAGTTGGACACAACTGAAGCGACTTAGTACGCACAAATGGACGTAGTTTTAAGGACATTGTTATAAAGGATGCATTAGAAGACTAAAATAAATTGGAACACTGAAAACTAAAGATATAGGGAGAATCCTTTTTAAAAGGATTAATTAGTTATTACATATACTCTAAGAACTGCCAGTAAGGGTCTCATTTTCAGTTCATTGCTATCAGTACAGCAACCCCTGAAAGACTTGCTCCTGAGGGATGATGTTTAGTTACTAGCATATGTTTCTTTCCCAAGCCCTCTGCTTTTGCATCTCTAATGATGTTTTATCCTCTTCTCCCTAATCAACTTACAGTAACAAATTACATTTATTGCTTCTCTTGATTCATCTCCAATTTACTTCTCAGTGCTTTGCAGTCTGGCCTCTTTGTCCTCTGACTATTCTGAAATCACTGTAACTTTCCAATTCCTGATTAAATACACTTATAGTTTGTTGTATAGTACAGGAGTTCAATTGGCTTTTGTCCCTGGTTCCTTGCGGGAAGAATAAATCCTTGAAATTTGTCCAGAGTCTTTATTTTGCATGAGCCCATTGGATCTCATCTGAGCTTATGCTAATAAGATGAGATGACTCAGGATAGAGGCTGGTTATCAGAAAGACCCCTGGGGCTTTGAACCAGCTGGGCTTCCAGGGTGAGAGGAATACTGCTGGAGACAGAACTCAGTCACATGCTCAGTGGTTCAGTCAATCATGCTTAGGGAGTGAAATCCCAATAAACTCTGGATACTGAAGCACAGGGAGGAGCCACTTGGTTGGTGCACAGTGATATGCTGGAAACGTGGTGCTGCCTGAGTGTATAGGGGAGAGGGCACGACAGAAGGTCTGTGTTCTGGTCTCCCCAGGTCTCACCCATGTGTCTCTTCACTGATCTAGTCTGATTTGTATCCTTTGTCATAAAACTGTAATGGAAGTCATCATAATCATATTAATCTAATAAGCATTTTCCTGAGCTCTGACTAATTCTAGTGAATTCAGTTCAGTTGCTCAGTCATGTCCGACACTTTGCAACCCCATGAATCGCAGCATGCCAGGCCTCCCTGTCCAGCACCAGCTCCCGGAGTTCACTCAAACTCACGTCCATCAAGTCGGTGATGCCATCCAGCCATCTCATCCTGTGTCATCCCCTTCTCCTCCTGCCCCCAATCTTTCCTAGCATCATGGTCTTTTCAAATGAGTCAGCTCTTCGTATGAGGTGGCCAAAGTAGTGGAGTTTCAGCTTCAACATCAGCCCTTCCAAAGAAATCCCAGGACTGGTTTTTAGGATGGACTGGTTGGATCTCCTTTAGGATGGACTGGTTGGATCTCCTTGCAGTCCAAGGGACTCTCAAGAGTCTTCAACACCACAGTTCAAAAACATCAATTCTTTGGCGCTCAGCCTTCTTCACAGTCCAACTCTCACATCCATACATGACCACTGGAAAAACCATAGCCTTGACTAGACGAACCTTTGTTGGCAAAGTAATGTCTCTGCTTTTCAATATGCTATCTAGGTGGGTCATAACTTTTCTTCCAAGGAATAAGCGTCTTTTAATTTCATGGCTGCAGTCACCATCTTCAGTGATTTTGGAGACCCCCAAAATAAAGTCTGACACTGTTTCTACTGTTTCCCCATCTATTTCCCATGAAGTGATGGGACCAGATGCCATGATCTTCGTTTTCTGAATGTTGAACTTTAGCCAACTTTTTCACTCTCCACTTTCACTTTCATCAAGAGGCTTTTGAGTTCCTCTTCACTTTCTGCCATAAGGGTGGTGTCATCTGCATATCTGAGGTTATTGATATTTCTCCCGGCAATCTTGATTCCAGCTTGTGTTTCTTCCAGTCCAGCGTTTCTCATGATGTACTCTGCATAGAAGTTAAATAAGCAGGGTGACAGTATACAGCCTTGACGTACTCCTTTTCCTATTTGGAAGCAGTCTGTTGTTCCATGTCCAGTTCTAACTGTTGCTTCCTGACCTGCATATAGGTTTCTCAAGAGGCAGGTCAGGTGGTCTGGTATTCCCATCTCTTTCAGAATTTTTCACAGTTTATTGTGATCCACACACTCAAAGAAGCATCTGCCTACAATGTGGGAGACCCGGGTTCGATCCCTGGGTCAGGAAGACCCCCTGGAGAAGGAAATAGTAACCCACTCCAGTACTCTTGCCTGGAAAATCCCATGGCCGGAGGAGCCTGATATGCTACAGTCCACGGGGTTGCAAAGAGTCAGACACGACTGTGCGACTTCACTTTCCAGTGAATTACTGAACTTAATAGGAGTTGTGGGAACCTGTTGAATTTGGAGTCAGTTGGTCATAAGTGTTGGTGGCCTGGGGCACCCCACTGCTGTCAGAAGTAATGGCAGTCTGGCTGTGAACCATGCATTTATGCTAATTCCAGGTGACTGACATGAGAGTTGAGCTTTAGAGGACACAGTATATACAGAATGTCTTAAACTTGATAGTGTTCACTAGCTCTTCCTTGGAATCTTGCCCCTGCCTTGGCTTTTATGACTTTACTCTTTCCTTTTTTTTTTTTTTTTTTCATCACTCACTTTTCAGATACTCTTTCCTACTCTTTAAATAAGATTTCTTTAACTTTTATTTTCATGGAACAAAGTATTTCTGAGCAATCTAAATCATGCCCATAATACTTCAGTTCAGTTCAGTCACTCAGTCATGTCCGACTCTTTGCAACCCCATGAATCGCAGCACGCCAGGCCTCCCTGTCCAGCACCAACTCCCGGAGTTCACTCAGACTCACGTCCATCGAGTCAGTGATGCTATCCAGCCATCTCATCCTCTGTCGTCCCCTTCTCCTCCTGCCCCCAATCCCTCCCAGCATCAGAGTCTTTTCCAATGAGTCAGCTCTTCGCATGAGGTGGCCAGAGTACTGGAGTTTCAGATTTAGCATCATTCCTTCCAAAGAAATCCCAGAGCTGATCTCCTTCAGAATGGACTGGTTGGATCTCCTTGCAGTCCGAGGGACTCTCAAGAGTCTTCTTCAACACCACAGTTCAAAAGCATCAATTCTTCGGCGCTCAGCCTTCTTCACAGTCCAACTTTCACATCCATGCATGACCACAGGAAAAACCATATCCTTGACTAGACGGACCTTTGTTGGCAAAGTAATGTCTCTGCTTTTGAATATGCTATCAAGGTTGGTCGTAACTTTCCTTCCAAGGAGTAAGCATCTTTTAATTTCATGGCTGCAGTGACCATCTGCATAATACTTAAAATTGTTTAAATCTATGTGTGATAGAATATTTATATTGTTTAAATCTACATTTGTCACCTTTGGGGAATGTACAATCAGAGTGTTAACACCTGTAAAGATTCTTGTAATCACAACCCCAGGTAGGACACAGAACTTTTCTAACATTCTAGAGAATTTCCTTTTGTTGTCTTTACTATTCAGACCCTTGTTCCTCTAATAACTCCTGTCAACCACTGATGTGTTCTCTGCTCCTATATTTTTGTTTTTTCTAGAATTCTATAAATTGAATCATGCAACATGTAACTTTGTAAGACTTTTTTTTTTAATTTTTAAAAAATTTAAAAAAAATTTATTTTAATTGGAGGCTAATTACTTTACATTATTATAGTGGTTTTGCCATACATTGACATGAATCAGCCATGGATGTTCATGTGTTCCCCATCCTGAACCCCCTCCCACCTCCGTCCCCATCACATACCCCAGGGTCATCCCAGTGCACCAGCCCTGAGCACCCTGTCTCATGCATCAAACTTAGAATGGCGATCTGTTTCACATACGATAATATACATGTTTCAATGGTATTCTCTCAAATCATCCCACCCTTGCCTTCTCCTACAGAGTCCAAAAGACTGTTCTATACATCTGTGTCTGTTTTGTTGTCCTGCATATAGGGTCATCGTTGCCATCTTTCTAAATTCCATATATATGCATTAGTATACTGTATTGGTATTTGTATTTCTGACTTACTTCAGTCTGTATAATAGGCTCCAGTTTCATCCACCTCATTAGAACTGATTCAAATGTATTCTTTTTAATGGCTGAGTAATACTCCATTGTGTATATGTACCACAGCTTTCTTATCCATACATCTGATGATGGACATCTAGGTTGCTTCCATGTCCTGGCTATTATAAACAGTGCTGCGATGAACATTGGGGTACACGTGTCTCTTGCAATTCTGGTTTCCTCGGTGTGTATGCCCAGCAGTGGGATTGCTGGGTCATATGGCAGTTCTATTTCCAGTTTTTTTAAGGAATCTCCACACTGTTCTCCATAGTGGCTGTACTAGTTTGCATTCCCACCAACAGTGTAAGAGGGTTTGCTTTTCTCCACACCCTCTCCAACATTCATTGCTTGTAGACTTTTGGATTGCAGCCATTCTGACTGGCGTGAAATGGTACCTCATTGTGGTTTTGATTTGCATTTCTCTGATAATGAGTGATGTTGAGCATCTTTTCATGTGTTTGTTAGCCATCTGTATGTCTTTGGAGAACTGTCTGTTTAGTTCTTTTGCCCATTTTTTGATTGGGTCATTTATTTTTCTGGAATTGAGCTGCAGGAGTTGCTTGTATGTTTTTGAGATTAATTCTTTGTCAGTTGCTTCATTTTCTATTATTTTCTCCCATTCTGAAGGCTGTCTTTTCACCTTGCTTGTAGTTTCCTTTGTTGTTCAAAAGCTTTTAATTTTAATTAGGTCCTGTTTGTTTGTTTTTGCTTTTATTTCCAATATTCTGGTAGGTGGCTCATAGAAGTTCCTGCTGTGATTTATGTCAGAGAGTGTTTTGCCTATGTTCTCCTCTAGGAGTTTTATAGTTTCTGGTCTTACATTTAGATCTTTAATCCATTTTGAGTTTGTTTTTGTGTGTGGTGTTAGAAAGTGTTCTAGTTTCATTCTTTTACAAGTGGTTGACCAGTTTTCCCAGCACCACTTGTTAAAGAGATTGTCTTTTCTCCACTGTATATTCTTGCCTCCTTTGTCAAAGATAAGGTGTCCATAGGTGCATGGATTTATCTCTGGGCTTTCTATTTTGTTCCATTGGTCTATATTTCTGTCTTTGTGCCAGTACCATGTTTCTTGATGACTGTAGCTTGGTAGTATAGTCTGAAGTCAGGCAGGTTGATTCCTTCAGTTCCATTCTTCTTTCTCAAGATTGCTTTGGCTATTCGAGGTTTTTTGTATTTCCATACAAATTGTGAAATTATTTGTTCTAGTTCTGTGAAAAATACTGGTAGCTTGATAGGGATTGCATTGAATCTATAGATTGCTTTGGGTAGTATACTCATTTTTACTAAATTGATTCTTCCAATCCATGAACATGGTATATTTTCCCATCTATTTGTGTCCTCTTTAATTTCTTTCATCAGTGTTTTATAGTTTTCTGTATATAGGTCTTTTGTTTCTTTAGGTAGATATATTAATAAGTATTTTATTCTTTTCATTTCAATGGTGAATGGAATTATTTCCTTAATTTCTCTTTCTGTTTTCTCATTGTTAGTGTATAGGAATGCAAGGGATTTCTGTGTGTTAATTTTATATCCTGCAACTTTGCTATATTCATTGATTAGTAATTTCCTGGTGGAGTCTTTTGGGTTTTCTATATAGAGGATCATGTCATTTGCAAATAGTGAGAGTTTTACTTGTTCTTTTCCAATCTAGATTCATTTTATTTCTTTTTCTTCTCTGATTGCTGTGGCCAAAACTTCCAAAACTATGTTGAATAGCAGTGGTGAGAGTGGGTACCCTTGTCTTGTTCCTGACCTTAGGGGAAATGCTTTCAATTTTTGACCATTGAGGATAATGTTTGCTGTGGGCTTGTCATATATAGTTTTTATTATGTTGAGGTATGTTCCTTCTATGCCTGCTCTCTGGAGAGTTTTTATCATAAATGGATGTTGAATTTTGTCAAAGGCTTTCTCTGCATCTGTTGAGATAATCATATGGTTTTTATCTTTCAATTTGTTAATGTGGTATATTACATTGATTTGTGGATATTAAAGAATCCTTGCATCCCTGGGATAAAGCACACTTGGTCATGGTATATGATCTTTTTAATATGTTGTTGGATTCTATGTGTCAGGATTTTGTTAAGGATTTTTGCATCTATGTTCATCAGTAATATTGGCCTGTAGTTTTCTTTTTTTGTGGCATCTTTGTCAGGTTTTGGTATTAGAGTGATGGTGGCCTCATAGAATGAGTTTGGAAGTTTACCTTCCTCTGCAATTTTCTGGAAGAGTTTGAGTAGGATAGATGTTAGCTCTTCTCTAAATTTTTGGTAGAATTCAGCTGTGAAGCCTTCAGGTCCTGGGCTTTTGTTTGCTGGAAGATTTCTGATTACAGTTCAATTTCTGTGCTTGTGATGGGTCTGTTAAGATTTTCCATTTCTCCCTGGTTCAGTTTTGGAAAGTTGTACTTTTCTAAGAATTTGTCCATTTCTTCCAAGTTGTCCATTTTATTGGCATATAGTTGCTGATAGTAGTCTCTTATGATCCTTTGTATTTCTGTGTTGTCTGTTGTGATTTCTCCATTTTCATTTCTAATTTTGTTGATTTGATTCTTCTCCCTTTGTATCTTGATGAGTCTGGCTAATGGTTTGTCAATTTCATTTATCTTGTCAAAGAACGAACTTTTGGCTTTGATTTTTGCTATGGTCTCGTTTGTTTCTTTTGCATTTATTTCTGCCCCAATTTTAAAGATTCCTTTCCTTCTACTAACCCTTGGGTTCTTCATTTCTTCATTTCCCATAGGTTTTGGGTTGTTGTGTTTTCATTTTCGTTCGTTTCTATGCATATTTTGATTTCTTTTTTGATTTCATTATTCAGAAGCATGTTATTTAGCCTCCATATGTTGGAATTTTTAATAGTTTTTCCTGTAATTGACCTCTAATCTTACTGCATTGTGGTCAGAAAAGATGTTTGGAATGATTTCAATTTTTTTGAATTTACCAAGGCTAGATTTATGGCCCAGGATGTGATCTATTCTGGAGAAGGTTCCGTGTGAACTTGAGAAAAAAGGTGAAATTCATTGTTTTGGGGTGAAATGTCCTATAGATATCAATTAGATCTAACTGGTCTGTTGTATCATTTAAAGTTTGTGTTTCCTTGCTAATTATCCATAGATGTGGGATATTAAAGTCTCCCGCTATTATTGTTTTATTGTTAATTTCCCCTTTCATATTTGTTAGCATTTGCCTTACATATTGCGGTGCTCCTATGTTGGGTGCATATATATTTATAATTGTTATATCTTCTTTGATCATTATGTAGTGTCCTTCTTTGTCTCTCTTCACAGCCTTTATTTCAAAGTCTATTTTATCCGATATGAGTATTGCTACTCCTGCTTTCTTTTGGTCTCTATTTGGGTGAAATATCTTTTTCCAGCCCTTCTCTTTCAGTCTGTATGTGTCCCTAGGTTTGAGTTGGGTCTCTTGTAGACAGCATATATAGGGGTCTTGTTTTTGTATCCATTCAGCCAGTCTTTGTCTTTTGGTTGGGTTATTCAACCCATTTACATTTTAAGGTAATTATTGATAAGTATGATCCCATTGCCATTTACTTTGTTGTTTTGGGTTTGAGTTTATACATCCTTTCTGTGTTTCCTGTCTAGGGAAGATCCTTTAGCATTTGTTGGAGAGCTGGTTTGGTGGTGCTGAATTCTCTCAGCTTTTGCTTATCTGTAAAGCTTTTGATTTTTCCTTCATATTTGAATGAGATCCTTGCTGGGTACAGTAATCTGGGTTTTTCTCTTTCATCACTTAAGTATGTCCTGCCATTCCCTTCTGGGCTTGAAGAGTTTCTATTGAAAGATCAGCTGTTATCCATATGGGAATCCCCTTGTGTGTTATTTGTTGTTTTTCCCTTGCTGCTTTTAATATTTGTTCTTTGTGTTTGATCTTTGTTAATTTGATTAATATGTGTCTTGGGGTGTTTTGTCTTGGGTTTATCTTATTTGGGACTCTCTGGGTTTCTTGGACTTGGGTGATTATTTCCTTCCCCATTTTAGGGAAGTTTTCAACTATTATCTACTCAAGTTTTTTCTCATGGCCTTTCTTTTTGTCTTCTTCTGGGATTCCTGTATTTCAAATGTTGGGTGTTTGACATTGTCCCAGAGATCTCTGAGGTTGTCCTCATTTCTCCTAATTTCTTTTTTCTTTTTTCCTCTCTGCTTCATTTATTTCCACTATCATATCTTCTGCCTCAGTTATTCTACTGTTGGTTCTCTCCAGAGTGTTTTCTATCTCATTTATTGCATTATTCATTATTGATTGACTCTTTTTTATTTATTCTAGGTCCTTGTTAAACATTTCTTGCATCTTCTCAATCCTTGTTTCCAGGCTATTTATCTGTAACTCCATTTTGTTTTCAAGATTTTGGATCATTTTCACTATCATTATTCTGAATTCTTTTTCAGGTAGACTCTCTATCTCCTCTTTTATTTGGTTTGGTGGGCATTTATCATGTTCCTTTACCTGTTGAGTATTTCTCTGCCTTTTCATCTTGGTTAGATTGCTGTGTTTGAGGTGGCCTTTCTGTATTCTGGCAGTTTGTGGTTCCTCTTTATTGTGGAGGTTCCTCCCTGTGGGTGGGGTTGAACGAGTGACTTGTCAAGGTTTCCTGGTTAGGGAAGCTTGCGTTGGTGTTCTGGTGGGTGGAGGTGGATTTCTTCTCTCTGGAGTGCAATGAAGGGTCCAGTAGTGAGTTTTGAGATGTCTATGGGTTTGGTGTGACTTTGGGCAGCCAGTATATTAAAGCTCAGGGCTATGTTCCTGCATTGCTGGATAATTCGTGTGGTATGTCTTGCTCTGGAACTTGTTGGCTCTTGGGTGGAGCTTGGTTTTGGGATTGACTGTGTGGATCACAATAAACTGTGGAAAATTCTGAAAGAGATGGGAATACCAGACCACCTGATCTGCCTCTTGAGAAATTTGTATGCAGGTCAGGAAGCAACAGTTAGAACTGGACATGGAACAACAGACTGGTTCCAAATAGGAAAAGGAGTTCATCAAGGCTGTATATTGTCACCCTGTTTATTTAACTTATATGCAGAGTACATCATGAGAAACGCTGGGCTGGAAGAAACACAAGCTGGAATCAAGATTGCTGGGAGAAATATCAATAACCTCAGATATGCAGATGACACCACCCTTATGGCAGAAAGTGAAGAGGAACTCAAAAGCCTCTTGATGAAAGTGAAAGAGGAGAGTGAAAAAGTTGGCTTAAAGCTCAACATTCAGAAAATGAAGATCATGGCATCCGGTCCCACCACTTCATGGGAAATAGATGGGGAAACAGTGGAAACAGTGTCAGACTTTATTTTTCTGGGCTCCAAAATCACTACAGATGGTGACTGCAGCCATGAAATTAAAAGACGCTTACTCCTTGGAAGGAAAGTTATGACCAACCTAGATAGCATATTCAAAAGCAAAGACATTACTTTGCCAACAAAGGTTCGTCTAGTCAAGGCTATGGTTTTTCCTGTGGTCATGTATGGATGTGAGAGTTGGACTGTGAAGAAGGCTGAACGCCGAAGAATTGATGCTTTTGAACTGTGGTGTTGGAGAAGACTCTTGAGAGTCCCTTGGACTGCAAGGAGATCCAACCAGTCCATTCTGAAGAAGATCAGCCCTGGGATTTCTTTGGAAGGAATGATGCTAAAGCTGAAAGTCCAGTACTTTGGCCACCTTATGTGAAGAGTTGATTGATTGGAAAAGACCCTTATGCTGGGAGGGATTGGGGGCAGGAGGAGAAGGGGATGACAGAGGATGAGATGGCTGGATGGCATCTCTGACTGGATGGACGTGAGTCTGAGTGAACTCCGGGACTTGGTGCTGGACAGGGAGGCCTGGCGTGCTGTGATTCATGGGGTCGCAAAGAGTCGGACACCACTGAGCGACTGATCTGATCTGATTAGGCTTTTGGATGAGCTCTTATCAGTTAATGTTCCCTGGAGTCAGGAGTTCTCTGGTGTTCTCAGGTTTTGGACTTAAGCCTCCTGCCTCTGGTTTTCAGTCTTATTCTTATAGTAGCCTCAAAACTTCTCCATTCATATAGATGATAAAACATCTAGGTTAATGGAGAAAAGATTCTCCACATTGAGGGACACCCAGAAAGGTTTGCTGAGTTACATGGAGAAGAGAAGAGGGAGGAGGGAGATAGAGGTGACCAGGAGGAGAAGAGGGGGAATCAAAAGGGGAGAGAGCAGTCTAGCCAGTAATCAAATCCCTATGTGCTCTCCACAGCCTGGAACACCCAGAGAGGTTCATGGAGTTACATAGAGAAGAGAAGAGCGAGGCAGGAGATAGAGGTGACCAGGAGGAGAAGAGGGGGGGAGTCAAAAGGAGAGAGATATATCTAGCCAGTAATCAGTTCCATAAGTGTTCTCCACAGCCTGGAATACTCAAAGAGATTCACAGAGTTGGGTAGAGAAGAGAAGGGGGAGGGAGGAGATAGAGGTGACCTAGGGAAGAAAAAGAAGAGTCAAAAGTGGGAGAAGGCAATCAAGCCAGCAATCACACTCCTAAGTAAAAATGGGTACTGAAGATTGGATTCTTAAAGGTAGAGAATTGATAACAAATACCAAAAAGCAAAGATTAAAAATCTAGAGTAGAGGTTAGACTCTCAAAAATACAATATTAAGAAAACCCCAAATCACAAAAATTATAGAAAATATATATGAAGTTTGCTTTAAAAATAAGGTCTTTTTGTTTTTGCAAGGTAATAGTAAGTTATAAGAATGGAAATTAAAGGCATAATAGAGGACTTAAAAATAAAAAAACAACTAAAAAATTTAAAAAATGATAATAGTAAAAATATATCTAGGAATTTCTCTGGAGCTGTTGTGGGCAGTGTGGGGTCAGTCCAGTTTCAGATAGTTCCTTGTTCTAGCTTATACTTCTCAAGATCTATAGGCCCCTTCCAATGTAGTCGGTGCTAACTGCAGGGTTTTAATCTGTTCCACCTGTCACTTCCAAAGAGGTTCCCTCTGTTTATTTTGGCTTCTTCTGTTTGCAAGTCTCTTCAGTGTCTAATTTCTGCCCTGACACAAGGGGGCGAAAGTGGTCACTTATTTAGGCTCACTTGTTCAGTCGTGCTGTGGGGAGGGAGGCACACTGCAAACAAATATCACTGGCGTGTGTGGGGAGTGCTCGCAGTGTCTGGGGCACACTGGGTTTGCCCCTGCTCACGGCGTGTGTGCTTTCCCAGTCTACACTGCTCAGCCTCCAGGTTGCTCTGCAGGGGAACTGTCTAAAGTGGGCCCTGGGTTGTGTGCACTCCCCAGGTCTAAGCCACTCAGGTTCAGGTTCTGGGTTACTCCACAAAGGCGCAGACTCGGTTGGGCCTCGTTTTGTGCCCTTCCCAGGTCCAAGCAGCTCAGGCGACCAGGTGCTTGGTGCGTCTTATCGCCTCCCCCATCCCAGCCACTCGGTTTCCTGGGTGTGCATCGGGAGTACCATCTCAGGTGTGCCGTGCATCTCCTCTGGGGAGCTGATCTCTGGCTGTGACCCTCCCAGCGGATGTCAACCGTCCAGGATCCCAGGAAGACTTGGTTAGCAACTGGGAGCCTGCTCGCAGTTTGGTGGAGGATGCCGTCTCTGGGGCTGAGTTTGCCCCTTGCCTTCCAGCTCTGGCTGTCGCCCGCCTGCCTGTCTCTGGCAGGGGATGGGCCGGTCCACAGCGGCTAGCTGTCCTCTGGTATTTGCTCAGCCCTTTGTTCTGTGAGTGGCCAGTAGTGCCTTAGGTTAAGGCCTTTCTCAGGAAAGTTCTCTCTTTTTTTTTCTCTCTCTCTCTGGCTATCCCACAGTTTGAGTTGCTATCTCACCTTAGCTCCCTCAGATTGTCCTCAGGGCATTCAGGCCCGGTCCTTACCCTAAGCATTGCAGCCTGCACCTCCCTGTTGAGCCCCTGCTTGCTGGTGGTGGATGCGAGCGTCTGGGCTACTTCTCCATTGGGAGTTGCCATTAGGCACATAAATCTGTGGGTTTTATTTATGTATTTTTCCTCCCAGTTATGTTGCCCTCTGAGCTTCCTCTGGCCAGTCAGAGGGTTTCCTGGTGTTTGGAAACTTCTCCTCTTTTACAACTCCCTCTCCTGGACGGGTCTCCGTCTCTAACTCTTTTGTCTCTTTATCTTTTATATTTTCTCCTACCTCCTTTCAAAGACAATGGGCTGCCTTTCTGGGTGCCTGGTGTCCTCTGCCAGTGTTCAGAAGTTGTTTTGTGGAATTTGGTCAGCGTTCAAATGTTCTTTCGATGAATTTGTGGAAGAGAAAGTGGTCTCCCTGTCCTGTTCCTTTGCCATCTTAGGACCGCCCCTCTAAGACTATTATTTTGATGGGTACAACACATCTGTATGCACTTGTTTTAACTCCCACGGAAACACTGGCCCAAATTTCTCTAATTCTTGGGCTTCTGGCTTCTGAATTCCAGACCTGCCCTGTTCAACTGGATAGAAACACTTAAATTTGACTTTTTCAGTGTCTCTGGAATCATTGTAGATTGGAATTCACTAATCCTCACTGATTGCTTTCCTTGGATTTTGTCCATAGGTAAGAGGGAGCCTCTGAGCTTTGAGCAGGGAATGATAAGACTTGAATTCTACAAGGATGACTGTCTGCATGGTTTGGTAGGTTGACCAAAGGAATAGTTCAAAGGAACTGAAATTAGTTTGGGATCTATAGTAATGATGCAGCTGAATGATAACGAAGTCTATTAAAGCCAAATGAAATGGATAGGGAAGTAGATAGTACTAAGATGTTCAGGGAACTGGACTGACTGGACTTGACTGTTAGTTTGGTATGTGAGCCTCAGGAAACAGGGGATATGTATTTTGTGTGCTTTTAATTTTTATCTTCCCTGGCAGTAGGCGTCATCTCTTCTCTTGAAATCCCCGTGTTCCTGCCCTCCCCCATCCTCGCCTCCAAGTTTCTGTGAAATTAGGGTTTTGGCACTGATTTTTTTCCTTGCCACATCTCTGCAGACCTATTTATGGAAAGAGTGTTTATCTAAGGGGTATGACTGCCTGGGACCTTTTCCGACCTGGTTTATGGTTTATCTTTTCTCATAAAACAAGGTCTCCTATACTTCCTGTTTTGGATTTTTGCAATATATAAAACAAGGATTTTTGTGTCTGAAACCAGGCTCCAGGCCATATTTGAATATCAACCAGGCACAAGGTTTCTCAATGTAAGCATGATAGACATTTTGAGTAAGATAATTCTTTGTTTTTTGAAGTCCATGTGCTGTAGGATAGTTGTGGCATTAATTTTTGTTAGAAAAATGTTAATCTGAAGAGAAACAGTGGAATTTAAATAATGAGAAACTTTGGCATGGGTTGTATGTGGAATCTCTTAGAACTATGCAGCATGATTATTTAGCAGTGATGAACAACACTTTGGAAATTCTGCTGAAGTTAATATGTATGTATATTGAGAATACACTTTAACTACCCAGTTTCATAATTTTATGCAATGTGTTCTGGACTGTTTTATTTAATTTTTGTTCTATATTGGAGTATAGTTGATTTACAGTGTTGTGGTAGTTTCAGGCATATAGCAAAGTGATTCGGTTATACATATATCTATTATTCACATTCTTTTCCCATATAGGTTATTGCAGAGTATTGAGTAGAATTCCCTGTGCTATACAGTAGGTCCTTTGTTGATTGTCTGTTTTACATATCATAGTGTGTATATGTTTATCCCAACCTCCAAATTTATCCCTCCCCTACCACCTTTACCCTTTCGGAACCAGAAGTTTGTTTTCAAAGTCTGTGAGTGTGTTTGTTTTGTAAATAAGTTCATTTGTATTATTTTTTAGAATCCACATATAAATGATATCATATATTTTTCTTTCTCTGACTTAGTATGATCATCTCAAGGTTCATCCATGTTGCTGCAAATGGCATTATTTCATTATTTCTTATGGCTGACTTGTTTTCCATTGTATATATATTCCACATCTTCTTTATCCATTTATCTGTCGATGGACATTCACAGTCGTTTCCATTCTTTTCTGTTGTAAATAGTACTGGGTGAGCACTGGGGTGCATGTATTTTTTCAAATTATGGTTTTCTCTGGATATGTGCCCATAAGTGGGATTGCTGGATCATATGATAGCTCTTTTTAAAGGAGTGTCCATACTGTTCTCCACAGTGGCTGTACCAATTTACGTTCCCACCAACAGTGTAGAAGGGTTTTCTTTCTCCACACCCTCTCTGTGCTTAGTCACTCAGTCATGTCCGACTCTGCAATCCCATGGGCTGTAGCCCACCAGGCTCCTCTGTCCATGAGGATTCTGCAGGAAAGAATATTGGAGTGGGTTGTCATGCTGTCCTCCAGGGGATCCTCCCAACCCAGGAATTGAACCCAGGTCTCCCACATTGCAGGCAGATTCTTTACCAGATGAGCCACCAGGGAAGCCCCCAGACCCTCCCTAGCATTTATTATTTGTAAACTTTTTGATAATGGTCATTCTGACTTGTGTGAAGTGATATCTCATTGTAGTTTTTATTTGCATTTCTCTAATAGTGATTGATGTTGAGCATGTGCCTTTTGGTCATCTGTATGTCTTCTTTGGATAAATGTCTATTTAGATCTTCTGCCCATTTTTGGATTGGGTTGTTTGTTTTTTTGATATTGAGTTTTTGTATGACCTTTTGTATATTTTGGAGATTAATCCTTTGTGGGTGACTTTGTTTTGTTTTATTACCTGAAACTATCTGCCCTTGTAAATCTGTTCAATTAATTATTTGAAAATGAAGTTGGAAAGGATAGACCAAGGGGAAATAAGTATACCTAGGAATTAAACTTTAGTGGATATCCAAATATATTTCTGATCACATTAAGTTTTACACAAATGGTATTACTCCAATTTTCCAGAATCAAAGTTTCGTATACAGTGGGGGCTCCTTATTCCTTTTTGTTGCATATTCAAGTTTAGGGATACTTTGTAGTGATAGGACAATTTGTACAGATTTTCCTAAAATTTATATTTCTGTACTGAATAAGCTATAGATTCTTTCCTTGTAAAAGGAGATTGGAAGTATTCTACTATAAAAATGTTAAATAGTAAAAAATCTCATAACTTACAATGATCAGCTTTGAAGATGTTATTCTGTAAACATTTATTAAGTAGTCTCTGAATAAAGACAACTCAGCTAACTGAAATGGTAATTACCTAGTCAGGGTTTCTGTTGTAGAGTGTCATAATTAGCTTGAATGCAGATGCCTGAGGAGGAATGCATGTTAGTACCTGCTGTGTGGATGGATGATAAGCATTGTTCAATTTTGCTTTTAAAAGTAAACTGTAGAGGTGGGGTTCATTATTCCATATTGAATGATTTGTATCTATGATGATTTCCATGCATTGACATGTGGAAATATTTGATAGATGAGCCTGAGAGGCAAGTAATCACTGTGGTGCTGAGCTGTTAAGCTTCCATTCAGAGCTTATTAGGCTAATTCCCACGGAGACAGTATGTTTGATAACTTGGCAATTATGTTTCATAACAAACTTTTCAGTTGTATTTTAAAGGCAACTGACTTTGCCCATACTTCAGCAGAGGAATTATTTTCACTTGTTACCCTTTTCGTGGGCCTTTTGTTTAGTGGGACTTAGGAAGCTGGTGGCCACCTTGTGCTTTCAATTGTCTTTACGTTGTGTTACTTTCCAAGTGATGTTCTGGCTTCCATAGAAAACAACCTAGTAATTTCTGGAACACACCAGTCCTACCATAATGACATCTAAGTTCTGAATGATCTCTGCTCTTAATGTTAGTTTTCAGTAATCAAAATGAGGGTCCATAGATATACATCTTAGAAATCCTCTGTTTAAAAATACTGAAAACATGCAGAGAACTTCAGACACTTGAAGATACAACACGTGGTGTAATAAATATAACACAAGTAGCTACTCTGTCCCTGCCTTGATTATGCTTACTTGTCCCAGACAGATAAACCTTATCTTGAAGTTTGTTTTCTTGCCCTTTTGTTCAGTTTTGTAGCATGTATCCCTAAAGAACATACTAGTTAGGCTTTATTTTTTTTTTTTGTTGAGGTATAATTCACACAGTCATCAGATTTTTAACTGTTTTACGTATATTTTGATGGCATGTTATTTGCACAGTATGTTGGCAGAAACCTGTTCATGTGACTCTGCGCAGCTATAATGCGTTCATGATCACTGCTTCATGTGTGGGAGCTGAGAGAGTGAACATGGGTGCCTTGGATTCAGACTGTGGCACTAGAAACTGAAACGTTGGGCAGATTTGTGATACTTGAAACTAATGTTTTGCTGATGGATTCATGATGAAATGTAAGACAGCAGAAAAAACAATGACCTTCAAGGTTTTTGGTAAGAATAACTAGAAGAATAGATGTGTATGTAGATGGGCAAGTCTGTTGAGGAGCCAGTTTGGGGTGTATGGTATGGGTAAGACCAGAACTTTGATTTTATAGTCCAGATGTATGTTTTGAAATGAACAGAGATGTTAAATAGGTATTTGGATGTACAAGTCCAGAGTTAAAGAGAACTTTCTGGGTTGGGTGTATAGATTTGCATGGTCTAGTGTAAGAGGGCATTGATACTTAAAGCTATGGGGTTGAGGAGGTCACCTATGGAATGAATGTAGTTAGGGGAGTCTGAGGTCTGAGCTCTGGAAGTACTCTCCACTTAGAAAGAGGATTTAAGGATCTAGTATTTCAAGTGTGGAAAGATAAGAGGGTTTCCTTGCTGATAATGGTTTCTGAAAACCAAGTGAACAGACATTCTCAAGAAGATAAAGAGCAATGTGGAGGTTCATCGTGAGCTTGAAAAATTTATTTTGTGGAGTTGTGGAGATAAAATCCTAATAAAAGTAGACCATAACATGCATGGGAGGAGAGAGAAATTACAGATAAGGAGGAGTAGAGTACAGACAATTGTTTGAAAGAGTTTTGCTTTAAACTGGTGTGGAGAAATCTGATAATAGCTGGCAGATGTATGATCAATGGAAGACTGATTTAATGATGGGAGGTGTCACAAATGGCTTGTATTCTAAGCAATTTGTCTCTAAAAATGGAGACAATTTAATAAAAGAATAAAAATTGAGGCAGGACAGACTATTGTATGAAGATCTACATGGGAAGGAATGGATGCCTGTAAGTATGTGGAGATGTTGGCCTTTCGATAAGAGGTAGGAAATTTTTTGTAGTTCTTAGCATGTTTTGCACATACTGACTATATCTAAATATATTATACTTTTGTTAAATATACTTTAAGTATTCCTAAGTGTTCTTATTGAAGATACTGTAAATGAATTACTTCTGGATTGTTCATTGTTAATATTTAGAAATACACTTTTATGTATTAATCTTGTCCTCTGCATTCTTGCTGAACTAGTTTATTTGTCTAATACTTTTTTAATGGATGCATTAGAATCCTCTGTATACAAGATTAGGTCATCTGCAGATGAAGACAGTTGTAGTTTTCTTGGATGCCTGTATTAGATTTTCTTGCATAACTGCCCTGACGAGAACTTCCAGTGCTTTTATTGAAAGTGGAAACAGTGGACATCCTTGTTCTTGATGTTGAAGGGAAAACATTGAGTCATCACACCATTAAGTATGATGTCAACTGTGGACGTTTTGTAGATGCCCTTGATCAGATGGAGCAAGTTCTCTGCTGTTAGTTTGTTGCATGGCTTTTTTCTTGAAGGAGTGTTGGATATTGTCAGATAACTTTTTCTAAGTCTATTGAGTTGTTTGTGTCTTTTTGTTCTTTATTCTATTAACATGGTGTATTACATTGATTTTTTTTTGGTATGTTTAATATTAAATTTCTTGGGATAAATCCCACTTGGTCATGGTACATAATACTACTTGTTGCCAAATTTGGTTTGTTATCTTGACTTTTGTGGGTGGTTTTTTTTTTTTTTTTTTTTTTTGGTACTTTTCTGGGATATTTATCTGTAGTTAGGTTTTTTGGTGATGTCTCTGGTTTTGGTAATACTTGTCTTAAAGAATGTGTTGGAAAGTGTTCCTCTTTTTTGCCTTTTGGGATAGTGTGAGGAATTGGTGTTTGCAGTTTTTTTTCTTTTATTATATATAACCAGTGAAGCCATCTGGGCCTGGGCTTTCTTTGTGGGAAATTAAAAAATGCCTAATTTTATTAAAAGTCTATTCAAATTTTCTATCTTTGAAGTAATTTTGGTTGTGTCTCTCTGGAACATTGTAATTTTATCTGTAACCTAATGTGTTAAAATACACTTGCAATTTTCTTACTCCTTATTTCTACAAGGTTAGTGGAAATGTCAGCCCTTTCACTCCTGATACTACTTATTTGAGTTTTGCAAACCTTTAGCTAAACTAGAAAAAAGTGGTTAAATCTTTCCAAAGAAACAACTTTTGGTTTTGTTTTTTCCTTTTCCCATTTTCTGCTTTTATGTTCACTATGCCCTGTTAACTTTAGTCTTTCTCTTTTTCCAGTATCTTGAGGTGGAAGGTTAGGTTTTGATTTTGAAAATGTCTTTTTTATATGGACAGTCCCAGCTGTAAATACTTTGGCTGCATTCTCAGGTTACATGACCTTGTGTATGTTGCTGCTCTCAAAATATCATTTTCACAGTGACTTCTCTGATTCATTTAGTAGTCTGTTGTTGAGTGGCTGTGTTCTTAATTCCCACATTTCTTTTAGGTTCTCTAAAACATTTTTTGACGTATACATACAGCATACTGGATTCAGATATACAACATAATGTTTCAACATTTGTATACATTGAGAAATTACCACAATAAGTCAGTATCTATCACCATATATAGTTACAGAATTTCTTCTGAAGAGACTTAATGGTCTATTCTTTTAGTAACTTTTAAATATACATTATAGTATTAACTGTAGTACATCCCCATGACCTATTTCATACCTGGAAGCTTGTACCTTTTGACTTCCTTCACACGTTTTGCCCCCTCCCCCCCAACAGCTTGTTCTCTGTATTGATGAGCTATTTTTGTTTTGGTTGGGTTCCACATGGTGGGATCATACAGTATTTGTCTTTCTGTCTGATTTATTTCACTTAGCACATATGAAGAACATTGAGTTCTTCATATGTTATTGAAAATGGCAGAATTTCATTCTTTTTATGGTTGATTAATATTCCATTGTATGTATTCTACATTTTCTTTATCTTTTCTTTCATGTGGCCATTTAGGTTTCCATGTCTTGGCTATTATAAGTAATGCTACAGTGAACAAAGGAGTGGGTATCTTTGAGTTTGTGTTTTTATATGCTCCAGATAAATGACCAGATGCTATGATCTTTGTTTTTTGAATGTTCAGTTTTAAGCTGGCTTTTTCACTCTCCTCTTTCACTTTCATCAAGGGTCTCTTTAGTTCCTCTTCACCTTCTGTGATAAGGGTGGTATCATCTGTATATCTGAGGGTATTGCTATTTCTCCCTGCAATCTTGATTCCAGCTTGTGCTTCATCCAGCCTGGCATTTTGCATGATGTATGATAAGGGTGGTATCATCTGTATATCTGAGGCTATTGATATTTCTTCTTGCAATCTTGATTCCAGCTTGTGCTTCATCCAGCCTGGCATTTTGCATGATGTACTATATATATAGGTTAAATAAGCAGGGTGACAATAGACAGCTTTGATGTACTCCTTTCCTGATTTGGAACCAGTCTGTTGTTCCATGTCCAGTTCTAACTGTTGCTTCTTGACCTGCATACAGATTTCTCAGGAGGCAGGTCAGGTGGTCTGGTATTCCCATCTCTTTCAGAATTTTCCACAGTTTGTTGTGATCTACACAGTCAAAGGCTTTGGCATAGTCAATAAAGCAAAAGTTGATGTTTTTATAGCACTCTCTTGCCTTTTTGATGATTAAACAGATGTTGGCAATTTAATCTCTGGTTCCTCTGCCCTTTCTAAATCCAGCTTAACCATCTGGAAGTTCATGGTTCACATACTGTTGAAGCCTGGTTTGGAGAATTTTGAGCATTACTTTGCTAGTGTGTGAGATGAGTGCAATTGTGCAGTAGTTTGAGCATTCTTTGACATTGCCTTTCTTTGGGATTGGAATGAAAACTGACCTTTTCCAGTCCTGTTTCCACTGCTGTGTTTTCCAAATTTGCTGGCATATTGAGTGTAGCACTTTCACAGAATCATCTTTTAGGATTTGAAATAGCTCAGCTGGAATTCCATCACCTCCACTAGCTTTGTTCATAGTGACGCTTCCTAAGGCCCACTTGACTTCGCATTCCAGGATGTCTGGCTCTAGCTGAGTGATCACACCCTTGTAGTTATCTGGGTCATGAACATCTTTTTTGTATAGTTCTTCTGTGTAGTCTTGCCACCTCTTCTTAATATCTTCTGCTTCTGTTAGGTCCATACCATTTCTGTCCTTAATTGCACCCATCTTTGCATGAAATGTTCCCTTTGTATCTCTAATTTTCTTGGTGAGATCTCTGGTCTTTCCCATTCTATTGTTTCCCTCTATTTCTTTGCATTGATGGCTGAGGAAGGCTTTCATATCTCTCCTTGCTGTTCTTTGGAACTCTACATTCAAATGGGTATATCTTTCCTTTTCTCCTTTGCCTTTCTCTTCTCTCCTTTTCTCAGCTATTTGTAGGGCCTCCTCAGACAGCCATTTGGCTGCACTACTGTTTTCTAATTTCACTCTTAAGGTCGGAGAACATATTTAATATGACTCTAATTTTTAAAAATTTATTGTGTCTTTTTTATGGCTGAGTATTTGGTCTGATCTGGAGAATTCTCCATGTACGCTTTAGAAGAACATATTCTTGTTGGTGGAGTATTTGATACATTAGATATAGTTGGTTTATAGTGCTTTTCAAGTCTTATTTCCATAATGCCTAGTTGTTCTACTCTTTATTGAAAATAGGATGTTGATGTCTCCAATGGTTGGATTATTTATTTCTCCTTTAAGTCCCACCAATTTTTGCTTCATGTACTTGGGGATCTATTAGATGAATTTTTATACTTTGTTGAATTGCCCTTTCTTTTTTGATTACAAAAGGATTTTATCTGTTTTTTTTTTTTTTTTTTGATATAGCTACTTCAGCTTTCTTTTGGTTACTGTTAGCTTGATATATATCCTTTTCATCCTTCTGTATTCAGTGTATTTTGATCTTTGAGTCTCAAATTTTTGTTTCCTATACATAGCATACGGTTGGGTTTTTAGTCCAGTTTGATGGTATGACTTTAGATTGTTTAATCCACTTAAAATTAATGTTATTGATATTTTTGAGTTTACATTGGCCAGTTTATTTTCTGTTTCTTGTGTGTCTTTCCTCATTACTGCTTTCTTTCATATTAAAATAATGTTTTCTATTGGAACATTAATTTGCTTATTTTTTCATTTCAACTTTTATTTTCTTAGTGACTGTTCCATGGCTTATAGTATATATCTTAACATAATCCAGATATATGCTAACGAAAATCTAGGAAGCTACAGGAATGTTACCCTTAAATAGCTCTATTCCCTCTTCTGCCTTTTTGTGCTATTTAATGTTAGACGCATGTATGTTAGAAACCCAATAATCCACTGTTGTTATCACCTCATTTTATTTTACAACAGTTATAGAAGCTGAGAAGAAAGGTGAGCTGTATTTATAAGGAATGGCATCACCTGGGAAGCCCAATGTCATATTAACCTTCTTGTTTTCTATTTTCAGTTTTCACTTGTTACTATGGATTCAAGGCACCATTATTTTCTTCTTATAATACACTTTTACTAATCTTTTATGCTGTTTTTGTCAAATACATGTTTCAATGTTATAGGTTGATCAGTTATTTATATATTTTATACAGTTTCTTTTTAAACCTCATAAGACAGGAGAAATAGGCATTTATACTATTTCTTTCTTGTTTTTTTTTTTTTAATGGTGGTCTTTTTTTCATGTGGATTTGAATTACTGTCTACACTTGGCTTTCTTTCAGCTTGAAGTTTGTAGGGTGAATCAGCTAGACATGAAATCTGCTTGTTGCTCTGAGTTATTTTGATCTGATTTTTGTAAATGCTCATTTTGCTGGACTTTACGTTTAACAGGTTTTTATTTTGAGCAGTTATCATATCACCTACCTGCCTTCTTCCTTCCATTGTTTCTGATTAGAATCTGTTGTTAATCTTATTGGTGTTCTCTTGTTAATGATAAAACATTTTTCTCTGGTTGCTTTCAACATTTTTTTTGTAATTTTAGCTTTTTCGCTTTTTACTATGATGTGTCTGGATATAAATTTCTTTGTGTGTATTCTGCTTTGAATATATTGATCTCCTTGAGTGTGGAGATTGTTTTCCTTGGGAAATTTTCAATCATAATTTCTTTGAATATTTTTTCTGCTCCTTTCTTGCCTTTATTCTCCTTCTGGTATTCCTATTACAGAAATGTCTGTAATGATGTCCTGCATATCTCGGTGAATCTGTTCATTTTTTCTTTGTAGAATCTACTGATATAACTTGAAATTCAGATATTCTCCAGTTCAAATCTATTATTGAACCTCTCTAGTGAATTTTTCATTATAGTTACATTTAATTCTAAAACTGCTACTCAGTTTTTAAGATATCTATTCTTAATATTGATGATACTAATGGTCATCATACTTTGTTTACACATGGTATCCTTTTGTTCTTTGAACATGTTTGTAATACCTGATTTGACGTCTTACCTGCTTAAGTGTGATATCTGGTCCTCTCGCAGGCAGTTTCCGTTCCTTGATTTTTTTTTTTTTTTTTCTTTGTATAGATTCACCTTCCTGTTTGGATCCATGTCTTTCCATTTTTTTGTTGTTGAAAAATGCATATTTTAGAAAATGTATTTTGTCTATCTCTGTAGGGCTTATTTTGTTGGCTACTAAAATAAACCAGAAAAGTCACAGTCTTGTTCCTGTACAGGGCAAAACCTCTGAAGTCACTTCACAGAGGGTGGGGTTCTAGATGTGTGTTTAGTCATCAGAGAATAAGAGGGGTTTTAGCAGTCTGATCTCTTTGTTATACTACCTGCCTCTGACACCCAACTGACAAGTTCCATTCATTGCCTGCTAACTGTTTTACTTTGGACCAGTGCCCAGTACATAGAGTACCCTATGGTTCCATCCAATTAAATTCTGGCCCCTTGGCAGGGGTAGTTTGAGAAGCCAGTATTTGAGGTTTGCTTTGACTCTAGGGATTGGTGGGAGATTCTTGTTAGCTGTCTCTTGTTCTGGTTGTCTCTGATAAACTAGCTTGCCTATGGTTCAGCTTTTTGCTCTCATGAAGCAATCACCTTCCTCTTAATTGCTTATCATGCTGATCTCTGAGCGTGTACTTATCCCTAAACTTTCTCACACTCACTTCCAATTAAGTGAATTCCCTTGGGGCGAGCTTCATAGTTGTCTGTTATTAGAGCTTGTCTTTCTCCCTGTGCAAAGTCACCATGCCTGTGTTTTGGGGTTATTGGTAGGCCTGCTGTGTGAGTGACACCACCTCTTCATGAGTAAGGTGCTGCCTAGAGGCAATAGACTCCTCTTCTTTTTGCCTCTTCCAGCACAGAACCTCTGCCCTCTGTGTGAACTGGGCCAAGGATGATGGCCGCAGTGTTCTCTGCCTACCATGCAAGGGGTAGGTGTTCACTCTGTGGGTGGAGCCTGTGGGAGACTCTGTGGGAGAAGGACTGTCTTACCACCTCTTGGCCACACTTGTCTGTAATTGAGCATTTGTGTCTTGGAGTTGAGTGGGCTGGAAATGCTCCGCTCTGCCCCTCCCACTGGGAGCTAGGGGTACAGGGAGGCCTGTCTTCTTGGTCACACCTACTCTGAGTGGAACTTTAGTCACACTGAGCTGGGTGTTGTGGAATGAAGGAAAAAATGGTTGATGGTTCTAGTACCACAGGCTTCGTTCTTTCCAAGATTTAAGAGAGATTCTTAAATGTTAATTTGTTGAATGCCCTTAGGAAAATTTTCAAAGACTTTAAATGGTTGTTTTTGAAAAACGTTTTTCTTTAGTTACAATTGTTTTGCTGGGAAGAGACTCTGCACAGCTCTTGGTGACATTTTGTGTATGTCACGTTCTTCTAATGTTATGACATAGTCTGGCATAGAATGAACTATAAGTAGTTGAAATAGAACTATGTTTTTTTCCTTAAAAAGCACTATGTACATGTGTGAATTCCTTTCCTGTCTTGTCTTCCAAAACCTCTGCTAATAGGTGCTAGCTTGACAAGTTGGATTTGCTCTCTCTCTCTCTTTTTTTTTAAATTTTGTTGGAGTATAGTTGATTTATAATGTTATATTAGTTTCAGGTGTACATCAAAGTGAATCAGACACACACACACATATATCTATCTATCTATCTATCTTCACTCTGTTTTAGATTCTTTTCCCATAGAAGTCATTACACAGTATTGGATAGAGTTCTCTGTGCTGCCTGTGCTGTATAGTAGGTCCTTATTAGTTATCTGTTTCATATGGTGTGTATATGTTAATCCCAACTTCCCAGTTTATCCCTCCCCTCCTACCTTACTCCCTTGTAACCATAAGTTTGTTTTCTACATCTGTAACTCTATTTCTGTTTTGTAGATAAATTCATTTGTACCCTTTTTTTAGATTCCACATATAAGGGATATCATGTAATATTTGTTTTTCTTTGTCTGACTTCACTCAGTATGACACTCTCCAGGTCCATCCATGTTGCTGCAAATGGCATTCTTTCTTTCTTTTTTTTTAATGGCTGAGTAATATTCCATTGTATATATGTTCCACATCTTCTTTACCTATTCCTCTGTTGATGGACATTTCGGTTGCTTCTATGTTCTGGCTATTGTGAATAGTGCTTCAGTGGACATTGGAGTGCATGTATCTTTTTGAATTGTAGTTTTCTCTGGATATATGCTTAGAAGTGGGATTGCTGGATCAGCTAATCTGTGTCAAAGGAGGCAAGAATATATGCTGGAGAAAATACAGTGTCTTTGATGAGTGGTGCTGGGAAAGCTGGACAATGACATGTAAAAGTATGAAATTAGAACACTCCCTAACACCATACACAAAAATAAACTCAAAATGGATTAAAGGCTGGATACTATATAACTCTTAGAGAAAAACATAGGCAGAACACTCTGACATAAATCACAGCAAGATCTTTTTGGTTCCACCTCCTAGAGTAATAACAGTAAAACCAAAAATAAAACCAAAAATAAACAAATGGGACCTAATGAAACTTAAAAGCTTTTTGTGCAACAAAGGAAATCATAAACAAAATGGAAAAAAAAACCCTCAGAATAGGAGAAAATATTTGCAAACAAAGCAACTGACAAGGGATTGATCTCTAGAATACACAAATAGCTCACGCAAATAGCTCAATATTAAAAGAAAAAGATTTCTCCAGAGAAGATATACAGATGGCTAAAAAACTCATCTTTTCAAGGTGCTCAACATCACTAATTACTAGAGAAATGCAAATCAAAACTGCAATGAGGTTATCACCTCTCACTGGTCAGGATGGCCATCATCAAAACGTGTATACATTGTAAATGCTGGAGAAGGCGTGGAGAGAAGGTAGCCCTCCTACACTGCTGGCGGCAGTGTGAGCGGGCACATCCGCTGTGGAGAATGGCAGGAAGGATCCTTAAAACTAAACAGAGCTACCAAATGGGCTTGCTCTTTACCTGTCTTTCATCCACTTGGACACGATCACTCCTTATCAGCCCTGGCTCTCTCTTCACTTTTGCTTTTATGCCTAGGCTCCAAATCTCTGCTTGAGTCACTGGAAATGGTGACACAGTTTGTACACTGTCTGCTGGGCTCACACATTAGCTTTGATTTTCAGCCAATCCCTTGGCTTTTGTAAACTAGTTTGTGGACAGTCTATCTTTCTCAGATGTGGTCTCCTGGAGACCAAATTCTTCTTAGGTGTTAATGTTACATGCTGCATTTATATGAAAGATAAGCCATTTTACAGTTAATATATGACAGTTGGGTTAATTATCCTAACTGGGAACTTCATTTTAAGGCTACTTTACCAAGGTAGCTGTATGGTATTGACCTGCAAGACTATATTACAGTGTAACTTTATTAAAGGTAAAGGGAAAAACTGTCAGATAAGGTGTATTTTTAAAATTTAGATGCATCTATTAATGAGACAGAGCTTTCACCAGAGCAGTTGAAATCAGTGGACGCTTTGCCTCGGGGAGCTTCACATGGATGCTGTGTTTGAAGGGAGCTATTTTTCACAGGAATTAGAGCAAGGCAGAAATTCATTGTCATTTGGGTGGTGGCAGAGCTCATTTTGGAGATCTTAGGGAATGTGTTTTTTTCCTTAATGATCTAATGTGTAAATTAAATACTTGAAGGCACATTAACAAGTAAATATTCATGTGTAACCCATTTCATTCTTGGACAATAGTCTCTTTCTGTCTCCCATCTTCATGGAGGGTCCAGTTTTATCTGAGCATCCTTTCTTAGTATTTGACTTCAATAGCCTGTGATGAAAAGGATTTTGGACCCGTAATGAAAAATTATTTATATCTCTTACTATATAGAACTGTAGTGGTTTGAGATTGGTGGGGACTTTTTGGCTGCACTGGGTCTTTATGCTGCACGTGGGCTTTCTCTAGATGTGACGAGCAGGGGCTATACTTGAGTTGCAGTACCCGGGCTTCTCATTGTGGTGGCTTCTCTTGTTGTGGAGCATGGGTTCTAGGACACACGGGCTTCAGTAGTTGTAGCTTGCTGGCTCATGAGTTATGGCTCCAGGACTCTAGAGCGTGGACTTAACGGTGGCGCACAGGCTTTGTTGCTCCACGACTTGTGGAATCTGCCTGGATCAGGGATCGAACTCATGTCTCCTGCATTGGTCGATTTTTATCCACTGCATCACCAGGGAAGTATTGAGACTGGTTTTTGATTGTAAATGATTTTATTTATGAGCCAAAATAAAGACTCGTTTGAATATTTTCTTGAGGTAGCTTGTTGAAGGTATAAGATCCGTTTCAAGACAGATCCAGAGTTCAGAATTTAACTTTTAGATATTTTTAGGTGATGTAAATGTGTCATTTGCATCTCTGTTCTTTAGGCCTCAGGAGCAATCCGACCTCTTGTATCTACTGTCATCAGTCCGTCTGCAGACAGCTACTTAGACCACTCACTGGAACGTGCCAGATACAGGGCAAGTGAAATGCCACAGGCCTTTCTATTTGATGTGATCTATGAAGCATATCAGCAGGTAAGAATCTTGGCTTTTTAAAAATCTGCCATATTGGGCATCTTTAAGAATCACTCCCATATGTGGAGATTAGCTAGAAGAACTCATGATGCTCTAGAGTGAACTCAGGGCTCAAATTAATTAGAGTGAAGTTGGTTCGTATGAGAAAAAGACCCAGACAGAGTCTGGAGGAGTCCATGTGAAATCGTCCTCGTGATCTGTCCCTTCCAGGGTGACACAAGGCACACCTTCCTTCCAGCAATGACAGGGCAGCAGCATGGGTGTGACGCTTCTTTCCAGGGAAGCCCATTGGAGACTTGGTGTCTTAAGGCGTTGGGTTGGTCATGTAGATAATTCTGCCTTGCACATAAATTTCAGATTCCCAGGAGGAAAGCAGGTGTTCAGCGTAAACCATATTGTTTACATGGATGTCTAGGCACAGTGAACCACTCTTATCAGTTAACTATTCCCTGGAAACACGCCAAGAAACAAACTCCCTGACGCTGGCCGAGGGCCTGCCTGGTGAGTGGGTCTTTGAAAGTTAAGCAGTCTTAGCCCTACTGTAGTAAACAATCTGCACAGCTATAGAGACATTGTGTTAAAATTTTAAAGGTAAGTGATTTCAAAATACCAAATCATTTATGTTTAGGTTATACTACATTATCTTTGTTTTCATGTTTTGGAAACATTTTGTACCTGTAAATTTTACTGCTATTCATTTCTGTGTTTATCCATTAAACAGTTATTAAATATCAGGTATCACGCTTGACAGAAACTTTCCAATGAAAAAGGATCATCGCAATAGCTAAAGCAGTGCTTGGCTTGGCTGATGTTAAATAATCAGTAAATAGAGATGGATGGACTTTAGAGAGATATGAGATAATAGTAACATAAATATTGACATTTTATAATAAAAGAATACCACATTTGGATAGTTGTTTTTGTTTAGTTGTTAAGTCATGTTCAACTCTTCTGGAATCCCATGGACTATAGTCCGCCAGGCTCCCCTGTCCATGAGATTTTCTAGGTAAGAATACTGGAGTGGGTTGCCATTTTCTTCTCCAGGGGATCTTATCAACTCGGGGATTAAACTCATGTCTCCTACCTTGGCAGGAGGGTTCTTTATCACTGAGCCACCAGGAAAGCCCACATTTTGGATAAAAAGTAGTTAATGACATAATGAATCAATCTTGATTATCAATTACTGTTTTAAATATTGAATTCTCAGTAAATGAGAACCAGTTTTCATGGTATGAATAGTTGACCATGGTTTGTTTTCTTAAAATTTGCTACACAGAAATTTACCTTCATCTGGTCATTAATCAAATGTTACCCTGTTAAAAATCATAAAAAGCCTAAATCTTGCTGAGCTAGACATCTGCTTAATATTTCTAATATTTTTTAAGATTAATGAAAGAATTTGTTCATCTTTATGTGAGCATTCACTTTAAGAAGAATAAATGTTAGCTCTGTTTTAGAAAATTTAATACAATCCTGTGATCCTCACATTAGAGTAGTATTTTTCAACAATTTTTGGTATAGAATTAAGCCCTAAAGCACTGAGGTACTGATTCTCAAATTATGGTTACCAGCCCAGCAACCTTAAGCATGTTTTAGATCTTGTTAAAATGCAAATTCTGGGCCTTCACCTCAGGCCTACTTAGTTAGAAACTCTGGGAATGGAAACACCTATTTGTGTTTTAACAAACAAGCCTGTCATGTGATCCTGATTAACCCTGATGGCTCAGATGGTTAAGCGTCTGTCTACCCAATGTGGGAGACCCGGGTTCAATCCCTGGGTCAGGAAGTTCCCTGGAGAAGGAAATGGCAATCCACTCCAGTACTATTGCCTGGAAAATCCCATGGACAGAGGAGCCTGGTAGGCTACAGTACATGGGGTCACAAAGAGTCGGACACGACTGAGTGACTGAGCGATCTTTGGGAACCAAAATTTACCACATACAACCCTAAGGTATTCATTGTATGTGGTAAACTCTTCTGTTGCATTCTTGGGAGAATTGAGAATGGAGTCACACAAAACCAACTCTTCTATGGTTCAGATGAGGAATGCTCACAGCATTTTGGAGGTTTTGATGCAAGTTCTTATGAAAATCATTTTTGATCATAAAGTCATTCATAAGGAAGTTTGTATAGAATATTTCTCTCTTATCTATACTATTTGTGTATATATATGTTTTGGCTTTAACAAGTAGAGAAGAGTAAAACAGGACAGAGTTCCAGGGGTGGGAAGTCATTTTCTATAGATTGGTCAGAGGTACCATGTGAAAAGGTAAAATTTAAGCCAGCATTGGGAAGTAAGTGAGGAGATAAGTCATGCCGGTAACTGAGAGCGTTATTTTAGGTACAGGATGCAGAATCTAAAAAGGTGGCGTGAGGCTAGAGAAGAATGACATCATGGAGGAAAGTAGGAGATGTGGTTAGGGAGGCCCTGTGTGTGGTATCTTGTAGCGTCTTAAAGGCAGTGATATGGGCTTTAGGTTTTACCTTGAATGAAAGGGGAACTTTAGATGGTGCTGTGTGAAGTCCCACTTCTATGGGGCCACCCTATCCCTTGTGGGGATGGTACCTTACAGGAGGTAAGGGAAGAAGTAAGCTATTGTGATGATCAAGGCAAAGATGATAACAATTAGGGCGATTTGTGTAATATAGTATTTGGTGTGAAGTGTTTGTGTTCTGAAGAGATTTAGAGGTAAAGTGAGGATAGGCCATTTAGTCTATCCCGTTCAGGTAGACTAAATGGCCTGCCTGACTAAGTGACCTCTAGAAACCGGAAATGTCAAGGAAATTTCAGAATGGGAAGACCAATGGATCCGAGGATTTGCTCTGAATAACTAGAACACTGCTGCTGCTAAGTCACTTCAGTTGTGTCCGACTCTGTGCGACCCCATAGACGGCAGCCCACCAGGCTCCCCCATCCCTGGGATTCTCTAGGCAAGAACACTGGAGTGGGTTGCCATTTACTTCCCCAGTGCATAAAAGTGAAAAGTGAAAGTGAAGTTGCTCAGTCATGTCCGACTCTTAGCGACCCCATGGACTGCAGCCCACCAGGGTCCTCCATCTATGGGATTTTCCAGGCAAGAGTACTGGGGTGGGGTGCCATTGCCTTCTCCGAACTAAAACACAGTGTTCCTTTATTGAGATAGGAAATGCTAGGGAAGAGAGTTTTTGTATGATTAGATCAGAAGTTTGCTTCTGTTGTACTAAGTTTGAGATTTCCTGTAGACTTTGTAAAAAAAAATGTGAAGGAGATAGTTGAATATGCTTCTGCTGCTGCTAAGTTACTTCAGTCGTATCCGACTCTGTGTGACCCCATAGACGGCAGCCCACCAGGCTCCTCCATCCATGGGATTTTCCAGGCAACAGTACTGGAGTGGGGTGCCATTGTCTTCTCCGATAGTTGAATATATGAAGCTGTAATTCTGTGGAGAGGTCCAGATAAAGATAGGCACTTGACTTCCTGTAGAGCTCAGGGAACCCTACTCAGGACTCTGTGGTGACCTAAGTGGGAAATAAATCCAAAAAAGAAGTGATATATGCATATAGCTGACTCACTTTGCTGTACAGTAAAAACTAACACATTGTAAAGCAACTAGACTCCAGTGAAAAATTAATAAAAAGAGAAGAGCTAATGCCTATCCTTCTAAAACTCTTTCAAGAAGTTGCAGAGGAAGGAACACTTTTAAACTCATTCTACGAGGCCATCATCACCCTGACACCAAAACCAGACAAAGACAACACAAAAAAAGAATACTATAGGCCAATATCACTGAACATAGATGCAAAAATCCTCAACAAAATTTAGCAAACAGAATTCAGCAACACATCAAAAAGCTCATACACCATGATCAAGTTGGGTTTACTCCAGGGATGCAAGGATTTTTCTATATATGCAAATCAATCAATGTGATGTACCATATTAACAAATTGAAAGATAAAAACCATATGATCTCAGTGGAAGTGAAAGTGAAGTCGCTCAGTCATGCCCGACTCTTTGCAACTCCATGGATAGTAGCCTGCACCAAGCTCCCCTGTCCATGGGATTTTCAAGGCAAGAGTACTGGAGTGGGTTGCCATTTCCTTCTCCAGGGAATCTTCCCAACCCAAGGATCGAACCCAGGTCTCTCACATTGTAGACAGTAGATGCAGAAAAAGCCTTTAACAAAATTCAGCACCCATTTATGATTAAATGGTCCTAGAAGGAACCTACCTGAACATGGTAAAGGCCATATATGATAAACCTACAGGAAACATTATTCTCAATGGTAAAAAACTGAAAGCATTCCCCCTAAGATCAGGAACAAGACAAGGGTATCAACTTTCACCACTATTATTCAAGATAGTTTTGGAAGTCCTAGCTACAGCAATCAGAGAAGAAAAATAAATAAAAGGAATTCAGATTGGAAAAGAAGAAGTAAAGCTCTCACTGTTCCCAGATGACATGATACTGTACATAGAAAACCCTAAAGATAGTATCAGAAAATTACTAGAGCTAATCAGTGAATATAGCAAAGTTACAGGATACAAAATGAATGCACAGAAGTCACTTGCATTTCTATATACTAATAATGAAAAATCAGAAAGGGAAATTAAGGAATCAATCCCTTTCACCATTGCAACTAAAAGAAATATCTAGGAATAAGCATACCTAAGGAGACAAAAGAACTGTACACAGAAAATTATAAGATACTAATGAAAGAAATCAAAGGTAACATAAACAGATGGAGAGATATTCCATGTTTCTGGGTAGGAAGAATCAATATTGTGAAAATGGGTATACTACCAAACTCAATCTGTAGATTCAATGTGATCCCTATCAAATTACCAATCACATTTTTCACAGAACTAGAACAAAAAATTTCACAATTCAGATGGAAACACAAAAGACCCTGAATAGCCAAAGCAATCTTGAGAAAGAAGAATGGAGCTGGAGGAATAAAACCTTCCTGACTTCAGATTACTACAAAGTTACAGTCATCAAGACAGTATGATACCTGCATAAAAACAGAAATATGAAACAAGATAGAAAGCCCAGAAATAAACCCATGCACCTATGGGTACCTTATTTTTGAGAAAGGAGGCAAGAATATACAATGAGGCAAAAACAGCCTCTTCAATAAATGGTGCTGGGAAAACTGGACAGCTACATGTAAAAGAATGAAATTAGAACACTTCCTAACACCATACACAAAGATAAACTCAGAATGGATTAAAGACCTACATGAAAGCCCAGAAACAGTAAAACTCTTAGAGGAAAACATAGGCAGAACACCCGATGACATAAAACAAAGCAAAATCCTCTATGACCCACCTCCTTGAGTAACAAAAATAATAACAAAAGTAAACAAATGGGGCCTGATTAAACTTAAAAGCTTTTGCACAGCAAAGGAAACTATAAGCAAGGTTCAAAGATAACCCTCAGAATGGGAGAAAATAATAGTAAAGGAAACAACTGACAAAGGATTAATTTCCAAAATATAGAAGCAGCTCATACAACTCAATGCCAGAAAAACAAACAACCCAATCAAAAAGTGGGAAAAAGACCTAAACAGATATTTTTCCAAAGAAAACATACAGATGGCTAACAAACACATGAAAAGATTCTCAACATCGCTCGTTATTTGAAAAATCCAAATCAACACTACAATGAGATATCGCTTCACATTGGTCAGAATGGCCATCACCAAAAAGCCTATAAACAATAAATGCTGGAGAGAGTGTGGAGAAAGGGAATGCTTTTGCACTGTTGGTGGGAATGTAAATTGATACAGCCAGTATGGAAGATGGTATGGAGATTCCTTAAAACACTAGGAATAAAGCCACCATATGACCCAGCAATCCCACTCCTAGGCATATACCGTGAGGAAACCAAAATTCAAAAAGACACGTGTATCCCATTGTTCATTGCAGCACTATTTACAGTAGCTAGAACATGGAAGCAACCTAGATGTCCATCAACAGATGAATGGACAAAGAAGTTGTGGTACATATACACAATGGAATATTACTCGGCCATAAAAAGGAATGCATTTGAGTCAGTTCCAATGAGGTGGATGAACCAAGAACCTATTATACAGAGTGAAGTAAGTCAGAAAGAGAAAGAGAAATGTTGTATTCTAACACATACATACAGAATCTAGAAAAATGGTACTGAAGAATTTATTTATAGGGCAGCAATGAAGAAACAGAGAGAATAGGCTTGTGGACGTGGGGAGAGGGGAGGAGAGGGTGAGATGTATGGAAAGAGTAACATGGAAACTTACATTACCATGTGTAAAATAGATAGCCAATGGGAATTTGCTGAATGGCTGAGGAAACTCAAACAGGGGCTCTGTATCAACCTAGAGGGGTGGGATGGGGAGGGAGATGGGAAGGAGATTCAAAAGGGAGGGGATATATGTATAGCTATGGCTGATTGATTCGTGTTGAGGTTTGATAGAAAACAACAAAATTCTGCAAAGCAATTATCCTTCAATAAAAAAATAAATAAATTAAAAAAAAGATAGGCACTTGACAGTTGTCATCTTTCAGACATTTAATGCTGTGGCATTGACTGAGATAACTAGAAAAACTGGTAGAGAGAAAATAGGAGGGACAAAGGCTGAATTCTGGGGCAGTCACAGATTCTGAGTTTGGAAAGATGTATTAGTTTCCTATTAGTGTTGAAACAAATTACCACACTCTCAGAGAACTGAAAAGAGAACTTTAAAATTCTGGATATCAGAAATCTAAAATCAAGGTGATAGGGCTGTGTTTCTTGAGACTGCAGTGGAGACTATTTCCTTGACATTTCCGGTTTCTAGAGGCCGCTTCATTCTTGGCTCCTGGCCTGTCCTTCATATCACTCCAAACTCTTGGTTTCAGTGTTCCTGCCTTCCGTGTCCTGCCTTCCTCTGAGAAGAATTCTAGTGATTACATCAGGCTCACCTAGGTCATCCAGGATGATCTTCCCATCTCAAAGTCTCTAATGTTATGTTCAAAGTCCCTTTACCATATTAATGGACATACTCAGATTCTGGAAATTAGGAAATGGATATCTTGGGAAGGACATTTTTCAGGAGAGGAGTGACCGCAGAGTAAGAGGGTAATGTCCCAGGAGCCTAATAAAGGAGTTCAAGAATGATTCAGTGCTCCATAATGGTTTAAACAGAAGAAAGGATTGAGAACTGACCATAAGCCTTACTAATGTGAGATGAGTGGTGAAGGCAATGGCACCCCACTCCAGTACTCTTGCCTGGAAAATCCCATGGATGGAGGGGCCTGGTGGGCTGTAGTCCATGGGGTCGCTAGGAGTCGGACATGACTGAGCGACTTCACTTTCACTTTCCACTTTCATGCATTGGAGAAGGAAAAGGCAACCCACTCCAGTGTTCTTGCCTGGAGAATCCCAGGGACGGGGGAGCCTGGTGGGCTGCCGTCTATGGGGTCACACAGAGTCGGACACGACTGAAGCGACTTAGCGGCAGCAGCAGCAGCAGTAACAGAAGCCTGGGTGCAATTGATTGGCTAGAGAATAGGAGGCCGCTCTTTATAGGAACTCCATGCATATGGAGGATACAAATGGGGGTAACCGAAGGGGGTTATAAACTAAGAATTTTTTTTGTTAAGGTGGATGACATAGCATATTGACTGTAGTTACTGTTGTTCTGTCACTAAGTTATGTCTGACTCTTTGTGACCCTATGGACTGCAGCACGCCAGGTTTCTGTGGTCCTTCACTATCCCTGGAGTTTGCTTAAACCCGTGTGCATTGAGTTGGTGCTGCCATCTAACCATCTCATCCTCTGTTGCTTCTTTCTCCTCCTGCCCTCAATCTTTCCCAGCATCAGAGTCTTTTCCAGTGAATTGGGGTCCTCACATCAGGTGGCCAAAGTATTGGAGCTTCCGCGTCAGTGCTTCCAATGAATATTCAGGGTTGATTTCCTTTAGCTTTGACTGGTTTGATTTCCTTACAGTCCAAGGGACTCTCAAGAGTCTTGTACAGCACCATCAGTTCTTCAGCAATTAGCCTTCTTTATGATCCAAATCTTGCACTTGTATATGACTGTTGGAAAAACCATAGCATTGACTATGGCAGACCATTGGCAAAACCAAACCAAACCAAACCATTGGCAAAATGATGTCTCTGCTTTTTGATACACTGTCTAGGTTTGTCACCATTTCTTCCAAGGAGCAAACATTTTATTTCTAGGTTACAGTCACCATCCACAGTGATTTTGGAGCCCAAGAAAATAAAATCTGTTACTGCTTCCACTTTTTCCCCCAACTATTTGCCATGAGGTGATGGAATCAGATGCCATGATCTTAATTTTCTGAGTGTTGAGTTACAGGCCACGCTTTTCACTCTCCTCTTTCACCCTCATCAAGAGATTCCTTAGTTCCTCTTCACTTTCTGACATTGGAGTGATATCTGTTTATATGAGGTGGTTGATGTTTTTCATGGAAATCTTGATTCTAGCTTGTGATTCATCCAGCCTGGCATTTTGTATGATGTACTTTGCATATAAGTTAAATAAACAAGATGACAATATACAGCCTTGACATACTCCTTTCCTAATTTTGAATCATTCACATGTTCCATGAAAGGTTCTAATTGTTGCTTCTTGACCTGCATTCAGGTTTCTCAGGAGACAGGTAAAGTGGTCTAGTATTCCCACCTCTTCAAGAATTTTCCAGTTTATTGTAATCCACTCAATCAAAGGCTTTAGCATAGTCAGTGAAACAGAGGTAGTTGTTTTTTTGGAATTCCCTTGCTTTTTCTATGATCCAGTGGATGTTGGCAATTTGATCTCTGGTTCCTCTGCCTTTTCTAAATCCAGCTTGAACATCTGGAAGTTCACGGTTCATGTACTGTTGAAGCCTGGCTTGAAGGATTTTGAGCACTACCTTGCTAGCTTGTGAAATGAGCACAATTGTACAGTAGTTTGAACATTGTTTGTCATTGCCCTTCTTTGGGATTGGAATGAGAACTGACCTTTTCCACTCCTGTGACCACTGCTAAATTTTCCAAATCTGCTGACATACTAACTGCAACACCTTAACAGCATCATCTTTTAGGATTTGAAATAGCTCAGCTGGGATTTCATCACCTCCACTAGCCTTGCTTGTTATAATGCTTCCTAAGTCCCATTTTACTTCAGACTCCAGGATGTCAGGCTCTTGGTGAGTGACCACACCATGGGATTATCTGGGTGATTAAGACCTTCCTTGTATGGTTCTTTTGTGTATTTTTGTGGTTTCTTTTTAATCTCTTCTGCTTCTGTTAGGTCCTTACCATTTCTGTTCTTTTGCCCATCTTTGCATGAAATGCTCCTTTGGTATCTCTAATTTTCTTGAAGAGATCTCTAGTCTTTCCCATTCTTTTATTTTCCTCTATTTCTTTGCACTATTCATCTAAGAAGGCCTTCTTATCTCTCCTTGCTATTCTTTGGCATTCTGCATTCAGTTATTGCATTAACATATTGATATGCTGATGTAATTATTTCAGTTCAGGTCAGTCGCTCAATTGTGTCCAACTCTTTGTGACCCCTTGGACTGCAGTATGCCAGGCTTCCGTGTCCATCACCAATTCCCAGAGCTTACTAAAAGTCATGTCCATTGAGTTGGTGATGCCATCCAACCATCTCATCCTCTGTCATCCCCTTCTCCTCCCTCCTTCAATCTTTCCCAGCAACAGGGTCTTTTCAAATGAATCAGTTCTTCGCATCCGGTGGCCAAAGTATTGGAGTTTCAGCTTCAGCATCAGTTCTTCCAATGAATATTCAGGACTGACTGATACTGTATTGAGAAGGGATAGGGTATAGTATAAGGCTACAGAGACAGGAGCTAAGGCCATATTTGGGTTTAGATGTAAATTAATAGATGTAGGGAAGATGTGGAATTTGTAGTCTGGTTTTTATCTTCTCAGTGATATGGGGTGCAAATATTAGGTGAGACCCAGGGAGGGGTGGTATCTAGGCTTAGGAAAGAGAAGGTTTGAAAGAGTAAATACTGTCTTGTGTTCTTAAATTCTTATACTTTAGCTAAAAATATACAAAACTTGTCCCAAGGAAAAATGCAAAACTGTCCCAAGGAAAAAAATACATCTATGTTCAAGGATTATTTTCTGGGAATTTGTGGAAAATTGAAATATTGGATTGAAAAACCACCTAAATGGGTCAGTCATTAATGTGACCTTGAAATATGTACTTGACCTGTGAAGTTTATATATATATATATATATATATATATATATATTTCCTTTGTGGAACTCATATAGAAAATACATAATAGTGTTAATCATTTCCTGAGTTCATCAGAAATTAGTTGTAAGTCTGGTCACATGAGATTGAATTATATGCAGAAGAAACACATCTTAATCTGATCTAAAGTCATATGGCCATGACCAAAAAGGTTTTTTATTTTCATTTTTTTTGAATTTTTTTTGAATTTGAGATTATGGATGACTTTTCCTCCTCAAATGGTGCCACGGTGCTGGGTGCTTATAGATGTCAGGACACAGCTGTATTGTTTTCCCGACCATTTCTCGTCGGCTCTCATCATTCTCCTGTTCTGTGTGCTCTAGTTATGCTCACCTTATTTCCTCAAATACAAGTTTGGTCTCATATATCCCACTGGGTTAGACCAGCCTACTACACATTTTCCAAGTGCCCTGTTTTTTCTGCCCAGCATCACAATTAGAGTGGAATAATTACTTGTGAAATCAATTATGAAATGTCCAACTCTCCTGCTAGACCATGAGCCCTGTGAAGGTAGGGATGGTATCTCTCTTAGTAACTTGCCTGACACATTATTAGTATCAAGTACATATTTGTTCAGTGGATGAACAGAAAAGAATATGCCTATAAATATGAAAAATCTCCAATGTACTGGTTCTTTTGGGCCACTTCAAGATATTAACACTGTTTCCACTCTGCATTTAGATGCCTGTGCAAATGTTACCTCATTAAAGGAGCTTCCCACTGATAACTTCATATAAAATAATATTCTTCATCATGTAATGCTTTATTCTGTTTTAGTTTCATATCACTGACATATTTTTGGTAGGTTTTTTCTCTTTCCTGAATGTTCTATGAGAGCAGGGATTTTGTCTTATCTCTAGCACCTGGAAGAGTTCATGGCTTCTGTGAAGTTTGTAGTATTTTCAAATGTAAGAATTTTATACATATATAGGTATACATAGGTATATGTTTATTTGTTATCACTTAGGTTATCACTTAGGTCAGTTATCACTTAGGTCAGTTATTTGGAGAAGGCAATGGCACCCCACTCCAGTACTCTTGCCTGGAAAATCCATGGACAGAGGAGCCTGGTAGGCTGCAGTCCATGGGGTCGCTAAGAGTCGGGCATGACTGAGAGACTTCACTTTCACTTTTTACTTGCATGCATTGAAGAAGTAAATGGCAACCCACTCTAGGGTTCTTGCCTGGAGAATCCCAGGGATGGGGAAGCCTGGTGGACTGCCGTCTACGGGGTCGCACAGAGTCAGACAGGACTGAAGCGACTTAGCAGTAGCAGCAGCAGGTCAGTTATTATATAAAAAGCTTTGCATGGGGACACTATAAATGTGTATGTACATACTGAATTCTTTTCTAAAACCTTCAAGAAATTCATCTGAGAAATCAGAAATGTAGACAGATATGTGGGTTTAAAGCTGGTGATTTGCAACATTTTTGTAAATGTGAAAAATTATATTTGGCCTCTATTTCTAGAGACTAGTTTAATTAGTAATTTTAAAGTGTCACTTAAAGTTGTTTTGAGGGAATTTTTATGAAGCATGAATATGCTCATGATATTATATTAATATAATTTGTTTTGTTAACTCTATATAATGTGTGTTTATGCTTACATGTCCAAATGTATGTGTACGAGTACATACACACAGTAGGAAAACTAGTTGGGTATGTGAATACTGACATGTGACTGAGGTGACAGTAATTGAAGTCATTAAAAATCTACAGATGTGATATACATTTAAGATATATTAATACTAAGTATTTGGTTTTGATTGGTTTTGGACTTTCCAGTGTACTTGATTTTGTTGCTTAGTTCAGTTCAATTCAGTCTCTCAGTTGTGTCCGACTCTTTGTGACCCCATGAACCACAGCATGCCAGGCCTCCCTGTCCGTCACCAACTCCTGGAGTTCACCCAAACCCATGTCCATCGAGTCAGTGATGCCATCCAACCATCTCATCCTGTGTTGTCCCCTTCTCCTCCTGCCCTCAATCTTTCCGAGCATCACAGTCTTTTCAAATGAGTCAGCTCTTCGCATCAGGTGGCCAAAGTAATGGAGTTTCAGCTTCAACATCAGTCCCTCCAATGAATACCCAGGACTGACCTCCTTTAGAATGGACTGGTTGGATCTCCTTGCAGTCCAAGGGACTCTCAAGAGTCTTCTCGAACACCACAGGTCAAAAGCATCAATTCTTCAGCGCTCAGCTTTCTGCACAGTCCAACTCTCACATCCATACATGATCACTGGAAAACCAATAGCCTTGACTAGATGGACCTTTGTTGGCAAAGTAATGTCTCTGCTTTTTAATATGCTGTCTAGGTTGGTCATAACTTTTCTTCCAAGGAGTAAGTGTCTTTTAATTTCATGGCTGCAATCACCATCTGCAGTGATTTTGGAGCCCAGAAAAATAAAGTCCGCCATTGTTTCCACTGTTTCCCCATCTATTTGCCATGAAGTGATGGGACCGGATGCCATGATCTTCATTTTCTGAATGTTGAACTTTAAGCCAACTTTTTCACTCTCTTCTTTCACTTTCATCAAGAGGCTCTTTAGTTCTTCTTCACTTTCTGCCATAAAGGTGGTGTCATCTGTATATCTGAGGTTATTGATATTTCTCCTGGCAATCTTGATTCCAGCTTGTGCTTCCTCCAGCCCAGTGTTTCTCATGATGTACTCCATATAAGTTAAATAAGCAGGGTGACAATATACAGCGTTGACGTACTCCTTTTCCTATTTGGAACCAGTCTGTTGTTCCATGTCCAGTTCTAACTGTTGCTTCCTGACCTGCACATAGGTTTCTCAATAGGCAGGTCAGGTGGTCTGGTATTCCCATCTCTTTCAGAATTTTCCACAATTTATAGTGATCCACACACTCAAAGGCTTTGGCATAGTTAATAAAGCTATTGTTGCTTAGAAATGATTTTAAAAAACTTTCATTCTTTGAATTTTTGATGACATCAAGCAGCTGCTAAAGAAGAAGATGGCTAAAGAATAACAAATTCAGCAGTGAAAATTATGCAGTCTATAGAAACATGAGGGGAAGCACTAGATTGGTTCAAAGTATTCTTATTGGATATTCAATACATAATCATGTTCTATACTGTTTTTGAAAAATTTTGTACAAAAGCTTTTAAAATTACATGAATAAATTTTTTGAGGAAAATTGATATGGTAGGTACAGATGGTATTCTAAACTTTGTTGAGAGACCTGGCCTCATTTCTAACACAAATGTTTACGTTTTCAGTGAGAATCTTAGAAGATAAATTTTTGTGAAAATGCACACGCATGGAAGACACATCAGGTCTCAACTAGTGACAGAATTGTTCTTTTGGTGTTAACTATGTACTCTTTGATATTGTAGACTTTACTGTAGAGATTAATGTGTTAAATTTTCTCAATCTCCATTAAGAGTATTTTAATAAAAACAAGTGTTTAACTTGAAAGGGAAAAAAACATCTTTCAAAAACATGCCTAAAACAGCCATTTGATTTTTAAAGATTCCTTCACTTAATTAGGTCCAAGAATACAGTCATACAATTAAAGGAATATAACAGGAATTTCCCTTTGTAATATGTATCCTGCCCACCCCCCACACATATTAGAATGACTAAGACTTGTATCTTATACTGGGTATTAACATATTAGGCTTTAAATGCTGAGTTAACAAGAAACCAATTTTGAACATGAAATTTTGTGAAGAGTCTTTTCCTTATATCCACAAGCAGTACACTTCTCAGCTGTTGTATTGCCATTTTTACATGATGTGCTTGCCCGTTCCTTCTCCCTCCCTCAGTGTTTAGGCAGGCCTGGATTGGAGTTGGAGTGATCAGGAAGAGCCTTAGAATAAAGTCTCAGAAGAAATCTGAGACACAAATGTTTACGTTTTCATTGAGAATCTTAGAAGATAAATTTTTGTGAAAATGCACACGCATGGAAGACACATCAGGTCTCAACTAGTGACAGAATTGTTCTTTTGGTGTTAACTATGTACTCTTTGATATCGTAGACTTTACTGTAGAGATTAATGTGTTAAATTTTCTCAATCTCCATTAAGAGTATTTTAATAAAAACGAGTGTTTAACTTGAAAGGGAAAAAAACATCTTCCATTACATGGAATTTTGAAAAGGAAAAGTAGGAAAGATAGGAGGGCACAAATTGTTTTTATAAATGAAGAATTGACCTGCTTTTGCTGTCTCCCATGGATTTTGGATAGTTTACATTTTCCTTTGTTTCAAGGTATTTTACTTTTGTCTTTGATTTTCTTGTCCATTGATTACTCAATAACATGTTGTTTAGTTTTTACATTTGTTTTTTCCAGTTTTCTACTTGGAGCTGCTCTTTAGTTTCATGGTTGGAAAAGATGCTTTATTTTATTTCAGTCCTCTTAAATTTATTGAGACTTGTTTTGTTACATAACATGGCGTCTATCCTGGAAAATGTTTCATGTGTCCTTGAAAGTAATGTGTATTATATAGTTTTTGTATGGAAAGTTCTGTATCCAATCTATCTTGGCTAATGTGTCTTAAGGCCATTATTTCTAGACCAGTTTTTTTGGTCTGGATGATCTGTTCATTGTTGTGAGTATTAAAGTCATCTAGTGTTACTATATTGTTGTACATCTCTCCCTTTATGTCTATTAATATTTACTTTATGTATTTAGGTGCTCCTACATTGGGTGTATAAATATTTTTGTATTATCTTCTTTTGGATTAACTTCTTTATTACTCTTTGATGCCCTTGTCTTCAGTTAGTCTTTCTTTTACAGTCTTTTTTTGTTGAGTATGCATGTTGCTATCCCCATCTGTATGATTTTGCTTCCATTTGTATGGAATTTTTTCCATCACTTCACTTTCAATCTTTTTGTCTTTATATCTTACACTAGTCTCTTGTAGGCAGCTTATAGATAGGTCTCATTTTTTTTTGTCCATTCAGCTGGTCTGTCTTCTGGAACATTTAGTTTATTTACGTTAAAAATGATTGATAATGTATTGACAGATATTGTTTGTGTGATTTCCACTATTTTGTCTTCTAGATTGAAGATACATTTTTCTCTATCATCTAATCTGCTATTGATTGCTTCTAGTGTATTTTTCATTTCAATTGTTGTGTTCTTCAGTTCTGATTAGTTCTTTCTTACAGTTTGTAATTTTTTGTTAATAGTCTTTTCTCTGTTTTTGTCCTGAGTTGGGTAAGCATGTTTATGACTGTTACTTTTAACTCTTTATTAGGTAAGTTATCTCTGTTTCATTAGACTTGGGGAGAGCCGGTTTATCTTGTTTTTTAATTTCTGCATATCTGTGAATTAAGCAGAATAGCGCCTCTTCTGGTTTTAGGGCTTCCCTGGTGGCTCAGCTGGTAAAGAATCTGCCTGCAATGCAGGAGACCCCTGTGTGATTCCTGGGATGGGTAGTTCCCTGGAGAAGGGATAGGCTATCCACTCCAGTATTCTTGGGCTTCCCTGGTGGTTCAGATGGTAAAGAATCCTCCTGCAATGCAGGAGACTTGGGTTCGATCCCTGGGTTGGGAAGATCCCCTGGAAGAGGGCATGACAACCCACTCCAGTATTCTTCCTTGGAAAATCCCCATGAACGAGGAGCCTGGTGAGCTACAGTCCATGGGGTCACAAAGAGTCAGAGATGACTGAATGACTAAGCACACACATGCACCTGGTCTTAAGGGCCTGGCTCTGTTTAGGAGTGTGCCTAGTATAGCCTCTGTGGGATGGGTGACTTGGAGAGGTGGGCTGGAATGGTCTTGGGCTGGAGGGTCTCTAGGTGCACTGTGATGGGGCTACCTTGGAAGGACCACTGGAACTTGAATGGGCACTGTGAGGTTCTGGTGTGCACTATAGGAGAGCTGACTTGGTAAGATGCCCGGAGCTGGTATGGGCTCAGGGGTTATGGGGGCACTGCGGCAGCATTGGCAGGCCAATTGAGTGCCTGGACCATGTTCTCACCTGTGCCATCAAGGTTGAGGAATGCAAAAAATGGCAGTCTGTGGTGCCTCTGATCCCAGAGAGATTTTCAGCTGTTCCTCACTATCCCTATGCCTTCCATTTGGCAAATGCTCTTTGGTTAGTAAATGCATTTCCTTCATGTAGTATAGGTGCCCTTTAAACCACTGTTTATTTTCCATGGCGCCCCAGGACAGGCAGATCTGTGCACAGGCCCCTCGGTGATGTCCCTCCTTACAGCAGGTTGCCACGTTGTGGGGTGTGATTTTCACTGGTACCATCTCTCCTACCCATCTTTATCTGTGTGGTCTTTCTATTACTTGTTGTGAAGAATGTGTTCAATCAGCCCTCAGTTCTTCAGGAGGAAGTGCTCAGTATGTAGATGTAGACTTGGTGTGTCCATGTGAGATTAGTTCTAGGTCATTTTATGCTGTTGAATTGGACTGGAACCTGATTGCTATTGTTAATTAACATTTCAGTGTCTGTAATGGTTATTGAACTATCAAAGCTTTGTCATATTCCTGGTGCCAATTTTGACACACTATGTTTTTCTGGAAATTTGTCTGTTTATTGATATTTCAAATTTATTGACATTATTTTTATTTTTATTTTTTTTATTTATTTTTTTTGTATTCTTTTTTTTTTAATTTTATTTTATTTTTAAACTTTACATAACTTATCTATAGGAAGAGGCTATTTGTAAAAAATCGGCCAATTATATATCTTCTTTGGAGACATGTCTATTTAAGTCCTTTGCACCTTTCAAAAGTTGGGTTGTGTTCTTGTTCAGTTGTGGGAATTCTATATATATTCTGGATATTAATGCCTTACCAGATTAGCTATGCAAATATTTTCTCCTACTCTGTGGACTGCCTTTTCAGTTCTGGTGATAGTGCCCTTTGATGCATGGGTCTTTTAATTATGATATACTCCAATTTATGATATATTTGAGTATATCTAATTTATGATATATTTGAGTATATCATAAATATACTCTAATTTATGATAAAATTTGAGTATAATATACTCAAATTTTTTCTGTATTTTGGTTCCATATCCAAGAAACCATTGAAAAATCAGTGTCCTGAAACCTTCTATGTTTTCTTCTAAGAGGTTTACAACTTTGTTTCATTTTGAGTTAGTTTTTGTGTATGGTGTTAGGTAAGAGTATAACTTGATTATTTGGCATGTGAATATTCATTTTCCCCAGCATCATTTGTTGAAAATGCTGTCCTTTCCCCATTAAATAGTCTTTGGGCTAAATAATTGGACCAAAAATGTAAAGGCTTATTTCTGGGCTATTTCTGTTCCACTGCTCTATTTGTCTGTATGTATCCTAGGACCACACTGATTTGATTACTGTAGTTTTGCATTAAGTTTTGTAGTTGTTTAGTATGTTTTGAAATCACAAAATGTGAGAATTTCTTTTTTTTTAGGGTTGTTTGTGTATTTGGGGTGATCATGCAGTCTTGAATGTAATTGCCTCCACTGCTGCTCTGCTGCTTAGTCGCTTCAGTTGTGTCTGACTTTTTGTGACCACATTAACTGTAGCCTGCCAACCTCCTCTGTCCATGGAATTTTCCAGACAAGAATTACTGGGGGGGGGGTTGCCATTTACTCCTCCAGGGATTCTTCCTTACACAGGGATGGAGCCCATGTCTCCTGCATTGGCAGGTGGATTCTTTACCACTGAGGCACTGGGGAAACCCCTAAACATATTTAACTCTGAAACTTTCTTTTGTTTTCATTGTCTAGCAAAGTGCCTCAAATCTAGTAGATGTTTAGTGCATGTTGTTGTGAGAATTCTAAAATTTGTGAGGTCTTGGTATAATAAATTGTAAGAGCATTGTATATTTTATATTATATACTTAGTGTAGAAACCTTAGAGAATATATAAAGTTTTTTCATGCTCTTACCCTGGTTCATACCTATTCTTTAGGAAAGTGTATTAATAAGATATGAATATCTGTCTTTACCTGTGTTAGGTAATGTTTTAAAAAATGCAGTGTGGAGGCAGTCTAATTACAATTGTTTGTAAGAAAAACAAATGGCAGACAAAAGATGAGGCAAATGGGACATAGAATCAGACTGAAGAGGGGATCACAAAAACAATAGGGTTGTTACTTTCTTCCTGTAGTTTGTCCTGAGTTCATGACATTGTAATAGAAAAATAAGGTGGTAGGAAAAAAAAAATTTCCAGTCTGGGAGATTACTGGAAATCTTTGCTGTGTTTGTACCTTTCTGGTAAGAAAGTTAAAGGTGGGGGGGAATGGAATGTGAGGAAAGAGGCATCCAATGGAAATATGTGCTCTGTTCTGAGCAGTAGGCAGAGGGCCTCTTGGAGCTGTCAAAGGCTTTTTGTTTTATCTCTAAAATCCTGATCTTTTGGTTACAGAATTTGGCAAGATAACCTGCCCTTTTTTTTTTTTTAAGTAAACAAATGAACTGAAGAGATATAGTATTTTCTCTTTTTGATCTTTTACTACGAGAGTCTGCATCTCACAGTAGGAGCTGACTTCTGGAGGACTGTTGGGAGAGGGCAGGATTTATAAGGAGGTTTGAGAAATTTCATGGACACCGAAGAATCAGACATAACTGACAGTCCAGTTCCAGGCTTTTGATGTGACAGGAGATGACCGACAGCAGCCCACAGGCAGTCCTTCTAATTTATGCTCTTCCAAAAATGACAGACTTCCTGACTACCAAGCAATTCCATGATCACATCATGAACCATACTGTGTACTAGCAAAGAGATGCTGTTATTTAGAGGGAAGAAATCAGTTTCAGAATGAAAAAGTTCTTGGTTCACTTGACTGCAGAAGGAAGCCTTGTAAGGTTTGGGTTCATCCACAATCAGATGATGAATTAAATTTTGATCTCATTTAGTTCTTGGACTTCTTATGTTAATTTGTGTAGTATATGTATTAGCATCTGGGTGTTAACTTACCAGCTCATGGGCAAAAAAGCTTTGGAGGCAGATTTAAGAACTTAAACTCTTATGTGAGGGTCTATTTTAAAAAATTTTTTTATTCCAATAAAAAAATTTTTTTTCAGGTGTACAACATAGTGAATCAGTTATACATATAGATTTATCCCCCTTATTAGATTCTTTTCCCATATAGGCCATTATGGAGTACTGAGTAGAGTTCCCTGTGCTACACAGTAGGTCCTTATTAGTTATCTACTTTATCTGTAGTAGTATGTGTATGTCAATACCAGTTTCCCAATTTATCCCTCCTGAGGCTCTTTCCTTTTAGGAAAATTAGAAAATGATGGGAAAATATATAATGAGATATTTGGAGTACATACTTTATCATGAAGGAATTTAAATTTTAAAAATTCGTAGCATTTCATTCACACCTGTCAAACTGTTGTGTTAAGTGGGTGAATTAGTGACTGTTCTTTTCTGTGCATCTCTGAATTATGTCCTCTTGTAGTGGGTATCTGAATTATACCCATCTGTGGCATTGCTGGATCAGTTTGGCTAAACTGGAAACTATTTTTCTATGTTAGATTGGCCAAAAGGACAGTATGAATGAGTTTTGGAAGGCTGAAGGACACCAGAAGGCATTCTTCTCCTGAAGTCTTTTTGTTGTCAGATAGATTGACCAACAGATGCAAAGACGCCTGGTAGCTGCACCCCGTCCTCCCCATGTCACTCCATCTAGCTTGTCTATCTGACTAATAACGCCATTGACAGTTACTAGCCCCAGTTCACCACAAGACGGACACTGGACTGGGGGCCAGTTGAGGCCGTAGCTACACAGACCTCTCCACGACTTCCCCTCAGCATCCCCCTTCGGTGGCAGGGCATGTTTGCCTACTGAGATTGACTGATCAGTGTTGCCTTCTCTGATCCTTGAGCCTGCCTGTCCAGTGCACATCTTCCCCAGCCACACACAGCCTGAAGTCTAATTCCTGTAACCCCATATCACATGTTACTCCTCAGACTGGTATATCTAATTCCGGTATGGAGTTTTGTCCAGACTGTGTCCACTTACATATTGTACAAGCAAGTCTTACGGTTTTGTGTTGTTGCTCAATTATTTTCTTAGCATTTTAAAAAGATGCACATGTCTCTTATAAAGTAATAATTTCACATGCTTTTTGATGCCAAAGTTGTTTGCGTTTGTAATATAGCTTTCTTATTGGGTGTTTCACAAAGCATTGCCAAAAGAACCAGAGGAAAGTTTTGCTTTTAAGTGGTTCCGGCAGGGTTTTGTTTTATTGGGCTATTGCCTAGAACATTGAAAAGTCATGTATAGTGACATAAAAAAGATTCTTAACTATATACTATATTAAATCTGGCATTTTAGGAGCCATGTTTGTTGTAGAGAATAGCTGTGTCTGAAATAGTTGTGTGGAGCCAACCCTTCAGACTATGTGTCCTTCAACATGTTCTGATATATTGTGGACTTCTAACAAATAAAAATTTAATCTCTGCCCTACACATGATTTCAAAGTTTGTCATGATTTTATGGACATTGTTATTTGTGGGCATAAATGTCTTGAGAAAGAGTTTGATATTTCAAAATATAACCTCGAGATGTAGTTTAGCATTATCTCAGCCATTAAAGGAGACATTGTCATAGGTTTTTAATAAACTCAATTTCTTTTATAACTGATGCTGCTGCTGCTGCTAAGTGGCTTCAGTCATGTCCGACTCTGGGCGACCCCAAAGACGGCAGCCCACCGGGCTCCCCCGTCCCTGGGATTCTCCAGGCAAGAACATTGGAGTGGGTTGCCATTTCCTTCTCCAATGCATGGAAGGGAAAAGTGAAAGTGAAGTCGCTCAGTCATGTCCGACTCTTAGCGACTCCATGGACTGCAGCCTACCAGGCTCCTCCATCCATGGGATTTTCCAGGTAACAGTACTGGAGTGGGTGGCCATTGCCTTCTCCTCTTTTATAACTAGTGGAATTATTATTATTATTTTTTAACTGAGATCATTTTGGACAGGGTTTATTTTTAGTGAAACTTAGGAGCACTGCCAAATGCCAAGATGGCCATACATGTCATAAACCTCACAGTAGGTAATCTGAAACAAAATAGTGGTGATTCTCTGCTTATGATGTTCTCCAGGTTCTGTGTCAAATCATTTCCTAGGGTTCTTGGCTCCTAGTCAGGACAGAATTCCTTGAATAGACAGCTCTTCAGTTTATCATTCAAAAATGATAAACTCCAAATCTTCCTTGAGAAAGAGACATGGGTAGAGAAAGAGAGATAAGTATATATATATATATATATATGTGTGTGTGTGTGTGTGTATGTGTTTGTGTAAAGGGAATGAGGACCAAAGATATGCAAAAGTGGGAAAGAATTCAACCCTTAAAAGAAGGGGATCGGGCTAGGGAAGATACATATTTATACAGTGTGGTGTGTGTGTGCTAGGTCACTTCTGTTGTGTCTGACTCTGTGCGACCCCATGGGCTGTAACCTGCAAGGCTTCCCTGGCCAAGAGATTCTCCAGGCAAGAATATTAGAGTGGGCTGTCATGCCCTCCTTGAGGGGTTCTTCCCCACCCAGGGATCGAACCCACATCTCCTGCAGCATTGCCGGTGGATTCTGTACTGCTGAGCCACTGGGGAGGCCCATACGGTGTGGTACTTGGCTCTAAATCCAGTCTGCACTGCATTGCTGGATCCCATAGACATGGACCTCTCTCCTTTGCCACAGAGTGTGCTAACGACACACTGCAGGAGGAAAGGCTTTTCTTCTTGAGTCTGGTGCACTTTCATTCCTGCTAGATACACAGCTGCCACCTCAGAGTGTGTGGCACTCAGCGCCACTCACTCTTGAACGGGTTTTTGATGCAAGTTCTGGCCTGCCGTTCTCTGCCCGCTGACAGGCTGCTGGAGGATTTCCTGCTTGCAGTCCTGTACCGCACTTGTGTGCATGCCAATGTTGGTTGCTTGGCATTCCAGCAGGAGGATTTGGGCTTGTCAGTCCCTGTCTGCATTTCCTTGTTCATCAGTCTCAGGCTCCCGGCCATCCAGAGGGGCTCTTAGCTTGCCAGTCCTCCTTGCTCATGGTTTCTGAAATGCCAGTCTTAGCTTGTTGACTGTGTACCATCTCTGGCCCAGGTCAAGAGGCTGAACTCCTCCACCATCCAGTGGGCCACAGCCATACTTTCTCCAGTAAGATTGCAATCTCAGCCTTGGATTGAGGCCCTACCCTCTCTTTTTTCCAAGTTGTTCCTTCCTTGGGTGTGTTCCCTCAGAGTTGGTATGTTCTATAGAGTTCTGTTCTACTCATTTGTAGTATAACAATGGTACATAGTTAATAATACTATATGTTAAATCTCTCCTATTGAAATTTTTGTGTAGTTGACAACTCCCGACTGATACATGAAGTGCTTCTGCCTGAGGTAACTTCTTGGTCTCTGAAATGGTCAGGCCGAGAACTTTTTTTTTTTTTTTTTGGTCCTGAGAAATTAGATGGTGGAGTTTGGGTTGCGAAGGAAGTTGGCCATTTAAAGGGCTATTCCAAAATGTTGGGAGCCACAGAGGAGGCAGGCCTGAAACATGTGTATGAAATATCCTCAAGCCTTTGCCGACTTCCAGGCTGTACATTGTGCAGTATTCACAGTATTCTAGAGTCTCAGGGGAAAACATCAATGGGAAGCCTGAAGGACATGAACAGAGAGACCTCAGCTGCTCACCCTAAAGGAAGACAGGATTTGGAGTCAGTGTCTTGGTATGCTAAAGGGAATTGGTAAACACCTCTGGTTTCTCATCAGTATTCTAGGAGGATTACATTTTAGGAGTGCCTCTTCCCAGGAAACACCATGGAGAACAGTAATCTATAGTTTGTATAAAATACGTCCTCTACAGTGTCTAGTATGTGTTTTAAGCCATTAAACAATTAAAAAGGTAAAAGTGACTCAGGTTAGGAAAAGTTTAAAGAAAAAGACCCCAAGATGGGAAAGCAGTGTGACTTTAAAATAACCATGACAAATACATTGAAGAATCTACAAGACGTGGTTTGACATACAAAGTTCATAGAATGGGTGAGTGAGGAGTTTCAAGACAAATATAGAAAGGGTTGAAAAATCAAACAAACATTTGAGAACTGAAATATATCCTAGATTTAAAAAGCCTGTAATGAATCTACAGACCGTGATCAACAGTGAATTGAAGAGTGGGACCATGAACTTGAAGCTAGCCTGGGTTCCAGGAGATCAAGGTGGAAGCTGCTGGTCTTGTGACAGCCTGCGCCCAGGTCTGAAGCACCACCACTTCCGTTGTTGTCTATCAGTCAGAACAGTTAGAGTCCAGCTCGTATATTTAAGGAGAGGGAAAACAATGCCACCCCACCCCAAGGAATTTATGTCTCCCTTTGCTGCTGCTGCTGAGTCGCTTCAGTCGTGTCCGACTCTGTGCGACCCCAGAGACGGCAGCCCACCAGGCTCCCCCGTTCCTGGGATTCTCCAGGCAAGAACACTGGAGTGGGTTGCCATTTCCTTCTCCAATGCATGAAAGTGAAAAGTGAAAGTGAAGTCGCTCAGTCTTGTCCGACTCTTCGTGACCCCATGGACTGCAGCCCACCAGGCTCCTGCGTCCATGGAATTTTCCAGGCAAGAGTACTGGAGTGGGGTGCCATTTTGTCTCTCTTTAATCCACCACAATCATCATGTTGTAAAAGTAAAAGTGTGGAATCTCCCAGGCCTGTTTGTGTTTAGTTTCTGCTACTTTTATTTTCAGTCATTTGCTATACTTTTCTGAGTCTTGGTAATTTTGACCATGAAAAGGGAAAAGATCTTTGTTGGATTGTTCAGAAGAAATAAATAGAAACAGCAGTGATTAGTGGAAGTTACACCTTGCTGTGAATTCATTGTTGGCTTCAGTTTGTTCACTCCCTAGTGAAGTGTTCCCATGTAAAAACTTACTGTTGTTCAGAAACTAAGTTGTATCCGATTCTCTATGACCCCCTGGACTGCAGTACACCAGGCTTCCCTGTCCTTGTAAAAAACTTGTTGTTAATTCTTTAAACTTAATTTCTTTAACTTTTGTAATGTTAATATTTGGAAGTAACCTATAATTTTTTCCCTGAAATTTTGTTTTTGTTCAGATTATATTTTGTTATTTGAGCTTGGATGGGGTATATAAGGGGCTTCCCTGGTGGCTCAGATGGTAAAGCGTTTGCCTACAATGCAGGAGACCCAGGTTTGAACCCTGTGTCGGGAAGATCCCCTGGTGAAGGAAATGGCAACCCACTCCAGTACTCTTGCCTGGAAAATTCCATGGACAAAGGAGCCTTGTAGGCTACAGTCCATGGGGTTGCAAAGAGTCGGACATGAATGAGCGACTTCACTTCTTGGGTATATAAATTGTCAAGTCAGCGAGATGAATAGAGGTTGAAAAGATCATCCAGTGGAAATTTGCTTGGTTTCATGAGCATAAACGGGCCTGGGATGTTAATGCAGCCCAAGCAGACTGAGCTGACGGAAGGATGGAGTTAAAAATATGAGGAGTTAGTGGTAAATGCATTTACCAGATGAATCACCACAGGGATATTTTATATCGTGTTAGAAAAGAAACAGTTGCTCTGAAAGAGATTTCAGGCTTAATTTAGTAGGGGGAAAAAACAAGTTTGTTTCAGTGGGGAAAATTACTGGTCTTTGTATGCAAAGCTCCAATAATAATTGATCTTTTAGCTTACAGAACTGAAACAGATTTAATCACATCACATTTCTGTTCAATGATATATTTCTTCTTTTAAAATTTCTACATAACAGTTAGATGTTAGAATGTACTCATTGAACAAGTGATGAATAGTATTACTTGGGTTGGAGTTACTTGCTCTTGGCTTTGACACTTCTCATTTGGGTGCCTGTTGGTCTAAGCATCCACTTTGAGCAGGTGTTTATATCTGTTCCTTACAGCTGTGTGAGCTGGAAGTGTGTTTTGAATGGAAATTGATCTGGCAGATGTGTATGGTGTCTTTAAGGCTATTTGGTCCTTTGAAACTGATTTAAAATGTCCTCTTTGGCTTCCCTTGTAGCCCAGCTGGTAAAGAATCTGCCTGCCAGGAGCCGGCATATTGCATATTGAGTGAGGATCTATAATAGCTCAACTGGAATTCTATCACTGCCGGGAGCCAGCGTGAGGCACTCCGCCCATGACAAAGGTCATGAGGAAGGAGGCTCGGCATACGCAAAGGCAGGATCGAGCCTCAGGAGTCCCCCTGTAAATTCTCGAACATCTACCCCCAAAACCAGAGTCTGCCTACTTTCTGCTTTGTGCTTTCACCTACACCTCTGACTTTACGGGGGGCTGTCTCCCACTACCTCTCTCTGAAAAAAGAGTTAGCTTACAGCTCCAGTTAATAATTCTTGGGTGTGACAGTGTTTAACCTACAAACTCCTTTGGAAATCCTCTAGCCTGCCTGAATAGGTTTTTCCAGCCACATGTGATTGTTCAGAGCCTCCCAACTGTGAGAGGCAAGAGATGTTCTAAACTGTCTAAACACAGATTCTTTTGAGTAGTTAAAAGATTGATTAGAAATTGTATTGGTGAAGGGTTTTTCACTTGTTGGGCCAATGTTTGCTGCTAAGTCTCCATACTCCTTACCTACTGTGTCCTTGGCAGTGTATTGATTGATATAATGGGTGTATAGAAATGTAAAATGCAGCTTTGTCCAATGCTTTTTGGAAGGCTGGCGCCTGACTTTGGAATAATCACCTTTAGAGAAAGATAAGTTTCTTAAAATGTTAACAGGCCTCCGGGCAAGAAGATGATGTCAATCACCTGAACTTTTGCATATGATAAGTTTGAAAGCCTGGCTTCGATTAGGACCAGGAACTGCTGTCCTTGCATGACTCCACCCCTTCCCCCATTATCCTCTATGCACAACTTTAGGTATAAAAACTACTTTGGAAAATAAAGTGCGGGCCTTGTTCACTGAAACTTGGTCTCCCCATGTCACTCTCTCTCCCAAATTCCAGCTGAGTGTCCATCTGGAGCGCGGATGTCCTCTGCGACCATTTATTTGCCTGGGCTTCTAAGACCCACTCGAGAAGGTGTCTAAGGTGGGGCACCTTCCGCTATTCGAGAGGGCGCCTGCGGCCTCCGTGGTCAGAGCTAACCTGGTGTCACGGGTTATATTGATTTTCCGCGTAAACCAAGCCACTCAGCTTCTTTTCTCCACTGAATTTTCCTACTGAGCTATCCTTATTTCAGCCGCTTTTCTCCACTGAATTTCCTCACTGAGCTATCCTTATTCTATTACTCTTTAAATCTTTGATAAATATTTATAAATAAATAAGTCGCCGACGCCGTCCCCGCTTCGAATACCCTGGATCAGCCGGGGCTGGACCCCGGCATCTGCCTGCAATGTGGGACACCTGGGTTCAATCCCTGAGTTGGGAAGATCCCTGGAGAAGGGAAAGGCTACCCATTCCAGTATTCTGGCTTGGAGAATTCAATGGACTGTATAGTCCATGGGGTTGCTAAGAGTTGGACACGACTGAGTGACTTTCACTTTCATTTTCTTTCACTTTCCTTGGCCTCATCCTAGGACTTTGGTCAAATTCACATTGGAGTTTTTATTCATGCAGAGGGAAAGGGAAACTAGTTAACTGAGTAGTCTGTGGAAAGCAGCGTAACTGGTAGGTGATCTTCCCATTTGGTAGTTAAGAAGTCAAGGTACTTAAAAGTGCTCATATGTATGAAACAGCAAAAACAAGATAAAAATTACAGCCCGAGTACCTGTTAGGTTTCCTGAAACTGATTCTTTAAACAGTGGTGTGCCATATTCTAATTCATTTTGATAATAAATTGCCCATAATAAAGTATAATTTCTTTTGCAAGTACCTTTTGATAAGGTTTGATAACCTAGGAGGAAAAGATTAGAGACTATGTCCTTAGCTCAGTTGTGAATATATTGAGCAGTCAGTTTTATTAGCATGTTGTCTTTTTACCTGTGTGGTTTTCGTCTTTTCAGTTTCACTTTGAGATTTGGTTCTAATGTTGAATAGGTTTTAGACATATATGCCATAGGAGAATGAGTATATTTGAAATGAAAGTGAAAGTCACTCAGTCGTGTTCGACTCTATGAGACTCCATGGTCTATACGTGGAATTCTCCAGGCCAGAATACTGGAGTGGGCAGCCTTTCCTTTCTCCAGGGTATCTTCCCAACCCAGGGATAGAGCCCAGGTCTCCTGAATTGCATACAGACCCATTACCAGCTGAGCCACAAGGGAAGCCCAGGAATACTGGGGTAGGTAGCCTGTCCTTTCTCCAGGGGATCTTCCCAACCCAGGAATCAAACCCAGGTCTCCTTCATCGCAGGCAGATTCTTTACCAACAGAGCTATCAGGGAATTCCATATTTGAAATAAAAGCAATAAATAGGATGTTAGTATCTGATGGCTGTAATTCAGTGGGGAGGTTCAGGAAACACTCTATTCAACGTACGTGTTTAATGACACTAAATTCCTTTTTTAGAAACACACCCTTAACCATTATTGTCTTAGGATAATAAGAAAGCTTCAAGGAAAAACTTTATATCCTCCATTTCTAAGAAAAACTAAAAATTCGACAATACTTTGGCCAGACTTATTTTTTTTCCCTTTTCCTTAAAGTAATCTCAAGTTTCCTTGTAAATTAAAAAAAATAGTAAATGTCCAAAGCTTCCTTAGGCTGACAAAGATAGGATAAATCCTTTCATACAGTCTGTGTGTTTCCTACCACAAAACAGTAAGTGGAATTGGGAGTTTCAGGAAGTTGCAGACTTCCTGTCATTAGAAGTAGGGTAGTCTACTTCATACCTAAGTCTGATGGATTGTGGAATGCATAAATGCCCTTTGTTTTCAACCATAGTACAAATCACCATGTTATGTCATGTCCTTGTGGTATAAAAAGCAGTATAAAATTATGTAAAAAAAAAGAACTGTGCGTTGAGTGCTGCATTTAAATAAATTTCACTTTTGATACTTACCATGGCTTTCTTGATTCAGATAAAGGAATTTACTAAATTCAGTATATTCCTAAAATAAATATTCTTGCCATGATACTTTATTTTCCAATAGGATATTGTCACTATCAAATCTGGAAATAATAATATTTTCAGTAAGACTTTTTGTAAAAACTGAATTTTCTTAAAATTTTTTTTGTCTAATTTAAATGATAAATATTTATATTTACTTTGCTGGTATAATTGCTTGCTTTCACTTTCTGGAAGATGAAACAGTATGATCATTTAAAATGGTATCAAAGCTTGGTAGCACTCTGTTCAGTTTGTACCTAGGTAAAGTAGGTCCCAATAGGGCAGGAACAGCAAAAGTAAATCTGGAAACACCAATTCGAGTTTGTAGTTTATTTCTTATAATTCATGTTCGTAAGTGCTAGAAAAGAAATAGCACAAGGATATACATATTGATACTGTTGTTCGAAGACTGGAGCCAACTTAGGAGAAAGGGCACCATCAAAGTAATTAGGAGCCACAGAACTTTAAAATTAGACCGAATGGGTTTCTTTCTTGGTTCTCACAGTCATTAATGGTGTGACTGTAAGCAGGTAATTCAACCTGTCACTCTCAATTCCTTATTGGTTAAATAGGGCTAAAAATATTATCTATGGTGAAGGATCAATGGGAGGTTTGGATGAGCTCACGCATGTAAAGTTCCTAATACAGTGCCTGATGTTACAACTGTTGGTTACAAATGTTTGTCTGCTGTTATTTGGTACAAATATTCCCCCCAAGACCCCACAGCATGCAAAAACAGTCATTCTCACTTGAATGGATTGCAAGTTGGCTGAGTGTTGGTTGATATAAACTAGGCTTGACTGGATGGCTCTTACTATGGTTGGTCTTGTTACTGATTGTAATCTGTAATTGTCTACTTGGTCTGGTTTACATGTCTGGTACCTTTCAGTTCAGTTCAGTCACTCAGACATGTCCGACTCTTTGTGACCCCGTGGGCTGCAGCACGCCAGGCTTCCTTGTCCATCACAACTCCTGGAGGTTACTCACACTCATGTTCATTGAGTTGGTGATGCCATCCAGCCATCTTGTCCTTTGTTATCCCCTTCGCCTTCTGCCTTCAATCTATCCCAGCATCAGGGTCTTTTCAAATGAGTCAGTTCTTCGCATCAGATGGCCAAAGTATTGGAGTTTCTGCTTCAGCATCAGTCCTTCCAATGAATATTAAGGACTGATTTCATTTAGGATTTACTGGTTTGAGCTCCTTGCAGCCCAAGGGACTCTCAAGAGTCTTCTCCAACACCACAATTCAAAAGCATCAATTCTTTGGTGCTCAACTTTCTTTACAGTCCAATTCTCACATCCATACATGACCAGTGGAAAAACCATAGGTTTGACTAGATGGCCTTTTGTTGGCAAAGTAATGTCTCTGCTTTTTAATATGCTGACTAGGTTGGTCATAGCTTTTCTTCCAAGGAGCAAGCGTCTTTTAATTTCATGGCTGTAGTCATGAGCTGTAGTGATTTTGGAGCCCCCCAAAATCAAGTCTCTCACTGTTACCAGTTTCCCCATCTATTTTGCATGAAGTGATGGGACTGGATGCTATGATCTTAGTTTTTTCAATGTTGAGTTTTAAGCCAACTTTTTCACTCTCCTCTTTCACTTTCATCAAGAGGCTCTTTAGTTCTTCACTTTCTGCCATAAGGGTGGTGTCATCTGCATATGAGGTTATTGATATTTCTCCTGGCAATCTTGTTTCCAGCTTGTGGTTCATCCAGTCCAGCATTCCTCATAATGTACTCTGCAAGTAAGTTAAATAAGCAGGGTGACAATACATAGCCTTGATGTTCTCCTTTCCTGATTTGGACCAGACTGTTGTTTTATGTCCAGTTCTAACTGTTGCTTCTTGACCTGCCTACAGATTTCTCAGGAGGCAGCTAAGAAGGTCTGGTATTCCCATCTCTTTCAGAATTTTCCACAGTTTGTTGTGATCCACACAATCAAAGGGTTTGGTGTAGTCCATAAAGCAGAAGTAGATGTTTTTCTGGAACTCTCTTGCTTTTTTGATGATCCACTGGATGGTGGCAATTTGATCTTTGGTTCCTCTGCCTTTTCTAAATCCAGATTGAACATCTGGAAAGTCATACTGTTGAAGCCTGGCTTGGAAGATTTTGAGCATTATTTTGCTAGCGTGTGAGATGAGAGCAATTGTGGAGTAGATTGACCATTCTTTGGCATTATCTTTCTTTAGGATTGAAATGAAAACTGACCTTTTCCAATCCTGTGCCCACTGCTGAGTTTTCCAAAGTTGCTGGCATATTGAGTGCAGCACTTTCACAGCATCATCTTTTAGGATTTGAAATAGCTCAACTGGAATTCCATCACCTCCAGTAGCTTTGTTCATAGTGATGCTTCCTAAGGCCCACTTGACTTCACATTCCAGGATGTCTGGCTCTAGGTGAGTGATCACACCATCGTGATTATCTGGGTCGTGAAGATCTTTTTTGTACAGTTCTTCTGTGTATTCCTGCCACCTCTTCTTCATATCTTCTGCTTCTGTTAGGTCCATACCATTTCTGTCCTTTATTGTGCCCATCTTTGCATGGAATGTTCCCTTGGTATCCCTAATTTTCTTGAAGAGATCTCTAGTCTTTGCCATTCTATTGTTTTCCTCTATGTCTTTCCACTGATCACTGAGGAAGGCTTTTTTATCTCTCCTTGCCATTCTTTGGAACTCTGCATTCAGATGGATATGTCTTTCCTTTTCTCATTTGCCTTTCTCTTCTCTTCTTTTCTCAGCTATTTGTAAGGCGTCCTCAGACAACCATTTTGTCTTTTTGCATTTCTTTTTCTTGGGGATGGTCTTCGTCACTGCCTGCTGTACAGTGTCATGAACCTCCATCCATAGTTCCTCAGGCACTCTATCTATCAGATCTTATCCCTTGAATCTATTTGTCACTTCCACTGTATAATCATAAGGGATTTGATTTAGGTCATATCTGAATGGTCTGGTGGTTTTTCCTACTTTCTTTAATTTAAGTCTGATTTTAGCAATAAGCAGTTGATGATGTGAGCCACAGTCAGCTCTTGGTCTTGTTTTTGCTGACTGTATAGAGCCTCTCCATCTTTGGCTGCAAAGAATATAATGAATCTGATTTTGGTGTTGACCATCTGGTGATGTCCGTTTAGTGTCTTCTCTTGAGTTGTTGGAAGAGAATGTTTGGTATGACCAGTGCATTCTCTTGCAAAACTCCATTAGCCTTTGCCCTGCTTCATTCTGTACTCTAAGGCCAAATTTGCCTGTTATTCCAGCTATCTTTTGATTTCCTACTTTTGCATTCAAGTCCCCTATAATGAAAAGGTCATCTTTTTTGGGTGTTAGTTCTAGAAGGTTTTATAGGTCTTCATAGAATCGTTCAACTCAGCTTATTCAGCTTTACTCGGATGTGCTCAGTAAATCTTTAATCCGGTTTTCTGTTGATGGGCGGGGCTGTGTGCCCTCCCTGTTGTTTTACCTATGAGCAAACTGTGGTGGAGGTGATGAAGACAATGGCGACCTCCTTCAAAAGGTCCAGTGCATGCACTGCCGCTCTCAGTGCCCCTGACCCTGCAGCAGGCCCCGCTGGCCCACGCCTCTGCCGGAGCCTCCTGGACACTCACAGGCAAGTCTGGGTCAGTCTCTTGTGGGGTCTCTGCTCCTTTCTCCTGGGTCCTGGTGTGCACCAGGTTTTGTTTGTGCCCTCCAAGAGTCTGTTCCCCCAGTCCTGTGTAAGTTCTGGTGGAACTGTGGTGGGGTTAATAGTGAGTCCTGTGTAAGTCCTGGTGGAACTATGGTGGGGTTAATAGCGAGGTCTGTGTAAGTCCTGGTAGAACTGTGGTGGGGTTAATAGCGAGGTCTGTGTAAGTTCTGGCAGCTCTATGGTGGGGTAAATGTTACCTTTATCCCCCCTGTAAGTTGTAGTCTAAGAAGGAGGGGACTTTGTCTTGTTCACTGTGTTACCCTAGTCCTGAGCCCAGTGCCTGGCATGGAATAGCCACTCTGTTAAAAAGGAAAAAAAAAAAAAAAAAAGTTCCTTATTTAAAAAAAAAACAACCTAACACAACAACTTGGAAGAAATGATGGACATAGGCTTATATTTTTAGCTGAAATTGACTGTTTTATAGTGTATATTATTTTGATGTGGCAGTTTACTACAAGCATTTTTAAATACTGCATTAGAGCACTTACCTATACAATACAGAATAAATAATAGTGTTTTTATAGAGAAGTTAACTTAGCAACAAGCAAATGAAACCTTTATATGTAATATTTGTTAAGTTACATATAAAGATGCAGAGGACTAGAGGAAATCATTTGGGTTCTGGTGCAAATAAGTGAGTAAATGTTTCAGCTTTGATGACTTGGACACTCATGGGCATGCTTACACTTTGAGTGAATTTTCTTTGTATAAACTGGGGTAATTGTACATATTTATTAGTTTTATAGTACTGAGAGCAACATTACAGCAGAGTTCCAAGACTGATACCTAATGGTTGAGTACTGCCTGCAGATATGTTTGTCTGTCCTACATAATTGTTTATTGAAATTTTTCTGACATTAAAAGAATTACCTTGATTTGCTTCTTAGACAATACAAGAGTCAACAGTGCTCTTCCATTGTCTACTTTCTATACACTAGTTTGTGCTATATTGTCATATAAATTGCATCTTTATACACTGCATGCCCTTCACTCATAATTATTGCTCTTTGCAATTGTCTTATAAGAAGGAGAAAAAGTTAAACCAAAAATATGTTATGCTGTCACTTACGCTTACCTTTGTGTGCAGGTATGTTTACTGGTACTCTCTATGTAGATTCAGGCTGCCGTCTAGCGTCCTTTCATTTTAGCCTCAGGATCTCCCTTTGGTGTTTCTTGTAGACCATGCTGTCCACAAATTCTATCACTTTTTGCTTAGTTGGGAATGCCTTAATTTCTGCATCATTTTTGAAGGATTGCTTTGTTAGCTACAGAATTCTTGGTTGAATTTCTTTTTGCACTATGAATATATTTTCCCACTGCCTTCTGGCCTCCATGGTTTCTGCTGAAGAATTGTTAACTTGGGTGATGAGTCTTGTGCATAAGTTACTTGTTCCCTTCCAGATTCTTGTTGGTTTTTTTTGACAGTTTGGTTGTCATGCATCCAGATATGTATCTCTTCCTGTTTATTTTTTTGAAGTTCATTGAGTTTAAATGTATACACATTTAACATCAACATGTTTCATCAAACCTAAGATGTATTCAGACATTACTTCTTTGCAAATTCTTTTTTGCCCCTTTTCTCCTAGGTGGGACCTCATCAAGCATACCAACATAGGAGACCTGTCTTCATTGAGCCAGTTATTTCTTCTGACTGCTCAACCATATTGTTGTGTCTGTCTAGTAAGGTTTTCATTTCTGTTACAGTTTTCAGTTTCAAATTCTATTTCAGTTCCAGAATTTCAATCTGGTTTTTATTAGTGATTTCTACTTTGTTAATATCCTCTAACAGACAAGGCAACTTTTTAATACTTTAATTCTTTAGACATGGTTTCCTTTAGTTCATTAAACATATTTTTAAAAACTTACAGTCTTTGTCTAGTAAGTCCAAAGTCTCAGCTTCTTCAGACAGTTTCTTTCCTATAATTATTCTCTACTTATATTTCATTTTCTTTGTATATCTGTTGTATTTTTGTTAAACTGGATCTTTTAACAGTTTTAACAGATCTTTTTAACAAAACTTCATTAGACAGCTGCTCCCAGGGAAGCACTGCACTGGAAAGCTCTGACTCTAGTCAAATAAAGACAGACCTCGGGCTTTGGATTTTTCAGGGAGCTTCTGGACAAGTCGGATTATGACAGTTATCTGGGAAATGGATTTGAGAAGTTGTGACCTTGTTTTGTTTTTGTTCTAACCTTCTGGTTTTTGTTGTCATTGTAGGCAGTTGGTTTGCAAGGCTGTTATGCCCAGAAGAGAGTGTGTGGCAGAACAGAGTATATTAAAATTGTACAACATCTATTTTTACCAAGATTTGATGTTATGTATTAGAACAGTTCTACAGATTGTCACATGCCTATGTTTACTTTGCAGAGTTCTTAAAAAGTTGATTTTCATAATATCTGCTAATGATTTTGTTGTTCTTATGGAAAAAGGAATTTTTGGAATACTTAGCTTTTTTTGCTTAGCCCTCTCAACAAGTAATTTTAAATCAAGTAATTGCATTACTTAATTTTTGCAAGTCAGTTATGCCTGAGTTTAGGAGTATCAGTGTCAAATATGCAAGAACCAAATATGTTAAAGTTGATACTATGTATATAATTTACATGTTGTATCTATCATGTTAATTATTTTAAATTATATTTAAGTACTAAATAAATATCTTCTAAATGTCTTGTTCTTTAAATTGGAAATATCTGTCTCTAAAATGTGTTTATATCTACTTTGATGTTTTCATTATGATCCAATAGATATGCTAAATTAACAGATCAGGCATATTTTCTCCCATTAGACTAGTAGATAATTTTCACATTAGATGAAATTAGTGCCTTACTGCCCTTTGATTAAATAGGTAAAGTGGGCAAGCTTGAGAGATGTTTCTGGAAATAAGAAAATCAGTGTCTAATACAAAGCACATACATACTTTGAACTAGTAACTTGAAAATAAAATCTTAGGGTACATAATCAAGGTCTTGATTGTTAAACATGGGCTCATTATTAATATATAGATGCTATGGTTGGCATGAAACCAGTGGTTAGATTTTTCTGAAAGAGGTATAGGGGTGGGGAGAGAGAGAAAAAGAGAAAGGAAGGGAGGACTGGAAAGGATGAGAAAGAAATAGATACAGATATGAGGGTGGGGCGGGAGAGAGGAAAAATAGAGAAAGTGATAAAGACAGAACAGAGACAAAATAAAACAGAGGGAGAGACTAGAAGAGGGAGATGGACTGTGAGCATGTTGTGTGGAAAAGTTGAACTAGGAAGGGTTAAATCATAATTTTTCAAGCTGTAGTCCATGGAACTTTGTTCTTGAGAATAGTAAGGTTTGGGAAAAGATTTCTTGGTGAAATATACTTGGGAAATGCTAGACATGATAACCCCCATTCGAATATTCAAAATGTGTATTAGTAAACCAAAGTCTCTGAAATGAAGTTGCTGAACTTTGTGGAAGTTAACATTTCCTGAACTTATTTGCAGAAGGAACACTTGCTGTGGATCACAGCTAGTGACACTCAGAGAACACAGTGCACTTCTGCAGAAGCAACTGATGGACTTGGAGACAATTTTTAATGTATTTTTGTTTTTCAATTAAAGCTAAAGGGGAGATAAGGGTATATTATGTGAGGAGTGGTGGCAAGTAAAGATGACAGTCTTATGCTGAATCATTTTTTGGGGAGGAGAAATATACTTGTTTTCACTAAGGTGTGTCATAAAATAGTGTGGATGATAATGAAGTATTTAAAAATCGACAAAATTTAAAAATTTTCTTATTTGTGACGCAGAACTTTTAGAATGCAGTGAGTTGGTTCTTATTACTTTGCACAGTTCCTGACCTATGGCAGTTGATAATTTGTGAGTGTGTATGGGTATGTAATGGATGAGTGCATTTGTTTTTATTGTGATCCTTAAGATCAGGGGTGTCTACCACTACCTCCCGACCTCCACCTCCAGTCCATGGAAGCATTGTCTTTCATGAAACCAGCCCCTGGTGCCTAACATATTGGGGGCGGCTGCTTAAGATAGTATGGTTTCATGGAGTTTATTACTTAAAGAAAGCTAGAGGAAAATGAGTTATTTTCAGCTCCTGATCCTTGGTGACTGCGCTTTACCTTTTCTAGTTTGGTAAACTGAGGGAAAGCTGTTGCAAACTTCTGAAACAAGCAGGAACTTCTGCTGGTTTGTGTGCTCAGTCTTGAAGTCACGTCTGACTCTGCAACCCTGAGGACGTAGTCCACCAGGCTCCTCTGTCTGTGAAATTTCCCAGGCAAAAATACTGGAGTGGGTTGTCATTTCCTCTTCCAGGGGATCTTACTGGCCCAGGATTCAACCCGTGTCTCCTGCATTGGCAGGTGGGTTTTTTTTACCATTGAGCCACCAGGGAAGCTCCTGCTGGTTTAACCTGATCTAAAAATTCCTTGGAGTTGAATGCAGTATTTCTTTTACTTGTGGCTGACTTCATGGTTTCTAGGGACTTGTTCCTTTTTATGACTTTTGTGACCGCAACCAAAGGAGAATTAATTTTATTTAGACCTTTTTTTAAACTAAAGAAGTTCCTTATGAAAATACGTAAGTTAGGGCTTAATCTGACTGTGAAATCCCTGGCCTTTTGTGTGTGCACGTGTATGTTGTGTGTGTAGGATTGTTTATTACTTTGCAGTTTAACTGATGAGAAGAAAAGATTGCACGTGGATAAAGCAGTACCTAAGGAGTTAATTTTCCACATGTTTAATATAATGCCCTCCTATTGAAGTCACTGTTCCTTAATCATTAGTCAAATACTATTTGTACATAATCTAAGGACAGTGAAAGGCCTGACTACTCTAAAAGCAGTCTTAGATTAAAAATTGGTGCAGACAAGCTATTCTCAGGTAATCCAGATGGTGGTAGTATATGGTTTCTAGAGCCATATGATTGACACTAAATTTTAGTGGGAATCTGATACCTCTGGAATATAGTTTGAAAATATGCTATCTTTGATTACAAATTCCTTTGCATTTTTATCAGGCACAGGTAGAAATGCTAGCAAATAAATAATGGATGGAATAATAAATTCAGTATTTCACAAGCTCCTAACTTTTGTCAGTGCTAAATTCATTTTGCATAGGGCCTTGAATAGGTTTGACCTACCTCTTGGATATAATCAGTGATTAAAACTGTATGAAAAATCATTTATTTTAAAAGTTACACTTTAAGTTTAAAAATAAAATAAAATTAAAAAAAAAAATAAAATAAAAGTTACACTTTGAAGTTTCCCATAGTGGAGTTATAATGTTTTAATTGTTTTGATAATTTAACTCCAGGTCTTGTAGATAAGCTGCTCAGAAAGCCATTGGTAACGGATTCAGTTTTCCTACTTCAGCCTGAAGTGTGTTGTTTGGTTAGCAGGCTATCATGTTAAAAATGACACCAAATTACCACACGTTCTCTCTCAAAACACAGTTGGAAGCATTCCATTTTGAAAACTAGAGGTAGAGTTACTTGTCTGTAGTTCTTATAAGCAAAGCAGAAAGTTAGGAATTCGTTTATAAGAATATTATGATTTAATCTAACTGTGGTGCTATGTAGTGTTTTTAATTTGCAGTAAAATTGAAGTAAGACTAGTGTTCTGAATGTAGTCTACTACTTACTTAAATTGTTCTGTATTTAACCAGCCTATTTGCACAATGAAATGTCTAGATATCTAAGTTCTTCAGTTAAAAATTAAGTCAGGGCTCTCAAATCTTTTAAGAAAAGATTTTGAGGAAAATAATAGCAAGGAATAAACAATAGGAGAAGAAACCATTAAAAACAAAAAATCCTCTAAAAATATCCTGGACAAATTAAGATATTTTCTCATTCAAGGTTCTATGGTGAGTGAACATGTAAGTTAGTATCATCTTCTAAGGTGAAATATATGTGGCTTTCAAAAATACTAGATAAAATGAGAAGTTACAGCAGGAGCCTTTGTAATCTGAATTTTATGGAGAACTAAAATAAAAGGCATTATACAGTTTCTTAGCATTAAGCAAAGACAATGTGTGGTGAATCTGGCCTAGTATTTTGTTGCAAATCAGTGATGTGGGACACACCTGGGTCAGCTGCGGTGAATTTCCGCTTCTGTACAAAGCAAGGGGAGTGTGTTGCACATTGCATCTTTACTGCTGAACCGCGGAGCGCCCCCTTGTCAGTGCCTATGTTGATATATGTATGGTGTGCTCAGTCCTGTCCAACTCTTTACGACCCTTTGGACTGTAGCCCGTGAGGCTTCTCTGTCCATGGGATTTTCCAGACAAGAATACTAGAGTGGGTTGCCATTTCCTCCTCCAGGGGATTTATCATACATAGATGCTGATATATATGTACTGATATGAGCATATGTGGGCTTCCATGGTGGCTCAGACAGTAAAGAATCTTCCTGCAGTGTGAGAGACCCAGGTTCTATCCTTGGGTCTAGAAGATCCCCTGGAGAAGTGAGTGGCAACCCACTCCAATATTCTTGCCTGGAGAATCCCATGGACAGAGGAGCCTGGAGGGTTACAGTCCATAGACTTGCAAAGAGTTGGACATGACCGAGTGAATAACACACACACACACACACATGAGCATATATATTGCTATATATTTTCTTAATAAACATACATTTTTAGGATAAAAATCATCATTTAACTTAAAATTTTTAGTGAACTAAATGTATGAAATAAGAAGTATTTTATGCTGGAGAGAGTCTATGGACCTTTCCAATGGCTGTTCCCTTAGAGTTACCATTTTTCTGTTTGCACAAGATGCACTATAAACCAAAGTGTTAAGGTGTTTGCTACTTGATACCCTTGAGTGCTGACCACCTTCCCTTGCTTTTCCTCAAAGCTGAGGTCGTTTAAGATAATCAGAGTTTGACCTGGAATGAATTGGAGCATTCTCCACTCTCAGGAAAGGAGAAAATAAAAGAACTGCTGTCTCTTTGAGGTGATGATTGAAGGGATGCTACAAAATATTTAGATTCTTTTAGGAAAACCAGGAAAGAGTTAAAACATGGTAAAAGTGAACTGGAATGTCTTATTCAAGGTGTTGATTTTCATTTTATTCTAACCTGGAAAAACATCAGTTTCCAGCTCCTTTTTCTCTGACAGTTGAAGCAAGGCACCAAAACTCGCCCTGAGTGGGGCAAATACGGTGGCATGTTTGTGATTTGATGGTTTAGACAGTAGATAAAGTCCATCCTAATTGGAGTTACATGAGGGAAAGAAGCTATCCTGCGACTGTGCATTTGAACGATCAAGAGATAGCTTTCAGTGTTCAGTGCTGTTCACCCAGAGATCTTTCAGAAGCATCGTGCTTCCTGGAAAAGAAAATCACACCACTTAACAAACTACACAAGATTTGGCAAGAATTTTTAGAAATGTTTCGAATCTTTCTCTTAACCTCAAAACATAATGCATGCAGAACTGATTACATGTATTTAACACAGATTAATTGCTTCTTTCAGGACTATTGCTTCAGCTTTTTTTGTGGTTCCAAAGCCTACAAATAAAGGTAATTTTAGCTCATACTGGACTTGATGGCTATTAAATCTTCTAATAGGAGGATTCCCTGGAGAACAGGACCTCTGTGACAGCCTTTGTAAGGACAGATGATCTCTCTTGATCCCAGGACATCCACATTTTAAGAGGGATTTCCTTCTTTGATAGCTACATATGTTTCCTACTCTTGATATTTTCACAGTGAAACCTAATCAGAGCTGTTTCTTTTCCTGTAATTTTTTTTTTTTTGTTACTTCATCTAGGCCTTCATATGTTGGATGTCTGTTTAATATCATGATAATCCTTTTGGAAAGAGAATATGCTTTCGCTTACATTGAGTAATAGGGAATAGATGTCAGCATTCAGGAAATAATTATTACTCCAGGAGGGAGTGTAGTTTTTTCCGAGGCCTGAGAGCTGGAGTTGGGTATGAGTCGTGTGCTTTGTCCTTCATGGTATCCCTTGAAATTTCTTTTTTTATTCCCCCAGCACCTCTTAAAACATATCCCGATCTTGCAAAAAGGTGTTACTATGCTATGCTTTTTGAGCATCAAGACTAAATATTTTCATAGTAGATTTCAGACAGACTGTCACTTACCTGTTACCAAGTTCACTATATATTCTCAAAATATGGTTCAAAAAGGAGGGCCATTCCTTTTGATGTTGGCTGTATGGTTGATGTATTCCATTGTACAGATTTACTTTAAGGTTAAAGATGGAATTTTTTGAATGTTTGGTGCATGGAAGAAGAGTTTTCAGTTTGATGGTAATGAACTGAGTCTCTGGAGACTTCACATGTGTTGTGAAAGGGGTACCCGTGTTGCATCCTCACAGAGATGAGTCAGTCTTGTACTTGTCATGGTATGGGCAAGGCTTTTGGGCAGTTCACCATATTTACAAGTAATTATCAGTGATGCTGGTAGTCATGAAATCTTTCAGAAGGATTTTGAGAGAATTGTCTCTGTCAGGAACTTTTATCGACACTAGAACTTTCCAATGTCCATGGAAGGTTCCTGATTAAATCTTGAGTTTGTAAGGAAGAGAGATTCAAAGTTTTCCAAGAAAGATACATAAGTGATTGGGAAAAGATAATTGGTAACTGGCAAGCTATTGAGACCCCAAGTTATTTTTAGGGGTTTTGGTGCCTTGTGATTAATCCACTTTCTTTCACCATCTGCTAAATTTATGATTTCTCTTTTCCTGTAACTTCAGATTTAGTTGTCGTACCTCTCGAGCTCCAAGAAGAATGCATGTGGTAGTAGATTTGACTTCCTTTCTCAACTGGCAAATTCTTTGGTTATGTACTACTACAAATTTCTGGGATACAGAACCTCCATCAGCCAATTCATCCAGATCATAAGCTACTGGTCATCTGATTGATTGGCTACTCTGGGGGTAGGTCCCAACAGTAGACCAGTCAGGAGGCTCTATGAAGCGGGTTTGGGAAGAGAGGGGTATGACAGGAAAAATGAAACAAGGTTGATGCTTTCTTGGTCGGGACTGTAGATCAGACATTTCCTTAAAAAAAAAAGGAGCTGGGAGGGGAATGAGATGAGGGCATGTCAAGCATCTAATAATTTAAAAATTCAGCTACAGTATCTCAATGATGCCTAAATTAGGGAAACAGAAGCAAATAAATTCAGGTGAAGCTGGAAAATCCTACATTGTTTCAGGCACTTCGTTGTGATAAAAATGAGAAGGATGAAATTAAAATCTTGTGCTTTTTATAACTCAGTTGTTACATCATTGGATGGATTACATAGTGATAGGATAATGAGGGTAGTGAATGTGTAGAGCAGAGTGTCCATTGTCTCTGGGCCTTGTGAATAGCAGTGCAACATGTATTTGCCTCCATCTGTACTAGCGGTGGCAAGAGCTGGTGTAATTCATTTTGAACACAGGGTCTGAGTCCATCAAAGGCTGGTGCACTGAGTGAGGTGTGGCACAGAGGAGTTGGTGTTTGCCAGTGGCGTGCTCTGCTGGTCTATGCTGAAGTCCATAGAAAGTGCCAAAAAGGAGCAGGAAAGTGACCTCCCTCTTGGGCTGTGTTTTTACTCACTTGTTCTATGCTTGTTGACAACAAACAAAATGATCCCCATTCCTTATTGCTAAGGAGATCTATTAAATTTCTTAGTATAGGATGTTACCTATTACAGAAGTATTGCAACCCAGCTGTTCCTGGTTAACGTCCCAGTGTCCCTACACAATCCTATTAAGTAGTTACTCACTGGGCTGCAACGGGGCTATGGTTTCATCCTGCCCAGGAACCTCAGCCTAGCTCTCTGATGGTGAGAGAGGGACCTGTAGGCCTCAGTCCAGTCTCTCATCAGTAAGTGTGTGTGAGGGGGGGTGGGCGTGGTTATTCGTGTGCTCATATGCTGTACTTTGGGGCCATTCTTCTTTGCACTGAGGGTGTATGCTGGCTGGACAGCTCTGCTCCATTCTTGCACCTTTGTTTGACCAGCAGTCTGTCCAGGCATGGTCTTCTCATGGAGTTGGAAGAGGTATAAAAGGATGGGAACACATGAGGTTTCTTAAAGCCTAGACTTGCCACTGGCACACTGTCATTGCTGTCTCCTATTGGACAGGGCAAATCACACGTCCAAATCTGCAGTCAGTTACCTTCTCCCACCCCTAAGATCCTTAGTAGCTACCAGCTATCTGTTTTCGCCTCCTTTTGAATTTGCTTTTCTAAAATGTCACATAAACGGGAATTATAATCTGTAGTCTTTTTTTTTTTAATTTTATTTTATTTTTAAATTTTACATAATTGTATTAGTCTTTTGTGTTTGGCTTCTTAGGCTAAAGCATGATGATGGTGAGATTCATCCATGTTGTTGCACAGATCAGTCCATCGTTCATTTTATTGCTGAGTACCTTTTTGTTGTTAGTTTTAGCCTCAATGGCCTAGTTTTGAGGCAGATTTAATTCCTGTTCTCTTAGCTATGACTTTTCATGATTGAAAGATGTAGGTTAGGCTGTAGAGAATAGCTTTTAGGAGCCACAGTTCAGTTCAGTCACTTAGTCGTGTCCAGCTCTTTGTGACCCCATGGACTGCAGCACTCCAGGCCTCTCTGCCCATCACCAACTCTCAAGAGTTTACTCAGACTCATGTCCATTGAGTTGGTGATGCCATCCAACCATCTCATTCTCTGTCGTCCCCTTCTCCTCCCACCTTCAATCTTTCCCAGAATCAGGGTCTTTTCAAATGAGTCAGTTCTTCACATCAGGTGGCCAAAGTATTGGAGTTTCAGCTTTATCATCAGTGCTTCCAATGAATATTCAGGACTGATTTTCCTTTAGGATGGACTGATTGGATCTTCTTTCAGTCCAAGGGACACTCAAGAGTCTTCTCCAGCACCACAGTTCAAAAGCATCAATTCTTTGGTGCTCATCTTTCTTTATAGTCCAACTCTCATGACTACTGGAAAAACCATAGCTTTGACTAGACAGACCTTTGTTGGCAAAGTAATGTCTCTGCTTTTCAATATGCTGTCTAGGTTGGTCATAACTTTTCTTGCAAGGAGCAAGGGTCTTTTAATTTCCTGGCTGCAGTCACCATCTACAGTGATTTTGGAGCCCCCCAAAATAAAGTCTCTGACTGTTTCTACTGTTTCTCCATCTATTTGCCATGAAGTGATGGGACAGGATGCCATGATCTTAGTTTTCTGAATGTTGAGTTTTAAGCCAGCTTTTTCACTCTCCTCTTTCACTTTCATCAAGAAGCTCTTAGTTCTTTGTTTTCTGCCATAAGGGTGGTGTCATTTGCATATCTGAGGTTATTGATATTTCTCCCAGCAATCTTGGTTCCAGCTTGTGCTTTGTCCAGCCCAGCATTTCGCATGATGTACTCTGCATGTAAGTTAAATAAGCAGGGTGACAATATATAGCCTTGATGTACTCCTTTCCCTATTTGGAACCAGTCTGTTGTTCCATGTCCATTTCTAACTGTTGTTTCCTGACCTGCATACAGGTTTCTCAGGAGACAGGTCAGGTGGTCTGGTATTCCCATTTTTTAAGAATTTTCCAGAGTTTGTTGTGGTCCACACAGTCAAAGGCTTTGGCATAGTCAGTAAAGCAGAAGTATATGTTTTTCTGGAACTCTCTGGCTTTTTCAATGATCAGGCAGATGTTGGAAATTTGATCTCTGGTTCCTCTGCCTTTTCTAAAACCAGCTTGAACATCTGGAAGTTCACAGTTAATGTGCTGCTGAAGCCTGGCTTGGAGAATTTTGAGCATTACTTTACTAGTGTGTGAGATGAGTGCAATTGTGTGGTAGTTTGAGCATTCTTTGGCATTGTCTTTCTTTCTAGGAGCCACAGAGTTTCCTAGAAAACTTGGAAACAGTTTCACAGTGTTTAAGTGAAAAGTTGATGCTGGTGGAACTAGATTGTAAAGTGAGACTTGGAAGAAATATTTGAAAACATCACATGAAGTATGCGAACCAGGGAGAAGACTGAAGGTACTGAAATTAGTCTAAGGAGTGGGTCAACAAAAGGTATTGGGCAAGTTGTTGAGAAGGTGGGATAATTTTAAAACTGTGGTTTCAGAGGAGATAATGAGATATTTTTTGACTGGGGTTTACAGTATATTGTTACAGTTTTAATACACTAAACTCAGGTTAAATTTGTGCAACTTGTATCAGTGAAGGGAAAGTAAAACTAATATCATGAAGTCATTGGTGCTTTTCTACATTTCTCCCAGCCTGTGAACACACACATTTGGTTTCCTTACATTTGATTTGCTTGTATAATTTCCCCCAGCCTCCTTCATCCTTCTCAGTGCTTTTAGAGAAGGGTGCCTGGTAAATTTTCCACTGATATTTGCTTAGTATATGGGTAGTGAAGTGAAAGTTGCCCAGTCATGTCCGACTCTTTGCAACCGCATGAACTATACAGTCCGTGGAATTCTCCAGGCCAGAATACTGGAGTGGGTAGCCTTTCCCTTCTCCAGGGGATCTTCCCAACCCAGGGATCAAATCCAGGTCTCCTGCATTGGAGGCAGGTTCTTTACCAGTTGAGCCACAAGGGAAGCCCAAGAATACTGGAGTGGGTAGCCTATTCCTTCTCCAGTGGATCTTCCCAACCCAGAAATAGAGCCAGGGTCTTCTGAATTGCAGGTGGATTCTTTACCAACTTAGCTATGGTATCTGGGTAGATATTCCCCAAGTTTTCTAATTATTCTTTATCTGTTTCTCTCATAAGTGTTGGACATTTCCAACTTCTTTTGTGTATTCCTACTAGTTGTCCTACAGGGAACTTAAACTGATGCCTTGAATCTGATCAACAGACCTCTTCTCTTTTTCTGCACCTTCCAATTGGGGTAATAGCATCTCCAACCTTATTGATGCTGAAATAGCTTCTGGCTCCAGTCCTTCCCTTCTCTATTCCTAGATTTATTTCAGATCTTCATGATCTCTTGATGAGATTACAACAGCAGCCATCTAACAGTTCTCCCTGCATGAATTTAAAGTTGCCTTATCTTTGAGGTTGGATATTGATTTAGTGTTTCAGTTTTTCCCTTAGAAGTTGACACTGAGGCTGGATAATGCATGTGTGATATGTCTACTCAATGGGTTTCTGGGTGGCATCTCAGTTTCTTAATTTGATAACTTTGATCATTTTATTTTTCAAAGAAGTTACGTAAGAGTAAAATATTCTAGCAAACTTCATAGTTTTTAATAAAGCTTGACAACATTTGATTGTGAAGGTCAACAGAAATAGCTAAAAACAGATATAAAATTGCCACTGAAATTCACGTTTCCATGTTGTTTTCATCTCTAATTATCTGGATGCAGCAAAAAAAGTATCACCTTCTAGGTAATAATTAACTGATATATATGGGCGGTGTTTGTCTATAAGCTCGGTAGTACTGGCAAAAAAAATCTGAATAAAGTGATAGTATTTTTAAAACTGGTGTTTGAAAGCCTTCTGTAATGTAATTCTATATAAACTCATCTAAAAATTTGTACTAGAAGAAATCCTGTCCTTAGCCAGGTCATTACACTTTGTTTCCTAAAGACTGAGGACTGCATCCATGTTATCAACCTCATATGGACTTAGTCTGAGTTGTTTATTTACTCATAACAATGATTGGATGTATTGTAAGAACAAAGCTTCTTGGACAACTGTCTCTCCTGTAGTTCTAAAATACGTTGCATAATTCAAACAATGTAAATGTATGCAAAAGCTTCAAGTCTGATTTTTCAGATGATAAATTGAATGCAGGTGTTCATTATTTACCTCATTGTAAGATGGCCTATTTTGTTTCTACTTGAAACATTGTGAGTAGGATTCTGTAATGGCAGAGTGAGAAACTTGTGCATGCATGCCTTTGGTTTAGTATTTCTCCAGTGCATATATTCTTTCTTGGGCAAGTGTCCCAGGCTGCTTTGCAGAAATAAAACTGCAAGTGATGCTGAAGCTGGAAAAATAGATACATGATTGGATTATTTGTAACCATGACCCATTACATGATCACTGTAAAACAATAGTCCCTTACTTTTTTGTGTTACAAAAGCTCTGACACTTGTTGAATCCCTCCCCAGAAAAATAACTGCATTATACACAAAATAATATTTTTAGAGGTTTTTCCAGTCCCTCTGAGTCCTTTTCATTTACCTCATGTTAACAACTCTACCACATTCTCATATGTTTTTGATGGAAATGTAAATTGAAGTGATCTCAGTGGGTGACAATTTAGAATTACTTACCTAATTAGAATGCACATATTCCTGTTTCAGGGTAAAGATAACCAACGGAACATGGATCTAGTTTTGTTTACTAACAAAACCTCATTAAAGTCCCTTAGCAAGGGACTAAAAACAATGTGAACCCACAGGAATAAGGAGAATGAGAAGTGGTGATGGCCAACAAATAACTAGAAAGAAAGTGAATGAATAGTAACTGACAGCAATGAATCTGAGAAGGCTGAATTAGCAGGGAATTGTAGGGAAAGCTAAGAATTAAAATTGACTACAATAGAATTGCTCTAAAGTTCAGAAACTAGCAGCCCCAGGTACCCCTAGACAGAGGATGAGCTGGTTGGATGGCATCACTGACTCAGTGGACATGAGTTTGAGCAAACTCTAGGAGAATAGTGAAGGGTAGGGAAGCCTGGTGTGCTGCAGTCCATGGGGTCACAAAGAATCAGACATGACTTAACAACTGAACAACAACAACCCATAGACCTGAGTGAAGTGGACAAAATTAGGGGACTTTAGTGGAATGTAAAAACTACTAAAAAGTAGTCTGATCTCTAGATCAACTTCTCTACTCTATGACCCTGCTCATCCCCATTACAGAAGCAGGTGGGGAGGAAGAGCTCCCTCCGTCCGGAAGAGAACACTGGTTGAAGGAAGGAGTGCCTTGCCCCAAACAATGACTAACAGACCATGTGCATCCTGCCTACTTGATGGGGGAAGCCCTTGGCGTATTCTCCCACTCAGCAGCAAATATCTTGGTGGCTTGGTTTTCTCTCCTGGCTGGACATTGGAAATGTTTTATTTGAATAATGTGTTTAGTCTAAGAATAAAGACCTAAAAGTACTAACCTCAGAGATTCCCTGGTAATCATCTCAACCCCATCACCCTGTAGTGAAGCTCATGGTTTACAAACCCCACTCCTGCACTCATTGCTGAATAGGTTTACCATCCCACTTGAAGAATGCACTTACCATGGAAGATAGAGACCAAAACAAAGAGAAAAGCATACCATGAGAAAACAGTGAATATGCAGAGAAAGGAAAACTCTTAAAAAGTTAATATCATTACAGAGGTAAAACTTCATTGCAAACATGAACCAAGATCAGAATGCTCAAACAAATTAATGTTCAGAGGATAAAAACAAGATCTGGAGTTAAAATCTGAGGGTCTTTCCCCCAAATATTAAAAGATGAAATACAGTGAAGAAGATTAGAAGTCCAATAAAAAAAAGTAAGCATTCAATGACAAAACTTTCCCAAAGAGAAAATTGAGAGGAAGAAATATCAAAGAAATAATGCAACAAAAAGTATTTTTAAAGCTTACCTCTTGCAGTCCTTTTCTCAGAAAGCTACTAGAGGATGTGTACAGAGAGTTATTCAAAAAAATTACATGGACGTTGGAAATTCATGGCAGGAGAAAGATGAAGAGTATCCCCAGGATGATGGTGTAGGGTGTTCTCAGGATGATGGTGTAGGGTGTTCTCAGGATGATGGCTGAGTGTCACTGTCACCAGTCTCTGCTGAAAAAGGTCAGAAGACTCCAAGGGTGACTGCTTCAGGAATACAAAGTTGGTGAATACCTTACCTGTCTGAATATCTTCAGAGTAGATCTAGACAAATAGTTATTTGCTGTTGAATGACTCATAGGTATATTGAAAACTAAACAGTTGAAACAAAAGAGAAGTTATAACTCCAGGAAAAACAAAGACTGGTGCAGGAAAGGAATTTCAGTGTATAACTTAGCTATGAGTAATGATGAAATAGTCGCTAATGTAAGCACTCGATGTAACCAAAAATTAAGATACTGAAGGCATGGGAAATAGGAAGTATTGGTGTGTATTATGATGCAGGGAGGAGAGGAGGCAAAATTCTTCTATATCTGAGGGCTAACTCAGAAAATAGAGCTGTATGTTCTTTAGAGAGATGGTGTGATAGTAAACTATTTCAGTTCAGGCCTGACAGTATTCTGCTTTTTTCTATGTCCTCCTGGTAAGTGAAGTCTTTCTCTGTTCCTTGATTCTGGATTGAGCCTGCTAGCTTGCTTTGGGATTTTTGCAGAGGAGATGTAGATAGAGGCATAAATGTGCCTCTGCTGTTGGGTTTGCCCCCTGTTGCATCTGTTGCCCTAAGGAAGGCACAGTCTGGTCGCTGTCCCTCCAGTGTGATCTGTAGTGTGTGACCCACGGATCAGAAGTGCCACAGCCGACCCACAGTCCTGCAGGTTCCAGCACAGTCAGCCTCAGCCGTCCCACAGCTGTGTGTGAGAAAAAAGTCGATTGCTGTGTGCTACTGAGATTTGTATATTTGTTAATCCCTGGTGGCTCAGATGATAAAGAATCTGCCTGCAGTGCAGGAGACCTGTGTTCGATCCCTTGGTAAGGAAGATCCCCTGGAGGAGGTGATGACAACCCACTTCAGTATTCTTGCCTGGAGAATCCCCATGGACAGAGGAGCCTGGCGGGCTACAGTCCATGTGGTCACAATGAGTTGGACTAAGCACAGGACACAGTTGACTTGTTACACATGGAAATGAATATTAGAGGCTTCAGCTTAAAGAAGGAAAAGTGATTGCCTGTGGTGAAGACAAAGTAGAGCAAAGGGAGTGAGGTTGACTTTTTCATAACAAATCTTGTAGAGATAGTTGGTTCTTTGAATTATATACTTTGATAACTGAAATCTATGAACTAAAAATTTAGAAAACAAAACAGATGACATGATTTTGTACTTGGAGTTTGTAGAGAAAATCTAGTGGATGGACAAATGATCAAGGCAGTCGGGGTGCTAGTAATAAAATTTTCTATGTCTTCAACCATAGTCTTCTGGTTGATGAAGGACAGTCTAGAAAAATGAGCATTAACTAGTCAAGAACCAGTGGAGGTTTTACAGGATTGGATGCCTCATTCAGGGTCGCTGGGAGAGGAGAGTAAGAGAAATGATGGTTGGGAGTTCCAGTCAGATTGGATTATGAAATGAAAAGTTTCAGAGGAGTCTCAGCTGAAGGTAAAAATAAAGTTCTCCACAACAGAAATTAGTTGTTCAAGTTAAAATAAAGTCTAGCAAGGAAATGGCTAGAATATTTAAAGTTTGTGCACATGGACCTTGGATTCAGCCAGTATAATGTTGGTAATTTGAGTAAAATGGAAGACTGATCCCACATGTCTGAAATGGCAGAGCCTATGAAGTAGTGACAGACAGCAGTATTATGAAGACTGGAAGATTTGTCAAGATGGCGTGCATTTTGGAGGGACAGAGAGTTTGCACAGAAAGAGAGGTGCAAAGGTCTGGAATGTTAATCCTGCCTGCGAGGCCTGAAGTAGTGGTGGTTGGGAAAATCAGGAGAAAGCACTTGAGAGTGATGGTGAGAAATGGGTGTTCTTTCATATCAAGGAGGTGAAGACTCTATAAGTAATGAATTTGCAGCAAAACAGGATGGTACAGGGGAAAGGGCAGCAGAGGAGGTGGTTAACTATAGGATGATGGTCTGTGGAGACTGACTGAACAGCGCAAGAGGTATATTGCAAGCTATTTGACAGTAGTGACTTAACTACTACATAGAAAAGATGGAAAAAGAATATACACATAACAAAAGCTACCAACTATATGTGATTTATAGAATGAAACAAAATGAGAAGAGGCCATGTTTGTCATTGTCACAAGTGAGAATAAAATTATACTTTAAACCTTTTTTTTTTTTTTTGATTTTATCTTTATTCTTCCAATTTCACTGCCAGTGTGTCTTCCATTTTTCTTAATGGAAACTAAGTGTGAGGAAAGTAGAAGGAAAAGGTTGTACACAATTTCAGAGTTACCCCCAGAATCACTACACAAAACATAGAACTCTATATAGCCATTAGATATTACTGAATAGCTATTACTTATTCCAGTTTTCTTGCCTGAAGAATTCTGTTGGCAGAGAAGCCTGGCAGGTTATAGTCCATGGGGTTACAAAGAGTCGGACACGACTGAATGACTAACACTTTCAGTTTCACTTTCAAACCTTAATTTGTTTCACTTTCAAACCTAAATACGTACTGTGCTTAGTCACTCAGTCGTGTCTGACTCTTTGCGACCCTGTGGACTGTAACCCACCAGGTTCCTCTGTCCATGGGGATTCTCAGGAAAGATTATTGGAGTGGGTTGCCATGCTCTCCTCCAGCACGTGGCAAGGATAAAAATTAAATCTTCATGTTAACCTTGTCCCTTAGTCTTTCTTCTCAGAGGCAAACAGGTTCTCCTGAGACCTTCTGAAGGGATGCAAATTCATTCCTGACCTTTTATTTTCTATCTGTAGGCATCCATTCTGTGGAACTACAGTTCCCTCTGTTACCTGTTTTGTCACTCTGCCTCCTGCACAGCAATCACCTTGAGACTGTTCCTCCCTACTCTCCTAGCAATTCTCTTTTTTCCTCACCTATTAGAATATCTTGCTTCCTGCATCCTATGTCTTCCCTTTTGTCACTGTGCTCCCCAAGTTTGTGGAGCACCATCTCCTGAGAAAGAGTACGTGGGGAACTTCTGCTTTCCCAGGTGTGTAAGGAACTTAGAAATGATCACCCTATCCTAACAGTACAAAGCTAAACAAACTGAAAAATAAAAAATGTGTCTTAAATCTAACAGAGAAGTGAGATAACAGGACAGATTGGTGTCCTGAGACAGGCAAACACAGTGGAGTAGGAAATGGCAACCCACTCCAGTATTCTTGTCTGGAAAATCCCATGGACACAGGAACCAGGCGGGCTACAGCCCATAGGGTTGCAAAAAGACACAAGTGAAGTGACTCAGCACTCACACTCACGGTGGTTCTATGTTCAGATTCTGAGAAACCTCCTTATTGTTTTCCACAGTAGCTATACCAATTTACATCCCTATCTACAACATACAAAGGTTCTCTTTTTGCTACATCCTTGCCAGCAGTTTGTAATTTGTGATCTTTTTGATGATAGCTATTCTGACAAGTGTGAGGTGATACCTCATTCTGGTTTTGTTTTGCATTTCTCTACTCAGCAATGCTGAGCATCTTTCCTGTGCCTGTTGATTACCTATAGGTTTTGTTTGGAAAAATGTCTCTCCAGGTCTTCAGCCTATTTTTTTTAAATTGAGTTGTTTGAATTTTTGATGGTTTATATGAGCTGGTTATATATTTTGGGTATTAACCTTTTATCAGTCACATTGTTTGCAGGTATTTTCTCCCATTCAGGAGGTTGTCATTTAATTTTGTCAAAAGTTTCCTTTGCTGTGCAAAAGCTTTTAAGTTTAAGTAGGTCCAGTTTATTTGTTTTTGTTTCCTTGCATTAGGAAGTAGAGCAAAACAAACAAACAAACAAACAAAAAAAACCAAACCCAGAAGCTTTCACAATTTATGTGAAAGAGTGTTCCTATGTTTTCTTCTAGAGGTTTTTTGGTTTCTGGTCTTACATTTAAGACTTTAATACATTTTGAGTTTGTTTTTGTACATGGTATAAGGAAATGTTCTAGTTTTATTCATCTACATGTAGCTGACTAGTTTTCCCAGCACGACTAGTTGCAGAGACTGTGTTTTCTCCGTTGTATATTATTGTCTTCTTTGGCATCAATTAAATTGTGGTGACAGCCTATCACTATCATTATTTCTGGGCTCTTTATTCTGTTCTTTTAAACTAGGTGTTTTCATGCCAGTACCATATTGGTTTTTTTTCCTTTCTTTTTTTACCATAGCTGTGTAATATAGTTTGAAATCAGGGTGTATGATACCTCCAGCATTGCCCTTCTTTCTCAACGTTGTTTTGGCTATTCAGGGTCTTTTGTGTTCCCATAGGAGTTTTAAAATTATTTGTTCTTTCTTTGAAAAATGGCATTGGTATTTTAATAGGGATTGCATTGAACCTGAGATTTTGATACTCCACATCATCACCAACTCTGGATATTGTCAGTGTTCTGGATTTCAGCCATTCTAATAGATGTATAGTGATATCTCATTGTTCTTTTAATTCACATTTTCATACAGAATTCATTGCTGGTGATAATGCAAAATGGCACATCCACTTGGGAAGACAATTTGACAGTTTCTTACAAAACTAAACATACTCTTAGCTCTGTATTTACTGAAATAAGTGGAAAGTTTGTATCTATACAAAAGCCTACACTTCAATATTTGTACCTGCTTTATTCATAGTCACCAGACCTTCGGAGCAACCAAGATTTCCTTATACACACATACACTGTGGTACTTCCAGATAATGAAATATTATCTAGTGCTAAAAAATAATTCAAGTCATGAAAGACATGGAAGCACTTTTAATATATATTACCAAGTGAAATAGACCAGTCTGAGCAGACCACATACTATTTGACTCCAGATATGTGACTTCTGGAAAAGACAAAACTATCGGTGCAGGAAAAAGTTAATTAGTTGCATGGAATTGGGAGAACAGAGGAGGATGAATAGGAGAACAAAGAATTTTTAGTGCAGTGAAGATATCCTATATGTTACCATTATGGTGGATACATACCACTATACACTTGTTACAATGTGTAGAATGTGAAACACTAAGAGTGAACCCTAATGTAAACTGTTGACTTCAGGTAGGAGCGACTTCCCTTTCACTTTTCACTTTCATGCATCGGAGAAGGAAAGGGCAACCCACTCCAGTGTTCTTGCCTGGAGAATCCCAGGGACGGGGGAGCCTGGTGGGCTGCCGTCTATGGGGTCGCACAGAGTCGGACACGCCTGAAGCGACTTAGTATGTAGGTTCAGTGCACCGCTCTGGTGTGAGATTTTGTTAGTGAGGGAGCCTATATATATGTGGGGATGGCAGTAAATGGGAACTAGCTGTACTTTCTGCTCAATTTTGCTCTGAACCTAAAACTCTTAAAAAAAAGGAGCCTGTTAAGAAACCTAGATTGAAAAAGTACATAGGAACTAAAATTCTACTGAGACTTTCAGTGTTTCTGTAAGTCCATATTCTGCCATCAGACAGGAGATATAGCTTTTATGATTTTATATTGACAATCACTATCTTCTAAATTATGAAGAAACTCTTCCACTATTTATCTGATTTTCATTGTTGGCTGTTAAGTAGTCTTGTCCAGTTTGGATTCCTGCTTCTTTACAAGAGACTTTTTGTTTTTGTTAATTGGATTTGGTGTGTTTTCATCTATTGGCATCTATATTCTGTAAGATTGTTTAAATTCGGGGACTCGTTCCTTATTACTGCAATTAAAAATTATTTGGTTGTTTGCTTCTCCAGACCTTTTACGTTCTTCTGATTTTTATTAACATATTGCTCTTTGACTCATTATGTTTTTCTGTTTTCTACCCTTCTGAATATTATCCTTATTTTACGAATATAAACACTATCATTCTGGGACTGTTAAACCTTTGTTGACTGTGTAGTTTCTAGTTTCTCCAAAACATTTTTTGCCATTTTGACCTTATCTTTAATGTTAGTCTTACCTTGCATTTCAGTTATAACTGGCTTTTCTGTTCACGTGTATATGTTGGTAATTGGTTGTACTTTGTAAGTTTTATGGTGGAGGGTGGCTGTTGATTGTGAATTTCATTCTAAGGTGACTGGGCTGGGCAGTAAATAGTGTGCCAAGGGGTTATACCTGAGGATAATATTCAGCTCAGTCCAGTTGCTCAGTTGTGTTCAACTCTTTGTGACCCCATGGACTGTAGCACACCAGGCCTCCCTGTCCATCACCAACTCTCGGAGTCCACTCAAACTCATGACCATTGAGTCTGTGATGCCATCCAACCATCTCATCCTCTGTCCTCCCCTTCTCCTCCTGCCTTCAGTCTTTCCCAGCATCAGAATCTTTTCAAAAGAGTCAGTTCTTCGCATCAAATGGCCAAAGTATTGGAGTTTCAGCTTTATCATCAGTCCTTCCAATGAATATTCAGGACTGATTTCCTTTAGGATGGACTGGTTGGATATCCTTGCAGTCCAAGGGACTCTCAAGAGTCTTCTCCAACACCACAGTTCAGAAGCATCAATTCTTCAGTGCTCAGCTTTCTTTATAGTCCAACTCTCACATCCTTACATGACTACTGGAAAAACCATAGCTTTGACTAGACACACCTTTGTTGGCAAAGTAATGTCTCTGCTTTTTAATATGCTGTCTAGGTTGGTCATAACTTTTCTTGCAAGGAGCAAGGGTCTTTTAATTTCATGGCTGCAGTCACCATCTGCAGTGATTTTGGAGCCCAAGAAAATAAAGTCTGTCACTGTTTCCATTGTTTCCCCATATATTTGCCATGAAGTGTTAGGATCAGATGCCATGATCTTAGTTTTCTGAATGTTGAGCTTTAAGCCAACTTTTTCACTCTCCTCTTTCACTTTCATCAAGAGGCTCTTCAGTTCTTCTTTGCTTTCTGCCATAAGGATGGTATCATTTGCATATCTGAGGTTATTGATAGGAGAATATTATTAATGCTATTTTGAGCTCCAGATTTAGGGAGGCAGAGGATTCTCAGCATCTACATATTTGTGTGTTTTTCATGTGATCAGTGATAATACTATGGCCCCCATGCTGGATAATGTCCACATTTTGTGCAGCTACATTTTAATTAATTTGGTGGTAGTTTAGTCGCTCAGTCTTGTCCGACTCTTTGAGACCCCATGGACTGTAGCCCACCAGGCTCCTCTGTCCATGGGATTCTCCAGGCAAGAATACTGGAGTGTGTTGCCATTGCCTTCTCCAGGGGATCTTCCCAACCCAGGAATTGAACCCAGGTCTCCTGCATTGCAGGAAGATGATTTACCAACTGAACTTACTTGATTAAAATTTAACATCTTGCTGGTTGCTTTATTTTTGTTCCTTTTCTTTTTTCTGTCTGCCTTTGTATTAATTTTTCATTTTATGATTCCCTTTTATTCCTATTGACTTCTTACTCTTACCTTATAAAGCATTTGTCTAGTGATTACCTTGAGTTTAGAATTTGATGAGCACCCAGTTGGGTTGCTAAAGAAAAGTCTGAATGGGGTATTAACTCATGTTGTGTTTGTATTTCCCAGAGGTTCTATATTCTCCTAATTGCCTCTATTCAGTATTTATAGTTTGTTGAAATTTTTAGGAGATTTTATCTTACTGTCTGTATGGGACCTGATGTTTCTTTTGTGTTCTGCTGTAGGTGAGCTGGTGATGGCATCTTCTACTTCTTGGGGGAGGATGCCTTTTCTTAGATTTAGTGCTACTCAGTCATCTTGTGACCTCAGCTCTGATGGTTTCAAGAAAAAGTTCTATTTTTGTAGTTTATCTGCTTTTTTCTTTTGTTCTTGAAATGAGCATCACTTTTGCTAGCTTTTCATATCCTAGGCAGTAGAAATCATCATCCACGTTCTTGAGAAACAAATTCAGATTTTAATTTGTCATAAAGTATGCACTTTTTTGAGGTAACCATAGAAGTAAGGTTTAATGCAAAAACATTACCAAAACCCCATAATTGAAGTGAAAGTTGCTCAGTCGTGTCCAACTCTTTGACACCCCATGGACTACAGTCCATGCAATTCTCTAGGCCAAAATACTGGAGTGGGTAGCCTTTCCCTTCTCCAGGGGATCTTCCCAACCCAGGGATCGAACCCAGATCTTCTGCTTTGCAGGCAGATTCTTTACCATCTGAGGCACTGGGGAAGCCCAAGAATACTGGAGTGGGTAGCCTATCCTTTCAGTGGATCTTCCCAGCCCAGGAATCAAATTGGGGTCTCCTGCATTGCAGGTGGATTCTTTACCAACTGAGCTATCAGGAAAGCCCCCCAACCCCATAAATAGTTGTAAACTTATTCTATACAGTGAATGACAGATTCAGAGTATTTCTGCCAAGATCGCTCAGTTTCTGTTTTGGTGTATGTTTCGGAAGTATCTGATCCGTCATTTCCTTTGTTTCCTACTGGCTCTGTTGATTGGAGTCCTGAAGACTTCTTGCACTTGGTAAACTGTTGCCATTCTTGGTTGGTGCATCACGTGACTGGCAGGAGCACAGCATCAAGTACTTCTCATTCCTGAGATGGGAAGAAAGAAGCTGTTTTTCTCAGAATGCACTTTGTGAGCACTTTTAAGGCTGTTCATGAATATGTTCAGTATTCTGCATCTGGAAAGAGAGGCAGGAAAAGGGTTATTGGTAGTCTTCTTTGGAGTTTAGAGAGAGAGAGAGAAGTGAAAGTCACTCAGTCATGTCCAATTCTTTCCAACCCCGTGGACTGTACAGTCCATGGAATTCTTTAGGACAGAATACTGGAGTGGTTAGCCTTTCCCTTCTCCAGGGGACCTTCCCAACCCAGGGATCAAACCCAGGTCTCATGCATTACAGGCAGATTCTTTACCAGCTGAGCCACCAGGGAAGCCCATCTGAGTGACTTTCACTTCACTTTGGGATTTAACCAAAAATAGTTATTTTAACTGTAGATTGGCCTTACTTGCATACTACTAGATGAGATTGTGCAGATGTTGGAATTATTAATAGAATGTGGAGATTTTGTTGTTGTTGTTTAGGCGCTAAGTCATGTCCAACTTTTTGCCACCTCATGGACTGCAGTACGCCAAGCTTGTCTGTCCTTCACAATCTCCCGAAGTTTGCTTAGATTCATATGCATTGAGTTGGTGATGCTATCTAACCGTCCCATCTTCTACTGCTTCCTTCTTCTTTTGCCTTCAGTCTTTTTCAGCATCAGGGTGTTTTCCAATGAGTGAGCCCTTCGCATCAGTTGGCCAAAGTATTGGAGCATCAGCAACAACCCTTCTGATGAATATTCAGGGTTGATTTCCTTTAGGATTGACTGGTTTGATCTTGCAGTCCAAGGGACTCTCAAGAGTCTTCTACAGTACCACAATTCAAAAACAGCAATTATTTAGTACTTAGCCTTCTTTATGGTCCAACTTTCACATCTGTACATGACTACTGGAAAAGCAATAGCTTTTACTATAAGGACCTTTATTGGCAAAGTGATGTCTCTGCTTTTTAACATGCTGTCTAGGTTTGTCATGTCTTTCCTCCCAAGGAGCAAGCTTCTTTTAATTCCATGGCTGTGGTCACCATCTGCAGTGATTTTGGAGCCCAAGAAAATAAAATGTGTCACTTCTTCCACTTTTCCCCCATCTATTTGCCATGAAGTGATGGGACCAGATGCCGTGATTTAATTTTTTTTGAATGTTGAGTTTCAGGCCAGGTTTTTCACTCTCCTCTTTCAGCCTCATCGAGAGGCTCTTCATTTCCTCTTTGCTTTCTGACATTAGAGTGGTATTATCTGCATATCTGAGGTTGTTGATATTTCTCCTTGCAGTCTTGATTACAGCTTGTGCTTCATCCAACCAAGCATTTCCCATGATGGACTGTGCATATAAGTTAAATAAGCAGGGTGACAATATTCAGCCTTGACGTACTCCTTTTCCTATTTGGAACCAGTCTGTTGTTCCATGTCCAGTTCTAACTGTTGCTTCCTGACCTGCATATAGGTTTCTCAGGAGACAGGTAAAGTTGACTAAAGCATAATTTATTTGTATGTAGCTATAGGTATGACCTAAATCAAATATCTTATGATTATACAGTGGAAGTGACAAATAGATTCAGTGGATTATATGTGATAGACAAAGTGCCTGAAGAACTATGGATGGAGGTTTGGGACATTGTACAAGAGGCAGTGATCAAGACCATCCCCAAGAAAAAGAAATTCAAAAAGGCAAAATGGTTATCTGACGAGGCCTTACAAATAGCTGAGAAAAGAAGGGAAGCTAAAGGCAAAGGAGAAAAGGAAAGACACATCTATTTGAATGCAGAGTTCCAAAGAATAGCAAGGAGAATTAAGAAAGCCTTCCTCAGTGACCAGTGCAAAGAAATAGAGGAAAACAATAGAATGGGAAAGACTCGAGATCGCTTCAAGAAAATTAGAGATACCAAGGGAACATTTCAAGCAAAGATGGGCACAATAAAGGACAGAAATGGTATGGACCTAATAGAAGCAGAAGATATGAGGAAGAGGTGGCAAGAATACACAGGAGAACTATATAAAAATATCTTCATGACCTAGATAAACATGATGGTGTGATCACTCTCGTAGAGCCAGACATCCTGGAATGCAAAGTCAAATGGGCCTTAGGAAGCATCAGTAAGAACAAAGCTATTGGGGGTGATGGAATTACAGTTGAGCTATTTCAGATCCTAAAAGATAGTGCTGTGAAAGTGCTACACTCAATATGCCAGCAAATTTGGAATACTCAGCAGTGGCCACAGGACTGGAAAAAGTCAATTTTCATTCCAGTCCCAAAGAAAGGCAATGCCAAAGAATGTTTAAACTATGGCACAATTGCACTCATCTCATCCACTAGCAAAGTAGTGCTCAAAATTCTCCAAACCAGGCTTCAACAGTACATGAACTGTGAACTTCCAGATGTTCAAGCTGGATTTAGAAAAGGCAGAGGAACTAAAGATCAAATTTCCAACATCCGTTGGAACATTGAAAAAGCAAGAGAGGTCCAGAAAAAACATCTATATCTGCTTTATTGACTATGCGAAACCCTTTGACTGTGTGGATTGCAACAAACTGTGGAAAATTCTTCAAGAGATAGGAATACCAGACCACCTGACCTGCCTCCTGAGAAATCCGTATGCAGGTCAAGACACAACAGAACCAGATATGGAACAACAGACTGGGTCCAAATTGGGAAAGGAGTACATCAAGGCTGTATATTGTCACCCTGCTTATTTAACTTATACGCAGAGTACATCATGAGAAATGCTGGGCTGGATGAAGCACAAACTGGAATCAAGATTGCCGGGAGAAATATCAATAACCTCAGATATGCAGATGACAGCACCCTTATGGCAGAAAGTGAAGAAGAACTAAAAATCCTCTTGATGAAAGTGAAAGAGGAGAGTGAGAAACTTGGCTTAAAACTAAACATTCAGAAAACTAAGATCATGGCATCCAGTTCTATCACGCCATGGCAAATAGATGGGCAAACAATGGAAACAATGACAGACTTTATTTTTGGGGGCTCCAAAATCACTGCAGATGGTGACTGCAGCCATGAAATTAAAAGACCCTTGCTCTTTGGAAGGAAAGTTATGACCAACCTAGACAGCATATTAAAGCAGAGACATTGCTTTGCCAACAAAGGTCTATCTAGTCAAAGCTGTGGTTTTTCCAGTAGTTATGAGAGTTGGACTATAAAGAAAGCTGAGTTCCAAAGATTTGATGGTTTTGAAGTATGGTGTTGGAGAAGACTCTTGAGAGTCCCTTGGACTGCAAGGAGATCCAACCAGTAAATCCTAAAGGAAAATCAGTCCTGAATATTCATTGGAAGGACTGATGTTGAAGCTGAAACGCCAATACTTTGGCCACTTAATGGGGAGAACTGACTCATTGGAAAGGACCCTGATGCTGGGAAAGATTGAAGGCGGGAGGAGAAGGGGATGACAGAGGATGAGATGGTTGGATGACATTACCGACGAATGGACATGAGTTTGAGTAAGCTCTGGGAATTTGTGATGGACAGGGAAGCCTGGCATGTTTCAGTCCATGGGGTCACAAAGACTTTGATATGACTGAGCTACTGAACTGAACTGAAGTGTTGATAATACTATATTAAAGATGAAATTTCTTAGATTTCTTCAATGTCATGTTATATAGTATATTGGACATATCATGACATTTCTTAATAATGTCATGGTATGTTGTTTATAAGAATAGAGGTTTAAACTGAAATAGTTCTGGTTAATTTGGGACTCTATTCACTGGATGGCATCACTGACTCGCTGGATGGCATCACTGACTCGATGGATGTGAATCTGAGTGAACTCTGGGAGTTGGTGATGGACAGGGAGGCCTGGCGTGCTGCGATTCATGGGGTCGCAAAGAGTCGGACACTACTGAGCAACTGAACTGAACTGATATATACTTGCTGGTTATATATTTTTGTCATATTAACTTCACAAATCATTAAAATGTAGGGCTTGTAATTTCCAATAAAATAAAGATTGGCAATGGTTCTAAATGTCATATTCATATTTATTGCCTTCCTGCAGTCTCTCTTATATGGATATGCTCTTGTGTGTGTGTGTTATTTGCTCAGTCATGTCCGACTCTTTGTGACCCCATGGACTGAGTCCGCCAATTTCCTCTGAACATGGGATTCTCCAGGCATGAATACTAGAGTGGGTTCCTTTTTCCTTCTCCAGGGGATTTCCCAAAGTAGAGATTGAACCCTGGTCTCCTGCATTGCAGGCAGATTCTTTACTATCTGAACCACCAGGTAAGTCATGGTTGTGCTGTTGGTAAAATGCAAATCCAGCAGATGTCTGCAGCTTCTCTATCTTTGTTGGGCAGTTTTTGCCTGAAAAGTATTCCTATCCTTGAGTTTTATTCAGTCTTTATTTTATTTAAAAAAATTTTTTATTTATTTATCTGTGCCAAGTCTTAGTTGCAGTATGTGGGATCTATTCCCTGACCAGGGATTGAGCTCAGCGCACCTGCATTGGGAGTGTGGAGTCTTAGCCAGTGAACCACCAGGGAAGTCCCTATTCAGTCTTTAGAAAGAGATGAGAGACCATTTCCTCTAACGGGGCTTCCCTAGTACCCTTACGTAGAATTAAATACTATATTTCCTGGTCTACTTGTAAATATTCTGTTAATGCTCCATCTATCACATTCTGTTACAAAATATTTGTTATAGATCAGCTTCCTCTTTTAAACCTGAGTTCCTTGAGGACACAAAACATGTCTCATTTATCTTTATATGCTGGTACTTAAAAGAAACCTTGGACATGATAGATACCCAGTGACCATTATTTAATTGCATTATGTTGGTCATTTGGATGGTTCTGCCTAAAATGTTAAAAAATATTATTTGTATCTTACTAAATTTGATAGGCGTTCACTTTTTTTTTCTCATAATGGAAGACTGATATAGTACCATGTTCAGAATCAAAATATATTGTCTAAGAAGATCTGTTGTTATTTAAAATATCAATAAGAAAGCTGTGACCTGCCAGTGTTTTGGTATAAATATAAGAGATTTGGGGTTTTATGGATAGGTATATTTGTTAGGTTCATGACATTGTACAGGAGACAGGGATCAAGACCATCCCCATGGGAAAAAAAAATGCAAAAAAGCAAAATGGCTGCCTGGGTAGGCCTTACAGATAGCTGTGAAAAGAAGAGAAGCGAAAAGCAAAGAAAAGGAAAGATATAAGCATCTGAATGCAGACTTCCAAAGAATAGCAAGAAGAGATAGGAAAGCCTTCCTCAGCAATCAATGCAAAGAAATAGAGGAAAACAACAGAATGGGAAAGACTAGAGATCTCTTCAAGAAAATTAGAGATACCAAGGGAACATTTCATGCAAAGATAGGCTCGATAAAGGACAGAAATGGTATGGACCTAACAGAAACAGAAGATATTAAGAAGAGATGGCAAAAACACACAGAACAACTGTACAAAAAAGATCTTCACGACCAAGATAATCATGATGGTGTGATCACTGACCTAGAGCCAGACATCCTGGAATGTGAAGTCAAGTGGGCCTTAGGGAAGCATCACTACGAACAAAGCTAGTGGAGGTGATGGAATTCCAGTTGAGGTATTTCAAATCCTGAAAGATGATGCTGTGAAAGTGCTGCACTCAATATGCCAGCAAATTTGGAATACTCAGCAGTGGCCACAGGACTGGAAAAGGTCAGTTTTCATTCCAATCCCAAAGAAAGGCAATACCAAAGAATGCTCAAACTACTGCACAATTGCACTCATCTCACACACTAGTAAAGTAATGCTCAAAATTCTCCAAGCCAGGCTTCAGCAGTACGTGAACTGTGAACTTCCAGATGTTCAAGCTGGTTTTAGAAAAGGCAGAGGAACCAGAGATCAAATTCCCAACATCTGCCTGATCATTGAAAAAGCCAGAGAGTTCCAGAAAAACATCTATATCTGCTTTATTGACTATGCCAAAGCCTTTGACTGTGTGGATCGCAATAAACTGTGGAAAATTCTGAAAGAGATGGGCATACCAGACCACTGGACCTGTCTCTTGAGAAACCTGTATGCAGGTCAGGAAGCAACAGTTAGAACTGGACATGGAACAACAGACTGGTTCCAAATGGGAAAAGGAGTACGTCAAGGCTGTATATTGTCACCCTGCTTCTTTAACTTGTATGCAGAGTACATCATGAGAAACGCTGGGCTGGAAGAAGCACAAGCTGGAATCAAGATTGCTAGGAGAAATATCAATAACTTTAGATATGCAGATGACACCACCCTTATGGCAGAAAGTGAAGAGGAACTCAAAAGCCTCTTGATGAAAGTGAAAGAGGAGAGTGAAAAAGTTGGCTTAAAGCTCAACATTCAGAAAACAAAGATCATGGCATTCCGTCCCATCACTTCATGGGAAATAGATGGGGAAACAGTGGAAACAGTGTCGGACTTTATTTTTCTGGGCTCCAAAATCACTGCAGATGGTGACTGCAGCCGTGAAATTAAAAGACTCTTACTCCTTGGAAGGAAAGTTTTGACCAACCTCGATAGCATATTCAAAAGCAGAGACAGAACTTTGCCAACAAAGGTCTGTGTAGTCATGGCTATGGTATTTCCAGTAGTCACATATGGAAGTGAGAGTTGGACAGTGAAGAAAGCTGAACACCAAAGAATTGATGCTTTTGAACTGTGGTGTTGGAGAACACTCTTGAGAGACCCTTGGACTGCAAGGAGATCCAATCAGTCCATCCTAAAAGAGATCAGTGCTGGGATTTCTTTGGAAGGAATGATGCTAAAAAGCTGAAACTCTAGTACTTTGGCCACCTCATGTGAAGTGTTGACTCATTGGAAAAGACTCTGATGCTGGGTGGGCTTGGGGGCAGGAGGACAAGGGGACAACAGAGAATGAGATGGCTGGATGGCATCACTGACTCGATGGATATGAGTTTTAGTGAACTCCGGGAGTTGGTGATGGACAGGGTGGCCTGGCGTGCTGCGATTCATGGGGTCGCAAAGAGTCGGACACTACTGAACGACTGAACTGAATATTTGTTAAATTAAGTTCTGATATGGTAATCCTCAGTTATACCTTTAAGCATTTTACAAACATGTTTGGAAATGTAGCTTTTGAGTAAAGGAAATAAAGTATTGTATTTATCTCACACCTCAGCTCAGATGGTAAAGAATCTTCCTGCAAAGTTGGAGACTCAGGTTCAATCTTTGGGTTGGGGAGATCCCTTGGAGAAGGGAATGGCTACCCACTCCAGTATTCTTGCCTGGAGCTTCCAATGGACAGGGGAGCCTGGCGTGCTACAGTCTATGAGGTCTCAAAGAGTCAGAAATGACTGAGCAACTTTCACTGAAACTCTTCAGGAAGTTAAAAACATGATTGCAATATTTCTGTTTTCTATTGGTTTCATTTGTCTTTTAGGGCATGAAGAAGATTAATTTAACTTGATTAATCAGTGGCTAATTAAAGAGTTTGTGAATTCTCTGGGTTCTTTTCTAGATGTAGTTGATTATGAAATTGAAAGATTATTTAATATTATATTTTAACTTCTTAATTCTTTTTTCTTCCTACCCAGTGTAGTGACTATGACTTGGAATTTGGAACTGAGTGTCTGCATTTGGCTCTAAAATACAGTCATATCAAAGCAAAACTTGTGGAAGGATCCCCTGACCTCTGGAAGGTAAGGAAGTTGGTGCTTAGCTCTGTGTTGATGTGTCATTCCTGAAGATATACTCTGCAAGTACTGACACTTTCCAGGTGCTTTAGAAAATAGAGAAGTTTAAAAACATTTGGCTTCATATTGAAACAGTATTTCCAGGAATAAAAGTATGTGTGTACATATACATTAAAGGTGTTAAGAGTCTCAGTGGGTTTTCTGATCCATCGAATTATGGTATCATTTCTGTTGCTCAGTTGCAAGAAAATTCATGTTGGGATAGTTTACTCAAACAGGTCCCATTTAGCCAGTAAGATTGTTTTGTTCACAATTTTTGTGTATGTTCTTGGTGTGTAATGTTTTATTGTGTAGCCTTACTCTCAGCTGGATCGAGGGCGCCACTCTGCTTCTCACAGCAACAACATTTCCTCTCAGTCCCTAGGATGGTAGCTCCAACTTAATGTGTTATTGAAACACATATCTGCAGTAGTTTTGACCCAGTAGGCTTGGTGCCTGGAAGAACTCACCACCTCCAAGAGGCATTGTGCTCTTTCCCGTGGTCAGGCTTGACTGATTTCATGACAGACTTCTTTCTTTAGGAGGAGTGAAGTGGTTGTAGCATTATCATACTGCGTGTTCCTGTTGAGGCTGGAGTGCTTTACAGCGTGACTCTCCTGTGTTTCATTGGGTAGAAATGTGGTAAACTGAACAGTGTATTCTGAAATAGAATTGTAGGGTCATATCATAATTTTGAATAAGTACTGCTCCTTTGGAAATATTGGATGAAATCTTTATAAAGCATCCATCTAAATCTGGCTAGTAAACATTCATCCTAATTCTGAGCTAATATGAATCCAAAAGCATATTTCTTCATTGACATAAAAACAAAAAGAAGCCCTATGTGTTAGGTATTTTGTACAATCATGTGATGGGCCTTGCTACGGGCTAAGATTGTCTCATACTATTTAAATTGTTACAAGGTTACAGGATATTGACATGCCTGATTTATTGCCTGGTAGAGAGAATTAATGCAGTATTATTGCTCTTTTAAGGGTTTCCAAATGTCATTAATCCATTAGGTCAATATTTTATTCTTTTTGTTTATTTCTTTTTTCTATATATGACAGATGGTGATACACATATTCATTGGGAGGATTAGGGTAATTACCAATTAGGTGTTTTGTGAAAGATCCTGACTCACATCACTATGCTATGCTAAGTCACTTTAGTCGTGTCCGACTCTGTGCGACCCCATGGACGGCAGCCCACCAGGCTCCCCCGTCCCTGGGATTCTCCAGGCAAGAACACTGGAGTGGGTTGCCATTTCCTTCTCCAATGCATGAAAGTGAAAGGTGAAAGTGAAGTCGCTCAGGCATGTCTGACTCTTCGAGACCCCATGGACTGCAGCCCACCAGGCTCCTCCGTGCATGGGATTTTCCAGGCAGGAGTGCTGGAGTGGGGTGCCATTGCCTTCTCCGACTCACATCACTACAGATCTGCTAAACTTAATTTACAGGCTATGTTAAAAATAAATAAATGAAACCTCAAGACATTTATTGCTACTAACATATCAACACCCTCTGGCCTCTTTGCTCATTTTTTTGAGGGGGCTCTGTTATTATCTGTTTCTCATGGGTATTCCGAGCCTTCTTTAAATGTGTGAAGCACCCTCAGGTCTTCAGGTACAAAGAGGGCTCTTTGAATCTTCCACTTGAACTCCACAGATATACTTCAGTGTCTTTTGCATTAAATCTCAAATTTCACTGCTTCCACCAGCAACACAGAGCACAGTTTTAGTCCTCACACCTTGGAGCTTGCTTCCGTTGTATGTGAGACAAATGTCAGTGTACTGAGTGGAAGCTGGCCTTTCCAAGTGCTTCTCTTCATTCCCTTGCTGAGTCATTTCACACATGGTGCTGGGGGTTGAATTGTGTCCCACTCCCCCCTAGAAGTGACTCATTAGAAACGACCCTGATGATGGGGAAGACTGAGGGCCGAAGGAGGAGGGGGTGACAGATCATGAGATGGTTGGTGGCATCACTGATTGAGGGGACCTGAGTTTGAGCAAGCTCTGGGAGTTGATGATGGACAGGGAAGCCTGGTGTGCTGCAGTCCCTGGGATTGCAAAGAATTGGACATGACTGAGCAACTGAACTGATAGCCAATAGGAAAATGTAGACAAAAAAAAAAATTCAAATTTTAGGGGAATTTGCCGGCAGTCTTGTGGTTAGGACTCCACACCACTGTCACTGCTGAGGGTGCAGGTTCAACCCCTAATTGAGGAACTAAGATCCTGCAAGCCTTGCAGTGCAGCCAAAAAAAAAAAGAATTTTAGCTGTCTTTCGTTATATAGTTTCTTTTTTTTTTTTTTTTTTTTTTTTTTTCTTTTTTTTTTTTTTTTTTATTTTTAAACTTTACATAACTGTATTAGATTTGCCAAATATCAAAATGAATCCGCCACAGGTATACATGTGTTCCCCATCCTGAACCCTCCTCCCTCCTCCCTCCCCATTCCATCCCTCTGGGTCGTCCCAGTGCACCAGCCCCAAGCATCCAGTATCGTGCATCGAACCTGGACTGGCAACTCATTTCATACATGATATTTTACATGTTTCAATGCCATTCTCCCAAATCTTCCCACCCTCTCCCTCTCCCACAGAGTCCATAAGACTGTTCTATACATCGGTGTCTCTTTTGCTGTCTCGTACATAGGGTTATTGTTACCATCTTTCTAAATTCCATATATATGCGTTAGTATACTGTATTGGTGTTTTTCTTTCTGGCTTACTTCACTCTGTATAATAGGCTCCAGTTTCATCCACCTCATTAGAACTGATTCTTTTTGAATATTAGTATAGTACCCAAGGACCTTTGGGTAGTAATACATATATTTTATTCTTAAGGCTGATTTCAATGCATAAGCGTTGTTTTACAAGTATGCTAGAAAAGTCATTTTAGTATTTGAGACCAAGTTTTCTTTATTTAAAAAACCCCATTGTTAAGATAGATTTATTTGAAAAAAAGAATAAAGCACTTTCACAATTATTCTGTGTAAATTTGGAATGCAGTTATATTCCTCAAAGAAAGCAGGAAGGAATGAAAAATCAGCTATAGTAATTAGGCATCTTTCCATTAATTACTGTTTTGAGTTTCCCTTACATAGCAGACAGTTAAAGGGAATAAAAGCCTTTTCTCATCTAAATTGCAAATATTGAGTGCTGATTTCAGCTGTCTAGTTAACTTTGGGTTTTCATGGAAACAAATATATTTTATTCACTTCTTCTAAGAAAAGTGTATCCCTAAAACGTCGATTCTGCAGGTTGAGTTTTGCTCAGTGTTCATTGCTCTATTGCGGCCCTTAGAACAGGACCTCTGATGCGGCAGTATTTGAGACATATTTACTGAATGAGTGAATGAGGTCAGTGCAGTCTTTCGTTTGGTAAAATGCATAGTCTGAAGCTCTAAGTGTCTGTTTACCACTTTTTTCCCCCCAGATAATAGAGCTATATTTTGGATCAGTAACTGTAGTACTGGTTTTGGTTGGCATTGCTTCTTTTAGAGATAATTTAACAATGTCATACTTGATTTTAATAGATTGGCTGACTGCTTGAGGAAATTTCCATTTGTCATACAAGTCAGCTACTACATTAGTTCTGAGTTGTAAGATATAGATTTTGGGCCAGGGTGGTTTACCTGCCAGGATCTAGGCATAGCAGGGAAACCTATTGGGGTGAAAGTGCCGTGAACCACTTAGCTGAACAGTTTTTTGCACAAGTTTAGTTTGGAGATAATCTGGAGAAAAATTGTCCCAATTATCGATATGGAAAGGTATTAATTATTTCTCAAAGTTGGTTTTGAGACACTGGCATCATAATCATCTGAGCACTTGAATGATAAGATCCTAAGACCTTAGAGTACTTACTAAGAGATTTTATTATTTACTCTCTTCTTCAGTTCTATGATGAAGGAAAAGCAGTTCTACAGTGCAATGCATCTGACATGTTCTGTACCTGAGCTCACTGCATGTGGTCTGAGAACTATCTGCTGTAGGACCATGGCAGGGTATATAACAAGGAATAGGTTATAATTGCAAAGAGGCTGTATGTTCTTAAGCAAAGATCGTGATTGTTCTTACATTCATGATGGTAGCCTCCAGGCTGTCTGTCAGTCATGTATTAGTAAAAATATTAAAAAGGTGAGCCTTATCTGATGGTACACAGATAAACTCAATTCAGAAGACCCTCACTGTGAACTGGTCTTTGAGAATCATCTCATTTCAACTGAACATGCAATTTGGTAATTTTCAAATATATTCTTTTCCTTATTTCCTCCCACAAAAAACCTTACTATTAAATAATAATTCTAATACTTGTATGTAAATGCTACCACATTTTCTTTGATATGATACTTGTATTAATAAAACTTTGGTAACAACTGCCACACAGCATCTTAATTTACTTAAAGATTTAAAAACAGATATTCAAGCATTTGTGGAAGCAAAATATATTTTTTTCTGAATAAACTGATGTTGTTATAATTTGAAACTTGTCAGTGTTGTGTGTTTATGGTTTCTCCAAAATCAAGAATTTCCTTGGGGGCATTATTTTATTGCTTTAACATTCCTTTCTTCTCTGTTAAATCTAATGAAGTTTATCTGTCCTCTAGGTGACCTACAAACGAGATCTGTATGCAGCTGAATCGATTATTAAGGGTATGTTTGGCCTTGTGACTGTCAGTTCCTGTGTTTCAAAACCGTAAGCCAGTTCAGAATTTCTCATGACATTTTAAAGCCCTAACTTCTCAGAAGTATAAATCTTGTAGACCAGGGAGGTCTGTGATTTGTTTTTTTTGAAAAATAATTACCTTTATTTTATTTCCTGCTTTGAAATATCACTTATTATGACTTATGTTGGGGCTTCCCTGGTAATCAGACAGTAAAGAATCTGCCTGCGATGTGGGAGACCTGGGTTCAGTCCCTGGGTTGGGAAGATCCCCTGGAGAAGGAAATGACAACCCTCCCCAGTATTCTTGCCTGGAGAATTCCATAGACAGAGGAGCCTGCCGGGTGGCAGTCCGTGGGGTCGCAGAGTCGGACATGACTAAGCGACTATCATACATGCTTTATGTTACATTGGTTTAACTTTTATGAAGGAAATATTTTATTAATCTGAGAAAAGTAGGTGACATTGACATTTTAGAAGTGAAAACTGACATTTTAATTTGTAAATGTATTTTGTTTTTATTCAGAAAACTATCTCCTCTCGACACTTGCCGACACATTACATTAGACAGCATCTTTTGCCTGAAAAAAAATTTTCTGAAAAAGAGAAATTGGTCTGAATGATCTTTAGTTCCTTTTAGTTTTGACAATGACTTTGATTTTGCTTTGTGATTTTGGGTATTATATATGTAATAATCCTTTTCTCATTTTTTTCATCTCTCTTAAGAGCTCAACTGTACAGAAGTGGTTTATTTCATAATCAATAAATATTTATTAAATGTGCTTGACACTGTGCTAAGAATGTAATGATGATGCACGAGATGCGTTCATTCTGTATTTTTGCAGCCGCCACAGTTTACATCACAATTTCTGAACCTTGGCATTATTGGCGTCTTGGGCCAGGTACTTCCTTGTTCAGGGAACTGTGTTTGGCATCATAGTAGTCGCATGATCTCTACTTAATAGGTGCCGGCGGCACTCTGCCCTCCCTCCCTTCCCCCGCTGTGACCATCAGTTGTCTCTGGACAGCACTGTTGTTGCTGTGTATGTGTGTATATGGTCCTAGCCAAAATCAGAGGGGCCCGCCCCCAATACTGAAGCAAGTGTGGTACTTTACAATCTGTTTGTAATTTACTCCTTCAAAACTAGATTAAGGACAGAATGATGTACTCAGATACTGACTGAGATGTGACCTTGATTGAAGTTGGGGAAAAAAAAACAAAACAAAACACTGAGTAGGAATTGTGAATGCAACATTTTTAAACAAATCTTATTTTATGCAAAGCCTGTTCAGCAATCATCTGGCTTCACATTCAGAAATCTGAAATCTCTTCTCTGTGTGTGACATTCTGTATTTGTATTTTATTTTTATATTTTTTTGTGCTTTGACAGTATTGTGTTTCAAACTATTAATATAATGATTTGGGCATCTGTGTGTATGCAAACAGATGATCTATAGCTATAAATCAAAATGTTGACACATATTTACATATGAGTCAGGCAATGTATAAACATGACTCTGGAGAAGATGCCTAAACCGTGATGTAGTTGGTTATGTTCTCAACAGACGGAAATTAAAAACTTAGTTTGGTTTCTTTGCAAAGTCTTCTCTCTAGTACCTAGGTAAAATGGAACTGATCTATTTTGCAAAAAGTTGGTAAATGGTTCAGTGAGGATTCTACACATTTCAATACTTTGCCTATAAATTATTAATATCAAGAGCAGGCTTTATCATATAAAAGCCTACATTTTAAGTATAATCGCAGGGGCTTTAGTTTTGGAAATTGTTTGCAGAGAGAAATTGTTTTATTTAGTTAACATGTTCTAGTATTCTACTTTTCCACTTACTTGTCTCCAGAGAAACCTGTATGCGGTCATAAAGCAACAGTTAGAACCAGACATGGAACAATGGACTGGTTCAGAATTCGAAAGGGAGTACGTTAAGGCTATATATTATCACCCTGCTTATTTAACTTATATTCAGAGTACACCATGCAAAATGCCAGGCTGGATGAATCACAAGCAGGGATCAAGATTGCAGGAAGAAATACCCATAATGTAAGATATGCAGATAATACCACCTTAATGGTAGAAGTGAGGAAGAACTAAAGAGCCTCTTGATGAGGGTGAAAGAGGAGAGTGAAAAAGCTGACTTAAAACTCAACATTCAAAAAACTAAGATCATGGCATCTGGCCCCATCAGTTCAGTTCAGTTCAGTTTGGTCGCTTGGTCATGTCCGACTCTTTGTGACCCCATGAACCACAGCACGCCAGGCCTCCCTGTCCGTCACCAGCTCCCGGAGTCCACCCAAACCCATGTCCATTGAGTTGGTGATGCCATCCAACCATCTCATTCTCTGTCGCCCCCTTCTCCTCCTGCCCTCAATCTTTCCCAGCATCAGGGTCTTTTCCAATGACTCAGCTCTTTGCATCAGGTGGCCAACACTTCATGGCAAATAGAAGGGGGAAAAGTGGAAGCACTGACAGATTTTATTTTCTTGGGCTCCAAAATCACTGAAGATAGTGACTGCAGCCATGAAATCAAAAGACACTTACTCCTTGGAAGGAAAGCTATGACAAACCTACACAGCATATTCAAAAACAGAGACATCACCTTACTGACAAAGATCTGTCTAGTCAAAGCTATGGTTTTTCCAGTAGCCATGTATCGATGTGAAAGTTTGACCATAAAGAAAGCTGAGCACCAAAGAATTGATGATTTTGAATTGTGTTGAAGAAGACTCTTGAGAGTCCCTTGGACAGCAAGGGGATCACACTAGCCTATCCTAAAGGAAATCAACCCTGAATATTCATTGGAAGGACTGATGCTGAAGCTTCAATACTTTGGCCACCTGATGCAAAGAACTGATTCATTGGAAAAGACCCTGATCTTGGGAAAAATTGAGGGTAGGAGAAGGGGATGACAGAGGATGAGATGGTTGTATGGCATCACTGACTCAACGGACATGAGTTGGAGCAAACTCAGGGAGATAGTGAAGGACAGGGAAGCCTGGCATGCTGCAGTCCATGGAGCCACAGAGAGTCAGACCCGACTTAACAACTGAATGACAATTCTCAGAGAAATTAATCTGCCTGTATGTAAACAGATAATTTAGAGATTTACTGAAATCTTTAAATTGTGATTTATAGCAAGTCTCAGAATCTGACTTATTTTCTGTTATTAGAGAAGTTTTTTTTTAAGCTTAATTTATTTTACTGTCAGTGTATTTATATGGATTTCCATTTATAGTGAACTGTTCAATAATAAGAAACATATATAAGTAGTACTCTCACATTTCTTTTACAGTCTTTGACAGCATAACATTGAAAAATGTATAGTGAATCACAAATTTACTTTTATTCAAAGCAAAGCATTTTTGATACTCCTTCTGAGGTATAGAATTGGATTTGGTCATTGTTCTTTAATTTTAACTCTCTTAGGGTTCTATTGTGTGTGAAATTTAAAATATAAACTTTTCTAGGGATTAGTGTGGTTAATAGGTAGATTTGACTGATAAGTTTGTAAACAGCCATTTAAAGAGATACTGTACTTTTGTCACACAAGCTGGCTGAGCCCACCCAAGCCTGCTGTACCTGCTCAGACCTGCTCAGACTATTAAAGTGATTACAGCAGTAACATACTTTATCTAGATTTGCATATATCAGTCAAATAGTCCCAAACCTACATTTGATTGAATAGACTGACCATATCATGGCAAAAGTTTCAGTATGCTAAAATTTTCTAAGATGGAAAGCCCCTAAAGGATTTCTAACTAAAATATTGCATTTATTTTCTACCATCATCCTTGCTATCATCTTTTAATACTTTTTTAATTTTGTGGCTGGAGTGTTTTAAAAATAATTGTGTTTTGTTCTCTCCTGATTATGATTATACAAACCCAAGTAAGCTAGTGCTATAAAGAGGCCTTATGGTGTTTTATATAAAAGTGGAAAGAATAGGTAAAATTGATAATCATTTAATTTTTAATGGACTTTAGTTAATATTACCTTAAATAGTAATATTCATATTTTTATGAACATTAATATCTATAAAATTCACGTCTTTTCCAAGTTATATAATGTTTTCCATTTGCTAAGCACTGTATTTGAAAGGAACTTGATTTTTTGGAATTACAGTATCTCCTTTTCATTCAGAAATTTAGACTTTATTCTGAAAATAGATTTTTATTTTTAATATCATTGATCCAGGTGATTTCTTTCAATGTCAAGTATTTATGCACAATCAGCTACAAATCCCCATATGCCTGCTTTTTTATGTTTCATACAGTTTTTTAAAGAAATCATACAAGTTGGCAAGAAATTGAACTCTTTTGTACTTAGAACATCCGCTGGATCATGGAAAAAGCAAGAGAGTTCCAGAAAAACATCTATTTCTGCTTTATTGACTATGCCAAAGCCTTTGACTGTGTGGATCACAATAAACTGTGGAAAATTCTGAAAGAGATGGGAATACCAGACCACCTGATCTGCCTCTTGAGAAATCTCTATGCAGGTCAGGAAGCAACAGTTAGAACTGGACATGGAACAACAGACTGGTTCCAAATAGGAAAAGTAGTACTTCAAGGCTATATATTGTCACCCTGCTTATTTAACTTCTATGCAGAGTACATCATGAGAAATGCTGGGCTGGAAGAAGCACAAGCTGCAATCAAGATTGCCGGGAGAAATATCAATAACCTCAGATATGCAGATGACACCACCCTTATGGCAGAAAGTGAAGAGGACCTAAAAAGCCTCTTGATGAAAGTGAAAGAGGAGAGTGAAAAAGTTGGCTTAAAGCTCAACATTCAGAAAACGAAGATCATGGCATCCGGTCCCATCACGTCATGGGAAATAGATGGGGAAACAGTGGAAACAGTGTCAGACTTTATTTTTCTAGGCTCCAAAATCACTGCAGATGGTGACTGCAGCCATGAAATTAAAAGACGCTTACTCCTTGGAGGAAAGTTATGACCAACCTAGATAGCATATTCAAAAGCAGCGACATTACTTTGCCAACAAAGGTTTGTCTAGTCAAGGCTATGGTTTTTCCTGTGGTCATGTATGGATGTGAGAGTTGGACTGTGAAGAAGGCTGAGCGCTGAAGAATTGATGCTTTTGAACTGTGGTGTTGGAGAAGACTCTTGAGAGTCCCTTGGACTGCAGGGAGATCCAGCCAGTCCATTCTGAAGGAGATCAGCCCTGGGATTTCTTTGGAAGGACTGATGCTAAAGTTGAAACTCCAGTACTTTGGCCACCTCATGCGAAGACTTGACTCATTGGAAAAGACTCTGATGCTGGGAGGGATTGGGGGCAGGAGGAGAAGGGGATGACAGAGGATGAGATGGCTGGATGGCATCACTGACTTGATGGACGTGAGTCTGAGAGAACTCCGGGAGTTGGTGATGGACAGGGAGGCCTCGCGTGCTGCGATTCATGGGGTCGCAAAGAGTCGGACATGACTGAGTGACTGAACTGAACTGATCGAAAGTAGCTAAATATACTTTTACGTTGGCTCTGGTGCTGAAAGGAATAGAATCAAATTACATGTGAATAAAACTGATTCAGTGTTACTGAGATTAGGAAAACGCATAGTTTCACATGTGTACTTTATGTATATGGAGAAACTAATGTTTTTGTCTTTAAGTGATTCTTTATTATTTTCATTTAAAATAATGACATTTCAAGTACATAGTTACTTTCAAGTCTTTTCAAGCAAATTGCAAAGTACTTCAGTTTTGTACTTCTGTGGTACATCCTCATCAGGTTTTTCTCGCTAAATAGTCAGTGATGATGCCATTTTATTATTAACCATGCTTTTTGGATAATGCAAAATGACAACTAAGATTTACATGAAAAGTGTAATTTTTGATGTGTCTGGCTTTTGACAATGATATTTAATTTTCCAAATTTTCACATTAATACCATAACTACTTTGTAAATAATACACTTTTTGTTCCTTACTGTCTTGAATAGTACTGTGACTGTATCTTACGTGAATCTGTAAGGACATTGGCGTCAAGCTTTAATTAGCAAGAACAAGAAGTCTGCAGTATGATTTAATAGCAGTTTGTTTTCCTTTGAACTTACTGGAAAAAATGTAAGTTGGAAAATTAATATTTGGGTGGAGATTAGAGAAAGTGAAGTTTGCTTTTTTGTTTAACTTTATAATTTCCTTAATTTGTTATTCAGTTCAGTTCAGTTGCTCAGTCATGTCTGACTCTTTGCGACCCCATGAATCACAGCATGCCACGCCTCTCTGTCCATCACCAACTCCTGGAGTTTACTCAAACTCATGTCCAGCCAGTCGGTGATGCCATCCAGCCATTGCATCCTCTGTCATCCTCTTCTCCTCTTGCCCCCAATCCCTCCCAGCATTAGAGTCTTTTCCAGTGAGTCAGCTCTTCGCATGAGGTGGCCAAAGGACTGGAGTTTCAGCTTCAGCATCATTCCTTCCAAAGAACACCCAGGACTGATCTCCTTCAGAATGGACTGGCTGGATCTCCTTGCAGTCCAAGGGACTCTCAAGAGTCTTCTCCAACACCATAGTTCAAATGCATCAATTCTTCGGTGTTCAGCTTTCTTCACAGTCAAGCTCGGGCTAATTCAAGCATAAGCAAGTAAATCTGTCATATTCAAAATCTAAGGTCACAATGAGGTATTAAGTGACTAGCTAAATAAGACTTGATAACAGACAAAAGCCAGGCAGTTATGCTTAACTCTGATGTAGGTAGGAAAAAAAGTAATAAAAAATGGAAACATGATATTTGTGTTTTAATTAATAATACAATATATTTTATGTATATCCTGATGAGTCACTAGCCTTAGAAAATTGCATTTCCTTTAGATTTACTTCTCTTAATTAAGAAAGAATATATACTTTGAAAAGTATTGCATCATTTACTTGGAAAAAAGTAATATCCTTGCATGTGAAAATGTGCAAGAGATAAGATGTCACACGTCTGCTCTTTATTTTTAGAAGCAAGGTAGGAAACTTCATTTGATATTCAGTGACTCATTTAAAAATGTGGTTAAGATCTGATATAAAATGTCTTTAAAAAAACCTGCCTACATACCATTGTTCTCCAGGTAAAACATACACAGTTGACAAGAAAGCTAACTTTGAGCAGCCCGTTTTGATCTTTCACCGTGGGTCTCTGTGTTTTCCTTCGCCAGTCCGTATTTACTGTCCCTGTTGTCCACTTGTCCTGTAGTCATGACTTGGTGACTGCTTCTCCTTGCTGCCTGCCTCCTCCCTTTACTGTTCTAAACACTTCCTCTAGCAAGGTGTTCAGAGGAACCTCCGGCATCAGTGTACAGGTGGAACTGACATGGCTATTTCACTGCTTGGCAATGGTGATTCTGTTTAAGACTCCTTTAAAATTTTTCATATAAGACCAAAAATAGCCTCTAAGATTGGTTTTTGGTTCAGTGGACTGAACAGGAGAATAGAAAATGACTGCCCTCACTTTGAATGGATTAGGGCTTGACATCTTTTGGAAATGACTCTTTTTGGGTTTGATTTAGTTGTTTCTTACTTACACTAAAATTTTGACTGAAGAGGTCGATATATTGGATAAAGCCTGATGGAAATCTTCATGTTAGATGTTTCTAAGAAAATTGAAGACTGACTTCTGGATCTTTTGTCTACTTGCTTATACAACTAAATCTAGTATTCTCTCTTCACCACTGTGTTTGAAATTTTTTTGTAAAATACAAACACCATTTTGACCACTTATGAGTCCCTATTCATGATTAACTAGTGGAAACATATGTCTAGGTATTCCTTACTCTTTATGAATGTGTCAGTGGGTTTGTCATACAGTAAACAGGATTGGTGGCTCAGTGGTAAAGAATCTGCCTGCCAATGCAAGAGATGTAGGTTTGATCCCTGGGTCAGGAAGATTTCCTGGAGAAGGAAGTGACAACCCACTCCAATATTCTTGTGTGGGAAATCCCATGGACAGAGGGGCCTGGCCTGCTACATTCAGTGGGGTTGCAAAAAGAGTTGGACACGACTTAGAGACTGAACAACAATAACAGTAGTGCAGGAAGCTGTGTATATTAAAGATTTTATGTATTACTGTTTTATGAATTTGAATGAAGACTCCAAATTGCACTTGTTTTCTAACCCTTCAAGGAACACCTGATACTTTATATATACCAAGAGTTCTAATGCTCAAGAGCACTTAGAAGAATATTTAGAAGATGAGTATATTAAAAAGCAGAGACCTTACTTTGCCAACAAAAGTCCGTCTAGTCAAGGCTATGGTTTTCCAGTGGTCATATCCATATATGTGAGAGTTGGACTGTGAAGAAAGCTGAGCGCCGAAGAATTGATGCTTTTGAACTGTGGTGTTAGAGAAGACTCTTGAGAGTCCCTTGGATTGCAAGGAGATCCAACCAGTCCATCCTAAAGGAGATCAGTCATGGGTGTTCATTGGAAGGACTGATGCTGAAGCTGAAACTCCAGTCCTTTGGCCACCTCATGTGAAGAGTTGACTCATTGGAAAAGACCCTGATGCTGGGAGGGATTGGGGGCAGGAGGAGAAGGGGACTACAGAGGATGAGATGGCTGGATGGCATCACTGACTCGATGGACATGAGTTTGGGTAAACTCTGGGAGTTGGTGATGGACAGGGAGCCCTGGCATGCTGCGATTCATGGGGTCGCAAAGAGTCGGACATGACTGAGTGGCTGAACTGAACTGAACTGATACTTCAAATTAGATCTTGGCCAGCTTTGTAAGCTTTGAGATTCATATTTTATGCCTCCTATATAGGAATTTAGTTAGAAAAGACATTGTGTATGAATACATTTTGTTAAACTGTATATCCTAACCAAAGGGGGCTAAGTTCTAGTTTGCAAAGCACATTAAATTAGTGGATTGAAAGCTTTGAAGATATTCCGCTGTACTTACAACTTGATTGAAACTTGAGAGAATTTCAAAAGAGTTTGATAAATGAAGCTGTGATACATTGAAAAATTGGGCAAAATACATTTGCCCAATTGCCCCAAAATTGGTAAAAATGCATTTATCAATTGGAATTGGGTAAATTCCAGATACCATGCTAGGAGTCCTTTGAAGCACCCCCAGGGTGGAGGGTTGCTGCTGCTGCTGCTGCTGCTGCTAAGTCACTTCAGTTGTGTCCGACTCTGTGCGACCCATAGGTGGCAGCCCACCAGGCTTCCCCGTCCTTGGGATTCTCCAGGCAAGAATACTGGAGTGGGTTACCGTTTCCTTCTCCAATGTATGAAAGTGAAAAGTGAAAGTGAAGTTGCTCAGTCGTGTCCAACTCTTAGCGACCCCATGGACTGCAGCCCACCGGGCTCCTCTGTCCATGAGATTTGCCAGGCAACAGTACTGGAGTGGGGTGCCATCGCCTTCTCCGGGGTGAAGGGTTGGAAATGCATTAATGTTCTTCTCTGCTACTATCAACTCCTGGGAAAGCAAAGAGATAAACAGAGGCAGAGTAGGATCCTTTGCTGGACGGACCTTTATGTCTTTTTTCACTTCTTCCTCTTGGAGTTAATGATATGTAGCTGTAGCATTGTAGGGTTCTGCACAAAGACAGCTGACCTTCTGAGCTGTTGTCTCTATATTATATCATTATGTGAAGTGAAAGTGAAGTGAATGTGAAAGTCGCTCAGTTGTGTCCGACTCTTTGCGACCCTATGGACTGTAGCCCTCCAGGCTCCTCTGTCCTTTGGATTCTCCAGGCAAGAATACTGGAGTGGGTAGCCATTCCCTTCTACAGGGGATCTTCTCGACCCAGGGGTTGAACCCAGGTCTTCTGTGTTGAAGTCAAATTCTTCACTGTCTGAGCCATCAGGGAAGCCCTTATATCATTATGGGCTTTGATTAATGCTTACTTGGATTTGGTATTGACATTGTTGTCTTCTCTACTACATGTGACCTAGTGACCCAGCTGAGATTTTTATATTACTTTCTAAGTCTCTAAGCATCTGATTTGGGCTCCCCAGGTGACTCAGTGGTAAAGAATCTGCATGCCACTGCAGGAGACACAAGATATGCAGGTTTGATCCCTAGGTCTCCTAACCCAGGAAGATCCCCTGGAGTAGGAAATGGCAACCCACTCCAATATTCTTGCCTGGAAAATTTCATGGACGAAGACCCTGGTGGGCTACACTTCATGGGGTTGCAAAGAATCAGACCCAGCTGAGCCACTGAGCACACATGTCCACAAGCATCTGATTTAGGGTTCCACTGTAGACTGTTAACTCTTGCCTAATTAAGTATGCACATGAGAGACAGTGTGACTTTGCTTTCAAAGTTTAAAGGTTTAGATGGTCTCTACTATTTTGGTATAAGGTGGACAATGTTGTTAAGCAGCTATCACCCAGAACGTGGTCTTGTTATGAGATTAGGGAGGCATGTGGCCAGGTATTTCATTTCTACCATGATTCATTGAGTTTAAGGTGGCATTGCTTGTAAGAAGCAATGTTACTTTTATACCATTGAGAAAGAATAGTGCAGGCAAGGTTCTGGTTCTGGATGAGATGGAGCAAGATCACGCCCCTCTGTTGCTCCTATTGAATGACATTGTAAAACTTGGACAGAATACATAGAACAGCTGTTTCAGGCTTCAAAGTAAATAGTAAAGGTGGGTTAATGAATAAAACCTGAATATAAAGTGTTGCCTAACTGGCAGTGAATTATGTCACGGTCTTCTGTGTCTTGATCTGGGTCCAGGGTAGCCCAAAATCCAGAAGTGGCAGTTGGAGTTGACAGAGCTCCGAGAAAAGAGAGTAGGAAAGGAATTTCTCAGTATTTGGGGAGTGAAGATATCTCCCCTTTCTTCTTTGCTCTTACTCAACAAGCGTTTCAGTGCCACATGCAATCATATGGCAGTAGTAACACTGACAAAGGGAAAAATGGGGGCTCAGAGAAGTCTAAAATTCTAAGGGAAGTGAACATTTCTCTTTGATTAGAGTCACTGTGATTTTTTTTTTTTTGATAGATACATGTTGCATGTGTGTGTGTACGTTAGTCGCTCAGTCATGTCTCTTTGCAACCCCATGGACTGTAGCCTGTACATGTCATAGATTTATTCAAACCCATAGAACCATGGAAGATACAACAAAAACAGTGAACCACTAATGTAAACTATGAACTTCAGAAGATTTTGTTATGTCCGTGCAGGTTCATCAACTGTAACAGATTTGCCATTCTCTGGTGGTTAGTTCGGAGAAGGCAATGGCACCCCACTCCAGTACTCTTGCCTGGAAAATCCCATGGGCGGAGGACCTGGTAGGCTGCAGTCCATGGGGTCGCACAGAGTCGGACATGACTGCATGACCTTACTTTCACTTCTCACTTTCATGCATTGGAAAAGGAAATGGCAACCCACTCCAGTGTTCTTGCCTGGAGAATCCCAGGGATGGGGGAACCTGGTGGGCTGCCGTCTATGGGGTCGCACAGAGTCGGACACAACTGAAGCGACTTAGCAGCAGCAGCAGCAGCAGCAGGTGGTTAGTTGATAATAGGAGATGCTATGCATGTGTGGGGCAGGGACTATATGGGAAATCATTAAATATACTTTTCCCTCAACTTTGCTTAAAAATACTTAAAATATTTTTTAGAAAACAGTATAATTAATCAAACTACATTAAATCAGTAATTACCACTGCTCTATGGATGGCTACCCCACTCCAGTACTCTTGCCTGGAAAATCCCATGGACAGAGGAGCCTGGTAGGCTGCAGACCATGGGGTCGCGAAGAGTTGGACATGACTGAGCGACTTCACTTCACTTTTCCCTTTCATGCATTGGAGAAGGAAATGGCAACCCACTCCAGTGTTCTTGCCTGGAGAATCCCAGGGACGGGAGAGCCTGGTGGGCCGCCGTCTATGGGGTCGCACAGAGTCAGACACGACTGAAGCGACTTAGCAGCAGCAGCAGCATGGATGGCTACAATTAAGAATTTGCCTCCTAAATCACAAAATTTTAGAAATACTAAGTTATGAAAATGCTTCATATATTACAGTTTTTATCAATTAGTTTGAATCATTGTATAGCATTAGAAGTATACAAGGAACTTAAAATGGTAAAGTGAAATTTCTGTAGCTCCCTTTCACAATGTAGAATTTCTATTCTACACATAACTTTATTATGTATTTTTTGCTTTTTTATTTTTTAAATTATGAAAATATGATAGTACATTTACAGGAGACTTGGAAAATACAGAACAAAGTTACATATAGTTCTGTATGTAAGATTGTTTAAGTAGATAAATTAAGATTTTTATTTGTAGTTTCAATGTCAAACTCTCAGAAATTAATAGAAAGAATGTACAGAGAAGTAGAAGAATATATGCTGAAAAGCATTATGAACCAATTGAACATAATTAGGATTTATACAATTTTCACACAATAGTAAGATACAAATTCTATTCAAGTTCCCATAGACTATAAATTAGGAGACACTGGAACATATCCAGAGACATAAAACTAGGTGCAAAAATTTCATGGTCTAAAGGTATTGAAATCATACAGAATCCTATCTCTTATTACTGTGGAATTATGTTAGAAATCAATATCAAAAGAAATTTGAAAATAACCCCTATATTTTAAAGTGCAACGTGACATTTACTAAGCTAGATCTTTGACTTAGCCATTAAAAGCCTCAATAAAGTTAGAAGACTGGAAAAACTCAGAGGGTGATTGCGGAGAAGAAACCATTTAAATGATAAATTAATATAAAAATAAATTAATATCAAACATACTTTTAAAAATTCCATGTATTTGGAAATTAAATGTCTGCTTTTAAATGAGGGGTATATCTAAGAAGTCATAACAAGGAAAATTAGAAAATATTTGTCCTAGAATAAAAATAAATGCACATAGAATTTAGCAGAATTTGTTGCATGAAGCTTCCAAACAGAATTTAACCAGAATTTGTTGCATGAAGCTGAAGCTGCTTAATTGAACTAAATACAGTGTGGAGTCTTGAATAAGGTATGGAAACAAATGAGGGGCACTAGCATGACACCCTGTGAGATCTGAGCTAAGCCTGCACTTCAGTCAGTGAGACTGTATCCCGTGTCAATTTCCTGTTTGTTTTAACAACATAGTATGTCCTTATATTCTCAGAATGGGATTGGAAGTTTCAGGCCTCATTCAAGTTTTTTTTTAATCATTAAGATGATAAACTTTGTAGACTTTTAGCAGTAATACTAGATGCCCAAATACATGGAATTACATCAAAATTTTAAGTGAATATAATTTAGAAATCTAGCATTCTAGTCATACTAAGTCAAACAAGTAGAATCAAAATATCATAAATTTTTAGCTAGGCAAAAATTCATAAGTTTTCTAAAATATATAGTGTACATACTACATATATATGTATATATATTTGTGTGTGTGTATATATATATACTCACACACAAAATATTTTGTGTATATATATATATATTTTATATATATATGTACAAAATCTTTTCTTCTATGCTTGGTAAAGGCTGGAGAATGAAGATCAAAAGAAAAAAAAAGAGACAGAAACTGGATAACATAAACTAAATGAAATGGGAGCACTGAGTATGAAATTAAAAAAGTGAAACAAACTAGATAAAAGTAAAGGATCATCATATAGTCCGGTTGTTTTTAAACATAGCTGCTCATTAGAAACACATCTGGAGCTTTGGAGGAAAAAACCAATACCTGGGCATTTGTATTTTTCAAAAAATTCCAAGATAATTCTGATATGCTTCTGGATTTTGAAAAGTGATTACAGATTTTTCTATTAAATGATAGTTTTAGTAATATTCTGTTATTTTCTTTTGACCAATCATGATATGATTATTGTATTAAGCACAAATCACAATAGTAGGAAACATTTATTAGTTTTCACAATCAATAGCCATACAAAACCTAAAAGATCATTACAATTGTAAGCCATAATGAAAACATGATTAACCTAGCAATATAAAATAATTATATACAATTTAGGGGGTTAAATAGTGTGATGTGGTAAGTGGAGGTGCATACACACATATGTTTTCATCTTCCCAGCCAGTCTATGTCTTTTGGTTCTTGCATTTGATCCATTTACATTTAAGGTAATTATCAATATGTATGATCCTATTACCATTTTCTTAATCGATTTAGGTTTATTTTGTGTAGGTCTTTTCCTTCTCTTGTGTATCCTGCTTAGAGAAGTTCCTTTAGAATTGTTGTAAAGTTGGTTCGGTGGTGCTGAATTCTCTTAATTTTTGCTTGTCTGTAAAACTTTTGATTTTTCCATCAAATCTGAACAAGAGTCTTTCTGGGTAAAGTATTGGTTGTAAGTTCTTCTGCCTTATCACCTTAAATATATCATGACATTCCCCTCTGGCTTGTAGAGTTTCTGTTGAGAAATTAGCTGATAACCTTATGGGAGTTCCCTGGTATGTTACTTGTCCTTTTTCCCTTGTTGCTTTTAATATTTTATCTTTAATTTTTGTCAGTTTGATTACTATGTGTCTTGGTGTGTTTCTCATTGTATTCATCCTGCCTGGATCTCTCTGTGCTTCCTGGACTTGGTTGACTATTTCCTGTCCCATGTTAGAGAAGTTTTCAGTATTATCTCTTCAAGTATTTTCTCAGGTCCTTTCTCTCTTCTCCTTCTGGGGCCCCGAAAAATGCAAATGTTGGTGTGTTTAATGTTGTTCCAGAGGTCTCTTAGGCTGTCTTGATCTCTTTTCATTCTTTTTTCTGTATTCTGTTCTGTGGCAGTGATTTCCACCATTCTGACCTCCAGGTCATTTATCTGTTCTTCTGCCTCAGTTATTGTGCTACTGATTCTTTCCAGTGTATTATTCATCTCTGTTTGTTTGTTCTTTAGTTCTTCTAGGTCTTTGGTAAACATTTCTTCTCTCTTCTCCATTGTTTTCCTGAGATTCTGCATCATCTTCACTGTCATTATTCTGAATTCTTTTTTCTGGAAGGTTGCCTATCTCCACTTCATTGAGTTGTTTTTCTGAGGTTTTATCTTGACCCTTCATCTGGGACCTAACTTTCTGCTTTTTCATTCTGATTAACTTTCTGTAATATGGTTTTTGTTCTAGCTCCTATGGGATTGTGGTTCTTCTTGCTTCTTCTGCCTACCCTCTGATTAAGGAGGCTGAGAGGCTTGTGTAAGCTTCCTGTGGGAAAAACTGGGTCTTGCCCTGGTGGGCAGGGTTGTGCTTAGTAAAGCTTTAATCCAATTATCTGCTGATAAAATGTGACATTGTGCTCCCTCCCTGTTAGTAGGATTAATGATGATCTCCAAGAGGACTTATACCAAGGGGCCCCTTCCAGGACTGCTGCTACCAGTGCCTCCGTCCCTGCAGCAAGCTATGCTAATCCATGCCTCCATAAGAGGCTCTTTAACACTAACAGATAGGTCTGCTTCAGTCTCCCATGGGGTCACTGCTCCTTTTTTCTGGGTCTTGGTTTATGCAAGATTTTGTTTATGCTCTCCAAGAGTGAAATCTGTTTTCCTCAGTCCTGTGGAAGTGCTGTAATCAAATCCTGGTAACCTTCAAAGTCAGATTTCCTGGGGATTCCCAAGTCCTCTCTTCCAGGGATCCTCAGGCTGGGAACCTTGCGATGAGGCTCAGAACCTTCACAAGAGCGGGAGAACTTCTTTGGTATTATTATTTTCCACTTTGTGGGTCACCCACCTGGTGGGTATGGGATTTGATTTTATCATGATTGTGCTCCTCCTAAAATCTTGTTGCGGTTTTGTCTTTGTTTTTTGATGTGGGTATCTTTTTTGGTGGGTTCCAGTGTCCTCTTGTCGATGGTTGTTCAACAGCTAGTTGCAATTTTGGTGCTCTCACAGGAGATGAGCACATGTCCTTCTATTCCACCATCTTAAACCGGAAACCAGAGTTGCTGTAATTTTAAGAGGTGGGGTGAGAGCACTGTTGCTGTTTTTAATTTCTCTTGTTCTTTAGCATTGGACACAGGTGCAGTCATGGGAAATGTGTACAAAATGGGGTAAATGGGACCCCGTCTTCCTGGTAGGAGTGCTGAAAAGAAATGCACTAAAGAAATGGAATGTACAGGGAGAGTTTGGGATGAGAGAGGCTATTACTTAAATATACATAACATGATCTAAGGTCACTTAAACATATGAAAGTGAAGAGGAACTAAAAAGCCTCTTGATGAAAGTGAAAGTGGAGAGTGAAAAAGTTGGCTTAAAGCTCAACATTCAGAAAACAAAGATCATGGCATCTGGTCCCATCACTTCATGGGAAATAGATGGGGAAACGGTGGAAACAGTGTCAGACTTTATTTTTGGGGGCTCCAAAATCACTGCAGATGGTGACTGCAGCCATGAAATTAAAAGACGCTTACTCCTTGGAAGGAAAGTTATGACCAACCTAGATAGCATATTCAAAAGCAGAGACATTACTTTGCCAACAAAGGTCTGTCTAGTCAAGGCTATGGTTTTTCCTGTGGTCATGTATTGGTGTGAGAGTTGGACTGTGAAGAAGGCTGAGCACCGAAGAATTGATGCTTTTGAACTGTGGTGTTGGAGAAGACTCTTGAGAGTCCCTTGGACTGCAAGGAGATCCAACCAGTCCATTCTGAAGGAGATCAGCCCTGGGATTTCTTTGGAAGGAATGATGCTGAAGCTGAAACTCCAGTACTTTGGCCACCTCATGCGAAGACTTGACTCATTGGAAAAGACTCTGATGCTGGGAGGGATTGGGGGCAAGAGGAGAAGGGGACGACAGAGGATGAGATGGCTGGATGGCATCACTGACTCGATGGACATGAGTCTGAGTGAACTCCGGGAGTTGGTGATGGACAGGGAGGCCTGGCGTGCTGCAGTTCATAGGGTTGCGGAGAGTCGGACATGACTGAGCGACTGATCTGATCTGATCTGAAACATACAAAGAGTGAGAAAAATTTAAACTCCCGTGGGAAAGGATGAGTAATAGATACCCGTGCTGAGATGGCACAGATGTTAGAATTTTATGAAAAACACTTTTAAAGTGCTTGGTACGTAAATGCTGTAACAAGTAAGGGGAAATGTTCTTGAAAGATGAAAAGTCTCAATGAAAGCATAGAGAATATAAAGAAGAACCAAATAGAAATCTTAAAACTAAAAAAAAAAAAAAAAAAAAAAGGTAATCAAAAAAACCCACAAACTTACTGGATGGTCTTAATAACAGAATGGAGATGGCAGAGTACCACTGAAGTTAAAAATAAATCATTGAAAGTTTTTCAGTTTGAACTACTGAATGAAAAAAAATTGGGAAAGAAAATTAATAGTGCTTCTCATGTGTGGTAAAGTATCAGGTCAACTAAATCCTGGAAGGAAAGGAAAAAGTACAATTTAGAAAAAAAAACTAGAAGAAATTTTTTAGAAAAAATATTTAGAAGAAATTTTTAATAAAAACTTCCCAAATTTGATAAAAGATATAAAACTGCAGATGCAAGATGCTCAGGTAATTACAACATGATAACCCAAAGATTATCAAAGATTATGCTTCCCTGGTGGCTCAGTGGGTAAAGAGTCTGTCTGCAGTGCAGGAAAGCTGTGTTTGATCCCTGGCTTGGGAAGATCCCCTGGAGAGGGAAATGTCAGCCCACTCCAGTATTCTTGCCTGGAGAATTCCATGGACAGAGGAGCCTGGTGGCCTACAAGTCCATGGGGTCACGAAGAGTCGGACAGGACTGAGTGACTAACACTTTAACTTTCACTTTCAACCCAAAGATATCCACGCATGGATTCTTTGTAAGCAAAACCGCTGAAAAGTAAGACAGTACTCTTGAAAGTAGCCAGAGAGAAAGGATGCACTGCTAATAGAGGAACAACAATTTGAAAGACTATAAATTTGTCCTGAGAAAACATGGGAACCAGAAGAAAGTAGAACAAGATTTTTACAGTTCCAAAAATAAATAGTATTAACTCAGTATTTTATATCCAACCAAAATATACACTTTAGGAATAAAGGTAAAAACAATCTCATGTAATTGAAACAAAGATAATTTTGTTGCTAGAAGATGTACTCTGAAAGGATATCTCAACAAAGCCTTTCATACAAAGGAGATGATGCCAGAAGGAGTCTTGGAAATCAGGAATTAAGGTGGAACAAAAGAATCAATGGGCTTCCCTGATGGCTCAGTGGTAAAGAATCTGCTTGCCAAGCAGGAGATGCAGGTTTGATTCCTGGGTCAGAAAAGTCCCCTGGAGAAGGAAATGGCATCCCACTCTAATATTCTTGCCTGGAGAATTCTATGGACAGAGGAGCCTGGTGGGCTAAAGTCCGTGCTGTCCTAAAAGAGTTGGACACGACTTAGTGACTAAACAACAACTATAGAACCAATCAGTAGAATAGACTCATGTAGTTCTCTTTTACATTTAAAAACTATTATAGATAATATTTTTTGATGAGTTTTCCTATGTATGAGACAGCTGCAGTGTTGTGGATAAGTAAATGCAGCACAAAGGTGGTAGGGTAAAGGGACCTCTAATTCCAGGTTGGTTTCTACATTTTACTTGCTGTTGTAAAATATTTTATTTAAACTCTAAAAGGGTAGATATGAATATTGAAGTCCCTAGAGCAACCACTTAAAAAAATATAGAGATTTGATCAGAAACAGAAGAGATAAACGTGAATACTATAAAAAAATTTAAACCAGGAGTTCTTCATTTACTTAGTCATGTCCGACTCTTTTCCGACCCCGTGGACTGCAGCATGCAGTCCTTCACCATCTCCTGGAGCTTACTCAGACTCGTGCCCATTGAGTCAGTGATGCCATCTGAGCGTCTAATCCTCTATCATTCTCTTCTCCTTCTGCTTTCAATCTTTCCCAGCATCAGGGTCTTTTCCAGTGAGTTGGCTCTTTGTATCAGGTGGACAAAGTATTGAAGCTTCAGCTTCAGCAGCATCCTTCCAATGAATGTTCAGGGTTGATTTCCTTTAGGATGGACGGTTGGAGCTCCTTGCAGTCCAGTGGACTCTCAAGAGTCTTCTCCAGCACCACAGTCCAAAGGCATCAATTTCTTCAGTGCACAGCCTTTTTACTTGCCCAGCTCTCACATCCATATATGACTACTGGAAAAACAATAGGTTTGACTAGACGGACCTTTGTTGGCAAAGTAATGTCTCTGCTTTTTAATATGCTGTCTAGGTTTGTCATTGCTTTTCTTCCAAGGGGCAAGTGTCTTTTAATTTGATGGCTGCAGTCATTGTCTGCAGTGATTTTGGGTTTCCCCCCAAATAAAGTCTCTCACTGTTTCTATTATTTCCCCATCTATTTGCCATGACGTGATGGCACCAGATGCCATGATCTTCTTTTTTTGATTGTTGAGTTTTAAGCCAGATTTTTCACTCTCCTCTTTCACCTTCATCAAGAGGTTCTTCAGTTCCTCTTTGCTTTCTGTCATAAGAGTGGTGTCATCTGCATATCTGAGATTATTGATGTTTCTCCCTGCAGTCTTGATTCCAGCTTGTGATTCATCCAGTCACATTTTCCATGATGTACTCTGCGTGTAAGTTAAATAAGCAGAGTGGCATTATGCCGCCTTGATGTACTCCTTTCCCAATTTTGAACCAGTCTGATGTTCTATGTCCAGTTCTAACTGTTGCTGCTTGACCTGAATACAGGTTTCTCAGGAGGCGGGCAACGTGGTCTGGTATTCTTCTCTCTTGAAGAATTTTCCACAGTTTGTTGTGATCCACACAGTCAAAGGCTTTAGTGTAGTTGGTAAAGCAGAAGTAGATGTTTTTCTGGAATTCTGTAGCTTTCTCTGTGATCCAAAGGATGTTAGCAAGAGAGGAAGGAGAAAAGGGGAACATAAAACAGAGGGAAAAAAATTATAAATAATAAAGTAAATGACCTAAATCCATGTATATCAGTAATTTCATTAAATGTCAGTGGTTTTAGCATACCAATTAAAAGGTAAAGTTTTTAGGATGAATATTAAAATATGACCCAACTGTATGCCGCCTATAAGAGTTCATTTCTAATATAATGTTTTAAATGAAGGTTACAAGTAAATAAAAGTAAAAACACATACCATGTATTTACTAATAAAAAGAAAGCTGGAGTGGCCATATAAATATCAGACAAAGTAATAAAGACATAACTTACATAATAAAGGGAAAAGTTCACCAGGAAGACATAGTTCTAAATGTGTTTCCACTTAACCACAGAGACTGAAAATATATTTAACATGAACTGACCAAAGTGAAGGGAAAATTAGATAAATCAACAATGATAGTTGGAAAATGTAATATTTCTGTGTTTGCTGGAATCAATAAAATATAAACTAGGATATAAGAAGAGTGAATAGTATCACCAACTAACTTGATTTAATTTACACAGAAGTTTCCACCCAGTAGTAAAAGAATAAACATTCTTCTGAAGTGCACTGAGAACATTCTCCAACACAGAATGTACCCTAGGTAATAAGACAAATCTTAACAAATTTAGAAGAATTGAAAGCATGCAAAGTATGTTCTCTGACCATAATGGAAACAAACTAGAAATCAATAATGGGTTATAAAAAAAAAAAAAATTGGAAAATAAACACTAAACCATCTGTGTCCAACAGAAAGTCTCAAGATAACTTAGAAAATACTTCTAACAAAATGACATCACACTTCATAGAATCCTGCTAGAACAGTACTTAGAGGGAACTTAATAGCATTTAAATGCTTATATTAGGGATGGAAAAAAGTCTTGAATCAATGATCTGAGTTCCTGTGTTGAGGAGCAATGTAAACCCAAAGTAAGCAGTGGGAAGGGAAATGATAAAGAGAAGAAATTAATGATGTTGAAAACAAAATGTTAGAGAAAAAAAAAAAAAACTAAAGCTGGTTCTCTGAAAAGATTAATAAAACTGAATAAACCTATCATAAGACTACAAGAAAAAAAGGAAAACACAATTGGAAATGTTATACAATTGCTGGTGACAATGCCAAATGGTATTGATAGCAAGTTCTGATAGCAAGAAAAACACATTTATTGTGTGATCCAGCATCCTATTCCAATGCAAATACTCTAGAGAAAGGAAAACTTACTTTCACACAGGAAACTATATGTAAATGTCTATAGCAGTTCTGTTCATAATCATCAGAAGTGTGGAGCAATGCAGATGTTCTTCAGTGGATGAATTGATGAACTGGTACTTCTATACAAATGAAAGGCAATTCAAATGAAAATCTATGAATTGTCCATTTATAAAATAACTTAACCTCAGGGGAATCATACTGAATGATAGAAACTGATCTCCAGAGGTTATAATTTGGATGATTCCATTTATTATGATATTTTAAAAAATTTTATTTTATATTGGAGTATTGTTGATTAACAATGTTGTGTTAGTTTCAGGTGTATCACAGAGTGATTCAGTTACACAAATACATGTGTATATATATTTTAAAACCATTTTCCCATTTAGGTTATTAATGAATGTTGAGCAGACTTCCCTGTACTCTACAGTAGGTCCTTTTTGGTTATCTATTTTGTTTTTTTATGGTTTTAATATTTAAAATTAAAGAATTATTGTATATTGGAATGTAGTTAATTAACAGTGATATTAAAGATGCCATGAGGGACTGAACTGCTTTGTATCCTGACTCTGGTGGTGGTTATGCAAATCTGTAATGTCACAACTGCAGAAATCACAAGTGTACACACAAAACGGTAATTTTACTGTATGCTAATAGAGGTTAAGTATGTCTTCATAAGGTCCTGATGATCAGCAATGTTATGATGCCATGCTTATTCCAAAGAAGTTCTACAGAGGAAAAACAGAAGTTTTAATTCATGAAATATAGTAATTCAGTAGTGAAAGTTTGCCAGTTATTTCATTACAGGCTACAAGAGAAGACTTTGTATTCACCTCAGTGTGACGTCATTTTCTCTTACATTCTATTAGCCTGAATATTTGGGAGATAACGGGGTATGCCAGAAACTGCACAGAATCCTTTTTACTCCATGAACCTGTGAGACTGCCATTCATGTATTGTTTCAATTGAAAAAGTAAAAGATTGGGAAACTCCTGGGTAAAATGCTGAATTAGGGAATTATCTGTGTTGTGTATCAGTTCTGTCAGCACGTGGGGTGGTTGAGGGCCTTGACTCCAGCCCAGGTTGCTTGATTGGAATGCTGGCTCCTGCAGTTAGTAGCTGTGCAACCTCAGGCAAGTCATTTGTATCATCATCTCTGAAGAGGCTAGGATGATTTTGCCAGCTATAGTTTGGTTAGAATTTAATATATATTTATAATAATAATATAATACTAATAACAATTGTCAATCACTCAGTGAGAACTAATCCACTGATTTGGCTGAGTTACTCTAGGCCTCAGTTGCTTTTTATGTTAAAGGAGGCTAATATTTTCTGTTTATTAGCAATATTGCATTGATTCATCAGAATTTATAGGACTCTAAGATATTTTGAGCTCTTTTTAAAGCTTCATGCTTTGTAAATAAAAATACCATTGCTCTTCTCTTTTCATGTTATTGGCAGTTCTTTTCTAAGTTAAATTTTTTTGAAGTTTACTGATTGCTTTAACAGTGTGTTTTAGACCCTTCTGTACCATCATGTGCTATACTGAAGACCCTATTTTGTCCCTTGATCATCTATAAATATACTTTTTGAATGAATAGAAGTACAGATGAGAAGACTAGTCTAATTTCAGGTAATTTTTTTTTTTTTTGGTAAAACTTTTTATTGTCAAATAACCCACAGACAGAAACCTAAACCAAACAAATCTGTAACTTAAAGAATACTGCACACATTTGCATAAAGTCACTCCAATCAAGTCACTTTGTACCCACTGCACAAGAGCCTTTTCCTCTGTTTTACACAGTTGTAGTGGCAATCCAGATTTTGTAGCAATCTCCTCCTAATATTTCTTTTAACATTTATCACTCATATGTGCGTCCATAGAGTCTATGGTTTGGTTGTGATAAATTTTAAAATGACATTTAAAATCTCAGTCTACAGGTTCCCTATCCCTTTATTTTGCTTACACTTTGTCTTTTTCTATTCATTTCAAGTGAAATGGGCCATTTCACTTGTAGTGCTTCTTTTGAATTTTGATGAGTGCATATTTATGGATGATACAATTCTGTACGTTTTTCTGTCCTCTACAAAATCATAACTGGACCTAGAAGCTTGACCAGATTTAGTTTCATCTTTTTTTTTGCAAGACTAGAGGCGGTGTGAGTTTTTTGTTGGGACACCTAATGTCTGGTTGCTCTGTAGTGGGGTAATAGCAGCACTGCTACTCATTGCTTGTATTTGTTAATAGATTTGGAAAGCGAAAGTATTAGTCGCTCAGTCGTGTGCGACCCCATGAACTGTAGCTCACAGGGCTCCTCTGTCCGTGGAATTTTCCAGGCAAGAATCCTGGAGTGAGTTGCTATTCCTTTCGCCAGGGGATCTTCCCAACCCAGGGATCAAACCTGGGTCTCCCGCGTTGCAGGCATATTCTTTACCATCTGAGCCACCAGGTTTGAGGGGGCCTGCAAAATCATGAAATATATTTTAATTCTATTAATTAGTTTTCAGGTATTAGTTAAGTTATATTCACAAAGAAACACTTCTATCTGCTGTTCAGTTGTCTAGTGGTACAGTTTCTATGACAAAAGTAAATGCTTGGTTATTTTCCTTTATCGGTTTCTCATTCCCCAAAGTTAGCAATTATTTTATGAATAGCATTTTTACGTGAAGATGAAATATTTCATGAGTTCATAGTGATACTTCAGTATTAAAAGTGAAAGTGAAGTTGCCCAGTCGTGTCCGACTCTTTGCGACCCCATGGACTGTAGCCTACCAGGCTTCTCTGCCCATGGGATTTTCCAGGCAAGAATACTGGAGTGGGTTGCCATTTCCTTCTCCAGGAGATCTTCCTGACCCAGAGATTGAACCCATGTCTCCCACATTGTAGACAGATGCTTTACCATCTGAGCCACCAGGAAAGTACCCACCAGGGAAGTCACTTCAGTATTAAGTTGTATCTTATTTCCAGCATGTTGAGAATCATGGTTCTCAAAGCTAGAGGGAATAATAGAATTAGAATATTATATAAATACTCATTTGTTTTATTCAGCAGTGCACACCCTAGGTCTCAAAGTGCCAATATTAATGTTATAAATCAATATTATTTCCATAAAAGTTTAAACAATTTTTTCCTACATGTACTGTCCCCAGTTACTCTCCTATTCCATTTTTTTTACAATGTATGTTTTCAGATTATATAGCTGTTACACAGTGTACTGTTTTAACTTGATCTCTTAGTTGCAGTTCTGCTAGTAACTGTTTTACACTGTTCATCAATAATTTTGTTCATGTCTCTCTAGACTTGGTTATCTTAAGCATGAGCTCTTGTACGTTTCTTGGGAAAGGTCCCTGGGAAAATTGAATTTAACTCACATTAATAACTGCTTGTGCTTTATTCTTGAAAGTTAGTTTTACTGGATATAAAATCCTTGGCTCATGTATTATCCCTGGCATAACTTAAGTGTGTTTCTCTGTTTTTCTTGTATAAAGTCCTATGATTATCTCATTTTATTTCCTTATCTGTTTATTCATTTTGCCTGTGTGCCCAAAGGAACTATTTTTATAAGTCTATTAATTTTGCTAGAAAATGTCTTCATATTGATTTTTATTGGTAAATATTTGTAGATATTGATATGTAGTATACTTGTGTGTTTATAGGTGTTATGTGTAGTTTTTAGTAATGTCTTTTTTTAATAGAAGCTATTATGTTTATGTTGGATCATCTTTACCTAACTTTAATATTTATTACTTTATATTGAATGTTTATCTTCAAAAAAAATTTATTGTTACATTTTCTGTTAAAGTATTATTGGTTGGTTTTATACTTGCGTCATTTTCTAATGTGGTCTTCATTTCTTAAATAATCTTTTCTTCTATTTTGCATTCTTTCCTGAGTTCTGCAACTTAATTTGAGTCTGTTAAATTCCAAATTAAGTGGCTCTTTCATGTTTGATTTCATTAGTAATGTTTTATAGCTTGTTTTGAAATAGATTACAGTTTGGCTTGATTTGATAGGCACATCTTTCTGGCATGCTCTCATTATTTTTAGAGGTGTTATTCTGGTCCTTGTTTTCTTATTGCTTATAATAATTTTTTTCTGGGGTTTGGCTTGGATATTTTTCCATTTTTTGGATGTGAATTTCATGTTTCTTAAACTTGAAGATGAAGAAAGGTGTCACAATAACTCATAAAGCTTCCTCTTCTGTTGCTGTCTCATGGTGTCTACAAATAGGGAAACGCAATTCTAATATTTTTCTGACCCTGTTCTTCTCTCATACTTTCATGTGGATCTTCTCTTTCTTTTGACTTTGTTTCTGTCCTGTGTAACTTTGATTCCACTTCCAGTTTCTCTTTTAGTTGGACCCCGTGCTGAAGGGGGTCTCTGTTTTGTCAGTTTTCATAGTATGTACACTGTTTCTTCAGACCTAACGGAGTTCTCTTGCACTGTGTATGCGTGCCAAGTTGCTTCAGTCGTTTCCGACTCTTTGTGACCCTACGGACTGTAGCCCCCCAGGCTTCTTTGTCCATGGGATTCTCCAGGCAAGAATACTGGAGTTGATTGCCATTACCTCTTCCAGGGGATCTTCCCAACCCAGGGATTGAATTCACATCTTTTACGTCTCCTACATTGATAGGTGGATTCTTTACTACTAGCACCGTTTCTCTTGTATTGTATGAAGTTATTTTATTGTATAAAACTCCTCCAGTTAGGGTGGCTATTGACTGTGGAAAACTTTAAGTTTTTTCTAGTATCCTATCTGTTAGACATCCTGTTTTTATTGATTCCTAGATGGTGTACAGTGTTTCAGGTCTTATATCATTGGTTCGTTCTGTTTGACTGCATCGTGAAGGTTATTTATGTTACCTTTGTATCTAAGCTTGCTGAAAATGTTGTCCATGAGTTCTTGGTTTTACCATCCAATTTTGTTTTTATATTGGGATTCTTAAAAAGTGTTCCTTGACTGTCATTGCCACTTTTCAAGAGTTCTCTTTTATTTTTCTTTTTTAAATAATTTTTCCTCTTGGTATTGAGCAAAATTTTGCAAATGAGATGTCTTTCAAAAAAATTTCTCTTAATCATAAGTCACTTTCATGTACATAATTGAATATTTTCTACTTCTTTCCATATGGAAACTACTAAATGTATGTATATTTGTGTATTATCAAATAGAAAATAATCTGTGTGTGTACCTACTCAGGTAAAAATGATTCTTAAGTGTTAAGCCTACAAAACTTGGAGTTACATTATATTGAAGACATTTTCTTAAGGCTGACCTTATTTTTTAATTCTTATTCTAGAAAATAAAAATTTGAGATAAATGTTTTCTTTTGGCTTTTTGATAGGAATGTTTTTGTATTTAAAGTTATTTGTTTTGAAACAAAATTGTTGCATTAAAAAAAACTTATAAGTCTTACATATTTTACTCAGCATAATACATTTGGTGTTAATCCAAACTGTTGCATTTATTGATAGATTATTGCTGCATTTGTATTCCTTTGTGTGGAGTCTTTATCCATTCACTCATAAAGGACATCTCAGTTGTTTCCAGTGTTTACTAGTTACTAGTAGATGGAGGAGCCTGGTGGGCTGCAGTCCATGGGGTCGTGAAGAGTCAGACACGACTGAGCGACTTCACTTTCACTTTTCACTTTCATGCATTGGAAAAGGAAATGGCAACCCACTCCAGTGTTCTTGCCTGGAGAATCCCAGGGACGGGGGAGCCTGGTGGGCTGCCGTCTATGGGGTCGCACAGAGTTGGACACGACTGAAGCGACTTAGCAGCAGCAGCAGAAGAGCTTCTGTAAGCATTCATGTATAGGTTTTGTGTGGACATGCACTTTCATTTCTCTGAGGTAAATGCCCAAGAGTGGAATTTCTAGGTTCATAGTTCAGTTCAGTTTAGTCACTCAGTCGCTTCTTTTTGCAACCCCATGAACTGCAGAACTCTAGGCCTCCCTATCCATCACCAACTCCTGGAGTTTACTCAAACTCATGTCCCTTGAGTCAGTGATGCCATCGAACCATCTCATCCTCTGTTGTTCCCTTCTCCCACCTTCAACATTTCCCAGCATCAGAGTCTTTTCAAATGAGTCAGTTCTTCACATCAGGTGGTCAAAGTATTGGAGTTTCAGCTTCAGCATCAGTGCTTCCAATGAATATTCAGGACTGATTTTCTTTAGGATGGACTGGTTGGATCTCCTTGCAGTCCAAGGGACTCTCCAGAGTCTTCTCCAGCACCACAGTTAACCCCATGAACAGTATGAAAAGGTTCATGGTAGGTATGTGTTTATCTGTTTCAGGAACTGCCAAACAGTTTTCCAAGGTGGCCAAATCATTTAGAATTCCCAACAGCAAGATTTTAGAGTCTAGTTGCTATGTGTTCTTACTTGGCATTGTCAGTATTTTTTATTTTAGTCATACTGAAAGGCATGTAGAGGAATCTCCTTGATATTTCTCTGATATTTAATAGTGTTAACTATCTCTTCAGGTACTTGTTTTTTCTGTTTGTATCTTTCTTTAAAAAGTTATTTACTTTAATTGGAGGATAATTACAATATTATGATGGTATTTGCCATACATGGGCTTGAATCAGCCATGGGTGCACATGTGTCCCCCCATCCTGAACCCCCCTTCTACCTCCCTCCCCATCCCATCTCTCTGGGTTGTCCCAGAGCACTGACTTTGAATGCCCTGCTTCATGCATGGAACTTGCACTGGTCATCTATTTTACATACACGTTTCAATGCTATTCTGTCAAATCATCCCACCCTTGCCTTCTCCCTCAGAGTCCAAAAGTATGTTCTTTACATCTATGTCTCTTTTGTTGCCTTGCATATGGGATCATCATTACTGTCTTTCTAAATTCCATATATATATTCTCTCTATATAATGCATTCCATATATATCAGATCAGATCAGTCGCTCAGTCGTGTCCGACTCTTTGCGACCCCATGAATGGCAGCACGCCAGGCCTCCCTGTCCATCACCAACTCCTGGAGTTTACTCAGACTCACGTCCATAGAGGCAGTGATGCCATCCAGCCATCTCATGCTCTGTCGTCCCCTTCTCCTCTTGCCCCCAATCCCTCCCAGCATCGCAGTCTTTTCCAATGAGTCAACTCATTTGGACCCCATGAGGGGGCCAAAGTACTGGAATTTCAGCTTTAGCATCATTCCTTCCAAAGAAATCCCAGGGCTGATCTCCTTCAGAATGGACTGGCTGGATCTCCTTGCAGTCCAAGGGACTCTCAAGAGTCTTCTCCAACACCACAGTTCAAAAGCATCAATTCTTCGGCGCTCAGCCTTCACAGTCCAACTCTCACATCCATACATGACCACAGGAAAAACCATAGCCTTGACTAGACGAACCTTTGTTGGCAAAGTAATGTCTCTGCTTTTGAATATGCTGCCTAGGTTGGTCATAACTTTCCTTCCAAGGCGTAAGCGTCTTTTAATTTCATGGCTGCAGTCACCATCTGCAGTGATTTTGGAGCCCAGAAAAATAAAGTCTGACACTGTTTCCCCATCTATTTCCCATGACGTGATGGGACCGGATGCCATGATCTTCGTTTTCTGAATGTTGAGCTGTAAGCCAACTTTTTCACTCTCCAGTTTCACTTTCATCAAGAGGCTTTTTAGTTCCTCTTCACTTTCTGCCATAAGGGTGGTGTCATCTGCATATCTGAGGTTATTGATATTTCTCCCGGCAATCTTGATTCCAGCTTGTGTTTCTTCCAGCCCAGCGTTTCTCATGATGTACTCTGCATATAAGTTAAATAAACAGGGTGACAATATATAGCCTTGACGAACTCCTTTTCCTATTTGGAACCAGTCTGTTGTTCCATGTCCAGTTCTAACTGTTGCTTCCTGACCTGCATAGAGATTTCTCAAGAGGCAGATCAGGTGGTCTGGTATTCCCATCTCTTTCAGACTTTCCCACAGTCTATTGTGATCCACACAGTCAAAGGCTTTGGCATAGTCAATAAAGCAGAAATAGATGTTTTTCTGGAACTCTCTTGCTTTTTCCATGATCCAGCGGATGTTGGCAATTTGATCTCTGGTTCCTCTGCCTTTTCTAAAACCAGCTTGAACATCAGGAAGTTCATGGTTCACATATTGCTGAAGCCTGGCTTGGAGAATTTTGAGCATTACTTTACTAGTGCATTCCATCTATATGTGTTAATATACTGTACTGGTGTTTCTCTTTCTGACTTACCTCGCTCTGTATAATAGGCTCCAGTTTCATCCACCTCATTAGCACTGACTCAGATGTATTCCTTTTTATAGCTAAGTAATATTCCATTGTGTATATGTACCACAACTTCCTTATCCATTCTTCTGCAGATGGACATCTAGGTTGCTTCCATGTCCTAGCTGTTGTAAACAGTGCTTCGATGAACACTGGGGTACATATGTTCTTTCAATTCTGGTTTCCTCAGTATATATGCTCAGCAATGGGATTGTTGGGTCGTATGGCAGTTCTATTTCCAGTTTTTAAAGGAATCTCCACACTCTTCTCCATAGTGGCTGTACCAGTTTTTCTTTGCACCAGCAGTGTAAGAGGGTTCCCTTTTCTCCACACCCTCTCCAGAATTTATTGTTTGTAGACTTTTTGATGGTGGCCGTTCTGACAGGTGTGAGATGATATTTCACTGTGGTTTCGATTTACATCCAGTTGAGCTGTTTCAAATCCTGAAAGATGATGCTGTGAAAGTGCTGCACTCAATATGCCAGCAAATTTGGAAAACCCAGCAGTGGCCACAGGACTGGAAAACATGTTTTCATTCCAATCCCCAAGAAAGGCAATGCCAAAGAATGCTCAAACTACCGCACAATTTCACTCATCTCACACGCTAGTAAAGTAATGCTCAAAATTCTCCAAGCCAGGCTTCAGCAATACGTGAACCATAAACTTCCAGATGTTCAAGCTGGTTTTAGAAAAGGCAGAGGAACCAGAGATCAAATTGCCAACATCCGCTGGATCATGGAAAAAGCAAGAGAGTTCCAGAAAAACATCTATTTCTGCTTTATTGACTATGCCAAAGCCTTTGACTGTGTGGATCACAATAAACTGTGGAAAATTCTGAAAGAGATGGGAATACCAGACCACCTGATCTGCCTCTTGAGAAATCTGTATGCAGGTCAGGAAGCAACAGTTAGAACTGGACATGGAACAACAGACTGGTTCCAAATAGGAAAAGGAGTTCGTCAAGGCTATATATTGTCACCCTGCTTATGTAACTGATATGCAGAGTACATCATGAGAAACGCTGGACTGGAAGAAGCAGAAGCTGGAATCAAGATTGCCGGGAGAAATATCAATAACCTCAGATATGCAGATGACACCACCCTTATGGCAGAAAGTGAAGAGGAACACAAAAGCCTCTTGATGAAAGTGAAACAGGAGAGTGAAAAAGTTGGCTTACAGCTCAACATTCAGAAAACGAAGATCATGGCATCCGGTCCCATCACTTCATGGGAAATAGATGGGGAAACAGTGTCAGACTTTATTTTTCTGGGCTCCAAAATCACTGCAGATGGTGACTGCAGCCACGAAATTAAAAGACGCTTACTCCTTGGAAGATAAGTTATGGGCAACCTAGATAGCATATTCAAAAGCAGAGACATTACTTTGCCAACAAAGGTCCGTCTAGTCCAGGCTATGGTTTTTCCTGTGGTCATGCATGCATGTGAGAGTTGGACTGTGAAGAAAGCTGAGTGCCAAAGAATGTAATCTTTTGAACTGTGGTGTTGGAGAATACTCTTGAGAGTCCCTTGGACTGCAAGGAGATCCAACCAGTCCATTCTGAAGGAGATCAGCCCTGGGGTTTCTTCGGAAGGAATGATGCTAAAGCTGAAACTCCAATACTTTGGCCACCTCATGCGAAGACTTGACTCATTGGAAAAGTCTCTGATGCTGGGAGGAATTGAGGGCAGGAGGAGGAGGGGACGACAGAGGGTGAGATGGCTGGATGGCATCACTGCCTCTATGGACGTGAGTCTGAGTGAACTCCAGGAGTTGGTGATGGACAGGGAGGCCTGGTGTGCTACGATTCATGGGGTCACAAAGAGTCGGACATGACTGAGTAACTGAACTGAACTGAATGTATATGTTTCAATGCTACAACTCTCAGTTCATTCTACCCTCTCATTCCCATACTGTGTCCACAAGCCTGCTCTCTATGTCTGTGTTTCTATTCATGCCTTGCAAATAGGTCCATCAGTACCATTTTTCTCTATCTATATGTATTAATATATGATACTTTTTTTGTCTTTTTGATGTACTTCGTTCTGTATAACAGGCTCTAGGTTCATCCATGAGAACTGACACAAGCTCATTCCTTTTTATGGCTGAGTGATATTCCATTGTATACATGTACCACAACTTCTTTGTCCATTCATTCGTTGATGGACATCTAGATTGCTTCCATGTCCTGGTTGTTGTAAATAAGTGCTACAGTGAATGTTGTGGTACATGTGTCTTTTTCAGTTATGGTTTTCTTAGGATATATGCCCAGTAGTGGGATTTCTGAATCATATGGTAGTTTTATTCCTAATTTTTAAAGGAATTTCCATGCTATTGTCCATAGTGGCTGTATCAATTTACATTCCCACTATCTGTGCAAGAGGGTTCCCTTTTCTCTACACCCTCTCCATCATTTATTGTTTGTAGAGTTTTTGATGATGGCCATTCTGACTGGTGTGAGATGATATTTCACTGTAGTTTTCATTTGCATTTCTCTAGTAATGAGTGATGGAGAAGGAAATGGCAACCCACTCCAGTGTTCTTGCTTGGAGAATCCCATGGACGGAGAAGCCTGGTAGGCTGCAGTCCATGGGGTCACACAGAGTCAGACATGACTGAAACAACTTAGCAGCAGCAGCAGCAGTAATGAGTGATGCTGAGCATTCTTTCATGTGTTTGTTGGCTATCTGTATGTCTTCTTTCGAGAAATATCTGGTTAGGTCTTTTGCCCATTTTTTATTTGGGTTGTTTGTTTTTCTGGTATTGAGCTGCCTAAGCTGCTTGTATATTGAATCTGACTTTAGAAATAGGAATTAAAAAATGCAACAATTTTTTAATTCCTTTCTCTAAAGTTAAATTCTCCTGATATAATTTCTGATCTCTCATTCTAGATATCTAATTCTTTATATTCGCAAATTTGTATTGCATCTTGGTCTAAAAAATGAGATGAGATGTGGCCAACAAAGGTAATTTTTATTCAACAAATTTAAGACAGAGAATTTGTATATTAGTTTTCTAGTGCTGCCATAATAAAGTGCAAAAACTGGGTGGCCTGAACAACAGAAATGAACTTTCTCACGATTCTGGAGGCTGGAAGCCCGAGATCATGATTTTGGCAGGACTAGGTTTTTCTGTGGCTTGTGTATTTGACTTGTGGTTGGCCTAACATCTTCTACCTGTGTCTTCACAGGGTCTTCCCTCCGTGCATGTCTGTGTGCAGATTTCTTCTTCTTCTTCTTCTTTTTTTTTTACAAAGACACCAGTCATATTGGATTAGTGCTCACCCTAATGTCTTCATTTTAATTGATTACTCTTGATTCCTCTTCAAGTTCATATCTCTAAATATAGCCACATTCTCAGGAACTGGGACTTAGAGGTCCAACAGATACAATTTGAGCGTGACACAGTTGACACCATTAACAGTGTCTTGGTTATGGTTCTTGCACAGAGCTTGGAGACTAATCAATGTTCAATGCCTTCTTGGTGTCCTGTGCTAAAACCTGGGGTTGGTGTTAGAAAATTGTAAGTTACAGAGTTAGGAGTTTGTGATTTTGGGGAGAAAAGAACAAATAGATAATATAATCCAATGTAAAAACAATAATGAAGGCAAAATAAAATGCAAAACAGTATGAGAGAGAGAAATATCATTTAGGATTCTACCTTCCATAGATTTGAGTTAGAAAGCTTGAAGTTCACAGTGCATGGCAGTATGATCTTGGGCAACTTAACTGGCTTTATAGCCTCATTTAGCTCATCTGTAAAATGAGGAATTGCTCTCCTTGGTTTTTGGAATGATTAAATGAAATAATGTATAAAAGTATTACCATAATAAAAAGCAGTGCAATACTACAAATAATTATAGAATGGCATGAGTACTAAATAATCAAAATGAATGCACTGACCACCAGAATGATGGTTGGCTATATGGAACTGATATGGCTCTGTTGGTGTCTACCACCTGACCATATGCTTTGTGGATAGATTTACTAGGGTCACAGTACATGTGGATTTCTTTCCTTTTCTGAAACTCTGTGGTGAGAGACCTTTCCCCAGGAACACTTAGATTCAGCAATGTGGTGATTCATACTTGGATATGCGGAGGATCGTAGTTGTGTGGTTATATGTGTTTGAGAGAGATATCTTCATGTATCAGAACTGGAGGTTTGGAGATGGGGGACTGTAGTTTCAAAAATGTCTTCCTGGATTCTGTTACTATCTCCCCTTTTTTCATCTTACCACCAAAATACATCTAAAACATTTGCCTATAGTTACTAATGCAGGTGATACTTGCTGTAGCCCTTACTGGAAAATTAGACAAGGAAATGTAATGGCACTGCAGGCAGGGGGATCATGAACGTTAAGCACAAGGATCATGATATGTCCAGGGAATTGGAGGTGCTATGATTTAGTGACTGAAGAATAAGGTGTAAAACCTAAGGGGTTGGGGGTGATCATATGCTGCCCCATGTAAAATAAAGGGAATGGGAATCCCCTAGTGAGGACTTTATAATACTGAATTATCTGTTGAAAAATGCTTAAAATGCTTTCTTGCCAGTGTATTAGAGTTCTTCAGAGAAACACAATAAATGAGATGTGTATACACACAATAAGGAATTGGGTTACATGATTATAGGTTATCAAGACTGACAAGTCCAAAATCTACAAAGCCAGTATCCCAGTTCAAGTCCAAAGGCCAGCAGACTTGTGTGGAATCATAAAGAGCCAGGTTTCAGTGTAAAGCTGTTACACAGAAGATTCATTTCTTACTTAGTGAGAGGGTCAACCTTTTGTTTTATTTGGGTCTTCAAGTGATTGGCCCACCCATATTAGGGAGAACTTTACTTAGTTTACAGATATAAATGTTAAACTCATCTAAAAATACCCACAGCAAACACCCAAATTGTGTGTGACCAAATATCTGGGCATCCTATGACTCCATCAAGTTGACAAAGTTAATCACCATAGCCAGTAAAGTAAAATCAAGTTGCACATTATTTTTGGCATTATTATTAATTATTGGCAATCATACGTATACTTTGGCCATTTAGAAGTTGTCATGCATGGGGAGGAAGATTCCACTCAAACTGAAAATTTTGAGTTTGTTAATGCTTACAGCTTTTATACTAACCTATTGATTTCCAAGTTATGTTCCAGTTTTTTATGTTAAGTCCCTTTGAGAGCTGTGTGACACCAAATGTGATATATAAATCAAATTATTCAGTATAAATTTGAGTACATGTTTAAAATGATTTTTTAGGGGGATGTACCCTACTGGTTTAGATATCAAAATATTTCCTCATATGACACAGGTGCCTTTTAGAAAGATTTTTTAAAAGTTGTTTATAAAAGAGGGTAGTATGAAGATTGAAACTCAGAATAATATTAGTCATCAAATTGACTGGACAGGTATGATTTAATTTCAGTGGTTTTCCAATTTATCCTTAGGTTGTTTGGGGGGAGAGAACAAAGAATAGATTCTTGCGTAAGTGTTTTTATGATTCTGGGAAGTCAAATGATTTTATGGTTTTTTCCCCCCAGTGCTATTGTTTTTCTTTTAACCTCTAAAAACTTCTAAGAAGTGCTTTATTAATAGTTAGAACAGTAGATTAAGAATTCTAAAGGCTTCTGTTTTTCTTTTGATTTCATCATTAACCTCAAGGAAGTTGTTAAATACTTTGTTTGCATTGAGAAATAATAAGGATTAATCATATTATGTTGATAAAGTGTTTTGTGCTTCCTGAAAAAAGTGAATTTAAAATATGTGCATTTTCTCCCCTCTTCCTGAGTTGAGGAATACTAGAATAAATGTGGATTTGAGGAGGTACAGTTTATTTGAGTTCTGTTCCTATAGCTACATTCCTTCTCATTTTAGCCTTCCATCTGCATGGCACAAGTCCGTCATAGAAGATGTCTTTTGTTGATAAAGATCTTAAGTACATCAACATTGTCAGTTAAGGTTGTCAGTGTGTGTTTGTGGGATCATTCATAGAAATCATATAAGATGCTTTAACACGGGGCTTCCCAGGTGGCACAGTGGTAGAGAATCCACCTGCCGATGCAGGAGACATGGGTTCAATCCCTGGTTAGGGAAGGTCCCCTAGAATAGGAAATGGCAACCCACTCCAGTATTCTTGCTTGAAAAATTCCATGTGCAGAGAAGCCTGGTGGGCAGCAGTCCATGGGGTTGTAAAGAGTTGGACATGATTGAGCCACTGAGCACAAACACAAGATGCTTTAACCTAGGTCTGGTGGACAAATTAAGACATGAATAATTAGAATTAGAAGGTATCTATTTTAGCTTTAGAAGATTTCAGTGGTGAAAACAGGGTACTATTTATTACTTAAGATGTGTATTCCAGGACTTCCCTGGTGATCCACTGGTTAGGACTCTGTGCTGTCATTCCTGGGTCCCTGGGTTCGATCTTTGATCAGGGAACTAAGATTCTGCATGCTACCTGGCATGGGCAAAAAAAAAAAAAAAAAAAAAAAAAAAAAAAGATGTATTTCATTACCACACAGAGCTACTGCGTATTTGGTGAAACTTTGAAACTTGAAAAAAAGTGGGGGAAAGTTGATAGGGATTGTTTATTAAACTCTGAAAGGTGAAGACCACAAGACACTATGTGGAATTAGAGGTAGGCCATATTTTGATAACATAAAAGGAGTCTTAATTTATATCTTACTGAATGTATATGACCATAAAAGCATTTATTCTGTGAATATTTATCGGGGATATACTTGTACAAAGCATTCTGCATAACTTTACATATGTTAACTCATACAGTCTTCATTAATCCTCCTATAGGATCTTTTATTATTCCCATGTCTTCTTTTAGATACTTATAAACTCCTTTATTGGGCTTCCCTGATGGCTCAGTGGTAAAGAATCCACTTGCAATGCAAGAGACGCAGGAGATGCGAGTTCAATCCCTGGGTCAGAAAGATCCCCTGGAGGAGGGCATGGTAACCCACTCCATTATTCTTGCCTGGTGAATCCCATGGCCAGAGGAGCCTGGTGGGCTGTAGTCCATGGGGTCACAAAGTGTCAGACACAACTGAAGCGACTAAGCACAGAACAGACTCCTTATATTAATAGAAAAAATGGCTTTACATAGAAATTGTTAGTTCCTTTTCTCATTTCATACATGTAAAATGCTGTCAAAATAAGATTATATTATTTTTAGAATCTTTTCAGATAAAAAAATTTGTGTAAAATTTTGAAAAACTGTATTTGCCTCAGCAGTTTAACCAATATCAGACACCAAGAAGTGACTCATACCTGTAATTGAAATATAAACATGGCATTTTATTCTTATGGTATTGCCCTTACAGTATTGAGCAAGAAATGGCTAAATTGTAAACCCCAGTGAGTCATGCAGATCAGTGTAGGAGTTGGGTGGATTTGGGTTTCTTTAAAAGTTTCACACCCCAAATATCAAAGGGAAATGAGTAACTCAGCACCTTTTTTTCTCACTAAACTTTTCATTCTCCAATGACCACAATATACACATGATAGAAAACTGAAAAAGTACCCCCAAATGATTATACTCAAAAAGACTTATACCATTTTGGGGAAATTAACCAACTATAGTAGGTAATTTGTGTGTTTTTAAAGATACAGAAACCTTTTTGAATCTCACAATATAGCAAATTAGTGCAGTGAGTAAGCTGAGATTTTCACCCTGGCTGAGCATCAGAATCACTTTTGGAGCTTCAGAAAATAGAGGCAAGAACCTTGTTGGTTGAGTTATACACATATGTATTTTAAAAATATAAAGGCAAAGCAAAAAGGATACTGAGAGTTGATTCTTGTGTGCAACCATGGTTGAGAACAAGTTGAACCTAGTTTAGACTTTAAATGACCACAGCCAGGCAGAAAATTAATCATTGTTGGTGGTAAAGGACATTGATATGGACTGTAGAAACTGTAAGAAAGTGGCCAACCAGGACAGACCTCTGTGTACAATATAAGTGAGAATTACTGAGATCAGCAGACAATACAGAAACCACATGATTCACTTTGTTCATTATTATGTTACATTGTCTTGAATCTAGGTCCTTATTTATGTTTTGCTCAGTTGATCTTTAATGAACAGAGAGGAGAATTTATTAAGATATAATTGACCTAAAGCATTTTAAGTTGTACATGAAATACAATCATATTTGTTGATTGTATGTATTGTGAAATGATTACCACAATAAGGTTAGGTAACAGATCCATCACCTCACTTAATTAAAATTTTAGATGAATTTTAAAGTCTCTGACTATATGTATATGTGTGTATATAAATTTTTTTAATTGTGTATTGTTTGTTTTGGGGATTTGAATATTTATTTTATTATACTTTCAAACTTAAAAGATGTAAGAATAGTGCATATAACTTCCATCTGTCTTTTATGCAGACTGAGTGAAAGTCACTTGGTTGTGTCCAACTCTTTGCGACCCCAAGGAATTTTCCAGGCTGGAATACTGGAGTGGGTAGCCGTTCTCTTCTCCAGGGAATCTTCCCAATGCAGGGATCGAATCCCAGGACTCTCCCGCATTGCAGGCGGATTCTTTACCAGCTGAGCCACCAGGGAAGCCCATGAATACTGGAGTGGGTAGCCTATCTCTTCTCCAGGGGATCTTCCTGACCCAGGGATTGAACTGGGGTCTCTTGCATTGCAGGTGGATTCTTTACCAGTTGAGATACCAGGGAATCCCTTAAAAGATGTAAGAATAGTGCATATAACTTCCATCTGTGTTTTAGGCAGATCAGCATTTCACTGATTTTTTACATCTTACCCCTGTTGCTTAATCGTTTCTCTATGTGTGAGCTCCCTTGGGCGTGTTCATGCTTTCCTTTGCTCTTTCTCTCTCTTTCCTGTCTGCATTATGGAATTGTGAATTAATTAGTTGGTGTTTTAAGCTGCTAAATTTTTGACCACTCATTGCACAATAGCAGACTAATAAAAACAATAAAAATTAATAACCCATGAGTCAAATGAGAAATCACAGTGGAAATTAGAAGTGTATACAGTGAAAAAAATGAAAATGAAATAATTTAAACAACTGAAAAATATCACAAAGCTTAATGTATATAATTAAGCTGTTATTAGAGGCAGCAGTAGCAGAGGAAAATTTAGAGCCTTAAGTTTTGGTCCTTGAACAACACGGGGGCTGGAACTTCACCTTACACACAGTGTAAAATTTATGGGTAACTTTACAGTTGACCTTCTGTGTCTGAGGTTCTGCCTCTTTAGATTTAACCAGTCACAGTTGTGTAGTACTGTAGAATGTATGTATGGAAAGACTCCATCTGTTAGTGGATTCTCACAGTTTAAACCTGTATTGTTCAAGGGTTGACTGTGTTAGAAAAAAGGAAAAGCAGAGAGCCCACTATTTAAGCATCTTTTGTAAGACATTAGAACAGTGAATTAAACCCAAAGATAGTGGAATGAAGAAGATATTGAAGAAAATAGTAAGGATTCATGAGTTAGAAAATAAGCCTAAGATAAAGTCAATAAAACTTTCTTTTGAAAATGTTAATAAACTTGATAAAACCTTGGCAAAATTCAACATGAAAAATATTGAAGGCTCAAGTAATTATCATCAGAAATGAAAAGAGAGCATTGGTGCAACTCATAGACATTGCAGTGAGATGTTGTAAATCACTTTGTTGGTCATCTTAAAGTGAAAGTGTTAGTTGCTCAGTCATGTTTGACTCTTTGCGACCCCATGGACTGTGGCCTCCCAGGCTCCTTTGTCCATGGAATTCTCCAGGCAAGATTATTGGAGTGAATAGCCGTTCCTTTCTTCAAGGGATCTTCTGGACCCTGGATTCGAACCTGGGTTTTCCAGATTGCAGACAGATTCTTTACTGTCTGAGTCACCAGGGAAGCCCTGTAATGAAATACTGTAGCCTGGGTGGATTAAACAACATTGTATTTCTCACAGTTCTGGAAGCTGGGAAGTCCAAGATCAAGGTGCCAGGAGATTTATTTCCCGGATAAGGGTTCTCGTCTGGGCTTGCAGAATCCTTACATGGATGAGAGAGGAAAATCTGATGTCTTTTTCTCTTTTTATGAGGGCACTAATCTCATCATGTGGAAAAGGCAATGGCACCCCACTCCAATACTCTTGCCTGGAAAATCCCATGGACAGAGGAGCCTGGTGGGCTGCACTCCATGGGGTTGCTAAGAGTCGGACACGACTGAGTGACTTCACTTTCACTGTTCACTTTCATGCACTGGAGAAGGAAATGGCAACCCACTCCAGTGTTCTTGCCTGGAAAATCCCAGGGATGGGGGACCCTAGTGGGCTGCTGTCTATGGGGTTGCACAGAGTCAGACATGACTGAAGTGACTTAGCAGCAGCAGCAGCAATCTCATCATGGGGACTTCACTCTCATGATTTTATCTAAACCTATTTACCTCCCACAGACCCTGCCTCTTAATACTATCACATTGGGGGTTAAAGCTTCAATATGAGTTTTGGAGGGAACATAAACATTCAGTCTACAGCTTTATGCTAAATGACTTAAATTTAGATCAAATGAACACATTCATAAGCAAATACAACTAGGAGAAGTCTATCCATTTAAGACATGAATCTAACTGAAAATGCTACTACAAAAGTAGTTGGCTTTTACCAGTGAATTTTACAAAACCGTTAAAAAGAAGAAATAATGCCAATTTATGTCAAGCAATATTAATTTCATGGTGACTGCAGCCATGAAATTAAAAGACACTTACTCCTTGGAAGAAAAGTTATGACCAACCTAGACAGCATATTAAAAAGCAGACATTACTTTGCCAGTAAAGGTCTGTCTAGTCAAGGCTATGGTTTTTCTGGTAGTCATGTGTGGATGTGAGAGTTGGACTATAAAGAAAGCTGAGCGCCAAAGAATTGATGCTTTTGAACTGTGGTGTTGGAGAAGACTCTTGAGGGTCCCTTGGACTGCAAGGAGATCCAACCAGTCCATCCTAAATGAAATCAGTCCTGAATTTCAACTGAAGGACTGATGCTGAAGCTGAGACTCCAATACTTTGGGCAGCTGATGAGAAGAACTAACTCATTTGAAAAGACCTGATGCTGGGCAAGATTGAAGGCAGGAGGAGAAAGGGACAACAGAGGACGAGAGGGTTGGATGGCATCACTGAATCAATGGACATGAGTTTGAGTAAACTCTAGGAGTTGGTGATGGACAGGGAGTCCTGGTGTGCTGCAGTCCATGGGGTCACAAAGTTGGACACGACTGAGCGACTGAACTGAAAGGTTGTTGTTGAACAATGAAAAGATCAGGAAAAGACGCTGGGATTCTTGGCCTCTGGAGGAGAAGAATTCAATCTGGGGCCTGAGATGAGGCTTGATCGCTCAGAGCTTTTGTGTAATAAAGTTTTATTAAAGTATAAAGGAGATAGAGAAAGCTTCTGACAGACATCAGAAGAGGGTAGAAAGAGTACCCACTTGCTAGTGTTAGCAATGGAATTATATACTTTCCAATGAATCCAAAGAATGTCTGGATGTTGTAAAGACCTCACCAGACCTACTCCCATAATTTACATTTTAAGATAACAGGATTAGCCAGGTTTAATCCAGAGACTGTCCTCAGGCAGGATACATTATCCTAAGCAATGTAGAGGAAAAAAAAGTTTGTCCTTTCTTCCTCCTTGAGAATTCCAGACCCCTCTCTCCTTGGAGACCCCTAGACTTCTGATCAACCTGCCTAGGTAGTTCTGCCTCAGAACTGAACTGAACACATTTTTCCAGAAAATAGAGAAAGAGAGAACAATTTTCCAATTCATCCTATGAAGGCAGTGTAAATGTTTAGTAAAAATCTGACAATGACCTTGGAAGAAAAAAATTACAGGCTAATTTTTATCATAAACATAGGAGCAATATTCCAAAGATTGTATTATCAGATTAAAACATTATGAGTTAGAAAAAAGGAGATAAAATTTTATTCACAATTGACATGTTTTTATATGTAAAAAATTGGAAATAAGTTGTAAACTCTTAGAATTTATAAGTGAATTTAGCACAGTTGCTGAATACAAAAACTGTATAAAAATCTTAATGTATTTTTGTGTATCAACAAAGAGAAAATGTAATAAAATATTATTTGCAATAGCATCAACAAAGTTGTTTAGATATTTAGCAAAAATTACTAAAGGACTCTGTATTGGAGTTTATAAAGCTTTGAGAAAAATTTAGGAAGATATTAATAAATAGAGAAATATATCATATTCATAATTGAAAACCTTGATATTTTAAAGGTGTCATTTTTGTCTAAAAAGCAGGTGATTTTGAGCAAATTTATTGTAAAATTTATTGCAAAGATTCACCCCCCCCCGAAAAAGCTTTCTTTTTAGAACAGCTGACACATGGCATAAAATTAATATCATAGATTTTGAATTACTCCATTTTATTTATGCGGTTGATCTTTGGACAGAATGGGTATTAGAGGCACTGACCCTCCACAAAACTGAAAATCCACATGTAGTTTACAGTTGGTCCTCCTTGTCTGTTGGTTCAACAAACTGTGGATTGTATACACTGAACTAAGAACTATATTATTTCCTGTTGAAAAACTGTGTATAAGTGGATCCTCTGCAGATAAAACCCATGTTCAAGGGCTAACTGTACTTCATTTTTGAAGGGAGATAATGTCCATTTTAATTAATGTTGATTTACACTTGATAGAGCTCGGAATTTGGTAAAGGATATATGATGCAATAAAGAAGGGATATCTGCATATGTTGTGTTTTGTTTTAAAAAATGTTGTTTACGCATTATTTTATAAATTAGTAAGAATTATTGTGGTGTCATCATATTCATTGTATATGTAGTGAGTTACTTGATGCTTACACATAAGATTTTTTAGTATGTGAGAGAAACATTTGGAATAGTAATCAGACTTTTACTAGGATGTTATAAAGTCCAAATATTTGAGAGAATATAACACATATTTGAATTAACTTGGTTTTCAAAAGCTATTGCTCGTATTATAGTTACAAGCAATAACTATAACCTTCTCATCTACAGCTTTCAGGACTCTCAAGTGTTCAGGACAGCATACAGCCATTACATTCTGGCTTCACAGCGTTCATTGCTGAATCAGTCTATGTTTTTTTGAGTGCGTATTGTATCTTATCAAAATCTTGTATCTTATCACAGAAACTTCATGCTTATAATCTTTCTACCCCCAAAACATTAAGTTTTTTAAAAAATCTTGTTTCTCTTCATAGCTTTCAAAGCCCCTTGCTTCCACTAAGCAAAGCTTACTCACCTTTCAAGAGTGAACCCCTAGCTCATGTTAGTATAAAGAATTATATAATATTGTCAACCAGTTTATCTTTCTAATCACAGTGATGCTCCATAGTACTTACTATCTTGACCATTCATTTGTGTTCTTAATTGTATTTAATTAGGCTCCTTGCTGGAGTCCAGCTCCAGCAGCCAGGGAATCAGCCTGAAGGGGTGAGCGGTGTTGGCAGACAATGATGTAGCCTCTGACTCATAGTACAGAACTACATGTTTATTTAAAGCTTCAGATTTTCTTTTATACTTTGACAAAAGCATTAGGTCAGAGGTTTGACTTTTTTAGTTTTCCCCACCCAGATTTATTGTCTCCAGAAATCATTGTTGTCCTACAAACAGTTTCTGCTTCAGCGATTCTCTCAGAATCCGCTTTACTATCTATTATCTACTTTCCCTTATGTTTTCTATACTTAACTTGTGATTACATTGTAACTCATGCTACATTCCTCAGTTTATTTCTTATCTTTCTAAATCCTGTTTTCCTCTAGCATCTTAAGATCACTCTCTCCTAAAAAGGGTTCTAGCTATTCTTAATTATTCCTAAACCCTAAACTCAGCAACCGGTCCCATCACTTCATGGGAAATAGATGGGGAAACAGTGGAAACAGTATCAGACTTAATTTTTTTGGGCTCCAAAATCACTGCAGATGGTGACTGCAGCCATGAAATTAAAAGACACTTACTCCTTGAAAGAAAAGTTATGACCAACCTAGATAGCATATTCAAAAGCAGAGACATTACTTTGCCAACAAAGGTTCGTCTAGTCAAAGCTATGGTTTTTCCTGTGGTCATGTATGGATGTGAGAGTTAGACTGTGAAGAAGGCTGAGCGCCGAAGAATCGATGTTTTTGACCTGTGGTGTTGGAGAAGACTCTTGAGAGTCCCTTGGACTGCAAGGAGATCCAACCAGTCCATTCTAAAAGAGGTCAGCCCTGAGGTTTCTTTGGAAGGAATGATGCTAAAGCTGAAACTCCAGTACTTTGGCCACCTTATGCGAAGAGTTGACTCATTGGAAAAGACTCTGATGGGAGGGATTGGGGGCAGGAGGAGAAGGGGACGACAGAGGATGAGATGGCTGGGTGGCATCACTGACTCTATAGACGTGAGTCTGGGTGAACTCCGGGAGTTGGTGATGGACAGGGAGGCCTGGCGTGCTGCGATTCATGGGGTCGCGGAGAGTCGGATATGACTGAGTGACTGAACTGAACTGAAACTCAGCAAACTTCTTTTGCCATAAACATTCCCTCACAAACAGGTCTCAGAAAATAATCCTTCCCATGGCTCATCCTGGGACATTCTTTTTAAAGATCCTTGAACAAATGTCAATGGTTATTTTATAGATTATTTTCTGGGCACAACTGCAGAAGGCTTTGTGCTTTCTCATGCTTCTCTCAAGCACCTTAATATTCTTTCCAGCCAATTCAACCAAAGAAAGGAAAGAACAAGTCAGAATCACAAGGCCTAACTCCTTCCTCCTGGGGCCATGCCTGCAAGATGAGGAGAGGGGTTTGGGGCCATGTCTCCATTTTGTCAGTAATGCCTAACGTGGCTCCTGACAGCTCCTGTATTTAAAACTTTTTATTTTGTGTTGGGGTACAGCTGACTAACAATGTTGTGATTCAAGTGAACAGTGAAGGGACTCGGCCATACATACAAAGGTATCCAATTCTCCCCCAGGCTCTACTCTCTTCCAGGCTGCCACATTACATTGAACACAGTTCCATGTGCTGTGCAGTAGGTCCTTGTTGGCGATCCATTTTAAATATAGCGGTGTGTGTGTGTCCATCCCAGACTCCCTAACTATCCCTTCCCTGAATACCCCCAGCAACTGTAAATTTCTTCTGTAAGTCTGTGAGTCTGTTTTTGTTTTGTAAATAAGTTCATTTGAGTCATTTTCTTTAGATACCACATATAAGGGATGTCAAACAATATTTCTCCTTTTCTGTCTGACTTCCTTCACTCATTATGACAATCCATAGGTCCCTTCACCATTGCTGAAAATGGCTTTATTTCATTCTTCTTAATGGTTGAGTAATATTCCATTGTATATATGTACCACAACTTCTTTATCCATTCCTCTGTTGATGGGCGTGTAGGTTGCTTCCATGTCTTGGCTCATGTAACTTAACAGTATAGACATTTTCAACTTGGTTGGAGTCTTACTGATGGGTGAACACAGTCCTTAAAGGATAAAATGATTTTAAGATATTATAATTATAGCAGGTCTATTTTCAGTGTAGAAGTATCCTCTGAATCCATTTAAATTACTGTGCCTGTATTAGTGTTCTTGAATTTGTAGGATGTAAAAGAGTGAATGTAAAAGAATGTTTCACATTCTTTTACAGTAATTATTATAAGGTAGACAGCATGATAGAAAAAGCACAAGGTTTGGAAAGACCTGGGTTTAAGTTCCTTGTGATGAATAAAAACAGGAATTATAATACTTAGCTAATAATCCATATTTATTTTGAGCCATTAAATGGGATAATGACTATGAAACATTAGAAACTTTCATAGGGAAATCCTTGATGTTCGCTTTATGTCAGATAACTCTTTTCATTTTAGGGCTGTATAATAGCTGTATATTTGTGTGCTTAATTTCTTTGGATTTGGATTCTTTTTCTTCTAATCATAACCCTGTGATCTTGGGCAGGTTACTTTGTTTCTCTGAAGTAAAGTTTCCTTCATCTGTTACATAGATTCACAGTAATACTGTTTGCAGGATCATCATGAGAATTGCTGTGAAGATAGGGTATGACTCTTGGGACATATAATACTCTTGATAAGTGGGAAGTGGATAGTAATAGGAAGACCATTAACTGGTGACATTATTTTAAATGGTTTGTCATTCTCAGCTTTGTTTGGACGAATCATTAACTATTGCTAGAATAGTGTTTATAGAAAGACTGTTATATGGAGTTACCAGTGTAAGAAGCAGCTGGGTCAAGTGTTAAACCTACTTTGATTTGGGACTCCTATTTAAAATTAGGCTTTTTAAAAAAGTCCTTGACGTAATACCTTTGAAATATTTTCTTAAATTGGTAGTAGTAAAGCCTTTTCTTAGTATTTTATATTTGCTATAAAGGAGGACTGTGTATATTTTGTGAGAGTGTATCCAAGGTTTACCAAGGTGACTATCTCTATGTCATACAGCTTATGATTTTAAATTATATAATTTCAAGCCTTCCACATTTGGAGAATATCTGTTTTTGGCTATTTTAACGTGCAATAATAGTTAAAGAGGCAGGAATTTAATTGAATTGACTGAACCTAAAGGAATGGCAAGGAAAATGCTGTGTGTCATCAGGGTACCAGATGGCACAGTGAACTGTATGCAGGAGCTATCTGATGGCCTAAAGGGAGGATCTGCTGGAGAGAAGGGATTCTATCAGATCCTGGGAGATTCCTTGTAAATGCAGAAGGATTGAAGTCGAGCAAAATAGCCGTCACCTCCAGTTACTCTCTTCAGATGTTTCTGAAGATCTCTTATTTCTGTTGCTTACATGATGTCCCAGTTATCCACCCACAAAATGTTAAATACATAGATTTACTGGCTTGGTTGGTTAATGAGTCAAGAATAGGTCATTTCACTTGGCCCAAAGCCTACAACCCCCTATTCAGTACTTATGAATAGCAGGTAAGTATAGGTTTCAGTGTACTAGGACTTTGTTTCATAATCTGTTTGAAGCTTAAAATTTTATCTCTTTTTTATTTCAGAAAGAATTTCACAAAAAGTTTGTGTAGTTATGGACACAAAAGAAGATGAAGAACATGTAGGTCATTGTCTTGAAGAAATGCTAAAAACTGAATTAAATGTAAGTATTCAAAGATCCAGTTTGATAAATGATATTAGATTGCCACATACTTTAATTGTACAAAGATGGCTTCTTTTGGAAGGCATGAAAATGCTTTCAAGCTAATTTTCTTATTTCACTTTAACAAAATTTTTTGTTTTTCCTACACTTTTGACTTGAAATACAGTCCATTCCTTTCATCTGCTCTCTTCTGGTCTTCCTCCCTAACTTCATCCTCTGAGCTCTGTTTCTCCTTTAAAATTTAGAGTCAGTGTGACTTCTTTAGAAAACCCCCCTGCCCTGGTACACTTGGGCCCCTGTGAGCTTGACACTTGTCTTGAGAGCCAGTGTCTAGTGCATTCTTCATACTTAACTAAAATTCATTGAAAACAAGAAGAAAATAGATTGAGAAAAAAAAGAGACAAACACATTTGCAAAAGATAGGTTAATTGTGATACTGAAGAGGTGAATGTGTATTTCTTGCTGCCACCTCCTTTTTCTGAACTGGTCAATGTCCAAGTTAACCTCATAGTTAATATTAGGGTTAGGAAATGCAGAAGTAGTAGTGGGTGTGAGGACGTGTATAGGAATTATGTACTACTTTTACCCATAAGGACATCCATTATTTTTATGATCATCTTGTGTTTTGAAACGTTTCGCTTGCCAAACTGATTTGTATTAAGTTTTCCACAATTTTCTTGTTTTCATTAAATTGTGTAATTGCCCAGGTTTATGGTCAATGTATGAGGACTTTTTAACAGCATACATAATTCTAGTTGAAAGTAAAAGGAACCAGTTTATTTTAGTAGGCTAGTTTTATCATGGTAACAGTACAGAGAACAGGCTCTGATATCAGGCTGCTGGTGCTCAGATGTCTGTTGTATTGCCTAATTTTCTTACCTTAAATTGAAAATGCTAATGATATCTTCATTGTAAAGTTGTTGGGACAGTTGAACTTTAAAATTGTATTTTAATGCACTTAGAAAAGCATCTGCCATATCATAAGTTTCCAATGAATAGGGACTAAAATAGACTTAACAATGATGAGTTGAGATGAAGGTGTGACAATATTAAGTAGTAAATCCTTGTTTTTGTCATGTCCCTAAGTCCTGCCTCACTCTTTGAGACCTCATGGACTGCAGCATGCCAGGGCTCCCTGTCCCTCACTGTATCCCAGAGTTTGCCCAATCTCATGTTCATTGACGGCATGTCCAAGTAGTAAATACTACTAGTTTCCAAATTTCAGTCCTGTATTAAATCCATGAACTGCTAAATACATAAATTCCTGAAATGTGTAAACATTTAGTGAATCATCTGGGATAATTTCTGGAATGTCAGTTTTTAACAAGGTCGCCTCCGTGGTTTTGATGGCAGTTGGTGCTAAATTCTACCAGTAGCATTTGGAGCAACAATCTAAAGCTGAAAAGAAATGGCAGCTATCTCAGCTGTCTCTTGAGTTTGACGGTTATATACTACATTCTTCTTTTCCATGTTGCTTCTATCTGTAGACTTTAGGTATTCTACTTCTGTTGTTGGAAATTTTAGCACCTTGTTCTTTGTTTTGTGTCTTGAATTCACTGCTAAGAATCTGTTTCTAAATTCTGTGCCCTAATTCCATTGCTGTATCCTGGGGGATATTTAAGTGTAGATAATTTCCCATTGTCTGACCTCCTGAGGCAATAGTTTGGACACTGGCAACATTTTGCCTGAAAAATAGTCTTCTACTCTTGGATAATTTCATTCATGCTCTACCCACTCAGTGCAGAAACCAATAGGATGGGACCCTGGAAGACTGTGACTGGAACTCTGGCTATCAACCCTTGGTTTAGAAAACTGGGTTCTAAAAATGGGTTCAGCACTCTTGTTGACCACCCAACTGTTGGATCCTTTGTGACTTATCCCTTGATCTTCTCAGTGTTAGATACTACAAAGAGTCCTTTTTGTTAAAAATTGTTGTGGTAGTCTCTTTTTGTTCCTGCTTTTCCTGTATATGTTTGGTAATTATTGACCTAAAACAGACTGCCATATCTTTCTTCAGCAAAAATAGATTTCTTTGGGGGTAAACAGAGAAGTGAAATTTGTGGTCTGCAACCATGACAAGCCACATGTAAGTACCCCCATAGCAAGGGAAGAACACTTTTGTAGAAGGGAAAAGGAAGTCGGGAGGGCTAGAGGGAACAGACAGACCATGGTTTTCCATTTGCTGAGTCCTCTCCAGGAAAGATGAGTGTTTGCTCTTATAGAACAGACTGTAGTAGCAGGTTGTGAGATCTCCCCCCTTCTGGTCTCCCAGCTCTGTTTTAACAGAAATTTCTGTTTATTCATTGCTTGTTGTTTTGTTGTTTTAATTTTTATTGGTGTATAGTTGATTTACAATGTTGTGTTTCTGCTGTACAGCAAAGTGAATCAGTTATACATATATGTATATACACTCTTTCCAAGATTCTTTTCTCATATAAGTCATTACAGATTATTGAGTAGAGTTCCTTATGCTATACAGTAGGTTCTTATTAGTTATCTGTTTTATTTATAGTGGGGCTTCCCATGTAGCTCAGTCTGTAAAGCATCTGCCTGCAGGGTGAGAGAGACTTGGGTTCAATTCCTGGGTCAGGAAGTTCCTCTGGAGAAGGAAATAGGAACCCACTCCAGTATTCTTGCTTGGAGAATTCCATGGACAGAGGAGCCTGGCAGGCTACAGTTCATGGGACTGCAAGAGTCAGACATGACTTAGCGCTTTTTTTTTTTTTATAATAGTGTGTCAATTCCAATCTCCCAATTTATCTGTACCCCTCTTTCCCCTCTGGTAACCATAAGTTTTCTATGTCTGTGACTCATTTCTGTTTTGTTAAGATCATTTGTAGCATTTTTTTTTTAAGATTCCACATATAAGTGATATCATATGATACTTGTCTTTATCTGACTTACTTCACTCAGTGTAACAATCTCTAGATCCATCCAGTTCATTGCAAATGGCATTATTTTATTATTTATGGCTGAGTAATATTCTATTTTCTGTATGTACCGCAACTTTTTATATCCATTCTTCCTTCGGCGGACATTTAGGTTTCTCTCATGCCCTGGCTATTGTATATAGTGCTGCAGTGAACATTGGGGTCCATTATCTTTTTGAATCATTGTTTAAATAATAATATGACATGAAATTTAGGTATACACACAATGGTATATAACTGGCACTGTGTGATTTTTCCCCCATCACCCTAGCTTCTCAGGTCCTATCCTCAGTTCCAGTGTCTGTTATTTTCAGTGCTCTTCATCTGTCTGCCTGTTGGGTCTCATGTAGATATGAGTTGCCATCATCCTAACTGTGCTGAAAAATAAATACTAAGGCTATTTCTTAACTTCTGGCTGCAATGTTTTATCTTCCTTTACTTTTGCTCAGTTACTCTCAATGCACATATTAAAATTTCATAGAAAACTCAAAGCCTGCTGTCTTCTCTCTTTCAGCTATCTTTTGTTTCATACATTTCTTTACTTGGATACCATGATCTTTCACTTTAGTGGATCATGGCTGTTTTATCAGTATCTCTAATTCTCTTGTCCTTCTATTAAGACCTGTTTTGTAAAACCTTGTTCATGTTGTCAATTTAACTTTTCACTTCTCTGAGCCTATATTTCATCTAAATACTGCTGGAGAAAATTACACAGAAGTGCAGATTATTGTCATTTAAAAATAATAGTTTTCATTCTGCAGTGAGCACTGAATATTGTAAAGTAAGCGTACCATGATTCCATCGTCAGCTCCCTGTTCTCCTCAGTGGATGTTTTAAACTTCTTCCTCTCTCCTTAAATGTCTAACCCAGGTTTCTTAATGTCAGCACTATCAGCATTTTGGACTGTATTTTGCGAGGAACTTTCCTATACCTTATACAGTTTAGCAGCATACCCGTCTTCTACCCACTAGATGACAGTATTTTACCCTCTGGTTGTAGCAAGCAAAATGTTCCCAGACATTGCTAAAGGTTGCATGGAAGGGGTAAAATCACCCTCCAGTTGAGAATCACTGGTCTAACGCAACCATTCGTACCTCCACTCTTAGATATGATCTTGTCTCTAGCTTCAGAGTGTAATTACATACTCAAATATGAGAACATTCTTATCTTCCAAGCACTCGATCTTTCAAGAATCTTGCTTCTGTAGCCATCTTTTCATTAAAACTATTTCTTCTCCTGAGATTTGATTTTGCTCTTCTCTTCTCCCTCCCCCACTGATACATGTTCCTTCCATTAAAACAAAAACAAAGAAATAGTTCTAAATGCAAGGTTACCCTGTAGTAATCTTGCATAATTTTAGGATCATTTATCTTCTTGTTCCTCAATCATCACACCCTGGCTTCTACACCAACCATCCATGGGAACTGCTCTCAGTTAGGTCCTTAGTGACCGACTGTTCTATGGGAAATCCATAAGATCTTTATTGGCTCTTACCTTATCTATTGTACCCCTTGACTCTCTTGTATGATACTCTTTTTCCTAGAAGGACTCTTATCCAGTGGATTCTGTAACATCTTGTCTTTCTTATTAAACTTTTCATTTTTGGTTTCTTCTTCCAAGTTTCTTTTGCAGGATTCGAGATTCTATTGATGATTTTTAGATTTTTCTACATAGATAAGTGTATTTCTTTAAAAAAAAAAAGTTGATGGCTTCATGTATCTTTTATTTGCTAGGGACACAAAATATTCTCTACCCTGAGTTTAACCACTTTCCTGAATGTCAAATCTGTATATTCAATCAAAAGTCCTTTAAATATCGATGATATTTCACATTCACAGATTCTTTTTCCAGCCAGTCCTCCATCTGCTGGGGGTATCAGTTTCTGAAAATGTGTATCATTTACTTAGTTACCTAAACCTTGTGTAAGGTATGACTCATTCTCTATCTCACTCATGAAGCAAATCAAGTTCCAAAGCACTTGAATTCTACCTCTCATTATCCTTCCTGTGTTCCTTTGCTCTTGATTACCACGGCCACTGTTCTATGCACCATGGCTCTTGTCCAGATTATTGTAACAGTCTGTTAACTCCCCACCAGCCTTCAGTGTTATTCTTCTCAGATTTATTCGTTATGGGGCTGTTTGAATGATTATAAACTGTTTATCTTATGATATTATCCCCCAGTCAAATCTGTTTCTTGGTTTTCCATTGCTTCTAAAGTAGTAAGAAAGTTCCTTGGTATGTCTCATAAGATCTCTCACGTCTTACTAGTACTACTAATAAAAATAACAAAAACGGCAATAATAACAGCCAGCAATTTTCAGCACTTATTTTGTGTTAGGTGCCATAGCTTTAAATGCCCTTAACAACCTTTTGAAATGTGTACTGTTATCCTTATTTTCCAGAAGAAAGAACTGGGACATAGAGGGGATGTTTAAATGGTTCTCGTTAACATTGCTATGAAGGGGCAGCACAGGTACACGGAGGTGAACTTGGACTCAGGTAACACCAAGTCTATCTTAACTGGTTCCCTGGCCAAAGAGCCCTGCACTCTATAACTGTGCCCTCTTCAGACCAGCTTTACTTTCTGTAGTTTCTCAAATGTGATAGTACTTTCTGCCTCATGGCCTTCACCCATGATGTCATTTCCCCCAGGAAGCTTTTCCTGCTTGTTTTTCTCTGAATTCTGGTTTATGTATCCTTCTCTTTTGTTCTGTGGAGGCTCTACAGCCCCATGTGACGCCTTCCCAAATCATGATGCAGTCTTGAATAAAAGGCGTACATTTATAGAATGTTGAATAGATAAATAAATGAATAGATAAATGGTCATAACTTCTTATTACTAAGCTGAACATTGTCTTACATATTGTACCATGTTTGCTGCATAACAAGTTACCCCAAAATGTAGTGACCTTAATTAACAAACATTTACTCTGTCACAGTTTATGTGGGTCAGAAATCTAGGCACAGTTTAGCCAGGTTCCTTTGACTCAAGGTCTTTCATCTGATTTCAGTCAAGCTGTCTGACCTCTGTAGACTGTCCTCTGCAGTCAAATCTGAAGACTTGATGTGGAAGTGGATTCTGCTCTCACACCTATCTGGTTTTTAGTAGGTCTCAATCACTTGCATATGGGCTTCTCCACAGGGCTGCCTCACCACATGGCACTCAGGATTGAAGGCACAGTGCTTTTGTAATTTAATCTTAGAAGTGACACTCCATTGCGTCTTTCGTATTCTGTTGATTTGAATCAAGTCCGTATGTCCAGCCCACACTCGAGAGGAGGGAATCCTACAAGATTGTGCATATTGGGAACTGTGGATATCATTGTGGGGTGTGTATTAGAGACTGATTATCACAAACTTATTATCTCAAAATAAATCTCTTACTAAGTTGCAAAAAAGAAAATGCCCACTAGTATTGCCATCCTCCTTATCTGTGGCCTGTGAGGCAGACTATATATAGACCTGTGTCTCCTCTGAACATTGGAAATTTGCTTTATTGTACCTAAAATTTCCTCATTGGGAACATTAGCCATCTCAACTATAACTCCCTAGTCAAATAAGTGTGCTGCTGCTGCTAAGTCGCTTCATTCGTGTCTGACTCTGTGCGACCCCATAGACGGCAGCCCACCAGGCTCCCCCATCCCTGGGATTCTCCAGGCAAGAACACTGGAGTGGGTTGCCAGGTACAATCTATTAATATATGGAATCTAGTCTTTAGTACTTAAGTCTACAGAAATTCTGTATAAAAATTGCAGAGTTGATCAGGAAATGCTGAATAGTTTTGGAATCAGTGCCAGACAAGGAACACCAACTAGCCAATACTAATGGCCTGAGGGCATACTCTCTCCAAGGAATGAAGATAATCTCCTGAATTAAATGTCTGTCCAATGTAAGTCAGCCTAACAAATTTTCAGATTCCAACCAAGAGAAAAATTAAAGACTAATTTGTTCATATTTTTATGATGATCAGTCCATAGTATAGCCCTAAAACCTGTTGTATAATCTGATGAAACATACTGAGTAGAGACTGAATTTCAGAAGAAATGAGCCTAATGAAGATATAGCTTGTAAAGTGGAAGTTCGTGTGTCCTGTTAACTGACTCAGGCAGTCTTGGTTGACCTTAAGAGGAGATGTCATTCCTTTCTGCTAAATCTGCCCTGGCTCCTAAATTTGCCTAAAAACTATTAAACCCCACAAGGACTATATCAGAATGTTTTCTGTTATAAACAGTCATACCACTAACAATTATTGAGTGCCCTTCATGTTCCAGAGAGAATAATATGTACCTTAATCCTTTAAAATAAGCCTATGACCTTCCTTCTCATTTTACAAATAAAAATAGGGAGATCTATGGCTTAATACTTTGTCCTAAGATTATGTAACTCATTGACTGTAGGTGCTGCTTGATTCATTATGATTTCTACTACTGAATATTTTTCTAAGAAAAGATGAAAGAAAAGAACTTTAAGTTTGACAGAAGGCTTATACTTAAGGTCAGAAAGAAGTCTCCTTGGGAAAGTAATTAGCAGTTTTCTGTCATTTTTCTCTCCCTTTATAATGGCACATTTACCTTATAGCATTTTCAGCCCATAACTTACAGATGCAAAATGCCACATATTCTAATATTTTTACCCCCAGAGCTTTTGTCTGATTTTGAAAAGAATATATATAAAGGGTGAAGTCACACTACTGAAATCCAGGCATCTGTAGGGTAGATCCGTGTAGGTGTGGATTCGCTCAGTGCACAATGGGAAGACTGTTTTATTGGCATGAAAAGAGAAAATTTCCTCATGAAACTAAAGGAAGAGATTGGGTACGCTTATTATAATTATCCATGCTAGATTGTGAACCATACTTCAGTGTATTGAATATCTCAACTCAAATGTAATGATACACGCCAAACACATGGAAGAGGTAGCTAAAAGGTGAAATAAAGAATTAACTGAATAGAGAACCCTTCTTCCACCTTGCATTCATGTGCACATTTCACTTTAAGTAAAATTTCAAGTCTTCATTATCAGGCTTGATTTCTTTAAGGAGACTAAAGTATTTCACAGAACCAAGCTACTTCAGAGACAGAGATCTCCAGAAGGTACATCAGGGCAGTAGACAGTAATGGAAGAGACTTTTCCCCTTCTTCCCAACTCTTGTTGAAAAATAATTCATGCTATATACTGTGCTGAGAATAGTAAGGAATTTATAAGTAGGAAAGTTAGTCTTTGATTAGTTTCTTAGTTCATGAATGTCTTTACCAAATATTAAACGCCTATCAAGATTTAATTGCTGGGGCTGGGGTGGGAAGGAGGCTCAAGAAAGTGGGGATATATGTATACTCATAGCTGATTGATGCTGTTGTACAGCAGAAACTAGCATAGCATTGTAAAGCAATTATCCTCCAATTAAAAATAAGAAAAATGAAAAAAAAGATTAAGCACTGGATTTAGGCAGTTGAACTAAGCAAGTATAGTTCCCTATTCTCAAGGGGCATACTGTACAGTTGGGGATAAAACAGTAAACAAATACATAAACACTGTTTAATTACAAATTGTGATAACTATGCTAAGGAAATCTAAACTGTCCTTAATGTAAAAGAGCCCCGGACAGTGATTTACATTGTGAATAGAGAGCAGTAAATGAGAATCTCTTGGCAGATGTGGCATTCATTTAAGGCTAGACTGGTAATGAGGCTTCCCTGGTGGCTCAGATGGTAAAGAATCTGCCTTTAAGAGAGACCTGGGAGACCTGGATTGGGAAGATCCCCTGGACAAGGACATGGCAACCCACTCCAGTATTCTTGCCTGGAGAATCCCATGGACAGAGGAGCCTGGTGGGCTGCAGTCCATGGGGTCTCAAAGAGTCGGACATGACTGAGTGACTAACACACAGACTGTGGTAAGCAGGAGTTAGCTATTTAAAGAGAAATACAGAAGGGACAATATGTGAAAACCCTCAAAGAGTTCCGTTCACGGGCTCCGAAATAAGGCTTGTATGACTGGAGTGGAGGTGGACTGGTGGGAGGTGAGGGCAAGAGACTAGGACGGGTCTAAATGTCGTCTTGTAGGTTTCGTTAGATGACTGTGACTGCTACCAACTCCACTGCAACTGTGACCACTACCATTGCTTATATTTTGTGTGAAAAGCAAAATGAAGTGGTGGAAGACTTCAGCTGCAAATGCCAAGATCCAGTTTAACTAGATTGTTGGCTGTTGCTCCTTAAAAGTAAAATTCTATAGAAAAAGGAAGCATTTAATGTTTTTATACATCACAGTACCCCTAAAATCGCAAGTGTTTTCAACTCAATTTTTGTTCCTATAATAAAAGAAAAGCACCTCCCGAAGAATGCTGATCTATAATCTGAACAAACAAGGACCATAGGGGCTTTTTTGTATTTCGCTTATCCACCCCTACCTGTTTCCTGGAGCATATAATTTAATTATTGTTTAATGTAACCACAAATGACAAACAGGATATAACTGAAAATTATTTGTTTTCCTGGGTGAAAGGCATGCTTTGGTTTTTTAAGGCTGTCTGGGGTACTTAGTTTATTTTTCCTAATGCCTTCAAGGTTTTGTCCAGTGTATGGATCTGTGCCTTTTCTTATAGACCTAACTGAAGTCAGTGTATTAAATAGTAGTCAAACAAGCATCCAAAACAGCAAGTGAAGTAAGAAGAAAAGCAGAAATTAAAGAAATAGAACAAACTCAGTTATCTTAGCATTTTAAGACCTGTTCAAAATAGGGCTGAAAATGGAAAGTGTTAAGTTACTCAGTCATGTTCGAGTCTTTGTGACCCTGTGGGTTGTAGCTCCCCAGGCTCCCCTGTCCATGGGATTCTCCAGGCAAGAATATTGGAGTAGGTTGTCATGCCCATCTCCAGAGGATCTTCCCAACCCAGGGATCGAATTCAGGTCTCCCAGGTCTCTCTTGAAGGCCGATTCTTTACCGTCTGAGCCACCAGGGAAGCCTCACAGATTATTTCTTGCTTATTTTAATACATAACGTAGTTTTAAACAATGTTTAAAATAGCGATTTTTCATTTTTTTGAAGCTGAATGCTGTACAGTGTAATAGTAAAATAACACTGTGAACATGATTTCTTGGACCTCTGACTCTAAACAATGCCAACACAGTTAATTCAGTTAGAGTATGTGGTTTTGGTGTATGTTCAAGGCTATAGAAATTAGCTGAAGGCCATCCAACAAAATTCATTTAGTTTGTTTGGGATGTTAGCCAGATTTTCCGATCAGTTTTCCAGAGGTAGAAAGGTCCAAAGTTACAGGACCTCCTAGTTGCTTGGGATGGTATTAATTATGTTCATGCTCTATTTAATAAAATTAACAGTTTATAATTATATGGATTGTCAAAGTTTTAGAATATGGTTATTAATGAGAGAGTAAGGATAATGTCCCTAAATGGCACTTTCTCTACTTTTTCTTTGTGTATTTAACATGTCTTCACCTTTTGTATCTGTGTATATTTTTGAAACATAGGGACATATTGAAACATTATTTTCCCTAAAGAAACCAGATGGTTAATTTGTAAAAATGATAATCCTTGTCTGGTTAGTCATGAAGTCATCGCACACAAGTTCTAGTTATGTTACGCTAAGTTGAAAACAAACAAGTTGAGAGAATAGCCATTAGTCTAACTTTGGGCATATATTTGTAAAAATCAAGTCTCTTCTTATAATTCAGGAAATTGATTTTACACACATGGTAAATATGTTTAGAGAGAAAATCTTTATAAAAAGCTGAAAAAAATTGCTCTTTTGCATGTAGATTATAGTTTCTAACCCTCAACTGTTGATTTTCATGAATATGTATACACTACTTTTTTCATGCTATTTAAACTGAGATAGAATTTTAAAGCTTAGTCACTAATTTCATTTCATTTTATTGATTTCTTTTTGGTTCTGAATAGAGGATAAGTAATATTTTTAAATAATCGTTTTATAGTTATTAATGTTTCCCAGAATAATTGAGTTTGGCCATGTGTTTCAACTATTTGCATGAAGCATGACTATACTTAGTAACACCATAAAGTAGATTATTCTGTCGTTCTGGTGACTTTAAGTATATAACAGCTCTGAGGTTTTTGTTGTGTTAGGGAAACTGAACCAAATGCACTCCTTTGAACTTGTGGTCAGAATAAATTATCCATGGTATTTTGGTACCTGAGAACTTGTTTTCAAAGCTTTATCCATAGTTGTCTGCTTAGGTTAAAAACCTCTCTTTCTTCTCATTCACTCAGTGACTGTTCACTGCAAGTGAGTCAAAGTCTATACATTTTAACCTGTTATTTCAGACTTTTCACAGTTGGTACTGAATCTTTCGGGCTTCCCTGGTGACTCACTGGTAGAGAATCCACCTCCCAATGCAGGAGACACGGGTTCTTTCCCTAGGTTGGGAAGATCCCCTGGAGGAAGAAATGGCAACCCACTCCAGTATTCTTGCCTGGAATATCCCATAGACAGAGGAGCCTGGTGGGTTACAGTCCATGGGGTTGCAAAGAGTTGGACATGACTGAGCATGCATGCACGTGTATAAGTCAGTCCCAAACTCCCTCCCCCTCTTCCTCTTGGTAGCCCTAAGATTGTGTTCTGCATCTGTGACTTTACTTCCATTTTGTAGATGAGTTTATTTGTATACTTTTTTTTTTAGATTCCACATATAATAAGTGATATCACATAGATCTTATCTAATCATTTTGAACACACTTGCTATATTTGTGGTGTGTTATTTTAAACACCTGTCTGATAAAATGCATTTTTTAAAGCACAATTTTAATATTCTCTTGTTTCCAAGTAACTCTACTTAAGTCTTCAAGTTGTTAGAGTGTTATTTCTTTTAATGTCAGCTACTGATTGAAGATTGAAAACCAGAACTATCCATCTAATCCAGGATACTGCAGTTGCTATGTTATTAAAATTTTGGTACATTTCATACATGATATTTTACATGTTTCAATGCCATTCTCCCAAATCTTCCCACCCTCTCCCTCTCCCACAGAGTCCAGGTTCGATGCACGATACTGGATGCTTGGGGCTGGTGCACTGGGACGACCCAGAGGGATGGAATGGGGAGGGAGGAGGGAGGAGGGTTCAGGATGGGGAACACATGTATACCTGTGGCGGATTCATTTTGATATTTGGCAAATCTAATACAGTTATGTTAAGTTTAAAAATAAAATAAAATTAAAAAAAAAAAATTTTGGTACAGATAATTCTTTGTTCTGGGGGCTGGCCTGTGTGTGCATTGTAGAATATGTAATAGCATCCCTGTCTTAGGTGTCCCTGGTGGCTCAGTGATTAAAAAAAAAAAAAAAAAAAATCCACCTGCCAATGCAGGATATGCAGGTTCGATCCCTGGGTCAGGAAGATCCCCTGGAGAAGAGAATGGCTACCCACTCCAGTATTCTTGCCTGGGAAATCCCCTGGACAGAGGAGACTGGTGGACTAGAGTCCACAGGGTCTCAAAGAGTCGGGCACAACTGAGCACAGGAACGTCCTCTGCTAAATGGCACAGGTATTACTTTCCCATCCAATTCTGACAACTGACAGTGTCTCCTGATGTTGCTGGGCTGCCTCTGAGGACAGTTCCCCACATTTAAGAGCTGCTAATGTAAACTGTTTTGTTTCATACACACTCACATTTTATAATTACTTGGGGATAAAGCCATATATGTGTGTGGCTTTTTATATATAATTATAATTTCTAATGAATGTATAGCTAATATAATAAACTGTAAACTTTAGACTATTTATATCATTTATAAAACTGGAAGCAGTGTTTTGTGTGGATTCTAATAATTTCAAATTAATGACATTTTGACTAGAACATAATTGTACATACTTAATTAGTGCATGGTTGTATGGAAACTAGGTGCTAATGTTACTCTGTATTTATCTGAGCAGTGTCTGTGTTACTTAGGGTCAAAATTTTATAAGTATAAATTTTATTATGCTGTAAATTTGGTAAGGATTTGAGGGAAAATACAGTTGAAATAAGGAATTCTTTCATTTTTGTTACTTAGTTTGCCATACTGATTTAATAAAAGACATAGGTAATTTATTTTAGATGCTTAAGAAGCACAATACCTTCAGTTGAGTCAAGGTTACTCTCTGTTGGTTAGATGAAAGTAATGAAGGTACATTCCTTGGTGAATTTATCTACTGAGAATGAGACAGGACTTTCAGATTATATAACCACTCATTTCTTCAGTGTGATCCATGAACCAGGTATAGCAACATTGCCTGATACCTTGTTAGGAATGCAGATTCTTAGCTCCCATTCCACATCTGCTGCTGCTGCTGCTGCTGCTAAGTCGATTCAGTCATGTCTGATTCTGTGCGACCCCATAGACGGCAGCCCACCAGGCTCCCCTGTCCCTGGGATTTTCTAGGCCAGAATACTCTAGTGGGTTGCCATTTCCTTCTCCAATACATGAAAGGAATCAAAATCTGTATTTTTAATGAGATTCCCAGAATTCCTTATGCAGATCAAACTTGGAGAAGCACAGGTCTTAACTTCATTTTGGTTAATTTTATTTTCCCAGGATGGTCTCCTTGAGGATAGAGACTGTCTGGTCTGTTGGTATGGTTTCAACATTCAGTCTAGCATCTGGCTCAGAGTCCTTAATACTTATCGGTTGAGTGAATGAAACTCTAACCTATGCTAATCCAATAGATAGGGTACCCTACTTTTTGTGACTTGAACAAAATTTTAAATTAGGACAGATTAGATTTGTTTATGTCAGCTTGCCAATTCTCAGCTTGCAAATGTTTCATATATTACTAAGAAATGTTAAGTGAAGTAAAAGTCACTCAGTTGTGTCAGGCTCTTTGCAACCCCATAGGCTGCAGTCCATGGAATTCCCCAGGCCAGAATACTGAAGTGGGTAGCCTTTCCCTTCTCCAGGGGATCTTCCCAACCCAGAGATCAAACCCAGGTCTCCCACATTGCAGGCAGATTCTTTACCAGCAGAGCCACAAGGGAAGCCTAAGAAATGTAGGGTTGTCATATTATCGTGCATACTTTTAAAAAAAATATCATCCTTTATCATACACAAAATGGATAATATTTATAAAATATGCCTGCCAAATATGATTTGTGTGAACTAGTGCCTACATACTACAGATTTTCCCATTAGTTATATATAGTGTAACATTCTGTAGTAAAACTCAGTGGAAAGATAAGCTTGAGCAGATTTGGTGGCTTTGCCTTTTTCCTGGAACCTTTCTATCTTTGAATGTATAATCTGAATGATAAAATGGGAGTCGAGAATTCTTTGTGATAGTTCTCAAGTTTGTTAGGATTAGGACCTGTATCTTCAATTCCACAATTTTTGTGGTTTTGCATCAGAAAATAACTGACCTCCCAGGGAAGTTTTAACAGTGAAACACAGGGACATGTAAAGGAAGACTTTCATTAAGGTGGTCAGATCAGATCAGATCAGATCAGTCGCTCAGTCATGTCCGACTCTTTGCGACCCCATGAATTGAAGCACGCCAGGCCTCCCTGTCTATCACCAACTCCCGGAGTTCACCCAGACTCACGTCCATCGAGTCAGTGATGCCATCCAGCCATCTCATCCTCTGTCGTCCCCTTCTCCTCCTGCCCCCAATCCCTCCCAGCATCAGAGTCTTTTCCAATGAGTCAACTCTTCGCATGAGGTGGCCAAAGTACTGGAGTTTCAGCTTTATCATCATTCCTTCCAAAGAAATCCTAGGGCTGATCTCCTTCAGAATGGACTGGCTGGATCTCCTGCAGTCCAAGGGACTCTCAAGAGTCTTCTCCAACACCACAGTTCAAAAGCATCAATTCTTCGGCGCTCAGCCTTCTTCATAGTCCAACTCTCACATCCATACATGACCACAGGAAAAACCATAGCCTTGACTAGCCGGACCTTTGTTGGCAAAGTAACGTCTCTGCTTTTGAATATGCTATCTAGGTTGGTCATAACTTTCCTTCCAAGGAGTAAGCGTCTTTTAATTTCATGGCTGCAATCACCATCTGCAGTGATTTTGGAGCCCAGAAAAATAAAGTCTGACACTGTTTCCACTGTTTCCCCATCTATTTCCCATGAAGTGGTGGGACCGGATGCCATGATCATCGTTTTCTGAATGTTGAGCTTTAAGCCACCTTTTTCACTCTCCACTTTCACTTTCATCAAGAGGCTTTTGAGTTCCTCTTCACTTTCTGCCATAAGGTTGGTGTCATCTGCATATCTGAGGTTGTTGATATTTCTCCCAGCAATCTTGATTCCAGCTTGTGTTTCTTCCAGCCCAGCGTTTCTCATGATGTACTCTGTATATAAGTTAAATAAGCAGGGTGACAATATACAGCCTTGATGAACTCCTTTTCCTATTTGGAACCAGTCTGTTGTTCCATGTCCAGTTCTAACTGTTCCTTCCTGACATGCATAGAGATTTCTCAAGAGGCAGATCAGGTGGTCTGGTATTCCCATCTCTTTCAGAATTTTCCACAGTTTATTGTGATCCACACAGTCAAAGGCTTTGGCATAGTCAATAAAGCAGAAATAGATGTTTTTCTGGAACTCTCTGGCTTTTTCCATGATCCAGCGGATGTTGGCAATTTGATCTCTGGTTCCTCTGCCTTTTCTAAAACCAGCTTGAACATCAGGAAGTTCACGGTTCACATATTGCTGAAGCCTGGCTTGGAGAATTTTGAGCATTACTTTACTAGCGTGTGAGATGTGTGCAATTGTGCGGTAGTTTGAGCATTCTTTGGCATTGCCTTTCTTTGGGATTGGAATGAAAACTGACCTTTTCCATTCCTGTGGCCACTGCTGAGTTTTCCAAATTTGCTGGCATATTGAGTGCAGCACTTTCACAGCACCATCTTCCAGGATTTGAAACAGCTCAACTGGAATTCCATCACCTCCACTAGCTTTGTTCATAGTGATGCTTTCTAAGGCCCACTTGACTTCACATTCCAGGTTGTCTGGCTCTAGGTGAGTGATCACACCCTCGTGATTATCTGGGTCGTGAAGATCTTTTTTGTACAGTTCTTCTGTGTATTCTTGCCATCTCTTCTTAATATCTTCTGCTTCTATTAGGTCCATACCATTTCTGTCCTTTATCGAGCCCATCTTTGCATGAAATGTTCCTTTGGTATCTCTGATTTTCTTGAAGAGATCTCTAGTCTTTCCCATTCTGTTGTTTTCCTCTATTTCTTTGCATTGATCGCAAATCAAATCCCTTATGATTATACAGTGGAAGTGAGAAATAGAGTCAAGGGATTAGATCTGAGAGACAGAGTGCTTGAAGAACTATGGACAGAGGTTTGTGATATTGTACAGGAGGCAGGGATCAAGACCATCCCCAAGAAAAAGAAATGTAAAAAGGCAAAACGGTTGTCTGAGGAGGCCTTACAAAAATAGCTGTGAAAAGAAGGGAAGTAAAAGGCAAAGAAGAAAATGAAAGATATACTCACGTGAATGCAGAGTTCCAAAGAATAGCAAGGAGAGATAAGAAAGCCTTCCTCAGTGATCAGTGCAAAGAAATAGAGGAAAACAATAGAATGGGAAAGACTAGAGATCTCTTCAAGAAAATTAGAGATACCAAGGGAACATTCCATGTAAAGATGGGAAAAATAAAGGACAGAAATGGCATGGACCTAACAGAAGCACAAGATATTAAGAAGAGGTGGCAAGACTACACAGAAGAACTGTACAAAAAAGATCTTCATGACCCAGATAATAATGATAGTATGATCACTTACCTAGAGCCAGATATCCTGGAATGTGAAGTCAAGTTGGCCTTAGGAAGCATCACTGTGAACAAAGCTAGTGGAGGTTATGGGATTACAGTTGAGCTATTCCATTTGAGCTATTTCAAATCCTGAAAGATGATGCTGTGAAAGTGCTGCACTCAATATGCCAGCAAATTTGGAAAACTCATCAGTGGCCACAGGACCAGAAAAGGTCAGTTTTCATTCCAATCCCAAAGAAGGCAATGCCAAAGAATGTTCAAACTACTGCACAACTGCACTCATCTCACACGCTAGTAAGGTAGTGCTCAAAATTCTCCAAGCCAGGCTTCAATAGTACATGAACCGTGAACTTCCTGATGTTCAAGCTGGATTTAGAAAAGGCAGAGGAACCAGAGATCAAATTGCCAACATCCTCTGGATCATTGAAAAAGCAAGAGAGTTCCCGAAAAACATCTTCTTCTGCTTTATTGACTATGCCAAAGCCTTTGGCTGTGTGGATCACAACAAACTGGAAAATTCTTAAAGAAATGGGAATATCAGACCACCTGACCTGCCACCTGAAAAATCTGTGTGCAGCTCAGGAAGCAAGAGTTAGAACTGGACATGGAACAACAGACTGGTTCCAAATCAGGAAAGGAGTATGTCAAGGCTGTATATTGTCACTCTGCTTATTTAACTGATATGCAGAGTACATCATGAGAAACACTGGGCTGGAAGAAGCACAGGCTGGAATCAAGATTTCCAGGAGAAATATCAATAACCTCAGATATGCAGATGACACCACCCTTAACGCCAGAAAGTGAAGAAGAACTAAAGAGCCTCTTGATGAAAGTGAAAGTGGAGAATGAAAAAGTTGGCTTAAAGCTCAACCTTCAGAAAACTAAGATCATGGCATCTGGTCCCATCACTTAATGGCAAATAGATGGGGAGACACTGGAAACAGTGACAGACTTTATTTTCTTGGGTTCCAAAATCACTGCAGATGGTGACTGCAGCCATGAAATTAAAAGACACTTGGTCCTTGGAAGGAAAGTTATGACCAACTTAGATTGCATATTAAAAAACAGAGATTCTCCTTTGCAACAAAGATCCATATAGTCAAAGCTATGGTTTTTCCAGTAGTCATTTATGGATGTGAGAGTTGGACTATAAAGAAAACTGAGAGTCAAAGAATTGATGCTTTTGAACTGTGGTGTTGGAGAAGACTCTTGAGAGTCCCTTGGACTGCAAGGAGATCCAATCAGTCCATCCTAAAGGAAATCAGTCCTGAATATTCATTGGAAGGACTGATGCTGAAGCTGAAACTCCAATGCCATCTGATGAGAACTGACTCATTTGAAAAGACCCTGATGCTGGAAAAGATTGAAGGTGGAAGGGGAAGGGGACCATAGAGGATGAGATGGTTGGATGGCATCACCGACTCAATGGAGATGAGTTTGAATAAAACTGGGAGTTGGTGATGGACCGGGAAGCCTGATGTGCTGTAGTCCATGGGGTCACAAAGAGTCAGACATGACTGAGAGACTGAAATGAACTGAACTGAGTCAGGTAGACTGAACTGATGACAGTAATTATGGTACCATCACCTGCTTGGTGTATATTGATTTCAGTGACTCTGATACTCTACCAGTATTGAATCTAAAGACCTGCCTTAAGAGACTTTGTTTTCTGTCCAGAACCCAGAAAAATGATCTGAGGAGATTGTCAGAGGTGGGAGTTAAACTCTTTAGTACTCAAATGACTTCCTCCGAACGAGTTGTTTCTCTTGAGCTGACCTTGGGACTTGTGGTGTCACTGTCATCTGAGTAAAAGTCTTGTGGCTTCCATGACATAGTACACATGACCCGGAGTAAACCAAAACCCTATCTCGTTGAGAGATTAACGTTGTTGAGGGTTCCACAGAGCTTAGTCTGGGTACTACCGCTTACGGGCAGTGTGGTTTCAGATAGGCTCTGTGACTTCTGTGCTTTCCTTCCTTATCTGTAACATGCGTATAATGCCAGTGTACTCAGACGTATGTTGCGTGGTTTCAGATATTTGTTTAATGTATTTAGCACAGATTAGCTCAGCTGGTGAAGAATCCCCCTGCAATGCAGGAGACCCCTCTTCAATTCCTGAGTTGGGAAGTTCCCCTGGAGAAGGGATAGGTTCAGTATTCTTGATAGGGATAGGTTCAGTATACTCCAGTATTCTTGGGCTTCAGGGTGGCTCAGATTGTAAAGAATCCTCTTGCAATGTGGATGACCTAGGTTCGGTCCCTGGGTTGGTAAGATCGTCTGGAGGAGGGCATGGCAACCCACTCCAGTATTCCTTCCTAGAGAGTCCCCATGGACAGAGGAGCCTGGTGGGCTACAGTCTATGGGGTCACAAAGAGTCGGACATGACTAAGCACAGTGTGTCTGATGAATAGTGAAACCTTGATAAATGTAATATTTAAAATGTAAAGGGATAATGGATAAGGGATATGGTGATGTGTCACAATGTCATTTAAAAGTGGAAGTTAAATAAGAAGTGAGTGGAATAATAGCAAACATTAAGTGTATGCTCTATGCAAAGAAGGGCATTACATAAATTCAAGAAAATAAAGATGAAAGACATGACAGGACTCTCACTAGATTTTGGACTTTCTAGAACAGAGACGGTTTTCACTGCATTATAAGACTCTTATCTCTGTGCACTGTGGCTTTTAAGGTACATAATTAAAGGAGAACCAGCCCTTTCCTGGGTGTTATAAAGGCCTGGAATCCAACACCATTACAGTGTAGCAGAACCTTGGTTCTAGTACTCCTGTGCCTGCCCAACATTTAGGATGAAGACACTGTCAAGACTTTGATATGTCTGACAGGCTAGGGTCTGAGTCTTGTGGCAGCTAAGGAAGTGGAGGGCCACTGATATGATCCACCAGCTCAGTGTTCGTCGTTAGAGATGTTAGATGTTCTAACATAAATGTTAGAACATGGTATAATGGTAACATGATTTATGAATGTTTACCACCTCAAAACTCTACCAATGTTCGTTGTGTTAAAGCTATAGCTTTTTCCTTTGAAGCTTTCCTAGAGACCAGCCAGTAAGGAATAAGTCCTGAAAAAGTTCATTCTTAACTCTCACATATTAATTTAACAAACCCATCAGTTCTGAAGTATTCCCTTTACCTATGGGTGAATTGAGCCATGGGACTTAAGCAATGTGCCCAATGTCATACAGCAAATTTTTTGCAGAGCTAGATTCTAACACCAAGGGATCTTGGCTCCAGGTGTCTTGTTCATAACTACAAACAAAGAGCTTTAGAGTTGATTCTAAAAAATAAGAGAGTAAATGTGCATTTAAACATGGACAAAACCACCACAAAAGTCTGAAAATAGCCATGAAACAAATATTAATTGGCAACTCAGAATTTGGAAGTAGTGAATACTTCTGAAAGGAGCATCTCAGGTGAATACTACTGAGTGAAGGGTGAGGAGGCTCTGGGCTCTTCTCCTTAGACTGGAGGTCCAGGGACAGCACCCACAGGCCAGAAGCCACTCCACTGATAAAGGCAGCAACTGATGACTGATGGCACAGACTCAGCCATCTTTCGGCAGAAGTGGTAGCTACCTAAAGTTCTCTGGATTTGCAGTGTAGAAATACTTTCCACCCCAGCTTTATTGAGATATTTTGTTGTTGTTCAGTCACTAAGTTGTGTCCAGTTGTTTGGGACCCCATGGACTGCAGCATGCCAGACTTCCCCTCCTTCACTGTCTCCCAGAGCTTGCTCAAACTCATGTCCATTGATTCGGTGATGTCATCCAACCATCTCATCCTCTGTTGTCCCCTTCTCCTGCCTTCAATGTTTCCCAGCTTCAGGGTCTTTTCCAGTGAGTTGTCTCTTTGCATCAGATGGCCAAAATGTTGGAGCGTCAGCATTAGCATTCCATTGGTCATTCCAATGTATATTCAGGTTTGATTTCCTTTCGGATTGACTGGTTTGATCTCCTTGCTGTCCAATTATTGAGGTTTAATTGACCAATAAGAATTGTGCATATTTAATGTATACAACTTGATGTTTTGTTACACACTTTAAAATGATCACCACAGTCAAGCCAATAGGTCCATCACCTCACATAATTACCATTTTATTTTTGGGAAGTTGGGGTGAGAAGACAAGATTTACCCTCTTAAGTAAATTTTGGTTTTACCAGATACCATTGTTAATTATAGCCACCATGCTATGCACAGGACTGGAAAAGGTCAGTTTTCATTCCAATCCGAAAGGAAGGCAATGCCAAAGAATGCTCAAACTACTGCACAACTGCACTCATCTCACATGCTAGCAAAGTAATGCTCAAAATTCTCCAAGCCAGGCTTCAACAGTACGTGAACCGTGAGCTTCCAGATGTTCAAGCTGGACTTAGAAAAGGCAGAGGAACCAGAGATCAAATTGCCAATATCCACTGGATCATGGAAAAAGCAAGAGAGTTCCAGAAAAATATCTACTTCTGCTTTACTGACTTTGTAGATCACAATAAACCATGGAAAATTCTTTAAGAGATGAGAATACCAGACCCCCTGACCTGCCTTCTGAGAAATATGTATGCAGGTTAAGAAGCAACAGTTAGAACTAGACGCAGAACAACAGACTGGTTCCAAATTGGGAAAGGAGTACATCAAAGCTGTACTTATATGCAAACTTATTTAACTTATAAACAGAGTACATCATGAGAAACACTGGGCTGGATGAAGCACAAGCTGGAATCAAGATTGCCGGGAGAAATAAAATAACCTCAGATATGCAGATGACACCACGCTTATGGCAGAAAGCAAAGAAGAACTAAAGCGCCTCTTGATGAAAATGAAAGAGGAGAGTACAAATGTTGGCTTAAAATTCAACCTTCAGAAAACTAAGATCATTTCATCTTGCCCCATTGCTGCTAAGTCACTTCAGTCGTGTCCGACTCTGTGCGACCCCATAGACGGCAGCCCACCAGGCTCCCCCGTCCCTGGGATTCTCTAGGCAAGAACACTGGAGTGGGTTGCCATTTCCTTCTCCAATGCATGAAAGTGAAAAGTGAAAGTGAAGTTGCTGAGTCGCATCTGACTCTTTGCGACCTCATGAACTGCAGCCCACCAGGCTCCTCCATCCATGGGATTTTCCAGGCAAGAGTACTGGAGTGGGGTGCCATTGCCTTGTCCCATTACTTCATGGCAAATAGATGGGGAAACAGCAAAAACAGTGACAGACTTTATTTTTTGGGGTTCCAAAATCACTGCAGATGGTGACTGCAGCCATGAAATTAAAAGACACTTGCTCCTTGGAAGAAAAGCTATGACCAACCTAGACAGCATATTAAAAAGCAGAGACATTATTTTACCTACAAAGGTCCGTCTAGTCAAAGCTATAGTTTTTGCAGTAGTCATGTATGGATGTGAGAGTTGGGCTATAAAGAAAGCTGAGCATTGAGGAATTGATGCTTTTGAACTGTGGTGTTGGAGAAGACTCTTGAGAGTCCCTTGGACTGCAAGGAGATCCAATCAGTCCATCCTAAAGGAAATCAGTCCTGAGTATTCATTGGAAGGACTGATGCTGAAGCTGAAACTCCAGTGCTTTGGCCACCTGATGAGACAAACTGACTCATTTGAAAAGACCCTGATGCTGGGAAAGATTGAAGGTGGAAGGGGAAGGGGACATCAGAGGATGAGTTGGTTGGATGGCATCACTGACTCAATGAACATGAGTTTGAGTAAACTCCGGGAGTTGGTGATGGACAGAGAGGCCTGGTGTGCTGCAGTCCATAGCGTCTCAAAGAGTCGGACATGACTGAGTGACTGAACTGAATCACGCGTTCAATCCCCAAAATATTTTCATCTTGCATAATTGAAGCTTTGTACCCTTGGACCAACATCTGCCCCATTTCCCCTACCCACTAGCCAACACAGGATTGTAAATTATTAATGTGTTGTCTCCATAGTGAAAAGTTCATCTCTTTCTGATTCCCTTGTGTGTGTTTGCTTGTTAGTTGCTTAGTCGTGGATGACTCTTTGCAACCCCATAGACTGTAGCCCACCAGGCCCCTCTGTCCATGGGTTCTCTAGGCAAGAACACTGGAGTGGGTTGCCATTTCCTTCTCCAAAAGGAACTGTCAGATCAGATCAGATCAGATCAGTCGCTCAGTCGTGTCCGATTCTTTGCGACCCCATGAATCGCAGCACACCAGGCCTCCCTGTCCATCACCAACTCCCGGAGTTCACTGAGACTCACGTCCATCGAGTCAGTGATGCCATCCAGCCATCTCATCCTCTGTCGTCCCCTTCTCCTCCTGCCCCCAGTAAGGAACTATGGAAAGAAAGAAAGTGAAGTCGGTCAGTCGTGTCCAACTCTTTGCGACCCCATGGACTGTAGCCTACCAGGCTCCCCCATCCAAGGAATTTTCCAGGCAAGAGTACTGGAGTGGGTTGCCATTTCCTTCTCCATTGATTCCCTTGTGTATACCCACATATACCCACATTAGTGCCCTTGTTTGAATGGGAGGGAGGTGAGAAATTGATGGATTCAGAGTAAGAAATGATCCAGCTAATATAGTCTATAAAAAGAGGGCTGGCTTTCAGAAACACATTTTTGAACCTCTGGCTCATGGGACCTGAAACCAAAGCCTTTCATCCTTAGTTAAGCCTTAACTATTCTTGAAATGGAAAACGTTTTTTGGCAACCCAGCTTCCTTCCTAAGATCCCTACTTTAAATAGTATTTTGAATATGCAGATGTTTCCATTTTGTTAGTAGTAAATATTTCTGAATTTCTTATTTTTTTATGATGTAAGGAAAATATTTCATGGTGGTTTTTTTGTGGGGGAGTGGGGGGTATGCTTTTTAAATTTTACTAAACACATTGGAAGGTTGTTTTAAATTTTGTTTAAATGTTCTTTGAACCAAAATATTTACAGATCAAGGAGTTCTAGCCAGCAGATTGTTCCATTTGTTGTGTTTGAATGTGGAAACATTAGGAATGACAGTTTAAGATGATGCCATAGAATATTTTCATAAACAGCCTAATAGCATTGTCTAATGCTGTCTTTGTTTATTAAAGGCGTCAAAGTCTCCTCTGCTATATTTAGGTAAAATCTTAAGTTTCTTTACTCAAGCATGGAAAATATTGTTTGTTTTCTGTTTTGGAGGAAAGCAGTATGACCAAATAAAAGAATTAAACTTCACTGGAAACAATTATTTTAAGAGTCTCAGTTTCAAGATGGAAAAAAAATGTAATTTGATTTTTTTTTTTTTTTAGGTGGGTTAAAAAAATGAAGGTCTGGAAAAGTGGGCAAATTCCTCAATTCTCCGTGGTACTTCAGCAGAGGCAGGGAATACTATCAGTGCCTATCATTCTATCATTTTAAAACTCATCAGTTTGTAAAAATAATAATTAATAAGCTTTACAATGCATACTGAAAATCAAAAAACACACAAATCTGATTTTAAAAACCTGGAAGAAACCTCAAGACTCTCCTACCTCTCAAAATATTCTCTCTCCTTTTGGTTCTGTAGAAAAACTCAGTAAAAATCTGAATTCAAGAGGGTTAAAAATTCAAAAGACAGTATTTGAAGAGTTTAATGGAATGAGAACTATGGAGACAATTGGGCAACAATGTAGTAGAAATAATTAGTATATTAGACATAGAAGCAAAGGTCAGTTATTATCACAGGGAAACTTGAGATAATAACAGTGTATTCAAAGTAAAGATTAAATGATAAATAATAGAGAATAGATGTGAATAATGATAAAAGCATCCAATGTATGGACTATATTTATGTAATATGTCAAGTAGACAAATGATATTATTTGGGAAAGTTAGAAAAAACTTTCATTGCAATGCCTAACTGGTTCTGTAAAATGTAAAGGGTATATTTTCAGAAAAAAATGAGGAACAGCAATTGAAAATGTAAATATGGTCTGATTCTAATTAAGATTTTGAACTTCCTCATAAAGAATTCTTCAGGTAGGTACCTAGGAGCAAAAAACAAAACCAAAACTTATAGAAAGGAGGACAGTCTGCCAGACCTCTTACACCTTCACAGTACTTACCATTCAAATACATACAATGAATCATTGTCTGTAAACTTTGGAGGGAAGGAAAGTGGAATCCAAGAATATTACCACCAGCCAAGTTGTCATTTAATTAGACAACAGGAAAAAATTTCATGTAACTTCTGTGTCTATTTTCTGTTAGAACTATTGAAGTTGAAATCTACCCCCCAAAAATGGTGACTAGAGAGTGAGTAAATGACATATGGACTTTAAAAAGCATCAGGGCAATGCTCTGTGTTTGAATATAGTTGTGCCGAGACTACAAATCTTTGAGGAAAAGTGTGGACTGAACTTTTATTCCCAAATAAGCTATTTTTCCAGAATAGAAGGAAACACTCAATGAATGTAAAAATGTTGAGGCTTGTATTAAAAAACAAACGAAAAACTACTTGCATTTGAAGTCCATCAAATAGAGAAGTGAATTAATATGAATTTATAAATGGAGAGATTTTGTTTAAAGCTGTTGTCTTGAGCATAGATATATTATGTCAACTTGTGTGAATTATGGCTATAGAATAGGCTATGAATCTAATAAGCCTTGTCAGGGTAGAAGTATGATTGACCAGAACCAGGCTGTGGGCAGAATTACAATATGCTATTTCTTTCTCTATCCTAGAAGGAAATCAGTTAACACTGACTTACACATGCAGTGTGTTGCCATTGAAAGTCCAGTGTCCTCCCCCGGTTCATGACATCTTAACATTTAGGAAAAGCTCCCTGGAGGTGAAGAATAATTTGAAGTTTAGCAGCAATTTCAGGTTTATTATGTTTAAGGGTTTTTGTTTTTGTTTGCTAACACTAAAGAATTTTTAAATGACGTGCATATAATTGCGTTTTTTGTTTTGTTTTTTTTTTTCCTGTTCCTTCGTCCTTTTGTCCTAGCAGCTTACTGCATGTATTATTAACAGATGACTGTTGAAATGATACTTATCCAATGCTCAGGGTGATTATTTCTAGGTAGTGTTATTTTTGGATTTTTTTTTTTTTTTTTTTTTACCTTTTTAAAAAACTTCCATGTAGTTGGTTTTAAGAACATATCCTTTTTTTCTTTTTTTGGGAACAAGACTGCTAAATTTTAAAAACCTATTTGTTGAGTATGTGCTAGTGTTTACAAACATGTTTCTGTCCTCAGAGACCCCATTCCCTGTTCTCAAGGATTTTATCAGTTTTAATACTTGAAAAGCTAAATTGGAATATCCCTCATGTTTTTGTCCTAGGTCTTATTTTATGTATCTCCAAAGGAAAAAAATTTTTAAGTAAGTCATTTTTTTTGAGTTCAGAATTCACTCATATTTGCTGAAGTTAAGATACATAGTTGCCTTATTTCATTTTCTGTCAAGTCAGAAACTAGGCAGGATCTGAGGATTATAATCATTTTGTATGCAAACACACATGTCGATGTTGTAAATATTGGCAAAAGACATGAAACTCCAGAGTCAGTGAATAGAGTTTGTTAGGACTATAGCAGTAAGGAGAATAACAGAGCAGCAGTGATTTTCTGAATTGCAATTCCTCCAGGGAAATGTCAGTAGAGATGGATGCTGTTAGGCAGTGGAGCACGTTAAAAAGAATCTTCTTATTGAGAAGCACTGCTGTTATACTGGGACTGCTGGCAAACCAGCCCATCCTCCTCTTACAAGAGAGACGTTGTCTTTATTACTCTAGAATGCCAAGCAGATCTTGTCTGTAGAGAGAGATGTCTCTACTTTCTAGAACACAAGCAAATTTGCTCCAAGAAGGTTTTGCCTGTTTTTGAAAGTCTGCCTGCTATATGAACATCCTTGAAAAGTCAGTTTGGTGTATACTAGCTATTCATGCCTTTAAAAATGTTTGGATACAGGAGAGACCCCTGAAAAATAATCTCCCTGTAATATCTAGAAGATGAAACTTCTTGAACAAACTTAGTGTTACACAGTGCAAGCTGTTTTCTTCTCTCTTTTACTATGGCAGTATTTTGTTTCTGTCTTCTTTAAAAATTAATGTTCTCTCTGAAATATCTACTCAAAAACTTTAAACAAAAATAAAATTTTTGAAATTTATGAGCCACGTAGTTTCTATAGCATAGCCAAGACCTCAAACCTTTACTTCTCTTTCTTAAATACTTCTCTTTCTCAAATACCTTGTCAAAATTAGGTAGAATTAAAGCTGAGTTCTACTGAAGAGACAATGCTCTTTGAGTTACAGAGTTTCCAGTTTTATTATGGAACAAACATTGTATTTTAGACATTATTTCCTTCATTCAACTAACTTTGTGTATCTTTTACTAATCTTTTCCTGGTTCCTTTAGGTGCAAAGTTAGATTGTTTATTTGAGGTTGTTCTTGCTTTTTGAAGTAGGCCTGCATTACTATAAGTATCTCTCCTAAAACCACTTTCACTGTATCCCTTAGACTTTGGAATGTTGTCTTTCTCTTTTAATTTGTTTTAGATTAATTTTTGATTTCTTCTTTGATTTTTTTCATTGACCCACTGATTGATTAGTAGCTTTTGGTTTAGGTTTCACATTTTTGTGGTTTCCCCCCACCCCAGTTTTATTCTTGTAATTGATTTATAGTTTTATGCTGTTTGGGTCAGAAAAGAATTAGTTTTTAATTTATTGAGACTTGTTTTGTGACCTAATGTGTGATCTATCCTGGGGAATGTTCCATGTGTACTTACAAACAATGTGTATTCTTCTGTTTGGTGGTTGAAGGTCTGTACATATCTAAGTTTATATGGTCTATTGTGTCTTTATGGCCAATATTTCCTTACTGATATTCTCTCTGATCTAAATATTGGTGTAAGTGGAGTGTTAAAGTTTATCATCATATTATTGTTGGTATCTTCCTGTATATGTGTTAATATTTGCTTTATGTACTTAGGTGCCCCTTTGTTGGGTGCATAGATATTTACAAGTGTTATATTCTCTTGCTGGATTGATCCCTTTATCTTTATATAATGACCTTCTTTTTCTCTTGTTACATTTTTTGTTTTAAAAAATGTACAGTTTGTTACATAGTTTGTTTGATATGAGTATTGCTACTTTGTGTGTATCTGTGTGTGTCTTTAGATATGAAATAAGTCACTTGAAGGTGACCTGTAGATAAGTTTGGTTTTTCTTTAATCCTTTCAGCCGCCCTGTGTCTTTTGATTGTAGCATTTAGTCCATTTAGATTGAAATGAGTATTGATTAGGTATACAATTACTGTCATTTTGTTGTTTTCTGATTGGGCTGTAGTTCTTTCTCTCTTTCTTCTCCTGTTCTTTTCCCTTGTCATTTGATGCCTCTGTTTAGCATTATGTTTGGATTCATTTGTGTTTATTTTTTGTGTATCTGTTAGAGGCTGTTGGCCTGTGGTTACCATGGTGGTTTAGGTGGTTTAGTTGCTAAGTCGTGTTTGACTCTTGTGACTCCGTGTACTGTAGCCCACCAGGCTGCCCTGTCCGTGGGACTTACTAGGCAAGAATGCTAGAATGGGTTGCCGTTTCTTTTTCCAGGGGTTCTTCCCGACCCAGGGATTGAACCTGGGTCTTGGCATTGCAGGTTGATTCTTTACTGACTGAGCCACCAAGGAAGCCCATGAGGCTCATGGTGGCTACGATGAAATTCATATATGACAAACTATGTATGTAGTAGTCTATTTTAAGTTGATGGTGGCTTAAGTCCAAATTCATTCTAGCACAGCATTTTATTCTTACCCGTGTTTTATGTTTTTGATGTCACATATCTTTTTACTTTGGGTATCACTTAAATATTTTAGATACAGATGATTTTTACTACTTTTGTTTTTTAATCTTCATACTACGTATATAGGTGGTTGATCTACTATCTTTACTATATATTTGCCTCGTAGTGGGTTTTTCCTTCATAAATTTCTGATTTCTAGCTATGGCATTTTACATTTAAAGAATTCCCTTTAACATTTCTTGTAAGGCCAGTTTTATGGTGACAGACTGTTTTAGCTTTTGCTTGTGGGAAACTCGAGTATCTCTCTTTCATTTTTGAATCATAATCTTGCCAGGTAGAGTATTCTTCGTTGTAAGTTTTCTCCTTTCTGTACTTTGAATATATCATGCTAGTTGCTTCTGGGGCTATAAATTTCAGCTGAAAAAAATAGTTGATAGTCTTATGGAGCTTTTCTTGTATATAACTAATTGATTTTTCTCTTGCCGATTTTAAGATTGTCTCTTTATCTTTGAATTTTGACATTTTAATTATAATGTGTCCCTACTGGTATACATCTCTTTGGATTCATTTTGTTTTGTAGTTTCTATACTTCCTGGACATGGATGTCTATTTTCTTCCCCAGATTTTAGGAAGTTTTCATATGTTGTTTTTTCAAGCCAGATATGATAGCAGCTCTTCTTCCTGGTGCAGGCCCCTCTGCCCCAGGCTGGGGAATCCAGCATGGGGCTCAGACTCCAAGCTCCTCAGGGGGGACCTTCACGTTTGCAGTATTCCTCCTGCATACGGAGTGAGGCACCAGGAGTGGGGGTTCTGACCAGACTGACCCTCAGCCTGTCCCCACCTGTCTTGATGCAGCCTTTTCTTTATATCCTTGGTTGTAGAAAGTCTGTTCTGCTAATGTTCAAGTCATTCTCAAAGATAATTATTCTATATATATCTGTAGTTTTGGTGTTTTCATGGGAGGGGTGAGCTCAGGGTCTTCCTATTCTGACCCTCAGAATAAGCCCTCTTATGATATAATTTCTGGTTGCTTTCCCTATTTCTAGTCATTCCATATTTAGTGAAATTTAACATGCTTCCAGAATCTTTTAACAAATCTCATCTAACCAACTTTTAAATTTTATTCAGTTATTTTCTGCAGTATATTTTTATATAAAAAAAGCCAGACTATTTACCTAGTCCTGAATATATCTTGAGCTTTTTCTACCTCTTTTTATCTAAAACAATTTCCTATATCCTTATTTGCTACAATAATATTAACTATTTATGGACTATTTCAAATGCTTTTCTTTTTTAGCCTTAGAAACTTAAGTCAGAGTTATTTTGTTTTTATATATGGTCCTTGGCTTTATGTACCTATAGAAATTTTGTGTTCATATAGTTATCTATCTTCATGTTTGGTTTTCTGTGTAGTTTGTAAACTCTATTCTCCTGTATGTTCTTTGTCCTAGCATGTAAAAGTCACATCTGGCCAAGATCTTCAGCAAATCATCTTAGAGCAATGCTACAATTTTGTTTGTGTGAATGTAAGTAGTAAATACAAGTGATTGAAAGTACTTGAGAATTTGTGTGAATGTAATGTGGAAGAGTACTTAGTTTTCTTGATTCTTAAATATTTAAGATTTTGATAGGTGAGCTGTATTACTCAATATTTATTTCAAAATGTTATTTTTGTCTTTTGAAATAAGGAAATAACATTTTCTTACAGCCTAGTTCCCATAATGAGAAGAGAGTGATATTTCTTTAGACAATATTTTCAAGTTTCTGATAAAAATTAGATAAAAAGACAGGTTTGAATTAATGAATTCTTTAAATTTTAATAGCTATAATCTTATGGGTATCAGCATTGTTTGAAAATTTAAAATTAAGCTTGATAGATATTTTGAATGTTTAAATATTTAAAAGCTGTCCATTTTTCTTCTTGAATTAACTCTTAAGTCACTTAACTTCTTTTCACTTTCTTTTATTTTTCTGGTCTTTCAGGTTATGACCTCTGATTTTGAAGAAACCCAGAGGTTACTGAATATGCTGGAAGAGAGTAATCTTTCCATTTTATATCCTGTTGTGGTTATTTCAGTAAGTTAATTAATTCACTTTTCAACTTACGCTTTTTTCTTTGAAATTGAACTTTTCTTTTTAACAAAATTTCATCCAACTTAAATCGAACTAAACCTAAATGAAGAAATTCTTCTTGGTGGATTCTTGAATGTACTTTCTCACTCTGACTTCTCTAACGGCAGGTACTTAGTATTTCAATTATTTGGTTGAACTGACAGGTTTGAAAAACAATTTAATTCAACCTAGCAAAAATTTCATGTCTTTCCCTTCATTTGAATTGCAGAGTTTATTGCTGAGTTGACCAGTTGTTTGGATAATGTGAAAGAACTTTATTTTAGTGTATCATCAGAGTGCCGTTAGAGAAGAAATCCCAAAGATAAAAAAAAAACAATGGGGAAAAATCATATCCAATAAAATACTCTTACTTTTTTTCATCTTCTCTGTCCCATGGACAGCAAAAGTAGAATGAACAACCAATGAGAGAGAAGTCCTAGAAAAATCACCCAGGACAATTTGAGAGATTTTTTTCTATGAAAGACTAAAGCTCTATGTTTAGTACAGAATTTACTTTTATTGGCTTTTAAAACTGTGAGGCAGAGAAGAATTTCAGAGAGCAAAACCGAGAAGTAATAAAATCAGAGCCCAGGCCTGAGGAACCAGCCGATAAGAATCTGCAGTCAGCAGCATTGCTGCGGGAAGGGATTCCAAACATGAAGTTCTCGAAACAATTGCTTAGCAGTTGCTGAATTCTAATGCTCAGGCCTGTCCCATAGTGTGGAAATTTACCTTTCATTAGGTGAGATTATTAATACAGAATAAAGAAAATTTGTACTAAAAATAAGTAGCTGTCAACAAAGCCGTGCATGTAGAAATGAATTAGCAGTTGGGGGAAGTTTGATTATTTCATGGGCCTGTTGTATTTGACTTCATGCCCTAAAGGTGAGTTCCACGATTGCTGCTGACTGTGGAAATCCAAATTCCTCATGTGACTGATTTTAACAGAAATATGGATGTTTTCATTGAGATTTTTAGGAACATCATGAAGTGTTCCCAGTGCTGGAGGTCTCTAAGGCTCTATAGGATGGAGATAAAGTCAGAGTTCTGTTTGGCTCCCTGTTCGTCTCTCCATGTTCACTTGCTTAGAAATTTCATTCGTATCAACTCTTTGGCCAACTCTTTTGTGATCCCATGGATTGTAGCCCACCATGCTCCTTTGTCCATGGAATTTTCTAGATAAGACTACTGGACTGGATTGGCATTTCCTCCTCCAGGGGCTCTTCCTGACCCAAGGATCAAAGCTGCATCTTCTGTGTCTTCTGCATTGGAAGGCAGATTCTTTACTTCTGAGCCACTGGGAAGCCTCATTTATATCATGTTCCCAGATATTCTTCTAAAGAGGCAGAATGGTACTGTAGAGAGAGGAAAGGCTTGAATTCACAATACCTCGTTTCTTTGGTCAAGTGACTTCACTTTTTTGAGACTTGCTTTCCTCCTTTTAGAAAGGAGGCTACTATAGCCCTACTTTATTGTCAGTGTTTAAATGATTAAATATAGTTCATGTTACAGTCCTGGGCCTTTGGCAGCCATGCAATGTTAGTTTCATTTAATAGCCTAGCTCCTGCTCTTTCCAGTTTGGATGAGATGAATCAAAGCTCACTGCTGCTGCTCTAGTCTGATTCCTGAGCTTCAGTTCTACATTGTTCAGCATTTTATTAGGTACTTCCATTTGAGTACTTGACTGTCCTCTCACAGCTAGCATATCAGATCTATCACAAAACACATTCCCCATCAATTGACTTCTCTTAGCAGTAGTACAATTGTTCCAGTTACCCAGGTGGGAATCTGTGTCATCACTGAATTTTCCTCTCCTCCTTTCCTCTGCCTCTCTTAATCAAATACACACACATTCTCTCTCTCTCTCTCTCAAAGTTTTTAAATTGTTAATTCTTATAGTTTATTGCTTCTCCTTTTTTCATAGCTATTTGTAAGGCCTCCTCAGACAACCATTTTGCCTTTTTGCATTTCTTTTTCTTGGGGATGGTCTTGATCCCTGCCTCCTGTACAATGTCACGATGGGCATCTGGTCCCATCACTTCATGGCAACTAGATGGGGAAGCAATGAAAAGAGTGACAGACTTTATTTTTTGGGCTCCAAAATCACTGCAGATGGTGACTGCAGCCATGAAATTAAAAAACGATTACTCCTTGGAAGAAAAGTTATAACCAACCTAGATAGCATATTAAAAAGCAGAGACATTACTTTGTCAACAAAGGTCTGTCTAGTCAAAGGTATGGTTTTTCCAGGAGTCATGTATGGATGTGAGAGTTGGACTATAAAGAAAGCTGGGCGCAGAAGAATTGATGCTTTTGAACTGTGATGTTGGAGAAGACTCTTGAGAGTCCCTTGGACTGCAAGGAGATCCAACCAGTCCATCCTAAAGGAGTTCAGTCCTGGGTGTTCATTGGAAGGACTGATGCTGAAGCTGAAACTCCAATACTTTGGCCATCTGATGCAAAGAACTGGCATTTGAAAAGACCCTGATGCTGGGAAAGATTGAAGGCAGAAGGGGACGACAGAGGATGAGATGGTTGGATGGTATCACCGACTCAAAGAACATGAGTTTGAGTGAACTCCAGGAGTTGGTGATGGACAGGAAGGCCTGGCATGCTGCAGTCCATGGTGTTGCAAAGAGTAGGACATGACTAAGCAACTCAACTGAACTGGTAGTTTATTGCCACAATTGTATCTCAATCTAAGTCCTTTGTATTACTTCCATAAGTATTTGAATTCAGTTTTCTGTTGACCTCTGTAAAGTTCCATTTCATCCTAGTAAATGCTAGATATTTTTGGCTACCTAGCATTCTTTATCAAGCTAAGGGAAAAGATGGACAGTCTTCTACTTAGGAAGGAAACATCTATGAGGACTAGCTTTAGAATAGTATTTTTATAAGTCAGTTTACCATAAAAATTGTACATTGTTCACTTTCACTCTATAATATTTGCTTACCCACTATTTTCCCATTGCATAGGTAGAGTCAGCATGGTGATATTAGGGTTATTATTAAACTTCATAGGAAAATGTCATAAGAACACATCTAGAATCTGAATCCTTGGGCTGGAGCAAACCACTGGGAAGGTAAAGAATGCTCCCTTCTTTGAGAGCCAAATAAATTGTCACCAGATTTTTGAATTGTCCTGTGAATGATTGTTAAAGGCTTCATCTGTTTTCCTTCTGATGCTCCTTTGCCTCCAAATTGTCAAAAGGCCACTTCAGTTTCCCTGTGACTTAAAATTTGGCAGAGCCATTCAAATATTCCCCAAATAAATATCAATAGCTGTGCAGAAAATATTATAGTTATAAAATAAAAGAGTATAGATATCTGGGGACATAATTTTCACATTAAAGAGAAAAATATATACACATAGGTAGATACAGTGTGTGGGTATGTAAGTATAAATATATATGCAGACATATATACATATATATGTAATTGAAAAGATATTATGTGAACCTTTTTTTTTTCAATTACATATATATGTATTGTTGTTGTTCAGTCTCTCAGTCATGTCCAACTCTTTGCGACCCTATGGACTGCAGTATGCCAGGCTTCCCTGTCCTTTACCACGTCCCAGAGTTTGCTCAAACACATGTCCAGTTAATCATGATAAGTGATGCCATCCAACCATTTCAGCCTGTGTTGTCCCCTTCTCCTCCTGCCTTCAGTCTTTCCCACCATCAGGGTCTTTTCCAATTCGTCAGCTCTTTGCATCAGGTGGCCGAAATATTGGAGCTTCAACTTCAGCATCTGTCCTTCCAATGAATATTCAGGACTGATTTCCTTTATGATTGACTGGTTTGATCTCCTTGCAGTCCAGGGAACTCTCAAGACTCTTCTCCAACACCAGAGTTCAAAAGCATCAATATATGTATGCTGCTGCTGCTGCTTTGCTTCAGTCATGTCCAAATCTTCGCCACCCCATGGACTGCAGCCTACCAGGCTCCTCCGTCCATGGGATTTTCCAGGCAAGAGTATTGGAGTGGGTTGCCATTGCCTTCTCCACAATATATGTATATATGTCTGCAAAAGATATTATATGAACCACCTTTTGGCTTCTGTGGTGGCTCAATGGGTACAGAATCCGCCTGCAATGCAGGAGACACAGGAGATGTGGGTTTGATCCCTGGGTAAGGAAGATTCCTTGGAGGAGGAAATGAGAACCCCACTCCAGTATTTTTGCGTGGGAAATCCCATGCATAGAGTAGCCTGGCAGCCTACAGTTCATGGGTCACAAGAGTTGGACATGACTTTGCAATCCACCGTTATGTGAACCAGGCAGCTCCGAGGCTATGGTGTGTCTACTTTGCTTCTATCTGAATTACTTCTCTAGAAGATTAAACCATGACAGAGAGTACCTTACCATGGGTTTGTTTTTTTTTTTTTTTCTATAAGGCTTTTGTTAAGCTCTCTTAAGTTCTAAGAATAGTCCATTCCTTTGCTTCCCTCAACTGATAGATTTTATTCATTAGAAAATAAATGCAAAATGACAATTAGAGTCATAGAAAAGTATCTCCAATTTTATTCTTGGACAGTGTGATTCAATGGTTATAGAATCCATGTGTAGAAAATGGCAACCCACTCTAGTATTCTTGCCTGGAAAATATCATGGACAGAGGAGCCTGGTGGGCTATAGTCCCTGAGGTTGCAAAGAGTCAGATATGACTCACCAACTGAGCACAGAGCACATTGTAAATGGTTACAGTCCTATTTTGTCTGGCTGAAATTTAGTACAGGATTCCTTTTTTCTGTAGAAAGGTTTATCAACTTTGATTTTCAGTCCATCTGAAGAGGGGAAGACTTGGTAGGAATCAGCCAGATGAAAACTGTGGTTGAGTAGGTGTATGTGAGGGTTTTTCAACTAAGAGACTGTCTAGTTAAGGTTGTTGTTTGCAGTGCCATCATGTTTTACTGTATAGGGATGAGTATTCAGAAGAAAGGGAACTGCAGGTCAGTTTAGCTGGGACATTTGTTTGGTGAAAACATTAGGTCATGTTCTCAGTGCTAAAAAACTGACGTCAGACCTACAGAATTGATGAAGCCCACATGTCTCTTCTATTATATTCTCATGTAGACACAGACAGTATTTTTGGAATTCCCCGTTAGCTGTCATTCAGTAGTCATTCCAAAGGTATATGTGGCTTCCTTCATCTGGAGCTTCATCTGGAGCATTTACCTCTTGGAGGGAGCTAACTACTAAAGGAATGGATAGGTAATGGTGCTGGGTTCTAAGTATTTAGGATGATTCAGTTCAGTTCGGTCGCTCAGTCATGTCCGACTCTTTGTGACCCCATGAATTGCAGCATGCCAGGCCTCCCTATCCATCACCAACTCCCAGAGTTCACTCAGACTCACGTCCATCGAGTCAGTGATGCCGTCCAGCCATCTCATCCTCTGTCATCCCTTCTCCTCTGCTCCCAATCCCTCCCAGCATCAGACTCTTAGGTTTTAGTTTTATTTTTATTTTTATAAGATTTCACATAGTTCTGCAGGAGTCTTGGTTTTTCAAAGATTAACTTCTCCCTGGCATTTATGAAAGCAAAATGAGTTAGGAAATACTTAGTGTAGGAGGGTTTTGTTATTTAAGATAAACTGGCACAGGTAGAGGCTGCTGCTTTAAGATCTATGTAAAGAAAGGAACAAAATTTTAGCATGAAGAGTAGGACAAGTAATTGGGGTTTTATTTTGGAAGAACTGATATTTATTAAAATAATTTTGTCTTCTGTTTTTAAAATTTAGGTTATGTTTTGAATGACCTTGTAAACATTAATATGGTAATATGTAATGACTTCCTTCAAGGACATCTTTGAATATTTTCAGTTTTTTAAAAAGTATTTATTACTGTTGTGTTCAAAATACTTTTTTGGACTATCTATTTGGTCATCCTTCTTATATTCATTTTATGTATTTTAAGTAGCCTAATTTTGCCAGGTTCTTAATTGTCGATGATGTTAGGCATGCATGCATGCTAAGTTGCTTCAGTTGTGTCTCACTCTGTGTGACCCTATGGACAGCAGCCCACCAGGCTCCTTTGTCCACAGGATTCTCTAGGCAAGAATCCTGGAGGGAGTTGCCACTTCCTTCTCCAGGATGATGTTAAGTATGATTTAAAGAGTTTAATCAATGTTAATTTGATCAACTTAGAAAACCTTTTGTTTTGGTAGGTATAACTTAATTGTAATTATAGTCAATTATTAGAATTTTCCAGATTTCTGTAGCCAACTGGAAACTGACAGATGGCAAAAGAGCTGCCAGCATTAAAATGGGCAGAGATAGTCAGGCGGATCACTTTGTATGAATTCTCAGTGAGTCTGTGTGCCTTAGGATGGCATTTGTTATCCTATGCCACCTTTCAACTATGAGCCCCTAGGAACACAAATTTGCATAATAAGCACACCTTGTACCAGTCTACTCTCTACCTGAAAGAAGAAAAAAGTCTTTTCTAAACTAGAAACTGGTTGGCATGAAGGAATTTAAAAAATTTAGATCCCTCTCTGTGTTTTGTAACAATAAAAAACTTATGAACAGTAAAAAAAAAAAAAAAAAAAAAGCTTTCTTTCATAAAGTTGTGTAGGAATTGTGTTTAAGAATCCTTCTCAGATGTGATTTCTGATGCTGCTTAGTCTATCACGTAAGTTATCAAGGGGCCAAGTTTTTTTATCCTGAGTTGACTGAAGTTTTTGTTAGCTTCTCTTTCTTGTGGTTACCAGGGAGTATATAGTACTGGTAGTACCTTTTTCAGATTGCAGCTGTCAAGAGGGTCATCTGCAAGCTCTTTTTGGAATCATCCGAAATAGTAGCTTTCAACGTGGGACATGTTCATTTCTTTGTTTTCTACTCCTATTGTTTACTTTTATTCACTACTTACATAATGATAAATATTTAGAAAAGGCAATAAAATAAATTTGCTAAAATTTATTATGTTTATTAAAATTTACTATTTTAATAAAGTAGCAAACTAGTAAAAGGTAAAGTCACAATATTTCTGATATAAAAATCACTTCAAAAAAAAACACCTACATAGGCTTTTACTTAAACTGTATAAGACACTAAAGTGCTAAGAGTCTGACTCGTAGCCTGAATCTGCTTAGGAATTAATGATCAGAGAGGTATTTTTTTCCCCAACAATGGAAAAGAGAGTTCAAGGAGACAGAACTAACCAAAGCAATTTTCCATCCAAGTTTATGTAAAGCCAGTTGTGAAACTGTCAAAAAAATATTTTCCAGGTCCAGAAAGTAAAATAGAGATTCTAATTTATTTGGATCTGGCAGGATTTTCATAAAACATTCTTTAATACCACTATCAGATGAGATTACGTGCATGCTTAGTCATTTCAGTTGTGTCTGACTTTGCAAACCCATGGACTGCAGCCTGCCAGGCTCCTCTGTCCATGGGATTCTCCTGGCAGAAATACTGGAGTGGGTTACCATGCTCTTCTCCAAGGGATCTTCCCCACCCAGGAATCGAACCCAAGTCTCATGGCTCTCCTGCATTGCCGGCATATCCTTTACTGCTGAGCCACAGGGGAAGCCCCATCAGATGAGATTAAGAACAGTATATTATTACTTTCTGCATAAACATAGCTGATCATGTAATAGGCACCAGAGAAATGTTTAATTTTTAAAAGCAGGAGAAAATTGGCTACAAATCTAAATGGAAATTCAAAATTGAGAAACCAAGCAAACTCTTTAATTTTACTTGATAAAACAGTTTACCACTTTCCACAGCAAAAATTTTATGGTAATTATCTGGATGATTACTGTAGGACTCTACTTTCCTCTGACAATGCAGCCAGTCATTTTATTGGTGCTTTAGAAAAGATAGGAATCTTTTCATGAATTTACTTAAGCAAAAAACATAAATTCCCATATGGAATTTTAATGCTTTGAAAAACATAAATAAACTTTCAAAAGTGCCTAATTTAGTTCTGGTTCTCAGGAAGTAGCTTATTGACATAACAGATCAGAATACATGATCTTTAAAATACTTCAAAATGTTTAATATTTGAACATGTCAGCAAATAAAAAAAAATAGAAAGCCAACATCAATCGACACTTGATACATTCACATCTGGGGAACTGTCACAGATGTAAATTGTTTCCAGAAGGTTCCACGCTCACCAGGGTCAGAGCCAGGAACAGAATCAATCCAATGTGCAGTTTATCATATACACTTGTTACTCTTATGCTCTCATGAATGTGTTAAATAATAAGATGGAAAAAGATTAAAAATACACACATACCCAAATATATGTGTTTAACATTTCTTCCTAATAAAGAACAAATGACAATTGGAAAAACATATTGATTCCTTCTTTTAAATGCTAATAGTTTCTTACTTTAGCTTCACAGGGTACTGATCCTTTATTGAAGTTAAGTTATAAAAATCTGTGATCTTGTTAAATTTCTTAACCTATCATGTATATTTTTCACTTTCACTTCTTGTTCTATATATTTCATCCTTTTAACCCTACAACTACCAGACTAAGAAGATGTGAGATGTGTTTTTTGTTAAGAAGATTTATTTTTGAGGTAAAATTTCTTACAAGACAAACAGAGAGAGCACTTCCTATTGTAATTCTTACTGCCTCCGTCTGGGGTTTGCTTTTTACCAGGCACAGTTTACCTTTGAAGAATATTGATTTGAACTGTGCAGGTCCATTTGTGCAGGTTTGTTTCAGTAGTTAAATGCTATAATGCTACATCATCCTAACTGGTTGAATGTGTGGATGCTGAGGACCTATGGGATAGAGGAGGAATCACATATTTGGAGGGCGGACTATAAGTTATGTGTTGATTTTTACCTATCAAAGCGTTGGCACCCCTAACTCCCACATTTTTCAAGAACCAGCTATGTATGTTTCAGGTCTCTAGTTTATATATATATATTTTTTTTAAACTTTACATAATGGATTTGTGTGTGTGTGTTTGAGTGAGTGTTTAGTAGCCAATGAATAACCTAGGGATTCAGCCCAATTCCCCTTTCTACTCCTTTCTTAGTGAAAACTGAAAGTGTTAGTCACTCAGCTGTGTCTGACTCTTTGCAACCCCATGGACTGTAGCCCGCCAGGCTCCTCTGTCCATGGAATTCTCCGGGCAAGAATACTGGAGTGAGTAGCCATTCCCTTTTCCAGGGGTTCTTCCCAACCCAGGGATCAAACCCAGGTCTCCCATATTGCAGGCAGATTGTTTACTCCTTTCTTAACCATGTTGCTCTTGTAGCCTTATGGATACCTTGATTTTTCCCTTAGAAAATTCTAACTTTATCATGTTAAATGTTTATGATGTCATCAGTTTAGATACATTCAAGTTTTCTCTCAGGTTTATACACAGCTTCTGTGGTAAAAGTGCAATCACTTCCACAGAATTCTTCAAATGTTTTCATTTGTTGTCTTTGTATATAGTGAGTCTCAGGTGTTTCCTGTCTAAATCAATAATAAAATCTAAATAAATACTAGTTTAAAATACCTTTAGAACCTTTTAGCAATTTCAGTCATGACGGGATTCATGTCCAACACAAAGATGAGAAATGATGAAGTCATTCTTGTAGGAGGTGTTGAATAGAAAGAATTGACTGTTTTTTTTAAGTTTTAGGAGATATTTGCTTCTGGACAAATGGTTACTGGAAAGTTTGTGTTATGGGGTATGGAAATTACCTAAGATTAATTGTGATGGATGTGTAACTGGTGATGTATAAAGAACTGATTCTCACAGGACATACTTTCTGATCGTCTTTCTTTTAATGAATAAAGGTTGTTTATTTTCAGATAGAATGATTTTCTAATGGATGTACAAATAGAATGAATTCCAGAGGACTTTTGCTTGGTTTTCTGATTAATTTTTTTTTTTTTTTGATTAACTATGGGGTTTTGGAGTCACTATTTAATTGCCTATTTTAAGTAGTTTACTAAACTTGGTCAGATGAGCAAAGTTGTTTGTGAATTTATTTGGCGCTGCTGTTCTAGTAAATGAGTTTATAGAATTTAACATGAAATGCACAGGAGCAAAGTAAATGAAAGTAGCCGCCTTTACTAAGAGGCTTACATGAATTTTATATCTCTTGAAAAGTAAATGAACAATTGGTTTTGTCATTCAGTTTTTCAAAAAATATGCCTGGGGATTTCTTTTATTAGATTTGTGTGTGTGTGTGTGTGTGTGTGCACGCACTGGATTCTGTTTTAAACAGTGGAAATGGCCTTTAGTTTATGTTATGCTATTTCTTTACAAAGATGGGACCAAATGTATTTCAGTATCATTTATTATTTTAAAATTACATGTTATACTTCAGTAATTAATTATAAATTAACTAACACAGATGTTAATATGAACATAGCCAAACCTGGCTTTGTTTATAATATCTAAGAAAATTTTACTTCATGGAGAAATATAAATTGCATTATTATAAGGGAGATGTTGAATAGAAAGAATTGCCTTTTAAGTTCTAGATTTTTGGCATGGTAAAGAAGTGAACCTGGAGTGGTATTCAAGGTACAAGTATTAGATGAGTAAATAACATACCTATTGACCTTGCCAAGTTATTTCATGTCTCTGAACTTTAGGTCAGAATTTTTATTTGTAAAAGAGTGGGATGTGTTTGATTGCATCTAAGTAGTTTCTCTTTCTAAAAATATTGTCTATACTACAGGATTTTATCACATCTTTTTACTTTTGTATGATCCACAGTGATTGCCTTTTACATAAAGATATGGTAGAGCAATTTTGGATGATTATAGTCATGTTCCGCACTCCAGTACTCTTGCCTGGAGAATCCCGTGGACAGAGGAGCCTGGTGGGCTGCAGTCCATGGGGTCGCTGAGGGTCAGACAGGACTGAGAGACTTCACTTTCACTTTTTACTTGCATGCACTGAAGAAGGAAATAGCAACCCACTCCAGTGTTCTTGCCTGGAGAATCCCAAGGACGGCGGAGCCTGGTGGGCTGCCATCTATGGGGTCACACAGAGTTGGACACGACTAAAGCGACTTAACAGTAGCAGCATAGTCATGTTAAATATAAATCAGGTGGTAGGATATTCCTTTTTTGAGCAATTATTGATCGCTCTGTACTTTAATCCTTATCACAAGACTCATGGAGTTTTAAAAATGGTTTCTCTTGTATTTGTTTCTCTCTTATTTATCTTCCTGTTCTCATTGTCTGGCTTTTTAAAAAAATTGGGTTAAGTCTAGCCCTTCTGTTTTGGCACTTACCCCTATTTTTTTGTGTGTGTCTTTAACAAGAGTTGCAAGATTAATTTTTCTCCCCATCTCTCAAGAAATCTGTCCCTCCATGTGTAGCCAGCTCCTGCCAGAAAGTGATTTCATAATCATTAAAACTCACACCAGTGCTGTTTCTTACTAATTCATTTTAAACTTGCTTTAAGTGCTGTCTAGGTAGTGCTTTAGGGCTTCCCTGGTGGCTCAGTGGTAAAGAACCCCCCTGCCAGTGCAGGAGCCGTGAGTTTGATTCATGGATTGGGAAGACCCCCTGGAGAAGGAGATGGCAGCCCACTCCAGTATTCTTGCCTGGAAAATTCCATGGACAGAGGAGTCTGGCGAATTACAGGCTATAGTCCATGGGGTCACAAAAGAGTTGGATAGGACTTAGTGACTAAAAAAAAAACAAAGTTAGCACTTTACAGGGAACTATCCTACACTCTTGATTAATTAATTGCTTAATATAAATTCATATAACATTCATTGAATATCTCTGTGTCAGGTATTTTGACATACGTGTAGCTTATTTAATAACATGTTTAAAAACTACATCTTTAGAAGAAATGAGAAATTTCCATATGTGCTAATTTTCTAGATTTTATTAAGTAAGGTAATAATTTAGTTTTGGTATTTTTGTTTTTGTAAATGAAGATTCCTAATAATAAGAAATTAATTAAATGATGGAAATTAGCCTGGAAAGTGACCCAGTGGCTGGGAGGTCACAGGACCCTGGTCACTATCTGTCTACTACCCCAAGGTAAGAACTTTAACTTGGTCTGTTTGAGAAAGGGGCAGTTTAGCCCAGAGTAGAATGTCAGGATAGATCTTAAGTATAAGGGAGAAAGCTGAAATTTGAAAACTGATATTTGAGTCAGGTCTGAGTTTCTGAGGACTAAGAGGAAGAGCATTTCTATTTGGAAACAGTAGCACACAGAGTGGTTTGACTGGAAAGAGCCGGCATATCAGAAGCAGAGAATGAGTTACACACTGGGGAGAGTTACGATGTGAACTACACAGGTGCAGGTCAAGTTTGAGCTCTGTAACGGAGCGCTGCACAGTGGAAAGTGATGTCATCAGCTCTACATTGTGCACATCGTTTTGGATGCAGCACAGAGAATGGGCTGAAGTGGTCCAGAGGGATTCCTTGGTGCATTTGACTTCATTTAGAGGCTATGGCAATGAGTCTAAAAATTAATGGTGGTGGTTAGGACTAGGGGAGTTGTACAGTGACTGGGCAGAAATGATATAATCAAGATATATTTAAGAGATAGAAGTACTAAGGTTTAGTGAATAGGGACTTCTCTGCTGGCTCAGATAGTAAAGAATCTGCCTGCAGTGCAGGAGACCCAGATTTGATCCCTGGGTCAGGAAGATCCCCTGGAGAAGGGAATGGCTCCCCACTCCAGTACCCTTGCCTGGAGAATTCCATGGACAGAGGAGCCTGGTGGGCTACATACAGTCCATGGGGTCATAAAGAGTCGGACATGATTGAGTAACACTTTCACTTTTTTTCTTTAATAAGAAAGGCAGTATAATCTCCAATTTTACATCATGTGAAGTTGAGTGAATAAAAGCAAAATAGGTGATGTTAGAGAAGGATTTTTTTATTTGTTTCTGAAAGCTGAATAGGCAGATGATTTATCATGAATTTGTTGGCAGAAATAATTGGAAAGATTTCACTCATGTCCAAAAGCTTTCCAGGCGTTTGTGTGTTGGTGTTTTATATGTATGTGTGTGTGTGTGTGTGTTTGTACAGAAGTTATTAATCCTAAAACCTAGTTGAGAAGGCATGCCACTTTCCTCCAAGGTCTCCTTAATAGTAGAATTTTGATAGAATTCAGGTTATAGGCACAATTTAAAATATCTTTCATATTATAATGCTTTTGCCAAGTCTTTTATAGTGTTTGCATGATGTGTCATGTTTTTTTACAAAATTTTCTCTGTTCTAATGCTATATATTCTGAGAAAAAGCAAAAACAATAAAACAAATTCTTGTCTGTGGGTTGCTTCATTAGAGACAGGAAGATGGTAAGAATATTCCCAAGCCTATGCACTGTTCCCTTGGGATAAAAATCTATAGCTACCTACAAATAGATTACTTTGGTGGTTTTCTAGAAACTCAACTGTTCTTTTATTGAAAGAATGAAAAGATGATGGAATCAGTGAAAAAAGCTTCTTGTTCCAAACATGCTTTGGCTTGAACGCTACTTGCAATAAGTTTATATGTGAACCTTTTGAAAAGTATAGTATGATTCAATTTTCCAGGCACCAGAGGTTTTATTTTATGGGATTCTGAAGTTGATACTCACTGTAGTCAAGTGCTGGGATATTTTATCCACTGGTACCTGCTAAAGTAGAATGAACTAGTGTTGCCAAGATAATTCTAGTGTCAGTAATGGAAAATTCTTATTTTGGAATGACAGGATTGTTAAGTCTGCATGTCTCTTCTGAGTACTGTATTATACCTATTTCTTGATCCTTTCAGAAATAACTGTACCTGTCTTTTTGAAAAACTTAATGTGTTTATGGTAATAACTGAGTTCTTAGATTTTGGCTCAACCAATGAGAATATAACTGATCTTGTTTTTCTTGTTCTTCCCATTTGTAAGAAATGCAACACTCACTACATTTATAATTCTCAGAACCCAACTCTCACCCCAAATATGGCCTGTTAATACATATTAATAGTGTAATTATGTTAATAATAACAGACACATTGAATGTTTGAAATAATGAGTCATCATCCTTTTCTTTTAAAATAAATGATCCCATTTAATCCTCAGAGCAGCCCTAAGAGTTGATTATCACAGATGTTATTATTCTCAGTTCAAGAATAAGTGCTGTGCTCATTTCACTTTATCACATGACGTTTGTCAGGGATGTCAGTACTTGCCCTTTCGAGTAGCAAGAAGTTGTTAAAGAAGCAAAGAATCTTAGAAATTGTTTAGTAGAATACTCTCATTTTACAAGACATAATTGGGCCATTTTCTTTCCTTTGATCCAAGATCAGTTTTTTATATTAGGTATGGCAGGTTTTTCTTGTAAAGTTTTAGTTGCTCAGTTGTGTCCGACTCTGTGACCCCATGAACTGTAGCCTGCCAGGCTCTTCTGTCCATGGAATTCTTCAGGCAAGAACACTGGACCCCTGTGGTCTTGGTTGCAACCACTCCACTCTGCTGTAGTGCAAAAGCAGCCATAGACATAGTGCCATAGATATTTGACAGAGAGGTCAAAGAATGGGTGTGGCTGTGTTTCTGTAAAGCTTCATTCACAGAAAACAGGCAGGAAGCTGGAGACCCATGGGCTATAGTTTCTTGAACTTTGGCTTATATTTTCAATCTGAAATGATCTATTTGCCACCGTTACTTAGTACCTTTATGAAAAATAGCTGTTTGACTTTCTTTAATGGGGCTTTCCAGGTGGTGCTAGTGGTAAAGAATCCACCTGCTAATGCAGGAGATGTAAGAGATGCGGGTTTGATCCCCAGGTCAGGAAGATCCCCTGGAGGAGGGAAGGGCAACCTATCCAGTATTGTTGTCTGGCGAATCCTATGGACAGAGGAGCCTGGTGGGCTATGGTCCATGGGGTCACAATCAGATACAATTGAAGTGACTTAACATGCATCACTTTCTTTACTAGACATATACTCTCTGGGTCTGGTCACCAAGTCTCATGATGTAAAGTATTACTTATGTGCCAATTCCTACGTTTTTGCATCTAATCTTCATTATTCCTTCACTTTGATGTGTGCAAAATGTTAAGTGCATGATGTTTAAAAAGTTTGAATTCATCTTCTTCCCTTCAAGAACTGCCCCTCCCAAAAGTGTCTCTTTTGTTTTCAGTTTTGACCTCATCATAGCTAACATTCAGTTCAGTTCAGTCACTCAGTCGTGTCCGATTCTTTGCAACCCCATGAATCACAGCACACCAGGCCTCCCTGTCCATCACCAACTCCCAGAGTTCACTCAGACTCACGTCCATTGAGTCAGTGATGCCATCCAGCCATCTCATCCTCTGTCGTCCCCTTCTCCTCCTGCCCCCAATCCCTCCCAGCATCAGAGTCTTTTCCAATGAGTCAACTCTTTGCATGAGGTGGCCAAAGTACTGGAGTTTCAGCTTTAGCATCATTCCTTCCAAAGAAATCCCAGGGCTGATCTCCTTCAGAATGGACTGGTTGGATCTCCTTGCAGTCCAAGGGACTCTCAAAAGTCTTCTCCAACACCACAGTTCAAAAGCATCAATTCTTTGGTGCTCATTGCAAACCTACAGACTCTCCTTGTCAGGAAGGAAATTTTTTTCCCTGTATCCTTATAGATTCTTTTGCCTGGTCTAATATTTGATACAAGGCAGATTAGCAGAAGGAAAAAAATTAATTTTTTATGTAGAAGGGTCTCAAGAGTGATCAATGCAGGCTGTTGATATGCCCTTTTAGACAAAAAATTAATAGTAATACATTTATGAAGAACTGACTAGACAAAGAAAGAGTCTTGAGTACTAATGAGTGAAAGCACGAAGCAGAGCCCGTGGGCCCTGAATCCCCGTCTCTGCCTGTGAGAGTGTCTTTCTACCTCCTGGTGCAGGGAAGGTAGGTTCTGCCCGGGAAAGTGATGTCCCGCTTTCAGGGGGACGTAGAGGAGGGTCAGAGTGTCCTGTACCCATTGCTTCTCAAGTAACTTTAATTCATAACAATCAGTATGTCAAGGGGTGACCTGCCCTGAATCCCATCATTAGCTGAACCTTCCAGACGCTCCTCACCCCCTCTTGGACAAAACTCAGTCAGATCATACAGCCTTAGTCTGGTCTGGCTCTTGCTTAATTTTGGCATCCTGATTCTTCTTCCTTCACTGAGCAGTTTGCCCTTAGATAATCTGAGCTACTCTAGTTCTGTACAGTACCGTGTTACCTGACGCATCTCTGTTTACCCTGGTGAGTTTTTCTACCTGAGAGACCATTTTTCTAGTCCCTGCTTGACTCCTATTATCCATAAAGTATGAGTGACAATATTTCCTCTTGGAATTCTTCCTTTACACTCGTGTGCTCCCTTTTCAAGACAGCTTGTGTAGGCATTCAGAAATGTTTATTGACTTGAACTTGCCTTGACATTTTCACTTAAAAATGTAGGCAAATGAAAACAGAATCAGTTATTCTTCCAAATTCAAAGTATTATGATGGACTTTTGTAGTGGTTTACCCCAATGCATAGGGTGCCTTTACTTGTGAACTCCAAAAATAACTTCTTAAAAAATCAGAAAATGCTGATCTAAGTGGCCTGCAGACAGTCTTAAAAATAATTGTTGCTTAAGCAGTAATAAATTTTACCATGTAAGATGAAATTTTGACAAGACACTAAAATGTATAAAGATAATGTACTATACTCAGTGAAATCACATACCTTCTTTGTTTAACTTCTTCAGTGATTTTTATTTTCTGTCAATTTTTCTCAGTTTTCTCCAACAGAAAAATATATCAATAAATAAATGAAGAGTTAAATGCTTCAGAGAATACTAGCTAAACAAATCAGTCCTTCATATTATGATTGCTTTTAACTTTTGGTTCTTAGAATTTGTTACAGATGATATAGATGTTACTTAAGTTAATTGTAGTTGTATATAATGCTTCAGATGATTGAAACATAATACAGCAGTGACAGAATTATATCCTTAGAAGAAAATCAATCTTGTGAAATAATCTGAAAAAATGTTCATTTTATGATTTTTTAAATGTTTTAAAGTTATACTGGGTTTTTATATTGACTGCTTAAAACATGAGGTTCTTATTCCATTACTTTGATCTTTTTAAATAAGGATATGAAAAAAATGGTACACAAATATAAAATATTTACTGATAATATAAAACTCATTTACTTTTTAATTCATTGAATCATTAGAATTTTGAAACTTCTTATATAGTTAGTGTTTTAATGCAAAGTACTATTTTATTTTATTTACTACCACCTTTTAAATGCCATTATTTCCCAACCTACTAGCTTTGCTGCTATTTTATTAAGATTTACAAATAAGTTATTAGGCATTTGCTCTGAATTTCCATGATAGCTTAAAACTTAATTAGTTTCTATTCATCAGAATTATGACTTGAATTTCATCGTGGCATTGATTTAAATTTATTCTAAAATGAAGTGATTCATTATTAAAAACTTGTTCTTTTTTCTTTTTATAAGTACAATTTATTAAATTAAAGTAATTTTCATTAATAGAATTCACGTAGTTCATAAGTAGTTGAAGTGAGATGAAAGTTTTTCTGAAGTTTTGGGTTTTTTTTTCCTAATCCATAAGATAAACTCTCACTTTGATCTGTATCATATTGGCTAGTTTTATTGGTTATTAGATTTCCCTCATATTTCTTTTGAAAAGTGATGTTTTGAAGATGTTGGACTTCATTCACACAATTTACTTTTCTGTAAGTACACATATGTTGATAATTTTGTAGTATCTATTGTGTGGATTCAAGGAACCTCTTTCTATCTACCAATTATTTCTAACTCAATTATTTGATAATTACCAGAACTTTAATTTTGACCAACCTTCCTTCTACTTTGGTGGCCATTAAGCAATGTGTTACTTTGATATATACTTGAGCTCCACAAATTAACTTTTTTCTTAGTCAAATAAACAAAGAATCTGTTTCCTCTTCTACCACATATCCCAACTCCCTTCTCAGGCCTTCCTGTGAACATGGACTCTGAAATGAGATAGAAGTGTTAAATGTGATGTCATGGAGCATTCCTGATGTTTTAAAGAGTATTGTACATGATATTAACTGTTGTCCTTTAGTTAATGTACCTGTCCTCAGAGACAAGTGAAAACTCACAGTTGAAAATATAAAAAAGTAATTGGAGTTCACCGGGACCAGGGGTTTATTAAATGGTTTCTAAGACAAATATGAAGCATATGTAGAACTGAATGTAGATGACATGAAGCAAAGAGGCAAAAACTAAACTCTAAGTGCCAGAAATCTCGCCCACCCACAAAGCCATGAAGTTACCCACATGTTAAATGTTTAAGCAATTTACTATTTTATAGCAGTGAATTTGCTACCTTAAAAAAATAAAAGATGAAATTACATTTTATTTTGGGTGGGGGATAGGAAGACAGCCTTATCTTTGTTATGTATAAATGAAAAAGAACATTTAGAAATGGCATCCTCACTGGTTAATATTGTTCTTACTATAATTTAAATGTGGTAAGTAAGTGAATGGTTCAAGAAGAGACCAAAGAATATTTCCTTGGTGGAAGTTTAAGCACATTTGCAGAACTCGACCTAGATAAAATGTTCTGCTGTATTTCAGTGGATACAAGCCTGTCCAAACTGTGAGTTTGTTTTATGAAGGCAAAACATTTATATTTCTCCAGTTATCATGACCATTTTTCAGCCTTATACTGCAGTTGTAGAAATCTGCCCTATTTTTAAAATTAAAAGTGATTGCATTGTAGCAACTGAATGTTTTTCTGGACCTCATTAGTAGCTGGTGTATTTTAGAATTCAAAATTAGTAGCAGAGTGTTATGTATATGCTTAAATTTTATGTTATTGGTGTTAGGAAGTGTATCTGCTGGAGATTATCTTCTGGTTTTCATGATGCCATCAGGTTTTCTCACGTGGTGAAAGAGAATTTTGAGATGCATCCTATTTCTTTGTGCTCAAATTTTGTCAACCTGAAAATCACTGCTGATGGTGACTGCAGCCATGAAATTAAAAGATGCCTGATTCTTGGAAGAAAAGCTATGCCAAAACTAGACTGAGTGTTAAAAAGCAGAGATGTCACTTTGCCAACAAAGGTCTGTAGAGTCAAAGCTATGGTTTTTTCAGTAGTCATGTATGGATGTGAGAGTTGGCCCGTAAAGAAGGCTGTACACCAAAGAATTGATGCTTTTAAACTGTGGTGCTAGAGAAGATTCTTGAGAGTTCCTTGGATAGCAAGGAGATCACACCAGTCAATCCTAAAGGAAATCAATCCTGAATATTCATTGGAAGGACTGAAGTTGAAGCTCCAATACTTTGGCCACCTGATGTGAGCAGCTGACTTACTGGAAAAGACCCTGATGCTGGGAAAGATTTCTGACATGCAGAGAAGGAAGCAACAGAGAATGAGGTGGTTGGATGGCATCACCAGCTCCATGGACATGAGTTTCAGCAAACTCTAGGAGATGGTGAAGGACAGGGAGGCCTGGTTTGCTGCAGTCCATGGGGTCACAAAGAGTCAGACACAACTTAGCATCTGAACAACAACAAGGTCAATATCCTTATCTTATCCTTTAAAACTGACATGTTTAGCACATAGTAAGTATTCAGGAAAGGAGCTGTGTTTTTCTCCTATGTTTTACTACTTCATATCTTAAAGTTGCCCTGTAATTTAAGTACATGGTTTGTTGTTGTTCAGTCCTAAGTCATGTCCAGCTCAATGTGACCCCATGGACTGCAAAATGCCAGGCTTACCTGTCCTTCAGTATCTCCCGAAGTTTGCTCAGATGCATGTCCATTGAGTTGGTAATGCTATCTAACCATTTTATCCTCTGCTGCCTCTTCTCCCTTTGCCTTCAATCTTTCCCAGCATCAGGGTCTTTTCCAAAGAGTCTTTGCATTAGGTGGCCAAAGTATGGGAGCTTCAGCTTCAGCATTAGTCTTTCCAATGAATATTCAGGCTTGATTTCCTTTAGGATTCACTGGTTTGATCTCCTTGCAGTCCAAGGGACTCTCAAGAATCTTTCCAGCACCACAATTCTTTGACACACTTCTTTATGGTCCATCTCTCATAGCCATGACTACTGGAAAAGCCATAGCTTTGAGTATATGGACCCTTGTTGGCAAAGTGATGTCTCTGTTTTCTAATAAACTGTCTACATTTGTCATAGTTTTCATTCCAAGGAGCAAGCATCTTTTAATTTCGTGGCTGCAGTCACCATCCAGTGACTTTGGAGCCCCGGAAAATAAATCTGTTATTGCTTTTAGTTTTTCCCCATTTATTTGACATGAAGTGATGGAACTGGATACCATGATCTTAGTTTTTTGAATGTTGAGTTTTAAGACAGCTTTTTCACTCTCCTTTTTCACCCTCATCAAGACGCTCTTTAGTTCCTCTGCCCTTTCTGCCATTAGAGTTGTAGTATTTGCATATCTGAGGTTATTGATATTTCTCCCGGGAATCTTGAATCCAGCTTGGGATTCATCCAGTCCAGTATTTCGCATGATGTACTCTGCAAATAAGTTAAATAAGCAGGGTGACAATATACAGTCTTGACGTATGTTTTCTCAGTTTTGAACCAGTCCATTGTCCCATGTCCAATTCTAACTCTTGCTTCTTGACCTGCTTACAGGTTTCTCAGGATGTGGGTAATGTGGTCTGGTATTCCCATCTCTTGAAGAATTTTCCACAGTTGGTTATGATCCACACAGTCAAAGGCTTTAACATAGTCACTGAAACAGAAGTAGATGTTTTTCTGGAATTCCCTTGCTTTCTCTATGATCCAGTGAATGTTGGCAATTTGATTTCTGGTTCCTCTGCCTTTTCTAACTGAGCTTGTACATCTGAAAGTTCTCTGTTCATGTACTGTTGAAGCCTAACTTGAAGGATTTTGAGCATTACCTTGCTAGCGTGGAAAATGAGAGCAATGGTAGTTTGAACAGTCTTTGGCATTGCCCCTTCTTTGGCATTGAAATGAAAAGTGACCTTTTCCAGTCCTGTGGCCATGACTGAGTTTTCCAAATTTGTTGGCATATTAACTGCAGCATTTTAATAGTATCATCTTTTAGGATTTTCAGTAGATCAGCTGAAATTCTATCGCCTCCTCTTGCTTTGCTGGTAGTAATGCTTCCTAAGGCTCACTTGACTTCATACTCCAGGATGTCTGGCTCTAGGTGAGTGACGACACCATTGTGGTTATCTGGGTCATTACAACCTTTTTGTAGAATTCTTATGTGAATCTTGCCACCTCTTCTTAATCTCTCCTGCTTCTGTTAGATCCTTGATATTTCTGTCCATTATTATCTCCATCCTTGCATGAAATGTTGCCTTGATAGATCCACAGTTTTCTTGAAGAGATCTCTAGGCTTTCCATTCTATTGTTTTCTTCTACTTTGCACTTTTCTTTGAAGAAGGCCTTCTTATTTCTCCTTCCTATTCTCTGGAACTCTGCATTCAGTTGGGTATGTCTTCCCCTATCCCCCTTGCTTTTTGTTTCTCTTCTTTCATCAGCTATGTGTAATGCCTCCTCAGACAACCACTTTGACTTCTTGCATTTCTTTTTCTTTGGTATGGCTTTGGTCACTGATTCCTGTACAGTGTTCCAAACCTCTGTCCATAGTTCTTCAGGCACTCTGTCTACCAGATCTAATCCCTTGAATCTATTTGTCACCTCCAGTGTATAATCATAAGGGATTTGATTTAGGTCATACCTGAATGGCCTATGGTTTTCTACTTACTTCAGTTTCAGCCTGAATTTTGCAATAAGGAGCTCATGATCTGAGCCACAATCAGATAGATCCAGGTCTTGTTTTTGCTGACTGTATAGAGATTCTCCATCTTCTGTTGCAAAGAATATAATCAAATCTGATTTCAGTATTGACCATCTGGTGATGTCCATGTGTAGAATTGTCTCTTGTGTTGTTGAAAGAGGTGTTTGCTATGACCAGCATATGCTCTTGACAAAACTTTCAGCCTTCATTTTTGTATTCAAGGCCAAACATGCCTGTTATTCCAGATATCTCTTGGCTTCCTACTTTTGCACCCCAATCCACTATCATGAAAGAACATCTTTGTTCATTATTAGTTCTAGCAGATCTTGGAGGTCTTCATAGAACTGTTCAACTTCAACTTCTGCATTAGTGTTTGGAGCATAGACTTGGATTACTGTGATATTCAATGAGTTGCCTTGGAAACAAACTGGGGTCATTCTTTCTCCTTTAGATTGTATCCAATTACTGCATTTTGGACTCTTGTTGACTATGAGGATTACTTCATCTCTTCTGAGGGATTCTTTCCCATAGTAGTAGATATAATGGTCATCTGAATTAAATTTGTCCATTCTCATCAATTTTAGTTCACTGATTCCTAAGATGTGGATGTTGACTCTTGCCATCTCCCGCTTGACCATGTGCAGTTTACTTGATTCATGGACCTAACATACCAGGTTCTTATGCAATAGGGTCCTTTACAGCATTGGATCACCACCAGACACCTACACAACTGAGCATTGTTTCCACTTTGGTCCAGTGGCTTCATTCTTTCTGGAGCTGTTAGTAATTACTTTCCTCTCTTCCCCATTAGCATCGTGAACACCTTCTGACTTTGGGGGGCTCATCTTCCAGTGTTATGTCTTTTTGTCTTATCTTATTGTACTGTTCATGGGGTTCTTGTGGCAAAAATATTTGTGTGGTTTGCCATTCCCTTCTCCAGTGGACCATGTTTTGTCAGAACTCTTTATTATGACTCATCCATCTTGGGTGATGCTGCATCGCATGGCTTATCGCTTCATTGAGTTATGCAAACGCCTTTGCCAGGACAAGGCTGAGATTCATGAAGGGAATAACCTCTATAAAACATACTGCTACTGCTAAGTCACTTCAGTCATGTCCGACTCTGTGTGACCCCGTAGACGGGAGCCCACTGGGCTCCCTCATCCCTGGGATTCTCCAGGCAAGAACACTGGAGTGGATTGCCATTTCCTTCTCCAGTGCATGAAAGTGAAAAGTGAAAGTGAAGTCGCTCAGTCGTGTCTGACCCTCAGCGACCCCATGGACTGCAGCCTTCCATAAACCTCTACTAAAAAGAGTTAGGAGGTGAGAAGAGAGAGTTCTCATGGCCTGAGATTGTAGCAGAGGCCAACAGGGAGAAGAAACACTCCTTTCCTGATTGGACTCAGTGAATGGAAAGCCATGAACTCTTCTCCCAGAAGAGGAAGCCCTCCAACTTCCTTTTCCCTCAGTAAAAGCCTTCTCCTTTTCTTGTGTGGGAACTTGCATGTGACTCACCATGGTTACAGACCCCAACTCACAGTTTTCTTCTGAGCCCAAGCAAAATAACCCATCGTTGTTGTTTAGTTGCTAAGTTGTGTCTGACTCTTTGGTGACCCCACGGACTGTAGTCCACCAGGCTCCTCTGTCTGTGGGATTTGCCAGGTCGCCATCTTTATTTTAGGTTAACAGTGGGATCCATAGGCAGTTTGTTGGTATATAGATAGTTCGCCCAGAGCTCATTTTTCATGCACTTTTTCCTTAATTTCATGGAATCTCTGGTGAACAGCTTAGGCCTACTGATTTATTTAAGTGTTAACATTTTTTGTTTTCAAGGAGCTAGGGTATGTTGAATCTTACAGACCAATGGCTGGGGTTGAAAGTCTTCCATTCCTAGTTTAGAATCTCATGACTTGATAAGGACTTTTAAAAATCATTGTACATGTACCATAGCCTTCACTTCAACCTAGATGTTTTCTGCTGCAACATCTGTTTCTGTAAGAAAAATTAGCTTTTATCTGATCAGTAAATAAGAAAGTTTGGTCCATTTAATGTGAAGTAGTATCAGCTCATGTGCAACTTCTCTTAGATAAAAGCAGCCACAAAAAGTAAAACAATAACCTTGAAAGGAAAAGGAAATACCCTCAACCTACCTTCTGCAGAAGCCTTTTGACATGAAAAAATTTTTGTCTGATAAGTTAGTTTCTGAGAGACATGCAGTCAGATATTCTCCCGTGTTTATGGATTTGGATATTGTTTTCTCATTATTCAGTCATTTGTTTGCTTTGTGTATTAAAATCTATTTTCTTAGTAATAAAGTTATGATTATTATGTTTTGCTTTTAGTATGTGCTGTTTTTCTTTATCTGTATTAATGTTTTTTTTAATCTTAAACCTTGTGATATCATGTTATATTGATACAACCTTCATTTTTGGTAGCATTTGCATTCCAGTTTTTCATACTAGCACATACATGAATGTCTAATGAAAACTATTGTAACTGTAAAATACATACTTTCAGGCTAGTTTTCATTAGACATTTATATTTTAACCAGCCTAGAGTTAGATTTTTCTTTAAAAAGCAATATGATAAATCTCTTACTTAAGAAATAGTTAAAAGTATTACATTTATCTTTTATTTTTATATTTGGGATTCTTTCTACAAGCTTATTTTTTTGGCTATTGATGTTGGCCAGTCATTTTGTTTGCTACTTGACTTTGCTCCTATGCTTTGCTGCATTGATACAGATAATCCTTTAGTCACTCTGCAGGTTGGGAAACTATAAGATATAATTATATATAGCTTTAATTAAATAGCATTAATTTTTAATATACATAATTAGCTTTAAGTTAACCAAATGTAAGGTCTCTACTTTCTGTCCTCAAAAAAAAACAAAAAAACAAAAAAACCAGACTCAGCACACTTTATTTATTGAATGTTTTCATTACAATATAATATGTTCTTGTCTTGAGTTTTAGTTTTTATATCTTTTTCATTGCGGAAGTTATAATTTCTTTTTTAAAAAAAATTATTTATTTTTGGCTGTGCCGGGTGTTTGTTGCTGCTCCAGCTTTCTCTAGTTGAGGGGAGTGGGGAGACTCTCCATGTGCAGTGTGTGGGCTTCACATCGCAGTGGCCTCTCTCGTTGCTGAGCACAAGCTCTAGGGCATGAGAGCTTCAGAGGTTGCGCACATGGGCTCAGCAGTTGAAGCTTCTGGTCCCTGAAGCTCAGGCTCAGTAGTTATGGCACACTGGCTGAGCTGTTCTGCAGCATGTGGAATCTTACCGGAGCAGGGATCCAACCTGTGTCCCTTGCATTGGTGGGCAGATTCTTAACCACTGGACTACCAGGGAAGTCCTATCATTTACTTTTATAATTAATTATTAATATAATTAACTGGTATTTTATAAATTAATTTTAGACTGTCTTTTACGACACTGTCTTAGGAAAATTAAAAATGAGCATGTGCTCCCAGCTCTGACTTCCCATCGAGGTTCCCCAGGTCCTGGCAGCATGCGTTTCCTCCTGGGCCAACTCTAATGGCAGTTTCCTGGTGCAGATGTCCAGTCCCAGTTGTATCATAGTCATGATTCCTTCTCTAATTAATGTGTTGTCAGCATTTCCACTCTTTCATTTCTGTGCATTTTATGTTTCTATGCAAGCCATAATTACCAATTGTACTGCTCTTGTCTTTTCTGCTCCTTGTGCTATTTTTACACAAACTGTCTCCCTACCACCCAGTTTTCTTACATTAGTGTGAGATTTTTCTGAATTCAAAATTTGTCAGCAGACTTGTATTACACAAGAAATGTGTGTCTGTGTGGCTGTCAATCTAGGCTGGCAGTAGGGTTGCCCAGGTTATGTACTGCAAAATTCTAGGGCATTCCATTCACCTGAAGTGTGTTGGGCTTGGTGGCCTGTGGCATTTCATTGTATCTGACTAGTGCAGATAATTGCACAGTTGAAAAGTTAAATAGTCCTGTGAGGCTTTTAACTTTCAATAGCAGTGTTGTTTGTTGTCAGCTGCTAGGGGGCTGTATAGTGATCTGGCCTTACGGGCTCCGGAGAGACTCTTCATCCTCCTGGCTTCAGATCCATACCATGACTGCAGTTTCCAAAACTGCCTCAATCTGAGGGAATTAGCCTGCTTTTTGTAGCAAGTACACAGCAATTTTAGGCTCAGCTAGATACATAAAACTCATAAGACTAGAAGCCTTATAGCTCTAGTCAAACTATATAGCTCTAGTTTTATCAACTTTGTGAGAGACTGCAGGGCAGGGGGAAAGACAGGACAGAGGTGGGCATGGCCTCTGCCTTAGCTCCTGAGCTTATCATCTCTCGTTAGTTTAGGGGCAGCTTTTCTTTACCCACTTCTCCCTCTACCTTGGCTTCTCCAGAGTGAGGGAAGGTGATTCCAGAGGTGGTATGGGAGCCATCCTTTTAGAAGACTTAAGCTCTTGAGAGTCACTTGGACAGCAAGGAGATCAAACCAGTCAGTCCAAAAGAAAATCAGCCCTGAACATTCATTGGAAGGATTGATGCTGAAGCTCCAATACTTTAGCTGCCTGATGTGAAAATACTCTGATGTTGGGAAGGATTGAGGGCAGGAGGAGAAGGGGGTAACAGAAGATGAGATGGTTGGATGGCATCACCGATTCAATGGATGTGAACTTGGGCAAACTTCAGGAGATGGTGGTGAACAGGGAGGCCTGGTGTGCTGCAGTCCATGGGGTCACAAAGAGTTGAACAAGATTTGGCAGCTGAACAATGGCAACAACAACAAAGCTAAAAACAGGGACTGACATCTTTTGCAGTTGCTGATAGTCATTAGCTTCCAGGTCCTAGCTAGGGGATGCCTGGCTGCAAATTATTTGGAAGGAGAATCTAGTGTTAGTTCATTCACAATTCTTCCAGCCTGTGTGTGGTTCATTAGTCAGGAGTTCCTGTAAGTGATGTTGCCTGGGAAAACACCTGAAGTTTTACTTTCATAAGTTTTAAAGGAAGCAGAACTTAGGAGAAGGTGAGTCCAGGCTTTCAGGCTTGCACGGTCTTTTCTTCAGTTATTCAGCAGATAGAAAAACTTGAAACTTTTTCTTTCCGCTTTTCTTCTTCTAAACATTTTTTAAAATTTTATTTTTAATTGGAGGATAATTGCTTTACTATGTTGTGTTGGTTTCTGCTCTACAACAACATGAATCAGCTATAGATGTACACATGTCCCCTCCCTCGTGAGCTTCCCTCCCGCTTCCCCCATCCCACACCTCTCGGCTGTCACAGTGTGCCAGACTGGGATACCTGCGTTCCCTAGCGGGAAGCTGTGAGCAGCAGCTTCCCGCTAGCTCTCCGCGTTACACATGGTACTGTATCTATGTCAGTGCTGCTCTCGCAGCTCACCCCACCCTGTCCTTACCCCACTGTGTCCACAAGTCTCTTTTCTACATCTGTGTCTCTATTCGTGCCATGCAGATAGGTTCGTTTATATCATTTTTCTAGATTCCATATATATATGCATTATACAATATTTATTTTTCTCTTCCTGACTTAATTCACTCTGTATGACAGACTCTAGGATAATATACCTCACTACAATGCACTCAATTTTATTCCTTTTTATAGCAGAGTAATATTCCATTGTGTATATGAACCAAACATTTAAATTTTTATTTTATTTTGCTTTTATTCTGTCTGTTCTTTTATTTATTTTTTAAATTTTATTTTATTTTTAAACTTTACATAATTGTCTGTTCTTTTAGTTTCTTAATGAATCAAACATTTTTAAGGAAAAAGTCTTTATTGTAACCTTAGATTTTAAGAGGAAGCAGCTAAACATTTTCAGCTGACTATATATAATGCTCCTCTGTTGGCTTAGTGGTAAAGGATGTCGCTTGTCAATGCAGGAGATGCTGGCTTGATCCCTGAGTCAGGAAGATCCCCTGGAGAAGGAAATGGCAACCCACTCCAGTATTCTTGCCTGGGAAACTCCATGGACAGGCAAGCCTGGCAGCCTGCAGTCCATAGGGTCTCCAGAGAGTCAGACATGCCTTAACGACTAAAGAACAACAATAAATAGGTAATGAAAAGTTCCAAGAAAGTTATTGACTTTCTATTAAATTAATATGCATTGCACATTATCTCATAATTTAAAAATGGAATAAAAGTAATTTTCCCTGGAAGAGCAAAATGAAATATAATGGGTGAAAAAACTCACTCTTTTGTTTTATAGAAAGAACATAATAAGGTGTTTTGTTGTCTGATTTTTCAAAGAGCACATTTCCATATTAGTGAACAGAGAGAAAGGGATTAGTACATGATTGGTATAAGGGATTAGTATTAGTATACAAGGTGGAGTCTATTTTAAAATGCTTCTAGTTAATAAACACATAATTGAACAAATAATTCTTGAGTTTTAAAAATTTGATGTTGCAAAGGAATACATATATTTCTTTATGCTAATTGTATATGTGCATTTTTATTTTAAATAGCTTCGTTTGAAGCTATTGTGGTTTTGGTTTTTATGTCCCATGAAAGATAGTACTGTATCACCTCAATACTTTGATGAGAAGAGCACAAATCACCTGAGACCTTAAATTTAAATGAAAAATAATGCTTAAAAAATAGTTATTTAAGCAATTTCAAGAAAAAACACTAACACAGCTAAAAGAATTCTATATAAAATTCTTCTGGATTTACTTTAAGAAGTAGATGATTATTTGTTAAATTCCAATTATTACTTTGAAAGGGATTCTTCTAAAACCTTTATGTACTTGGATAAGTCCCTTGAATTTTATTAATAGTGGTAATTTCTTATGGATTCATTTATTTCTGGCTTGTCTAGTTTCAAATTACAAATTATGAAGAAAGGTGAATGGCTTGATATAACTATATAGTCTTTACGCATTGACTCTGGCACAAATGGAAATAGCATTTTATATTTGTTAGTGTTTACTACTTCTGTGTTTATAAAGAATGATTCATTTTATTAAGTATTTATCACTGGAAACAATTAACTAGAAGTTAATATAAATTGATAAAAATAATTGCAATATTTAATTGTATTTTTTATTTATTTAAATAAATTTATTGATTTTTTATTGAAGGATAATTGCTTTACAGAATTTTGTTGTTTTCTGTCAAACCTCAACGTGAATCAGCCATAGGTATATATATATCCCCTCCCTTTTGAACTTCACTCCTATCTCCCTCCCCATCCCACCCCTCTAGGTTGATACAGAACCCCTGTTTGAGTTTCCTGAGCCATACGGCAAATTCCCGTTGGCTATCTATTTTACATATGGTAATGTAAGTTTCCACGTTACTCTCTCCATACATCTCACCCTCTCCTCCCCTCTCCCCATGGCCATAAGTCTATTCTCTATGTCTGTTTCTCCACTGCAACCCTGTAAGTAAATTCTTCAGTACCATTTTTCTAGATTCTGTATATATGCTTTAGAACGATATTTATCTTTCTCTTTCTGACTTACTTAACTCTGTATAATAGGTTCTAGGTTCATCCACCTCATTAGAACTGACTCAAAGGCGTTCCTTTTTATGGCTGAGTAATATTCCATCACTATGAACAAAGCTAGTGGAGGTGATAGAATTCCAGTTGAGCTATTCCAAATCCTGAAAGATGATGCTGTGAAAGTGATGCACTCAATATGCCAGCAAATTTGGAAAACTCAGCAGTGGCCACAGGACTGGAAAACGTCAGTTTTCATTCCAATCCCAAAGAAAGGCAACGCCAAAGAACATTCATACTACTGCACAACTGCACTGATCTCACACGCTAGTAAGGTAGTGTGCAAAATTCTCCAAGCCAGGCTTCAATAATACATAAACCATGAACTTCCAGATGTTCAAGCTGGATTTAGAAAAGGCAGAGGAACCAGAGATCAAATTGCCAACATCCGCTGGATCATGGAAAAAGCAAGAGAATTCCAGAAAAACGTCTATTTCTGCTTTATTGACTATGCCAAAGCCTTTGACTGTGTGGATCACAATAGACTGTGGGAAAGTCTGAAAGAGATGGGAATACCAGACCACCTGACCTGCCTCTTGAGAAGTCTCTATGAAGGTCAGGAAGCAACAGTTAGAACTGGACATGGAACAACAGACTGGTTCCAAATAGGAAAAGGAGTTCGTCAAGGCTGTATATTGTCACCCTGCTTATTTAACTTATATGCAGAGTACATCATGAGAAACGCTGGACTGGAAGAAACACAAGCTGGAATCAAGATTGCCAGGAGAAATATCAATAATCTCAGATATGCAGATAACACCACCCTTATGGCAGAAAGTGAAGAGGAACTCAAAAGCCTCTTGATGAAAGTGAAAGTGGAGAGTGAAAAAGTTGGCTTAAGGCTCAACATTCAGAAAACAAAGATCATGGCATCCGGTCCCATCACTTCATGGGAAATAGATGGGGAAACAGTGAAAACAGTGTCAGACTATTTTTTGGGGGCTCCAAAATCACTGCAGATGGTGACTGCAGCCATGAAATTAAAAGACACTTACTCCTTGGATGGAAACTAATGACCAACCTAGATAGCATATTGAAAAGCAGAGACATTACTTTGCCAACAAAGGTTCGTCTAGTCAAGGCTATGGTTTTTCCTGTGGTCATGTATGGATGTGAGAGTTGGACTGTGAAGAAGGCTGAGCACCGAAGAATTGATGCTTTTGAACTGTGGTGTTGGAGAAGACTCTTGAGAGTCCCTTGGACTGCAAGGAGATCCAACCAGTCCATTCTGAAGGAGATCAGCCCTGGCATTTCTTTGGAAGGAATGATGCTAAAGCTGAAACTCCAGTACTTTGGCCACCTCATGCGAAGAGTTGACTCATTGGAAAAGACTCTGATGCTGGGAGGGATTGGAGGCAAGAGGAGAAGGGGATGATAGAGGATGAGATGGCTGGATGGCATCACTGACTCGATGGACGTGCATCTGAGTGAACTCCGGGAGTTGGTGATGGACAGGGAGGCCTGGCGTGCTGCGATTCATGGGATCGCAAAGAGTCGGACAAGAGTGAGCGACTGATCTGAATATTCCATTGTGTATATGTACCACAACTTCTTTGTCCATTCATCCGTTGATGGACATCTAGGTTGCTTCCATGTTCTAGCTATTGTAAACAGTGCTGCAATGAAGAATGGGATACATGTGTATTTTTCAGTTTTGGTTTCCTCAGGGTGTATGCCTAGGAGTGGGATTGCTGGGTCATATGATGGTTTTATTCCTAGGTTTTTAAGGAATCTCCATACCACCTTCCATAGTGGCTGTATCAATTTACATTCCCACACAGTGCAAGAGTGTTCCTTTTCTCCACACCCTCTCCAGCATTTATTGTTTATGGACTTTTTGATGATGGCCATTCTGACCAATGTTAGGTGATATCTCATTGTGGTTTTGATTTGCATTTCTCTAATACTGAGCAGTGTTGAACATCTTTTCAAATGTTTGTTAGCCATCTGTATGTCTTCTTTGGAGAAATGTCTGTTTAGGTCTTTTCCCACTTTTTGTTTGGGTTGTTTGTTTTTCTGGTATTGAGTTGTATGAGCTGCTTGTATATTTTGAACATTAATCCTTTGTCAATTGTTTTATTTCCCATTAATTTCTCCCATTCTGAGGGTTGTCTTTTCACAGAAAGGAAAAAGAAAGAAAAAAAGAAAAAGGAAAAAGAAAACTCCACAGAATTGTAGAAGCCCAATGTAGTGGCAGAGATTTATAACAACAATAAAAAGTAACTGAATATACACATTTACATATATACCCATAAGCAAAATCAAAACAGTCCAACAAAAATAAAGTACAGTAGATTGACCTGGCAAACAGAGGATACCGAAAATTGTATCTATCAGTTAAGAACACAACTAACTAAAGCACAAACTGGAAAACAGAACTAAAGCAAGTTGCCAAATGGGAAATAAAGCAATGGAAATAAAACTAACAAATATGTTGAGAGGAAAGGAAAGAAAGAAAAGAAAGAAAGACTAGATATGCAAAGTTAAATAGAACTAGATAAAGAAGATTTATACACATTAAAGGTTAATTGGAAGGGGAAAAGAACAGTAAGAAAAGCAAACAAAGAATAAATGCAGAAAAAAATGATAGGTTTTAAAAATTTTTTAAAAGAAAAATGAAAAAAAAAAAAAAAAAGGAAAACTCCACAGAACTGCAAAAGCCCACTATAGAGGCAGAGTTTTATAACAACAATAAAAAAAATGTGACTCAGGGAAAAAAAAAAATAAAGCTCAAAAGCTTAATTAGATTTCATAGTGCCAATAAAATCAACAACTACAACAGATGGTGGGGAGGAAGGAAAGAAAAAGAAAAGAAAAATCTGAAAGAATCTACAGAACAAATCAAAACATAAGAATAATAAATGTTTTTCTTGAGTCTCTGCTGACAGAGTCCTTTCCCTCACTGGGAGCACAGTCCACCTCACCTCCCTAGGATGCCCTCCAACTGTTGCTGATCTCTGTACCTGCTGTAGGGGCGTCTCAGATTCTAATCTGGTCCTACTCCTGTGTGTTCTTGCCTGCAATGTCCACAGCTATCAGAACTAGTGCGTTTTCTTTTGTGGGAGCTCTCAATGTCCTTTTATATATTCCATAGACACAGAATCTGCCTAGTTGATCGTGTTGATTTAATCTGCAGCTCATATAGCTGGTGGAATGATTTTGGGTCTTCTTCCTTAGCCACCCTGCCCTTGAGTTATAATTGTGGTTTTATTTTCACCTCTGTGTGTGGGTCAGCCACTGGGGTTTGCTCCTGAGGCTGCTCTGGAGGACTTGCGTTTGCCCCTGTGAGGCCCAGGTGTGGAGGTGGTGCAGCTGCTTGGGTCGCAGGGGTTCTGGCAGCACCAGGTACTCAGGGGAGTTGGTGGCTGGGGCGGCAGGAAATATAGTGCTTCAGAAGGGTATGGCAACCAGTATTGGCCAGTACACCCCAGTATTCTCTCCTGGAGAACCCCCCTGACAGAGAAGCCTGGCAGGCCACAGTCTACAGCTTCATAAAGAGTTGGACACGACCGAAGCGACCTGTGCGTATAGACGCAAGATTTTCTTTTTCGCCTGTGGCAGCTCTGCCCCAGTGAGAGTTGAGCATGAAGGGGTTGCAGCTTCTTGGCTTGCAGGGACCCTGGCAGCACAAAGTGTGGAGGGACATAGGCTGCCTCCATAGCAGGAGTTATGGCCCCATCAGAGTCTTTTTTCGAGCCTCTTGTAGCTGGCAATCTGAAGGCCTCTTTGGCCAGTCTTTCTCTGTAGCTCTGCCCATTCAGGCACTTAGAGGGCTCCCTTGCCTGGGGTCCTTCTTTGTTGTTTGGCATGTCAGTCACATAGAGGGCCCCCCTGCGTGGGGTCCTAGTCTGTAGATCAGCACATCAGTCACTTAAAGCAGCACCCTGGGTGGGGTCCTGCCTTGTAGTCCAATGCATCAGGTGTTTGATGCGCCAGCCTCGCTCTTGTTCAGCTGCCGATGCTGGCGTGTGGGGAGAGAGAGGGTGTGGTGATGGCTCCACCTGCTTTGCGTGACTCACCAGTATCACCTTGCTTCCATGACTTCCCAGCTTTCCTCCACAGGCATTTCCCACCACAATTTCCTCCTTCTCTTCCCCTCAATCCCTCTCTCCAAAGTCAACAGCAGTCCTTGCCCTGGGATTGCTGCACAATCCCTAAACTCCAGCTCCTAGCTGCTGTGCCTTCCAGGGAACCTGTGTCCCTGTCCAGGGTATGTATGGCTGCAGCAAGGACTGTCTGATTCTCATTCCATTTAGGCTGCCAGGGATCAGCTTCTTCACTCCCAGCCTTAAATGTTTCTCCTCTGACTCAGACAGTTGCCCCGATGTGGGGATGGGACCCCTGCTTCAGTTCCCCCACCTGCTGAGGGCAGGTCCAGTCCTACAAACACTCTTGTTTTTCCCCCTAGTTCCTTCATCCTACTGAGTTTTGCATGGCTCTATATATTCTTTTCCACTGGTATTGTCCTCCTGTCTGCTCTCAGCTGATGTTCTGCTGAAGCAATTCTGAGTCTGAAGGTGTATTCCTGATGTATCCGTGGAGGGAGATGTACTCCACGTCTACCTTTTCCTCTGCCATCTTGTTCTCTCTGTATGTGTTTTGAGCTTTTTAAATATCATGTTAATTAAGGAAAAGTGAATGGTATTCTAATTGTTACCTTTTATATTTTTCAGGTACATTTTCTTGATTATCAATCAGTACCATTTGGTCAGAAAATGGAAAAGGTAATGCAGATTAGAGAGTTTGCCAAGGAAGCGAAAAAAAGAAATATTTTATTATCTGGCCTTCTCATATATTTCCCACAGGTAGGTAAAAATGTTGGTAAGATTGTATGTTCTGTAGACTACAGTTTTTTTTGGTGGGAACTTGATTTTGTTAAAAGCAAAGAAATATTAATGAAATTTTAGGCTGGAAAATTATTTATCTATTCATGTTCTGAAACAGGTGAAAACTCTTGACTCTAAGGAAGAATTAAAAATGAGTGTTTTGACTGGGGGGAAAAAGATGAAAATTGGCAAATACCTCATACAGAGTAGCCCACATAGAATTGCCAAATATGGAAACAAAAGGTAGAATCCCCAGTTATTTGAATTTCTAATAAATATTAATTTTGAGTACATCCCAGTGTTGGAGTTTGAAATTCAAATTTCATATTTAACTGGACTTTTGTGTTTAGCTGGCAACCCTAAGGTCATGACTGTTAGCTGTTTGTATAATTTAATATATTTATTTCTTTGATGCTTTCTAAAGATGTTGGTAATCAAGATTTTAATCCCATGAACGTAGTGGCTGGCATTCAGATTGCATGAGGGCATGGTATTTAATTAAAGAAAAACTCTTATTGTCACTGTCTTTTAATAGACAGTTACTTAAGCTGAAGGCAAAATGAATTAGCATTAGAGATTCTTTGTGCAGAGAAATGCTATTTAAATCAAATTGTTTCAAGAATCTGTTAGAGAAAATGGATTTGCCCTTTGTCGTGCATAGACACCTTTTATGGAACTAGCAGAATGCTTTATGGTGTCTTAAAGGCAATGGTACCCCACTCCAGTACTCTTGCCTGGAAAATCCCATGGACGGAGGAGCCTGGAAGGCTGCAGTCCATGGGGGTCACTGAGGGTCAGACACTACTGAGTGACTTCACTTTCACTTTTCACTTTCATGCGTTGGAGAAGGAAATGGCAACCCACTCCAGTGTTCTTGCCTGGAGAATCCCAGGGACGGGGGAGCCTAGTGGGCTGCCATCTATGGGGTTGCACAGAGTCAGACACGACTGAAGCGACTTAGTAGTAGTAGTAGTAGAGGTATACCACAAATAACTCAGGGAAGTAAAATAGTCGACTGCTTTTTTTTTTTCATGGTCTGAAATAAAAGTGATTTGGTACTGACTGTCCAGGGGATGAGAGGTATTTAGAGTTATATGGTTGATGACTAACATATATTGTTTATGAAATATTTAAGGTGACTTTGTTAGCCTGAAAGTAACATGTCTTTTGAAACAAATGGATTTTAATTAAATGTAAGGGTCATCTTTTAGCCAATCCCTTGTTTTTCTTTAACTCTGAGGTAGTTTCCTCTGTTTTCAACATAGACAGGCATGACCTCCAGTTGGTCACAAGGACATGGCAAAGTTTAGTTCACTTAGGATCGTGGAATTGTAAAAGGTTAGTCCTGTAGGGTTCCTGAAGTCAGCACAACCGAGGCCTGAAGAGCTACATGTACTTGCACAAGGTTATAAAACTGGCAGAGTAAGAATAAGAACTCGGGTCTGTGTCTTCCTTCAGGAACGTTTCCTCTTCAATGTATTGTCTTTGGTTATACTCTGGATTGCCGTGGTGGGAAGAATAAGTCAGTTCTCTCTCTTGTGCCATGCGAGGGTGTCATGGAGGCTCATGACTAATACTGTGCTTTGCAGATATGAAATAGAGATGACTCAGGGAAACCTTACAAGCAGGGAATGGTGGAGCACACAGTTCTGGAACTCTCTGTCCTATGACTTAGACTAAGCACAAAGGGTCTGTAGCTGGCATTCCAGGGGAGGGCCTGGTTGCCAGATGAAATAGAACATTAAATTTCAGACAAAAATTATTTTTTAGCATAAGTATGTCCCAAATATTACATGGGACATATTTGCACAAAAATTTATTTGTTATTCTGAATTTCAGGTATAATTGGTTATCTTCTGTTTTATGTGCTAAACTTGGTAACACTTGTAGAGTGTTTACATAAAAAGTACTCATTTTCCCATATGTGACATGCTCTATACTTTTATGAACTAGAGTCCAGTGAGTATTTATGTGACTGTACCTGATTGGAAAAATGGCCTCGTTGAAAAGGAGGAACCTTTGCAGCCCTCTGCTTAGTATCTGACTGCTGTTTCAAGCAAACTTGAATCTCCTAAGCCAGCTGTCTGCTAAATTACCAAAAGTAACTTAGAAAAACATGGTCCTGCAATGGCTTCAAGATCCGTCTCTGGTTACTTTAGGATGCAAAGATAGCTTACTTTAGCATTGCTTGTCTCTTCTTGACAATATAATAATGGACATGTTTCAAGCATGTGAGAATGTTTAAAATGTAGCATTTACTTTTATCCTTAAAGACAGAAATGTGAATTGACTCTTCTTTGCCCAACACATTTTCTAGTGCATAATTCCACCTTAAGGAGCATTTCCAAAAGCTCCTGGGATATTTGTTAGATATGCCATTTGAAAAAGAGCTGTGCTTAAAAATTGGGGAAGTGGCAGTGAATAGAGTTGAATAGACTCCTTTAATGAGGGCTTCTCTTGAACCTTTAGTATACTGATTATCATTTCATAACCTCAAACTAGCAACAAGGGCTATGCCATTTTCCATTTCTCCTGTAACACTTAACCATAGATAAATCATGGGACGCAGTTCAGTTCAGTTCAGTCACTTAGTCATGTCCGACTCTTTGTGACCCCATGAATCGCAGTGCGCCAGGCCTTCCTGTCCATCACCATCTCCCAGAGTTCACTCAAACTCACATCCATTGAGTCGGTGATGCCATCTAGCTATCTCATCCTGTGTCGTCCCCCTCTCCTCCTGCCCCCAATCCCTCCCAGCATCAGGGTCTTTTCCAATGAGTCAACTCTTCGCATGAGGTGGCCAAAGTACCGGAGTTTCAGCTTTAGCATCATTGCTTCCATGTTCCCTAAAAGACACTTTGAGAAACACTGCTCACAAATACACCATAAGTAACTACTACTCCTGCACAGTCTTTTTATATTTCTGTACTAATTTTCCCATTTAGTTGAAGCAGAACGTCTAGCATCAGATGCCTACTTGACACTCTAAAGACCAAGGATATGAAGATGTATAAAGTGGAGTTTCTGTTCACTGTTTAGAGAAGACTGTTGTTTTGTGCTTTCCATGGTGCTGTGAGACACAACTTTTCGTAGTATTCATACACTGGACTTTGTTCCCTAAATCTTATTCTGTGCGAGCCATTAGGTGTTTTGTAGGTAGTTATCATGTATACTTTTAAGCCTCTGAGCAGTTAAACCTTTCTAGATTTCTTAAACTTGTTTTTATAACATTAGCATCAAGTGCTTCTTCTTTGGGTAGGTTTTGTGGCAGCCCACTCCAATATTCTTGCCTGGAAAATCCCATGGACGGTGGAGCCTGGTAGGCTACTGTCCATGGGGTTGCAAAGAGTCGGACACGACTGAGCGACTTCCCTTTCACTTTCACTTTGGTTTGTTAATGAGCCCCTACTTGGAAGACAGAATACTGAACTGACTTTCTGTATCTGTGTTATATATATTTTCTTTCTGGCTTAAAGAAAGCCTCCCTTGTTTTGTATGTGATGCTTCTGGTAATGTAGATGGTCTTGATTTTGGGCCAAACCTTCACAGTGTTGATGTACAAGGTGCTTATATTTAAATAGAATTACATAGATTTTTTTTTTTTTCTTTTTAAACACAGATCAGATCAGATCAGTCGCTCATTCATGTCTGACTCTTTGCGACCCCATGAATCGCAGCACACCGGGCCTCCCTGTCCATCACCAACTCCCGGAATTCACTTAAACACAAGATATACTTAAACCTCTGCATTTGTACAGAGTTCTTTTACACACATGTATAGGGCTTTCTCGGAGAAGGCAATGGCACCCCACTCCAGTACTCTTGCCTGGAAAATCCCATGGATGGAGGAGCCTGGTAGGCTGTAGTCCATGGGGTCGCTAAGAGTCGGACTCGACTGAGCGACTTCACTTTCACTTTTCACTTTCATGCATTGGAGAAGGAAATGGCAACTCAATCCAGTGTTCTTGTCTGGAGAATCCCAGGGACAGGGGAGCCTGTTGGGCTGCCATCTCTGGGGTCGCACAGAGTCGGACACGACTGAAGCGACTTAGCAGCAGCAGCAGCATAGGGCTTTCTGTGTTTGTTGTTCAGTCACTCAGTCATGTATGACTCTCTGTAACCCCATGGACTGCAGCATGCCAGACTTCCTTGTCCTTTACCATCTCCTGGAGCTTGCCCAGATTCATGTCCATTGGTGCCATCCAACCATCTTGTCCTCTGTTATCCCCTTCTCCTCCTGTCTTCAACCTTTCCCAGAATCAGAGTCTTATCCAATGAGTCGGCCCTTTGCATCAGGTGGGCAGAGTATTGGAGCTTCAGCTTTAGCATCAGTCCTTCCAATGAAGATTCCAATGAATATTCAGTGTTGGTTTCCTTTAGGATTGACTGCTTTGATCTCCTTGCAGTCCAAGAGACTCCCAAGAGCCTTCTACAACACCACAGTTCAAAAGCATCAATTCTTCAGCATTCTACCTTCTTTATAGTCCAGCTCTCACATCCATACATGACTACTGGAAAAACCATAGCTTTGACTCTATGGACCTTTCTCAGTAAAGTAATGTCTCTGCTTTAAAACACTGTCTAGGTTGTCAAAGCTTTTCTTCTATGGAGCAAGTGTCTTAATTTCATGGCTGCAGTCACTGTCCACAGTGATTTTGGAGCCCAAGAAAATAAAGCCTGTCACTGTTTCCATTGTTTCCCCATCTATTTGCCATGAAGTGGTGGGACCAGATGCCATGATCTTAGTTTTTTGAATTTTGAGTTTTAAGCCAGCCTTTTCGCTCTCCTCCTTCACTTTCATCAAGAGGCTTTTCAGTTCCTCTTTGCTTTCTCCCATAAGGGTGATGTCATCTGTGTATCTGAGGTTATTGATATTTCTCCCAGCAATCTTTATTCCAGCTTGTGCTTCTTCCAGCCCAGTGTTTCTCATGATGTACTCTGCATATAAGTTAAATAAGCAGGGTGACAATATACAGCCTTGACGTACTCCTTTCCAGACTTGGAATCAGTCTGTTGTTCCATGTCTGGTTCTCACTGTTGCTTCTTGACCTGCATACAGATTTCACAGGAGGCAGGTAAGGTTTAGCCAATAGTAGACTAGAATGATGATTACGTTTGGTAAGTAAGTGAAGAATGGCTATTTGAAAAGGTTTCTCAGGTAACTGAAATCAGGTCCCTTTGTTCATTAATGACTACTGTTCTAAACACTCAAAAACTTTTGGTATAATAGAGCAGTTATATTGTTAAAGATTATTAGTTGTAAAAAAAAATGTTTCATTGATTGTTTACAAGACAGATTTTTAAAAGGTATTTTGTAGTGTTATAGAATTTCTCAAGAGTCACAGAACCAAATTGGGCACTGTGTATCCAGGAGCAGGGCAGTTGACAGACATGCTCAACCACAGTGTAGGACTGTGCTGAGAAAAATGCCTTCCTTTACTGATTCTGGGTACATGATATGCGAATGAACCATGGGTAGAAATTCTACTGTAGCTGATCCAGGAAATGAAAAGGGTTTCCTAGATATAGTCTCTTTGTTTCTGGCACCACTTTCACATTCTAAGTCTCTTCATACACATAACAGTACCTATAGCATTTAGATACTATAGAATCTGGGGAAATGTAGTTTGGTTTTTTACTCTGCAGTCACTATTGCACAGAAATGAAAGCTGGGTTATGGTTAGGGCAGGCATTGCTTGACTTTGCAATATCAGCCCCATCTATGTCATATGGAGTCTTGTCTTGGATTGAAATGAAATCAGACAGAGCACCATTAATGAGTTGTCTTTATGAGCTTGGTATTTGTCTCTATGTAGGCTTTCCATATGGTGTCTACTGCAGTTATACATTTTTAAGTACTATTTTGCGTATGAACTTTTATGATAAGAATTTGGAAAAGTCTATAAAATTATTATCTGTATAAGTTTTGTATTAAATCTGTGCATTTTACATGCTCAGGGCTTTAGAGATGACACAGGTTCATGGTTAAAATGCTTCCAAAAGCTATTGTAACTGGTTATTTCTTAAATTGAACTAGTATCTTCCCCTTTAACTGACAAACTAGGTATAAGACCTTAAACAAAGGATATAAGCTTTCTAGTGGAGGAGGGCCTGGCAACTCACTCCAGTATTCTAGCCTAGAGAATCCCATGGACAGAGGATTGGAACCCCAGTGCATGGGGTTGCAAAGGGTTGGACATGACTGAATGACTTAGCACATACGCGTAAGCTTCCTAGGCTTTGGATTCTCCATTTGTAAAGTGCACTTTTACAAATGCAGTCAGAACTTCTGCATTAAAGCCTTTGTTGGATGAAAGAGTGGACACACTAGAGGCGTGTGCGGGCTGCGTCGGGTTATATGTTGACCATCTCTCAGTCTGACACAGAGCAACGCGGGAACTGGGCCTGGGTTTTCTGTCCTTTCCCTGCGGACTGTAAGCTTCACTATACTATTATTTCCCTTATTTTACTGAGACTTCCTCATTATCATTCATATGTTTTATTCTAGTTTAGAGCAGGAACTGTTCTCTCTCTCTTTTTGTTTTTTGGTTAGATACCTCAGTGAAGTAGATGACAAAGGTGATGTCTTAGTCTGTTCTGCTGCTACTGCAGATTGGAGGCTGGAAGTCTGAGATGAAGGCACCAGCATGTTTGAGTTCTCAGGATTCCCTTCCTGGAGGCTGAGCGATATTTTCTTGCTGGGTGCTCACATGGCAGGGACAGGGTGAGGCCTCTAAAAGCCCTGTTCTATTGACAAGGACTTCACTCTAATGAGTTAATCCAACATCTCACTTCCTAAAGCATCATAAAGGAGTTAGGATTTCAACATATGAATCTGGGGGAGGGACACAAAGATTCAGTCCATAACAGGGAAGGAATTAACATCCATCAGAGACAGGTTAAGAAAATGTAAAGCATGTTAGCAAGAAAGGGAGTATATGCCATGTTAGTCTATTCATTATCTTCTGTCTCCTTTCTTCTCCTTTGAACTGGCATTCCACTGCATTTGATACAGTGGGAAATTGGACTTTGGAAAGCATTAATTTTGCTTAGTATTTTCATAAGATGGGGGGAAGGGACTACGTCAGACAGAGCTATAGAAAACAAGTCTTGGAGAGGTCAGGGGGTAAACTAGGAGAGCCCCTCTATCTTCTGGGCTTCCCTGGTGGCTCAGATGGTAAACAGTCTGCCAGCAATGCAGGAGACAGAGGTTTGATCCTTGGGTTGGGAAGATCCCTGGAGAGGGGGATGGCAACTCACTGCAGTATTCTTGCCTGGAGAACTCCATGGGAAGAGCTACGATCCATGGGTTTGCAAAGAGTTGGACATGGCTGAGTGATTAACATTTTTCACGTTCATTGTATCTTCCGTCTGCTCCTGAATACAACTGTTTCTTCTCTTCCAACAACTACAACAACAACAGCTTCTCTTACAAGAATAACAAGAGCTCTGAGAGACACATAAAAAGGCAAGAAAGTTACCAAAGCAGTTCTGTAATTTTTTGTTTTTTAAAGAAAAATTATTTGTAAAAGACTGATGAGGAGCTTTTTATAAACCTCCAAAAATAGGATGTGAAATGGTGAAAGTTGTTTGGCAAAACGGTAAATTAGATAAAGATGTGTAAACTGATCTTGTGTCCAAGGCATAAGCCAGATCTCTCTACTTGATGAGTTAAGAAATCCTGTTCTTTCTCTGTTGTCTGGGTTTTGAAGGTTTTGGGTCTATTGTAAAGGACATCCAGAAAACATTCTTGACAATGAATCACTTTGTAATAACTTTAAGGAAATTCCGAAAGAAACATTAACAACTATATAAACAGGTTCAAATGCTCTCAGATGCCTTTGTGAAAGACCTTAATTGGTAGGACACAATTGACATCAGTCTTTCTCTCTCAGATGCGCCCCATTTGCTCTTGTGTTCTCAGAGTTTCAAGTCTGTGTGATCACTTGGAGAACAAATAGGTGTGTGCTATCAAGTAGCTGAACACAGTTTTTTTTTTTTTTTTTTTTTTTTTAATGCAAATCTTTGGAGAGATTAGGCTTAAAACTCTATTCCCTGAAGTCCTGAAGTGAGAAATTACTTGGACTTCGACTGTGAATTCTTTGCGAAACTCACATTTCTATCCAGACCGTCAAATTGTATGGTATGTACAGTAAAGAAGCAGCACCAGATCTGTTTCCAGAAACCTGTAATATCCTGTTCAGAGCAATCAGGCTTTTTGATGTGGGAGTGTTGATGAGACTAAATATTCTTCACTTTCAAAATTGTTTTGGCTTTTATTGTTTAGCTCTAGTCATTCTTTGGGAAAATAAGTTTATAAAATATAATGTCTTTTCAAAATTGTGTGTTTGAAAAACTGAAGCTATCTTCAAGGAGTTTGGTTAGCTTACTTGGCCAAGTCATTAGATAGAGCAGCAATAACCTATTTTACTTAGATATATCTAAATGAAATGGATTATTAGATTCAAACTTCTGTTGCAGATCTCCACTTAATTTTTGTGAATGAAAGAAGCACCATTGTGCATGAAAATGGCCATGAAAAATTCTTAATGAGGTAAATCTTTTGCACAGTGTATTAGCTGGCTGTTACTGCATAACAAATTACCCCAGAACTTAGTTGCTTAAGGGCTTTCCTTGTGGGACAGCTGGTAAAGAATCTGCCTAATGTGGGAGACCTGGGTTCAATCCCTGGGTTGGGAAGATCCCCTGGAGAAGGGAAAGGCTACCCACTCCAGTATTTTGGCGTGGAGAATTCCATGGACTGTATAGTCCATGAGGTTGCAAAGAGTCGGACATGACTGAGCAACTTTCACTTTAATTAGTTGCTTAAACTACATAGATTATGTCACAGTCTCTGTGGTTCTCTGGGTCAGTGCCTTTTTCAGGGCTCCACTGAGAATGATCCTCTTCCTAGCTCACTTAGCTAGCTGTTGGAAGGACTCAGTTTCTCTGTGCTATGGCACTGAGGTTTCACTTCTTCACAAGTTCATGGTTGAAGGCCTGCCTCTATTCCTTGTCATGCGGGCCTTTTCACAGAGCATTTTACAATAGCAGGGCAGTCAGAGAATCAAGACCGCAGTCACAGTCTTCTGTAACATTATCGCCAAGAGACATCCTGCCAGTTTTCTTGTATTCTGTTCATTGTGTCACGCGAGTGTATGTTCCTCGGTTCTTTGTCTCGTCACAACAAAGATTTGGAGCGACGGACATTAAAGCCCTCGGCGCGTCACAGCTCTCAGGTCTTGGACAAACCGTGTTACAGCTCTTAGGCAAATCAGTGTTACAGCTCTATTTTATTTAGAAGATAGCAGGAGAGTGAGAGAGAGAGAGAAAGAGAGAGCGTGCGCACACGCGGGAGATAAGAGTCCGAGAGAAAGCTCTTTGGCTCCTCCTTTTATATGTTTTTTCCTCCACCTGGGCCTGCCCTATGCAAATTGGGCTTAGCCAGGAGTGCTGTTTGTTCTGTTTGTTCTGCCTGAAGTCTTCACTCTGGTCCTCCGACCTTCCTTGTCTTTTAGCCACCTCCATTTTGGACTCCTTTTCCCTATTCTACCTACCTAACAATTGGAAGCAAATGACAAGATTTTGCCCACAGGCAGATGAGGTGACAACACTGGGCATGGGAACCAGTAGATAGTGGTCACTGATATACGTGTGTGTGTGTGTGTGTGTGTGTGTGTATGTATATGTGTATGTATATGTGTGTATATATATATATATATATATATATCTCACAGCAGTTTTTATGTAGAATTTCCTTAAAGAACATTAGAGGGAGGGAGGTATCTTTCTCTGTTTATTTTCATTTTATGGAACACTAATTATCCAAACTGCAGAAGCAGCTGTGCAAAGAACTCTAAAATTGAAATGTTTAACTGAATCAAGTAGAGAACACGATGTGCATGCTAGGGGTCTTGGAAACATCAAGCAGGGTGGGAAGGGAAACGAGAAAGAAGAAATGGAAAGTCAAGATAATAAAGATTTAAAATTCTAAGCCAATGGCAATAAATTGGAATACTTAGAAATATTAGGGGCTTATTGACTATTAGATATTGCATGCCATTTAGATTAAGGGTAACAGTTCCAAAATCTGGAACTACCTAAGGACAGTGTTCCAGAAATGAGAGTTAGTTTTATGTAAATTCCTTATTTTCTGCCCTAAACCATCAGGATTTAGCAAAGATAACAGTTTGTAAATTTACAATAGTTTGTAAATAAACGTGTGTTTATTGTCTCTGAGAATCCTATCAACATTATTTATTATGATCACTAAGGAAATACAAAGAGACCTTCTCCATTGACAGGAAGATATGAGTAATGTTTGGCATAAAGATTTGTGTATGGAGAACAGTGAAGTTTATTAGTTTTCCATCCATCTCATTACTCACCTTTGACAACTGGTAAGGAAATATATTTTAATTAAGCTTCAACTTTCTCTTACTGAGTGCATAATGGCAATTATATAGTAATGCTATTAGATGAGTTGGTTTAATAACAAACATATCTACAATCACTCTTTGGAATCTGCATTTTAATGGACAGAAAAAACACAGATGTTTTACAAAGACACCATTCATGATGATTATTAGGCTCTGGCCATTGTTTATATTTTGCATGTTTCTAATCACTGTACTGTGCTGAAATTCTGTATCAGCAAGAACATAAGGAAAGAGTGTTCAGTAGTACCACAGATGATTTACCATTTTTTTCAGCTAAAAATATATATTTTAATCTTTTGCATTTTTACTCTACTTCCTTTATAAAAATACGATTCTCCATGTGTACCTGTGGCCTAAAAGCTTCTGAATCATAATGTTTCATAACTATGCCACAGATAAGCTTTTTAGAAGAGGATTCAGGAACACAAAAATTTAATGTTTATTATAGGAAACATGCTGTACTTTTTTTTATTGTTTACCATAAAGGCTTTTTCATTAAAAATATTCAAAGAAAGGAAATTTAATTTCTATTCATAGGCTTGCAAGTTGAAATTGGGGCAATTTGGAATGTATTAAAACAGAGACCATTAAAGTAATTTATATAGCAGTTACTGATATGTCCTTATATTTAGTTTATAGGTTTGAGCCAACCTTATGCTCTATTCTTGCTAATAAAGTCAATTAAAAAAATTGATTCTCTAGTGAGAATATACTGCTTGGAAAAGATATCAGCTACTAAATACCAAGTTATAGGTAAAATGATTTAAATGAATAAATGTAGAGATTTGTGGTTTTCTAATGCATCTACATTATGCTATATATTTCAAGTTACTTTCATGTGAAAAGTCAGGCCATTTCTTGCTTGCCTGCTACATAGATACTTTTTTTTTTTTAATGCCTAGGTTTTTTTCTTTTTTAAAATTATTTTTAATTGGAGGATAGTTGCTTTACAATGTTGTGTTGGTTTCTGCCATACATCATGGTTAGATATCTTTGATTTTGACTTAATATGTTTAGTTTTGAATTTTAAATAGGAATACTTAAGTTTTGCTCAGTGTGTGTGTGTATATATATATATATACACACACACACACACACACACACACATACACACTAGGGTTTACAATAATTGTGCCATATACTTCACAATCTTAATCCTCTTATCCCTGCATTAAGTTTTTGACTTCATATTTAAGATGTTTTGATGCGATTAAAGGATTTAGGCTCTTCAGGACGGGTGGTCTCTTCTCTGTTAAGAAAAGTCCAGCAGTAACACAACATTATTAGGCTTTTTTGACCTTCATGAGAAGAAATAGGCTAAAAACCTGGATAGGAAATTGCTAAAAATCTAGTTATTGAATTCTCAGGTCTGACCCGTGAAAGAATACACATGATCCCTAAATCTATTTTTTTTAGATGGAAATGTTACAAAAATTAAAAAAAATACATACTGATCATAGAGTAACAGTTAAAACACACAATGGCAAACATTTCTGAACCTTGATAGCAATTTCAATAACGAAGGCTTGTACTTACCCTAAAAATAACCAGGTAAATGACTGGGAAGAGGCTTAATAGTTTTCAACAAATGACCTGGTCAGTATAATTTTAAAAACCTCAGTGTTATTTTCTTACTTTGTAGTTACTGTTTTTTTCATAAACTAAAGGAACATCAGGCTTTGCCACACTGTCACAAGAACATGAGTTTTCTTTACAAATATGCTTTCTCAAGTTAAGTAAATCACAAGTGAACATTTCCTACGTGTGTGATCAGTCACTTCAGTCATATCTGACTCTTTGCAACCCCCCAGATTGTAACCCTCAAGGCTTTTCTGTCCATGGGATTCTGCAGGCAAGAATACTGGGGTGGGTTGCCATTTCCTTTTCTGGAACGTTTCCTACCTTTCCTCAAATTTTTGCTGAGTGTTTTAAGACCTTGTCTTTGTTTTTAAGTGTGTGCAGGGGCCTTTGTAAAGCATCTTGAAAAAGTCAGATGATGGCTGAGACCTGACCTTCCCCCTCAGGGAGAGGTTTTACTGAAGAAACTATAGCAAGTTAATTGGATGTTATAAATGCATAACTTCAGGTTTTTAGAGCTTAATTATTTCTAAAGGTATGTTTCCCAATGGTTAGCTTAGCAATAGCAAATGTGGCCCTTGTGGTGAATTCATGAAAGTAAGTAATGAAAAACAGCTACCCATGCCTTTTGCTACCAGCAAGGCTGATTCTGTGAAAGCCTATACTTCTAAAACCTTATATATTACACTGGAGATTACATATCTTTTCAGCTAGTGTATCTTTGGAACTTCATTAAAAAATGTATGTGCTATGGTAAAATGAGGGAGGGCTTTCTTGTCTACACCATAGAGAATAGTAAATTTCCTGATGTTAAAAAAAAAAAAAATCAGTAAAATAGCAAAAAGCTTACCAAGTTATAATTTTTAAAAATGTTTTAGAAAACTGAAAGAAATTAATACATTTGTTTCTACTACTATAGCTTCAATAGTTCTGAAAGGGATGGGAATACCAGACCACTTGACCTGCCTCTTGAGAAACCTATATGCAGGTCAGGAAGCAACAGTTAGAACTGGACATGGAACAACAGACTGGTTCCAAATAGGAAAAGGAGTATGTCAAGGCTATATATTGTCACCCTGCTTATTTAACTTATATGCAGAGTACATCATGAGAAATGCTGGGCTGGATGAAGCACAAGCTGGAATCAAGATTGCCGGGAGAAACATCAATCACCTCAGATATGCAGAGGACACCACCCTTATGGCAGAAAGTGAAGAGGAACTCAAAAGCCTCTTAATGAAAGTGAAGGAGGAGAGTGAAAAAGTTGGCTTAAAGCTCAACATTCAGAAAACTAAGATCATGGCATCTGGTCCCATCACTTCATGGGAAATAGATGGGGAAACAGTGTAAACAGTGTCAGACTTTATTTTTTGGGGCTCCAAAATCACTGCAGATGGTGACTGCAGCCATGAAATTAAAAGATGCTTACTCCTTGGAAGAAAAGTTATGACCAACCTAGATAGCATATTCAAAAGCAGAGACATTACTTTGCCAACAAAGGTCCGCCTAGTCAAGGCTACGGTTTTTCCAGTGGTCATGTATGGATGTGAAAGTTGGACTGTGAAGAAAGCTGAGCGCTGAAGAATTGATGGTTTTGAAGTGTGGTTTTGGAGAAGACTCTTGAGAGTCCCTTGGACCGCAAGGAGATCCAACCAGTCCATTCTAAAGGAGATCAGCCCTGGGTGTTCTTTGGAAGGACTGATGCTAAAGCTGAAACTCCAGTACTTTGGCTACCTCATGCGAAGAGTTGACTCATTGGAAAAGACCCTGATGCTGGGAGGGATTGGGGGCAGGAGGAGAAGGGGACGACAGAGGATGAGTTGGCTGGATGGCATCACCGACTCGATGGACATGAGTTTGGGTGAACTCCAGGAGTTGGTGATGGACAGGGAGGCCTGGCATGCTGCGATTCATGGGGTCGCAAAGAGTCAGACATGACTGAATGACTGAACTGAACTGAACTGAACTGAAGAAAGATGGGGAATTTTTCTCTCCAGGACATTTTATTTAACTCTAAGTGCTTAAATGGAAATTTTAGAATTCTGTAATTGCCTCATCAAGCATCCAAAGTTTGACTCAGATATGGTGGCTAAATCACTGCTAGCTTCTAGCCTTCTTGATCAGAGTTTCAGTTGGTTTATATTATTTGGATATGAATTTGATTTAGATTCCCCTTTGTCTCAATTCAAATGTCTTGAATAATGTCCAGTACTTTTATTTTAGATGGGAAACATGAACGTTTTTAGTCAGAATACCAAATTCATTAAGATTTTTATTTGAAAAAGGAAAATATAGACTATGAAATCTTTGTAAATTATAAAGTTGTAACTTAGGTAAATAAATTGAGAATTTTTGATGAGCTAGAAAGGAAATGTACACTTGCCATAGTTTGTTATATAACAGAAAACTGTGAATTGATTCTATCAGTTTTTTTAGTTATGTTGAAAATTTGAAAATAGTGATTTTTTTTTTCTCTGACATATATTATCTATTAATCAGTTCAGTTCATTCGCTCAGTTGTGTCTGACTCTTTGCGACCCAATGAACCACAGAATGCCAGGCCTCCCTGTCCATCCCCAACTCCAAGAGTTCACCCAAAGTCATGTCCATTGAGTCGGTGATGCCATTCAACCATCTCATCCTCTGTTGTCCCCTTCTCCTCCTGCCCTCAATCTTTCCCAGTATCAGAGTCAAATGATTCAGCTCTTCTTATGAGGTGGCCAAAGTATTGGAGTTTCAGCTTTATCAGTCCTTCCAGTGAACACCCAGGATTGATCTCCTTTAGGATGGACTCGTTGGATCTTCTTGCAGTCCAAGGGACTCTCAAGGGTCTTCTCCAAAACCACAGTTCAAAAGCATCAATTCTTTGGCGCTCAGCTTTCTTTATAGTCCAACTCGCACATCCATACATGACTACTGGAAAAACCATAGCCTGGACTAAACCGACCTTTGTTGACAGTGTAATGTCTCTGCTTATTAAGACAGATATGCTGTCTGTGTGCAAATCTACTTTATGTAGTTTTATGTTAATGTATAGATTTCAGTATTTTGATTCCTGAACAAATTTTATGATCATTTCAAAACTTAAAAAAAATGTAGCATTTATGTCAGTTTCAACTAAATTTACTGGAGGGAGATTGAGACACCAGGAATTTTTAAGCCAGTTGAATTAATTGGGGAACTGATTGGCCTATCAGTTGGGAAATTTTAATTGCAAATGTCAGAAAATAGCACAATTCCGATTTAACAATATAGCTGAAAAACCCAAGATCCTAGCTTTATGTTTTATAGGACCCCAGATGCTCAAAGGGGCATTGTCTCTTTCTCTTTCTTGGCTGTCTCTTCTCCAGTTCAGTATATATCCAATAATTTAAGTCTTTATTCTCATGTGGTTTTCTGAATAGTATAAAACATAAGCACCAGCTGTTGTAGTTCTATATTCTGTAAGTTTAGTAAACTCCATGGAAAGAAAATGTCTGTATCCCAGTTTTTTCACCAAAAGTCTTGGCTCTCATTTTTATCAAGCTCATTTGTAAAACATGTCTTTATTTTCTGATGCAATTCCTTTGGCACATGTGAATGTTCATTCTGTTAACCATAGAGTTGAGAATTAAGTTACTTACCTTTGATGCCAGGTTAGCTCACCCAAACTAGGGTTGGATGCATTCCCTAAAGAAAATTGTGGTAACAGTTCCCCCACAACATGAGGAACAGATGCTGGACAGGTCCAAATGATAGATTATTAACTGTTCATGTTATGGACTAAGTGTTTGTGTCCCTGTAAATCATATGTTGAAATCCCAACACAGTGTGATGGTATTCAGAGATAGATAAGTAGTAGATCATGAGGGTAGAGCTCTCATAAATGGGATTAGTGCCCTTGTATTCTGTAACAAGAGGACAGAAGAAAAAGATAGCAGTCTTCAAACCAGGAAGCAGATTCCCACCAAACACTGGATCTACCTGCATTTTGATCTTGGACTTTGCAGCCTCCAAAACTGTGAGAAATATTTACTGTTTAAGCCAAGGGTTTCCCTGGTGGCTCAGTTGGTACAGAATCTGCCTGCAATGCAGGAGACCCAGGTTCTAATAGGTTCTAGTACAGTTTTTAATGTGGGCCATCATTAGAAGGAGCTCAAAAATATTGAGATAAGAATGTATAGAAAAATATAAAAGAGGTTTTTAAAGTTTATTTTTTACTGGAGTGTAGTTGATTTACAATGTTGTGTTAGTGTCTGCTATACAGCAAAGTGAATCAGTTACACAAATACATATATTCACTCTTTTGTAGGTTCTTTTCCCATATAAGCAATTACAGAGTATTGAGTAGAGTTCCTTGTGATAGACAGTGGATTCTTATTAGTTATCTATTTTATATATAGTAATGTGTATGTATCAATCTCAGCCTCCCAGTTTATCCACCTCCCATCCTTTTCCCCTTTGGTAACTTTAAGTTTATATTTTACATTTGTGACTCTATTTCTGTTTTGTAAATAAGTTCGTTTGTACAATTAAAAGCAGAAATTAAAAACCAAGAATGCAATTCCCTTTGAGTTGAAAGAGTTCAGCAATAAAGTGCACTGTTAAGCAATAATGGCTTTTTATATCTATGTTCTAGATGTTTCTGTTTCAGGTTTCTGCAAGCTTTCTCACCACACTGCTGTGTGAGCGGTCATTGTCTGTTAGGTACCTGCTTTATTGCTTAAGGGAATTGATGATATGCCAATTTATTAATCTTTCACAATGTTAGGTATTTAAATGTATGTGATATTTACATTTTGGAAAAAACCTTGTGATTTTACTTTTGCAAAATTTTTGCAGAAAAATTTTAATGGACTTATAAGACATCTTAAGATATGATAAGGTAATGCATCTTGATTAATGGTGTGCAGAAATCGACTTAGGCATCAACTTACATTGTTAATTGAATCTTTAGGCTTCAAATTGTTCTTGAATTCCATAAGTGTTTTGAATTTGTAAGGATATGAATGCCATGCAGAAAATATTTAATGCAGATTGTGTTCATAGTATTTCTAGATATCTATTGCAAATGTAGCTATTCCTGTGTTTAAACACTGGTCTTGAGGTAAATATATACGTTTATATATATATTTATATATAAATTATATATACATTTAAATTTAATTATAAATTATATATATATATATATATATATATAACATTTCCAATTTCTAGTGTGAGAGAATGCTTTTCAACATCCTTAACCCTTAACAGTTTGTAGTTATGCAGAGGCATTCATTTGAGTAACTATAATGATGAGAAATATGCCCCTTAGTAAGTACTAAAGCATAGCAGTTTGCTCCTTGCACAAGAACTCATCTGAGGTAGCAGAAATTTGTAGAAAAGTAGCAATGCCCACAGAAGGAAAGGCATTTCTTTTAGAATTGAGAAATCTTAAGGTGATGGTTTTAGAATAAATTAGAGTGAAATGTCTGATTGTTTGTTCGATTGTGAAACTAACAAAATCTGGATACCAGAAACACCATTAGTGGATCTACATTAATGAATTCTCTAGTCAGTGCAAAGACACAAGGTAAGAAAAAAACCTTTCCTGAAGTTTAAACACTTCATGTTCTTCAATGGATGAATGGATAAAGAAGCTGTGGTACATATATACAATGGAATATTATTCAGCCATAAAAAGGAACACATCTGAGTCAATTCAAGTGAGGTGGATGAACCTACAACCTATCATACAGAGTGAAGTCAGTCAGAAAAAGAAAAACAAATGTTGCATATCAGCAAATATATATGGAATCTAGAAAAACGAAAAGGGCAGGAATAAAGACACAGATAAAGAGAACAGATTTGGGACACAGCAGGAGAAGGAGAGGGTGGGATGAATTGAGAGAATAGTATTTAAACACATACATTACCACATGTAAAACAGATAGCTAGTAGGAAGCTACTGTATAACACAGGAAGTTCAACCTGGTGCTCTGTGACAACCTAGAGGGGTGGTATGGGGTTGGGGGTGGCTCAAGAAACAGGGGATGTATGTATACTTATGATTGATTCATGCTGTTGTATAGCAGAAGCCAACACAATATTGTAAAGCGATTACCCTCAAATTAAAAATAAATTTTAAAAAGTTATAAGAAGAAAAAAAAAAAAACAAAAAAACTTCATGTTCTGAGTATATACTCAGGAAACAAGTACAAATAATATAAAAGCAAAAACAATACAAATAGTGGAAAAACAACAACACAAATTCTCCATGGAAATTGAATTTTATTTTAATGGTGATACAAAAATAATTTTAGTGTGTGTTTACAGGTTTAATGTTTTCTTTGTTTTTCTTGGCTCATTCTGAAGGTTTCCAACTTAGACTCAAATGGTGTATGTGTGTTTATAGAATTGTTGGAAGACTTAAGGGCATCAATTAAATATTTTACTTCTTTTATTCTAATTCATTTAACTGGAACAATTTTGTGCTATGATGCTAAACAAGGTTTTAAGAATTAATTAGGGTCTTTGGACATATTCTTTATATATATCAAAGGCACTGCTGTCAAAGGTTTTTTAAAAAATGCCAGACACTAGCTTAAGCTGTGAAAACAGATTTTTTTCAGTAACTACTGACTGAATACTAGGAGGAGCAAATGAGTTCCATTCAATTTGTGTTTAGGTAACTGGGCCTTTTAAAGGGAGAATGAGGAAATGGGAAAGGGTTAAGGAGATCGGGGGCTTATCCCCTTGTATTGGCTGGAACAATGGTATGTTCTACTCCAGTGTTTTGTTTTGTTTTTTTTTCCCCTGCTAGAAGTTGTGCTAGAATTTTATCATCTCTTAGTACAGAGATTTGTACACTGTCTTTATGTGCCAAGAGTTCTGCAGTTCTCATAACTTTATACTGTACAAAATTCAAAAGAAAAAAGCCCCTAATTTTACAGTAGGAACTAGAAAGTTTGACATCTAAAGGAATGAAGGAGATGACTGTCCTGAATTGAAGGCTCAGTTTTTTTGCGTATGAGACGATGCCAAGGTTTGTAGATTTGTGTTTACATTTTGATTCTTTTTTTTGAGAAAAAGTGAATTCTCACGGTTTTAAACTGAAACTATAGTAGCCAACGGGAAGCCTGCTGCCTCTGTAGCAGCCTCCTGCCTGGTCCCCAGCCGCTGCCCTGTCAGTAGCGTCTGCTCTTCTCAGGTGTGTGATTTGGTTTCATAACTAGGTTTTCCTTTCTGTACCTGAAATTTTCCTCGGATTCACAATGGTGTATTCATGATGTGGGTGTGTCACATGTATCATGTTTACCTTATTCTGTTTGACCTGGGTAGGATTTTGCTTTTTTTTAAGGGGTTTTCCCAGCAGTTATCAGATGAACAAAGTGCTATTGTCTTTCACTAAAACATGACTGTCAGCATTTGAGTACTTAGCAGGGTTGGCATACTTTGTGTCTTAAAATAACATGTATCATTAGGTTATGAAGAGACTTGTTACTGTGAAGATGGCAGCAAAGCTCTGAGTCCTGTCTGTGATCACTGTCTTTGCTGTTCCCAGAAGGTGAAACTGAGTGATGTCTGCTTTCCTGTCACCAGAAAGTTTGATGTGATAGGAACAGATCTTCTTCCTTGATCAGTAAAGATAACTCTTTTTTTTTTTTTTTAACTGTGACTTACTTCTAGAATTCTTTGCAAATGTTCAGGTTTGAGACTCTGCATTTTTAAAATTCAGCCTTTCATGTTCTTTTGGAAAATACCTCTGCTTTTATATTGAATGTACCTACAGCATTTCTTTTCTCAGCCTAAAATAACTCCACGAACTCTCTTTATATTTATATATATATTTTTTAGTTTCTACTGTCCATGCCTACGTAATCAAATCTGCAAAACGAAGGGCATTTGTTAAAATTAACCATTCAGGTAGTATGGAAAGAGGTTTATACTTTCTAAGCACTGCATGTGCTAGGCACATTCATATACACTCTTGTTGAAACTTCAGAAGAGTCTCGTGATGTGGGTGGTACTAGTTCCACCGTACACTGGTGAGAAATCCCAGGCCCACAGACTTTAACTCCCCCATACCATAAGCTAATAAGTAGCTGAACTGGATTTGGACTTCAAATGTACCATAGTGTTCACCTACTCAGACTTTTGTAGAAGAGATTCTTAAATTAAAAAAAAAAAAAAATTCCATACACGCTGTCCAAAATGTTAAATTATTAACATTCAGTGGACTTCTGATTAAGTAGTTGATATTCTTGTTCAAGTTACTTTATGCTCCAGCCTTCACTTCTTGACTGTTTAGGGATGAAACGTTGCAGACCATGAAGCTTGGCAAGTCTTTCCTTGAGAGTGGCATATGAACCAAAGGAATCCTTGCTTGGGTGTCTTGGAAATCCAGGACCAGACTTGGTCTTTAGTTTTTACAAAGGAGTGAAGAGCAAGCTATGCAGGCAAAGTGAATAGTCTGTATCCATGGAATGACAAGAATGGATGTGCAAGGGTAGTGGGGGGCTTGCAGAGCAGAGCCTGAAGACATTGCCTGAGAAAAAAGTCCTCTGGAGGGAAGAAGCTTTTCATAGTAGAGCCCTCGCTCTATTATATTGTTGCAGGGAAAAAAGTGGGACATGAGACAATGGTCACCTCCCAGGTCGCGTCCAAGGTTATGGCCGTCAAATCTTGGTCCTTGGCTTTGTGCAGAAAAGAATTCAAGAGTGAGCCATAGTAAAGTGAAAGGAAGATTATTCAGGGAGATACTCCAGAGAGAGATTGTGGGTCATCTCAGAAGGCAAGAGAGGCACAAGAGGCCCCAGGGTATGGGGTAGTCAGTTTTTATAGGGGTGGTTAATTATATAGGCTAATGAGTGGGAGGAATATTCCAGCTATTTTGGGTGAAGGAGAGGAGATTTCTAGGAATTGGGCCACCACCCACTTTTTGTCTTTTTATGGTCAGTTTTGGAACTGTCATAAACTTCCCTGGTGGCTCAGATGGTAAAGAATCTGTCTGCAATGCAGTAGACCCATGTTTGATTGCTGGGTTAGGAAGATTCCCTGGAGAAGAGAATGGCTACCCACTCCAGTTATTTTTGCTTGGAGAATTCCATGGACAGAACAAAGAGTCAGACACAACTGAGTGACTAACACTTGGAACTGTCATGGCACTGGTGAGTGTGTCATTTAATATATGCCAGTATATTACAAAGAGTGTATAAGGAGGTCAAGGTCTAGTGGAAGTCAGTGCTCTTCCATCTTGGACCTAGTTGTTTGTAACCAGTTTATGTTGCATCCTCTACAGCAATGCCATTCTTTTAAAGGTTATGCCCTGGCCCCTTCCCGTCTCAGTATCACTGTACTTTCTCAGTCCTAACTCCTGTCTGGAATGAAGTTAAAGACTTCCCAGGACTTGGTCTGCATCATTTTAAATGGGGTAAGCTGAGCTTCCCTTGTGGCTTGGCTGGTAAAGAATCTGCCCACAATGCGGGAGACCTGGGTTCGATCCCTGGGTTGGGAAGATCTCCTGGAGAAGAGAACAGCTACCGACTCCAGTATTCTGGCCTGGAGAATTCCATGGACCATATAAACCATGGGGTTGCAAAGAGTCAGGCACAACTGAGCAACTTTGACGACTACTACTAAGCTGAGGCCATTCTCTGCACTTCTGGGAAGAGTCCCTCTCACTGCAATTGCATCTGACAGTGGCTGTGGCATCACTGAGACCTAGATAGATAGTTTCCTGAGCTGGGCTGCCTGGATCAGTTGCAGGTGGGGCTGTATTTGAAATACTGAAGTTTGCAAAGAAACAGAGTAAAAGTTGAAGTTAGATTAAAAATTAACCCTATTAAAACAAACAAACAAAATCTCTATGGAAATACTTGGTTCCAGAAAGAATTGTTCTTAGGTGCTTGCTGTGTTTCACTGACAGAGTTGGCTTAGTGGGGGTACATTCCAGAGAGCACTAGGGAGCCAGAACAGTTTCTGTAATAGCATTCACCTTCATTATCTGCTTAACTTTGCTTCCAGGGATCATTTGTAGCTTACTTTGTTTTGGGTTGGACTTCTAATTGTATATTATGAAGAACATTGTAAACAGTGTTTTTCATGCCCTTTTTTTTTTAAAATAATTTGCCCTCATGAGTCTTTGTGGGGGTGGGGTAATCACAGTGCTTGTGCAAAAACCCATCCCATCAGAATGATCTGGGTAGATGTTTCAGACTGCAAAATCTCTTTTCCAGTCTCTCATCCCACTGATTCCCAGATGCCACCTCCCCAACAACATCCCTAGAAAATATGCCATACTTTAAGACCCTCTACCCCTCCACCAAAACACAAGAAAGAAAACAAAAGTGGTCTTAAACTCACAGAACAGAGTTTCTGAGTTTGCACAAGTTTCTCAGTATTAAGGTGGATCAAACCACTGATTCTTGTTCTATATGGTCATCTTATCTGTAGGATCCTCTTTATCTTGACCTTAAGGAAAAAGTATACCTTATACTCTTGCAACTCAATTAAACACACACAGAGAAACAAAAGCTTCTTCGTGAAAACCGCAGCAAAATAAAACAAAAAGTAAACCCAAAGTTAGTGTTTTCCTTCACCTAGCTTGTTCTAGGTAGAGAAAAATTTCCTATAGAATTTTCTCTTTTCTGATAAGACTTTTATGTTTGTGTTGACAGAGAACTTTTAATTCCACAATGTGCTACTTTGTCAGAAGCCTCATCATCAAACTTAGGGAAAGGTTAGGAGGCAAAAGGGATGTGGATAGACATGGTTAAGGGAGCTTGGAAATTCATCATTAACAAAAGTACATATGTGTGTAAAATGTCTTTGGGGGCAGAGTAGAGTGATCTGTACAGAGAAGCTCTCCAGTGAGCCCTCTATGTTCTTACTTGGACACAGGGGTCTCCATATTCTAGAAGGAGTCAGAGATGAAAGTGTCCTATTTCATCCACTTAGTGAAAACTCTGTGTTGTGTATCTCAGGACAATAGTGTTGTGTCTGGACAATAAAGATGTAGGTTCACAGTCCTCTCTGCTTTACAACATAGTGTGAAAGGCCTAAATTAGATTTCTTCCAGGTAAATTCCCAATGTGATGTAAAGGCCAGTTTGTTGCCTTCTGTCACTGTGGCTCTTCATCTGCTCGCTAATATATATTTATATATTTTACATAGATGAACAGGTGTTTGATTCTATTATTAAGGCTTAACTTGCCTGCTCCTGGTAAATTTTGCCATTGATAAATTTCAGTTTTATTGAAATAAATCAGCCCCAAAGTATGAAAACTCACATTCACTGCTACTTGTTGAAGGAGAAGTTTGGTGTTGGTGGTGAAGAGGTTAGGAAAGTTCTAAGTTCCAGACAGAGTAGGGAGGGAGGATCCTGCATAAATGAATAAGAAAATGCTACATAAATTGGCCACTTTCACATGATGGGGTGGAGCACACAGAGGAGTTGTGCCTTGAGGTCTCTGTGTCCTGCCTCTGCAAAATCAGTGCTTCTGCACTGATTTATAGTTGTTTTTTTTTAATAATAAATTTATTTAATTGGAGGCTAATTACTTTACAATATTGTATTGGTTTGGCCATACATTGACATGAATCCGCCACGGGTGTACTTGTGTTCCCCATCCTGAACCCCCCTCCCACCTCCCTCTCATCCCATCCCTCTGGGTCATCCCAGTGCACCAGCCCCGAGCATCCTGTATCATGCATCGAACCTGGACTGGTGATTCGTTTCACATATGATAATATATATGTTTCAATGCCATTCTCCCAAATCATCCCACCCTCGCCCTCTCCCACAGAGTCCAAAAGACTGTTCTATACATCTGTGTCTCTTTTGCTGTCTCACTTACAGGGTTATTGTTACCATCATTCTAAATTCCATATATATACGTTAGTATACTGTATTGGTGTTTTTCTTTCTGGATTATTTCACTCTGTATAATAGGCTTCAGTTTCATCCACCTCATTAGAACTGATTCAAATGTATTCTTTTTAATGGCTGAGTAATACTCCATTGTGTATATGTACCACATCTTTCTTATCCATTTGTCTGCTGGTGGACATCTAGGTTGCTTCCATGTCCTGGCTATTATAAACAGTGCTGCAATGAACAGTGGGATACACGTGTCTCTTTCCCTTCTGGTTTCCTCAGTGTGTATGCCCAGCAGTGGGATTGCTGGGTTGTATGGCAGTTCTATTTCCAGTTTTTTAAGGAATCTCCACACTGTTCTCCATAGTGGCTGTACTAGTTTGCATTCCCACCAACAGTGTGAGAGGGTTCCCTTTTCTCCACACCCTCTCCAGCATTTATTGCTTGTAGACTTCTGGATCGCAGCCATTCTGACTGGCATGAGATGGTACCTCATTGTGGTTTTGATTTGCATTTCTTTGATAATGAGTGATGTTGAGCATCTTTTCCTGTGTTCATTAGCCCTCTGTATGTCTTCTTTGGAGAGATGTCTGTTTAGTTGTTTGGCCCATTTTTTGATTGGGTAATTTATTTTTTCTGGAATTGAGCTGCAGGAGTTGCTTGTATATTTTTGAGATTAATTCTTTGTCTGTTGCTTCATTTGCTATTTTTTTCTCCCATTCTGAAGGCTGTCTTTTCACCTTGCTTATAGTTTCCTTTGATGTGCAGAAGCTTTTAAGTTTAATTAGGTCCCATTTGTTTATTTTTGCTTTCATTTCCAATATTCTGGGAGGTGGGTCATAGAGAATCCTGATGTGATTTATGTCGGAGAGTGTTTTGCCTATGTTCTCCTCTAGGAGTTGTATAGTCTCTGGTCTTACATTTAGATCTTTAATCCATTTTTAGTTTATTTTTGTGTATGGTGTTAGAAAGTGTTCTAGTTTCATTCTTTTACAAGTGGTTGACCAGTTTTCCCAGCACCACTTGTTAAAGAGATTGTCTTTTCTCCATTTGTATATTCTTGCCTCCTTTGTCAAAGAAAAAGTGTCCATAGGTGCATGGGTTTATCTCTAGGCTTTCTATTTTGTTCCATTGATCTATATTTCTCTTTGTGCCAGTACCATACTGTCTTGATGACTGTGGCTTTGTAGTAGAGCCTGAAGTCAGGCAGGTTGATTCCTCCAGTTCCATTCTTCTTTCTCAAGATTGCTTTTGCTATTTGAGGTTTTTTGTATTTCCATACAAATTGTGAAATTATTTGTTCTAGCTCTGTGAAAAATACTGTTGGTAGCTTGATAGGGATTGCATTGAATCTATAGATTGCTTTGGGTAGTATACTCATTTTCACTATATGGATTCTTCTGATCCATGAACATGGTATATTTCTCCATCTATTTATGTCTTCTTTGATTTCTTTCACCAGCGTTTTATAGTTTTCAATATATAGGTCTTTTGTTTCTTTAGGTAGATACATTCCTAAGTACTTTATTCTTTTTGTTGCAATGGTGAATGGAATTGTTTCCTTAATTTCTCTTTCTGTTTTTCTCATTGTTAGTGTATAGGAATGCAAGGGATTTCTGTGTGTTAATTTTATATCCAGCAACTTTACTGTATTCATTGATTAGCTCTAGTAATTTTCTTGTGGAGTCATTAGGGTTTTCTATGTAGAGGATCATGTCATCTGCAAACAGTGAGAATTTTACTTCTTCTTTTGCAATGTGGATTCCTTTTATTTCTTCTGCTCTGATTGCTGTGGCCAAAACTTCCAAAACTATGTTGAATAGTAATGGTGAAAGTGGGCACCCTTGTCTTGTTCCTGACTTTAGAGGAAATGCTTTCAATTTTTGACCATTGAGGATAATGTTTGCTGTGGGTTTGTCATATATAGCTTTTATTATGTTGAGGTATGTTCCTTCTATTCCTGCTTTCTGGAGATTTTTTTTATCATAAATGGATGTTGAATTTTGTCAAAGGCTTTCTCTGCATCTATTGAGATAATCATATGGCTTTTATTTTTCAATTTGTTAATGTGGTGTATTACATTGATTGATTTGCAGATACTGACGAATCCCTGCATCCCTGGGATAAAGCACACTTGGTCATGATGTATGATCTTTTTAATGTGTTGTTGGATTCTGATTGCTAGAATTGTGTTAAGGATTTTTGCATCTATGTTCATCAGTGATATTGGCCTGTAGTTTTCTTTTTTTGTGGGATCTTTGTCAGGTTTTGGTATTAGGGTGATGGTGGCCTCATAGAATGAGTTTGGAAGTTTACCTTCCTCTGCAATTTTCTGGAAGAGTTTGAGTAGATAGGTGTTAGCCCTTCTCTAAATTTTTGGTAGAATTCAGCTGTGAAGCCGTCTGGACCTGGGCTTTTGTTTGCTGGAAGATTTCTGATTACAGTTTCAATTTCCGTGCTTGTGATGGGTCTGTTAAGATTTTCTATTTCTTCCTGGTCGAGTTTTGAAAAGTTGTACTTTTCTAAGAATTTGTCCATTTCTTCCACGTTGTCCATTTTATTGGCATATAATTGTTGATAGTAGTCTCTTATGATCCTTTGTATTTGTGTGTTGTCTGTTGTGATCTCTCCATTTTCATTTCTAATTTTATTGATTTGATTTTTCTCCCTTTGTTTCTTGATGAGTCTGGTTAATGGTTTGTCAATTATATTTATCCTCTCAAAGAACCAGCTTTTGGCTTTGTTGATTTTTGCTATTGTCTCTTTTGTTTCTTTTGCATTTATTTCTGCCCTAATTTTTAAGATTTCTTTCCTTCTACTAACCCTGGGGTTTTTCCTTTCTTTATTTTCTAGTTGCTTTAGATGTAGAGTTAGGTTATTTATTTGACTTGTTTCTTGAGGTATGCCTATATTGCTAAGAACCTGCTTCCCCTTAGCACTGCTTTTACAGTGTCCCACAGGTTTTGGGTTGTTGTATTTTCATTTTCATTCATTGCTATGCATATTTTGATTTCTTTTTTGATTTCTTCCATGATTTGTTATTCAGCAGCGTGTTATTCAGCCTCCATATGTTGGAATTTTTAATAGTTTTTCTCCTGTAATTGAGATCTAATCTTACTGCATTGTGGTCAGAAAAGATGCTTGGAATGATTTCAATTTTTTTGAATTTACCAAGACTAGATTTATGGCCCAGGAAGTGATCTATCCTGCAGAAGGTTCCGTGTGTGCTTGAGAAAATGGTGAAATTCATTATATTGGGGTGAAATGTCCTATAGATATCAATTAGGTTTAACTGCTCTATTGTATCATTTAAAGTTTGTGTTTCTTTGTTAATTTTCTGTTTAGTTGATCTATCCATAGGTGTGGGTGGGGCATTAAAGTCTCCCACTATTAATGTGTTATTGTTAGTTTCCCCTTTCATACTTGTTAGCATTTGTCTTACATATTGCGGTGCTCCTATGTTGGGTGCATATATATTTATAATTGTTACATCTTCTTCTTGGATTGATCCTTTGATCATTATGTAGTGTCCATCTTTGTCTCTTTTCACAGCCTTTGTTTTAAAGTCTATTTTATCTGATATGAGTATTGCTACTCCTGCTTTTTTTTTTTGTCTTTGTTTGCATGGAATATCTTTTTCAAGCCCTTCACTTTCAGTCTGTATGTGTCCCTTGTTTCGAGGTGGGTCTGTTATAGACAACATATATAGGGGTCTTGTTTTTGTATCCATTCTGCCAGTCTTTGTCTTTTGGTTGGGGCATTCAACCTATTTACATTTAAGGTAATTATTGATATGTATGATCCCATTGCCATTTACTTTATTGTTTTGGGTTCGAGTTTATACACCCTTTCTGTGTTTCCTGTCTAGAGAGGATCCTTTAGCATTTGTTGGAGAGCTGATTTGGTGGTGCTGAATTCTCTCAGCTTTTGCTTGTCTGTAAAGCTTTTGATTTCTCCTTCATATTTGAATGAGATCCTTGTTGGGTACAGTAATCTGGGCTGTAGGTTATTTTCTTTCATCACTTTAAGTATGTCTTGCCATTCCCTTCTGGGCTTGAAGAGTTTATATTCAAAGATCAGCTGTTATCCTTATGGGAATCCCCTTGTGTATTATTTGTTGTTTTTCCCTTGCTGCTTTTAATATCTGTTCTTTGTGTTTGATCTTTGTTAATTTGATTAATATGTATCTTGGGGTGTTTCACCTTGGGTTTATCCTGTTTGGGACTCTCTGGGTTTCTTGGACTTGGATGATTATTTCCTTCCCCATTTTAGGGAAGTTTTCAACTATTATCTCCTCAAGTATTTTCTCATGGTCTTTCTTTTTGTCTTCTTCTTCTGGGATTCCTATGATTTGAATGTTGGGTGTTGGACATTGTCCCAGTGGTCTCTGAGATCATCCTCATTTTTTTTAATTCATTTTTCTTTTTTCCTCTCTGTTTCATTTATTTCTACCACTCTATCTTCTACCTCACTTATCCTATCTTCTGCCTCTGTTATTCTACTGTTTGTTCCCTCCAGAGTGTTTTTGATCTCATTTATTGCATTATTCATTATATATTGACTTTTTAATTTTTTCTAGGTCCTTGTTAAACCTTTCTTGCATCTTCTCAATCCTTGTCTCCAGGCTATTTATGTGTAACTCCATTTTGTTTTCAAAATTTTAGATCATTTTCACTATCATTATTTGGAATTCTTTATCTGGTATATTCCCTATCTCTCCCTCTTTTGTTTGGTTTGGTGGGCATTTATCCTGTTCCTTTACCTGCTGGGTATTCCTCTGCCTCTTAATCTTGTTTATACTGCTGTGTTTGGGGTGGTCTTTCTGTATTCTGGCAGTTTGTGGAGTTCTCTTTATTGTGGAGTTTCCTCACTGTGGGTGGGGTTGTACAGGTGGCTTGTCAAGGTTTCCTGGTTAGGGAAGCTTGTGTTGGTGTCCTGGTGGGTGGAGCTGGATTTCTTCTCTCTGGAGTGCAATCATGTGTCCAGTAATGAGTTATGAGATGTCAGTGGGTTTGATGTGACTTTGGGTAGCCTGTATATTGAAGCTCAGGGCAATGTTCCTGCATTGCTGGATAATTTGTGTGGTATGTCTTGCTCTGGAACTTGTTGGCCCTTGGGTGGTGCTTGTTTTCAGTGTAGGTATGGAGGCATTTGATGAGCTCCTTTCGATTAATGTTCCCTGGAGTCAGGAGTTCTCTGATGTTCTCAGGATTTGGACTTAAGGCTCCTTCCTCTGGTTTTCAGTCTTATTTTTACGGTAGCCTCAAGACTTCTCCATCTATACAGCACCATTCATAGAACATCTAGGTTAAAGATGATAAGTTTCTCCACAGTGAGGGATACCCAGAAAGGTTCACAGAGTTACATGGAGAAGACAAGAGGGAGGAGGGAGAGAGAGGTGACCAGGAGGAGAAGAGGAGAATCAAAAGAGGAGAGAGCAAGCTAGCCAGCAATCACTTCCTTATGTGCGCTCCACAGTCTGGACCGCTCAGAGATGTTGATAGAGTTACACAGAGAAGAGAAGAGGGAGGAAGGAGACAGAGGTGGCCCAAGGGATAAAGGGGGGAATCAAAATGAGAGAGACAGATCCAGCCAGTAATCAGTTCCCTAAATGTTCTCTGCAGTCCGGAACACACAAAGAGATTCACAGAGTTGGGTAGAGAAGAGAAGGGGGAGGGAGGAGATAGAAGTGACCTGGTGGAAAAAAAGGAGAGTCCAAAGAGGAGAGAGCAGTCAAGCCAGTAATCTCACTCCCAAGTAAAAGTGGGTACTGAAGATTGGGTTCTTAAACATACTGATTGCAATCAATCTGCCCCAAAGTATGAAAACTCATATTGACTGCTACTTGTTGAAGGAGAAGAAGTTTGGTGTTGGTGGTGAAGAGGTTGGGAGAGTTCTAAGTTCCAAACAGAGTAGAGAGGGAGGATCCTGCATAAATGAAGAAGAAAGTGCTACATGAATTGGCCATTTTCACGCCATGGGGTAGACCACACAGAAGAGTTGTGTCTTTAAGTCTCTGTGTCCTGCCTCTGCAAAAGCAGTGCTTCTGCACTGATTTATAAAGTTTTTTGGAAAATAAAATTGACATTTGACATCTTTTATAATTACGGCAGTTATACTAGAGTGTTTATTGCATTTATTCCCAAGTAGATAAGCATGTACTAAGTTGCTTCTGCTATCTACAACTCTTTGCGACCCCATGGACTGTAGCCCGCCAGGCTCCTCTGTCTATGGGGAGTCTCCAGGCAAGAATACTGGAGTGAGTTGCCATGTCCTCCTCCTGAGGATCTTTCCAAGTCAGGAATTGAACCCGTGTCTCCTGTACTGGGAGGCAGGTTCTTTACCACTAGCGTCACCCAGGAAGCCCACGCTTATAAGTGCAGTGACCTAAGATCATGATGAAGTTTATAGTTTTGATCTATGGGAGTCTCTGTGGTTGAGAGAATTAGTGTATTCCAAATTATAATTATAATTTATTGGAGTTAAATTTACCTTAGAAGTAAAGCAACATTTTCTACATTATGCTATGTAGAATATTAATTTCATGGGTTTTTAATATGTATTTTTTTAAGTGAAAGAGCTGATTAACTTTGGAAGAATATTGTTTTTTATATTTTAAATATACAGAAAATACAGAAAAATTTTACTCATATTCTAGCCACAACTTGGAAACTAAAGTTAAAAATTAAACTATCACTAATAAAACATAAGAGCCTCAGGAATATTACTTTAGAAAAATCTTTACGATGTCTATACTTAATATTACAAAATATTACTGAGAGAAATTAATTAGTACCTAGTAAGTAAGGTGATTTTGGGCTCCAGAATCACTGCAGATGGTGACTGCAGCCAGGAAATTAAAAGACACTCCTTGGAAGGAAAGTTATGACCAACCTAGACAGCATATTAAAGAGCAGAGATATTACTTTGCCAAAAAAGGTCCATCTAGTCAAAGCTACGGTTTTTCCAGTAGTCATGTACGGATGTGAGAGTTGGACTATAAAGAAAGCTGAGTTCCAAAGATTTGATGGTTTTGAAGTATGGTGTTGGAGAAGACTCTTGAGAGTCCCTTGGACTGCAAGGAGATCCAACCAGTAAATCCTAAAGGAAACCAGTCCTGAATGTTCATTGGAAGGACTGATAATGAAGGTGAAACTCAAATACTTTGGCCACCTGATGCAAAGAGCTGACTCATTTGAAAAGACCCTGATCAAATGTGTGAGGAGAAGGGGATGTCAGAGGATGAGATGGTTGGATGGCATCACCGATTCGATGGATATGAGTTTGAGTAAATTCCGGGAGTTGTTGATGGACAGGGAGGCTTGGATGCTGCAGTCCATGGGGTAACAAAGAGTCAGACATGACTGAGCGACTGAACTGAAGATATATATCATGTTCCTGGACTGACAAAATGAAGAGTTGTCTACCAACTGAGCTTTAATTGTGTACAATCCCAATCAAAGTAGCAACAGGCACTGATTTTTTAAAGTGAAAAACTGATTCCAAATATATATGGAAAATGCAAAGGGCTTAGAATAGCTGTAACATTTTTTTTTTAAATAATAAAATTGCATGACTGATACCAGCTGATTTAAAGAATCCTAAGAGTACAAAATTAAACCTATGTGAAATTGATGTAAGAGGAACTGAAGAATCTAGAGAGTCAAAAATAGACACAGACACACATAGTGAATTGATTTTTACAAAGACCTCTCAGTTATTTATAGGGAAAAGAAAATCTTTTCAACACATGGTTCTAGAACATTTGGGAAGAGTTACCAGACAGCAGTGAACTTCAACCTCCACTTTTTACTTAATACAAACATTCAAGGTGATCAGAAACCTAACATAAAAGTTAAAAATTAAATCTATAGATATACTTGACAACATGGTTGAATCTCAAACACATGGTTAAGTAATAGAGGCCATTTTCAAAAGAGTACTGCATGAATTCTTACATATGAAATTCTGTAACAGGCAAAACTTTCTATTTTTCTGTAATAGAAATCAGAACAGTGGAAAAAGGCAAGAGTGATGATGGAAATGTTCTGTATATTGATGGAGATGGTAGATATACAGTTGTATTTTTTCAAAATTTACTAACCTTTACACTGAATTTGGTAATAAGGAGTTCATGATCTGAGCCACAGTCAGCTCCTGGTCTTGTTTTTGTTGACTGTATAGAGCTTCTCCATCTTTGGCTGCAAAGAATATAATCAATCTGATTTCGGTGTTGACCATCTGGTGATGTCTATGTGTAGAGTCTTCTCTTGTGTTGTTGGAAGAGGTGCTATGACCAGTTCATTTTCCTGGCAAAAGTCTATTAGTCTTTGCCCTGCTTCATTCCGTATTCCAAGGCCAAATTTGCCTGTCACTCCAGGTGTTTCTTGACTTCCTACTTTTGCATTCCAGTCCCCTATAATGAAAAGGACATCTTTTTTGGGTGTTAGTTCTAAAAGGTCTTGTAGGTCTTCATACAACTGTTCAACTTCAGCTTCTTCAGTGTTACTGGTTGGGGCATAGACTTGGATTACTGTGATATTAAATGGTTTGCCTTGGAAACGAACAGAGATCATTCTGTTGTTTTTGAGATTGCATCCAAGTACTGCATTTCGAACTCTTTTGTTGACCATGATGGCTACTCCATTTCTTCTGAGGGATTCCTGTCCGCAGTAGTAGATATAATGGTCATCTGAGTTAAATTCACCCATTCCAGTCCATTTTAATTCGCTGATTCCTAAAATGTCGACATTCACTCTTGTCATCTCTTGTTTGACCACTTCCAATTTGCCTTGATTCATGGACCTGACATTCCAGGTTCCTATGCAATATTGCTCTTTACAGCATCAGACCTTGCTTCTATCACCAGTCACATCCACAGCTGGGTATTGTTTTTGCTTTGGCTCCATCCCTTCATTCTTTCTGGAGTTATTTCTCCACTGATCTCCAGTAGCATATTGCGCCCATACTGACCTGGGGAGTTCCTCTTTCAGTATCCTATCATTTTGCCTTTTCATACTGTTCATGGGGTTCTCAAGGCAAGAATACTGAAGTGGTTTGCCATTCCCTTCTCCAGTGGACCACATTCTGTCAGACCTCTCCACCATGACCCGTCCGTCTTGGGTTGCCCCACAGGCATGGCTTAGTTTCATTGAGTTAGACAAGGCTGTGGTCCTAGTGTGATTAGATTGACTAGTTTTCTGTGAGTATGGTTTCAGTGTGTCTGCCCTCTGATGCCCTCTTGCAACACCTACCATCTTACTTGGGTTTCTCTCAAATCCCTTATGATTACACAGTGAAAGTGAGAAATAGATTTAAGGGCCTAGATCTGATAGACAGAGTGCCTGATGAGCTATGGAATGAGGTTCGTGACATTGTACAGGAGACAGGGATAAAGACCATCCCCATGGAAAAGAAATGCAAAAAAGCAAAATGACTGTCTGGGGAGGCCTTACAAATAGCTGTGAAAAGAAGAGAAGCAAAAAGTAAAGGAGGAAAAGAAATATATAAGCATCTGAATGCAAAGTTCCAAAGAAGAGCAAAAATAGATAAGAAAGCCTTCCTCAGCGATCAATGCAAAGAAATAGAGGAAAACAACAGAATGGGAAAGACTGGAGATCTCTTCAAGAAAATTAGAGATAGCAAGGGAACATTTCATGCAAAGATGGGCTCAATGAAGGACAGAAATGGTATGGACCTAACAGAAACAGAAGATATTAAGAAGAGATGGCAAGAATACACAGAAGAACTGTACAAAAAAGATCTCTACAACCCAGATAATCACGATGGTGTGATCACTGACCTAGAGCCAGACATCCTGGAATGTGAAGTCAAGTGGGCCTTAGAAAGCATCTCTACGGACAAAGCTAGTGGAGGTGATGGAATTCCAGTTGAGCTATTCCAAATCCTGAAAGATGATTCTGTGAAAGTGCTACACTCAATATGCCAGCAAATTTGGAAAACTCAGCAGTGGCCACAGGACTGGAAAACGTCAGTTTTCATTCCAATCCCAAAGAAAGGCAATGCCAAAGAATGCTCAAACTACCGCACAATTGCACTCATCTCACATGCTAGTAAAGTCATACTCAAAATTCTCCAAGCCAGGCTTCAGCAATACGTGAACCGTGAACTTCCTGATGTTCAAGCTGGTTTTAGAAAAGGCAGAGGAACCAGAGATCAAATTGCCAATATCTGCTGGATCATGGAAAAAGCAAGAGAGTTCCAGAAAAACATCTATTTCTGCTTTATTGACTATGCCAAAGCCTTTGACTGTGTAGATCACAATAAACTGTGGAAAATTCTGAAAGAGATGGGAATACCAGACCACCTGATCTACCTCTTGAGAAATCTGTATGCAGGTCAGGAAGCAACAGTTAGAACTGGACATGGAACAACAGACTGGTTCCAAATAGGAAAAGGAGTATGTCAAGGCTGTATATTGTCACCCTGCTTATTTAATTTATATGCAGGGTACATCATGAGAAACGCTGTACTGGAAGAAATACAAGCTGGAATCAAGATTGCTGGGAAAAATATCAATAACCTCAGATATGCAGATGACACCACCCTTATGGCAGAAAGTGAAGAGGAACTCAAAAGCCTCTTGATGAAAGTGAAAGTGGAGAGTGAAAAAGTTGGCTTAAAGCTCAACATCCAGAAAATGAAGATCATGGCATCTGGTCTCATCACTTCATGGGAGATAGATGGGGAAACAGTAGAAACAGTGTCAGACTTTATTGTTTTGGGCTCCAAAATCACTGCAGATGGTGACTGCAGCCATGACATTAAACGATGCTTATTCCTTGGAAGGAAAGTTATGACCAACCTAGATAGCATATTCAAAACCAGAGATATTACTTTGCCAACAAAGGTCCGTCTAGTCAAGGCTATGGTTTTTCCTGTGGTCATGTATGGATGTGAGAGTTGGACTGTGAAGAAAACTGAGCACCAAAGAATTGATGCTTTTGAACTGTGGTGTTGGAGAAGACTCTTGAGAGTCCCTTGGACTGCAGGGAGATCCAACCAGTCCATTCTGAAGGAGATCAGCCCTGGGATTTCTTTGGAAGGAATGATGCTAAAGCTGGAACTCCAGTACTTTGGCCAGCTCATGGGAAGAGTTGACTCATTGGAAAAGACTCTGATGCTGGGCAGGATTGGGGGCAGGAGGAGAAGGGGATGACAGAGGATGAGATGGCTGGATGGCATCACTGACTCAATGGACGTGAGTCTGAGTAAACTCCGGGAGTCGGTGATGGACAGGGAGGCCTGGCGTGCTGCGATTCATGGGGTCGCAAAGAGTCGGACAGGACTTAGCAACTTAACTGAACGGAACCTTTACAGTTAAAATCTGTGCATTAAATACATCAAGCTAGTTTCCAGAAACAATAACTTAATGAAATTGAGCATATTGCTTTTCCTCTTAAGATATATCACTAGCATTGTTCCTAAACCTTCAGTCATGAGAACTCTATTGTATTAGTTAGGACTTTTCAGAGAAACAGAACCAAAAGTATATATGTGTGGGGAGAGAGAGGTTGCCACTAGATTGTGGGAATCAGCAGGTCTGAAATCTGTATGTGAGGCAGCAGCAGGCAGACTAGGAAGCCCAGGTTTCAGTCCTGAGGCAGAATTCCTTCTTTGTGAAACCTCTGTCATTGCTCTTCAGGTCTTTAACTGATTGGATGAGGCCCACCCATTATGGACGATAATCTGCTCTGCCTATCATAAACTGATTGTAAATGTTAATTGTGTCTGAAACATAGCTTCACATCCAGATCTAGACTAGTTTTTGCCAAACTAGGGCACCTTAGCCTAGCCACACCTAACCATCATACCTATGATGGTAGAGAACCATGCTGAACTCAGTTGGGAAACTAAAGGTGTTTTAGGGTAAAAACAAAACAAAACAAAAAAAACTCCTAGTTAAAGCAGGCTGGCTTATAATTTGTAATTAAAACATGTAGCCTATCTTTCTAGTTACAACTTTCAGTCATGTCAGTGAAGTATCATTCCCAAACTGTGGGCCTCTATGAGGGAGAGGGTAGTCTTACTTCTCTCACCTGCTTCACTTGCATCATCCCATGTGAAAGAATTACAGGTCTACTTACATCTATTTCAGAACAGTGATTGGATCACTCATTTGATCCTCAAACCACTCTGTAAATGAAGTAGGAGAAGTTTTATTCCTTATTTTTTTAATAGAGGAAGGATCAGCATGAACCAAAAGACATGATTTGTCCAAAGATTGAATCATTGTTAAAATGTCATTATGCCAGGCTTTGTTTTATATGTATGTATATATGTGTGTGTACACACACACACACATATGAGGGCTTCCCACGTGGCATAGTGTGTACACACACACACACCCCCAAATACACACACACACACACACACATATATATATATACACACATGCATTTGTTTTTTTATTGGCTGTACATGGTATTTGGGATCTTAGTTCTTGAACCGGGAATCCAGCCTGCACCCCCTGAATTGGAAGGGCAGAGTCTGAGTCACTGAACCACCAAGGAAGTCCCTTCCAGGCATTGTTTTAGAATGTGCAGAAGTCACAGAAAATCTCTCTACTGGCTTCTAGTGAGTGGGAGACAAAGGAAAAATAATAACAAAAAAATTCGATAATAATTTAGAGAATCATTGACAGTGATTATTGCTAGAGGAAAGAAAAGCCAGTGAACTAAGTGAGAGGGTCTTAAGAATCCTGCATGGGGGTTTGCCTCATTTAAAAGATGGAATTTAAGCAGAGGCTTGAGGGAACTGATGGAAAGAGCCTTGTGGATACCTGAGTAAGCAGTCCCCTAGAGGAGACAACTAATGCAGAGTCCCAAAGCTTAGTAAATATGACTGAAACTGTGATCTAAAGCCATTCATTCTTTTTTATTTTTTTTTTGTCATGAGATGTGTTTTATTTTCATTAGTCATACAAATACTTTTTTATAATATCAGGTCAAACCAGGGAAGTGTTTTTCTGTCTGGCAAACTCATAACTAGTTCAGTTTGCTTACATTAAACAGACCTAAAATCACTCATTGAACATTCTTTTCAGCCACATTGCAGTTATTATTGTAGCCATCCTTATTCAAACACCCTACACCGAGCAGTCTGTTTGGAGGATCCCCTCAAAGACCCACAGGCCAGTGACATCAGCGTGGAGTACCTGGATTCACAGCACAACTTGTCACTTGTGTCCATCTTGCAGGTGACTCTTCCTCCACATCATGACTGAGCTCTCTAAGGTGAAGGGGTAGAGAATTCCTCAGGTCCTTAGGAAATTTCACTTTGGTTGCTTCTCCTACTCAATGATCTCTTTGGCCAGCAGGGTGTTCTCCTGCGTCTTCATCTTCAGGTTGGCATTATTGAAGCTGGCCATTTCCCCCATGTCCAGCTTGTCTGCCATTTTCTTAAAACAATCCAAGAAGTTATGCTCCAAGCCTACAGTCCTGCTGCTCTCACTGGTGTTGCTGCAGCAAGAGACCTATTTCATTCTCTTAGCAAATAAACATGGCACACTTTCTGTAAGCATAGTGCCAGGCAGTGGAGCAACAACAGTGCCCAAGGAATTCCTCATTTCTTATTCTGTTCACTATATGAGTGGTTCCTTAACCATCAGGGTTTCCGTGGTGGCTCAGGTGGTAAAGAATATGCCTGCGATGAAGGAGACCCACGTTCAATCCCTGGGTTGGGAAGATTCCCCTGGGGAAGGGGATAACCACCCAGTCCAGTATCCTTGCCTGGAAAATTCCTGGACAGGGGAGCCTGGCTGGCTACAGTCCATGGGGTCATAAAGAGTTTGCCTCAACTATGGAGTAGAAAGCCACTATAGGGGTCTTCAAACCTCTTCTGCTGTCAAAATTTTGTGTAGATAGTAATTATACATACTATTTTCATATGTATGTAGATGTTATAATTGATAAAGTCATTACTAATTTCATTTTTATTATGCATTCTTCAGGTGATAACTACTGAAAGTTCTACAATTATGCAGGGTGGTGTATAATCTGTGAGCAATTGTGAAGTTGATAAGGGTCCTCCTCATTCTTGGCAATGTTGGGAAAACCTCTTCTCTTTGTTGTGAGATTGCCAGATTGACGTTGGCCCCAAAAGCCACACTAATAGTTGCTGCTTCTAAAGACAAGGGAGGCCTTTGAAAGTTTGCAACTGCAGGAAAAGCATGATCAGACCTGTGTTTTTTGGAGGATTTCTTTTTATTGTCAATTATCCAGGCGAAGCCAAATGGAATAAATCTATTGAGGAATGCTTATTGTTTAATTACAGTTACTTGGTTCATTTGGTAATACAGTGATCCAAACTGCACTGTACCTAATTCTTTGTTTCTGATGCTTACAAGAAATTCAGACCATAATTTCTCTGCATTATACATTATTTGAAGCAGTATTTCCAAGTTAGAGATGTCTTCTATCAAAAGTCAGCTATTAAAAATAGGTTTCTAGCTTAACCTTGGCCAGATACTTTGAAATGAAACAGTGGGAGCAATGAAAACAGAGCCTTGTCAGGGTAAATGCATATGCTAGCAGGGAAGCATTTGGTTTACATGTCTGCAGGCTGATTTGATGTTTATATGTTTGGATGAACTTTCATTTTAGCGTCATGTTTGCAAGTCCAGTTTTCTCTGTTTGAACTTTTAAATCTGATCTTGGTATAGACTATGATAAAGCAAAGAACAGTTGTATGAGAGATATGGGAATATATACTTAGTAACAAAGAATCCTTCTACTGATACTTAATGCTGAATGGTTTTAGGGTAGCAATACATACATTTTAAGACTTGAGAGAGACAGAAATCAACATACTCAGATTTTAAAGGCTAAAGCCATTACCTCTTTGTAAAGGATTTCCAAAGCCTTTTTGCCTCGTATACGTGTACTTGGGGATTCTCTGTGTGATGTGTATTCTCTTCCTTTACAGTAGTCTTTCCTGCTCAGAAAAGCCATTACTCTGAAGATTATAACTAGTCTCTGATTCATTTCCTCACACTAACTATATACAAACCCTTGAGGAATTATCCTATATCATTGCTATGTTTTGATCTTTGATGTTGCTGTCAGGCAGAATATCAATGTCGAATTGTAAGTTGTTGGCGTTTGCATTTAATTCAACCTGTGTGGTACTGGCAACACTGTGAATATTCGTTCTTTGGCAGGACATATGCTTCTGACTTTGTTGCTGATTCAGATTTTCCGTGCATGTGGGTATGTGGTAGCTCTTGCTCAAGCAGCTAGCTGCTCCATTGCTAATGTTTCCCAGTTGCCAGATGGTAAATATGCAGCCACAGTTTTCCAGACAGTATTATTGTCTGGGCAGGAATGGATGCACATTATACATTTATTTTGGGTACTTTTTATCTCTGAGACCTTTAAATGAGATCTGGTTGCAGCAAAATGGCTCTCCTGTTGTTAATTGGCTTCTGTGAATCCTCTGGTTTCTATCAGTACATTTGTGGTGCATTTATTCACCTTTAGGGGATATCTTCCTTTGTTACTACACTGGTTGCTAGTCAGATAGTCTCAGTTATGCTCCTGCTAAGATTCACTCTGGTCCTGATGACCTAAGAAACTGCAGCCACTGAAATCTACATGATTATTCATGTGTTTATCCTCCAGGAGCCAGGAAATTATGATGTTGAGACATACTAAATGTTTGTGTGGAAGTCATTCAGTCGCATTTAAATTGACCTTTTTTTGTTTTTTTTTTCTATTTTTCTACTTTTTTTCATTATTATTACTAGAAAAGTTGAAATAATGGTTCTTTGAACTTATTTAAAAACTTCTCATAGAGCTGAAAGACCTGACACATATTAGTCAGTTGTTATTGTAAAATACATTTGGGTTGGAAAATATGACACAATTGTCATTATCTTCAGATTGTCTTTGTAAAATGAGATACTTCTTTTGAAATGTGCCTGAAAATAAATGCAATTTAATATCAATTATACTGTTCTTGAGAAGTTGGGCAGTTGATGACAAGTAATGTTATTATTTACTAAGGAAGTATGATGTTCTAACACTGAATTTAGGTCTCTAGGATCATTACCTGATATTATGATTGTTGTTTCTGTTGTTTACTTGCTAAGTTGTGTCTGACTCTTTGCAACTCCATGCACTATAGCCCACCAGGCTCCTTTGTCCTTGGGATTCCCAGGGAAGAATATTGGAGTCGGTTGCCATTTCCTTCTCCGGGAGTATCCCTGACCCAGGGATTGAACCCACATCTCCTGCATTGTCAGGCAGATTCTTTACCATTGAGTTACCAGGGAAGCCAATGTTATGATTACAATGACCTTGTTTAGGGGGTTATCACCATGGTGTGAGGAAGCTGAGGCTTAGGGAGTTTCTGTAAGTGGGCTATGGTCTTGCTGCTATCAGAAGCAGATGTAGAATAGACTCTCAAGCCAGTCTGATATCTAGTCCTCTAATATTAACAATTGCAATACTGTAGGAAACATTGTTTGAATGTATTATATATACATAGATGTATAGATAGAGAAGGAAATGGCAACCCACTCCAGTATTCTTACCTGGAGAATCCCAGGGACAGAACAGCCTGGTGGGATGCCGTCTATGGGGTCGCACAGAGTCGGACATGACTGAAGCGACTTAGCAGAAGCAGCAGCAGCAGATATATACTAACCATTTCAATCACTGAGTATGGTTTTGAAACCATACCAATATCTGTGTCATTGAACATGTACTTTAATGCTAATCTCTTTTTTACAACACTCCTCCGCTTTGCCATATATTTGTCTCGCATCACACAATTGTTCTCATTTCCCTAGCTATAAAATAACACAAAGTAAATATTACTTATAGTTGGAAATAATGACTTCATCCAAAATCATGCGTTTCCTCCTCACATGATGAAATGTTCCTCAAATGAAGAACTCTTCATTTATCTAAGATCACAAGCTAGGTCACATTGCAGCTTGAAGTGGTCATGCTGGGTATTTGCACTTCCCAACTTTTACACATGCTCACTGATCTCCAACACAAGTATCTGCCTCAGCCATACAAACCTCCAGATCCTTCCTGATGTTCTTCCTGGTTTGGCTTCCGTGGAAAACATTTGACTCTCCAGCCTCTCATCAATCTATGTATCTTCTACATTCACTCCCCAGTTCTTAAGAAATTATTATTTAATTTTTGCTTCATTCCATGTGCTCTCTAAACTATCAGATTGTGTATGTATATACCAAGTTGTGGTTGTATTTCTTTTTACATGGAGCCTTGAGGGTTTTCCTAATGTTTTGTGTATTTGTATTTCCTTCACGATAGCTATAATTGAGCTGATTACTGTTGATGCTTGCTCTTTGTTTAATGAGTTGCTTTAGGTGTTTTAAGTTTACAGGAAAACGAAATAGCTAGTATAGTTATAAAGTTAATTCACAGAAATTAGGCATGAAAAGGAATCAGGAAAATGACCTATTTCATATGTTTCCTCTGTTCTAGCATGGGTTATTAAAATATTAATAAAGCATCTTTCTGTCTAAACTAAGCAAAAAGCTGTTAATGTACTTATTGGGACATAGTCCAGAAATATTATCATGAAGTTCTGGCTTTGGGAACAGAAAATACCCTAGAAATTTGCTTAGTGACTGGGTTTGTGTTTTCAGTGTACCATGACTAATTAAACACATACAAGTAAAGCAGGAAGGAAACCATAAGGTCCATATGCTCAAAGGGCCTAAAGTAATAAGCTTTGTAGCAGGAGGGTAATACCTGAGCAATGATAACCTCATCTTTGTCATTTAGTCTCCACATCATTGAATAACATTTGATTATACAAATTAAAGCTATTTGAAATTTTGTTTTTAACTTTGTTATCATTATGAAATTGAAAAAAGGTTTTCTTTCTATTGACTAGTTATACCATCCTCTCTAAATTGTAACTGGAAAACCTTTTCTGAAGAGTGGAAATTATGAAACAAAAGCTTTCTTTCACATAAATACTTCATTTACAACTTCTTGTACAAGAGAAAAAATATTAAATTATAGACTAAAATTAGAATATTAAAAATATTTCTTAGATCTTGCCTGATAGCTGCATTCAGGCTTTCCAGGTTGCTCAGTAGTAGAGAATACACCTGCCAGTGCAGGAGATGAGGGCTTGATCCCTGGCTTGGGAAGATCTCCTGGAGGAGGAAATGGCAACCCACCCCAGTATTCTTGCCAGGAAGTTTTATGGACAGAGGAGTCTGGTGGGTTATGGTCCATGGGGTCGCAAAGGGTTGAACACAACTGAAGCAACTGGGCATGCACGTGACAACCACGTTCAGCAGTGTGTCCATATGGAAAACAGATGAGGGTAGAGAGCAGAAATGTGGGCCACCCAAGAACGTGTTCCTTTTGCAGACTGGAAATCTGTTCTTCCCCTGTCCTGGAAGATAGTATGAGCACATTTTGGACCCATGGTTACTTTTGATTGCTTTTTATTGATCCTCTTTCTGGCATTTTATAGTTGCTTGCTGGTCTTATTCCACTGTTAATTGGTGTGTAGATATGAAGGAGTAGATACCTGATCATTTAGATGGAGTTCACTAAGCAATTTGGACCTACTGGCGATAGTGGCCATTATCTAAGGATCTGGACTTGAAGCTTAATGCAGGGACCATATGAGACGCTGAGTCTTCTCCTTTAGGGAAGGGATAGGAGCATGTGGGTAGGCCTGGGAGTTTTGAAAATAAGGCAGTAAGGCTGTGTATGGAAATTTTATAGCTAAAGGAGTAATGAACTTTGAGGGCTGACTGCTCAGCAACTATGATCCCCTCCTTCCTTTTCTCATAGAACCTACATGCTGTTCAGCATCTTGTTGCATAAAGTCATATGTCATAGGGAAAACCATCCTGTCCTTTGTTTCAGAGATGTACTGTTTGGTCTAAAGATAATCTTTTCTCCCTTGCTGATGATTGCTTTAGGGTATGACTGAATTCTGGCTGTTGGGATGCAAGGAGATATTTTTTGGAGGCTTCAGGGAAATTTTTTTAGACTCTTAGAGAAGCCTAAGGAAAACCATTTTCACTCCCATCAGGAAAATAGGAAAGTATCCATTCCTTCTATATCAACAAAAACCAAACTAACCTCCAGATGAAGTCCACACTGATGACAGCAAATGAAAATGGTGCAGAAACCCTGCATTCTTGAGACAGGGAACCGGGACCTTGATTGTAAAGCACTTGGGAGATTGAGACAATAATGTCCTCATTGTTTAAGACTTGATTTAGCATTTTCTTTATCAGTCTTTTCTGGCAAATTCTTTCTTTGGACAGATACATAAAGGGCTTAAATAAATCTCAAGGAATTTTTGTTACTTTTTCAACTCCGTCACTGGCACAAGGTGGAAGTTAACAAGGGTGAAGATGGATCATCAGACCCTATTTGGTCCTAATTTTTTTTTTCTTCTTTTTTTTTTTAATTTTTTAACTTTACAATATTGTATTGGTTTTGCCATATATTTGACATAATGTAGAGCAGTGTGTTGAAAGTGGAAGGACATAGGATTGCCTGAAGAAGTTCAAAAGGGTAAGAAAAAAAAAATCTCAGCACAACTCACAATTAAACTTTGGATGAGTTCTAATTGCTTAAAAAGTGCTATGGGTGAGTTGAGTTTGGAAGTGGAAATCAGGAAGCCAGTACTGATGCTTCACTAGTAATGATGCTTCCCTAGTAATGTATTTATTTGCTATGAAAGTGATAAATATAATTCTTTGAACATCAATCTCCTCTTCTTAAAATAAGAAGTGTGGAGTAGATGCTCTCTGAAGTCCCATCTATATCCAAATTATTTTGAGTAACACTAGAAATTTCTATTGAATAATTTATGGCATACTTATCTATTTAATACTTTGTTACAGAGGGGTTTTGTTCCCAATGGGCTGATTTTTAGGATGTTATTGAAATGATGTTTATAAACCACAGTGACAGTCTATACTGTTCATTTTCTGTTGAAACAAGGAATTTTACTGTGACTTATTTACCTCACCCACCCACCCACCTCCTAAAAATTCCTGGAAGGGCCTGAAACCCTTTTATATTATCATAAACTTAAAATTTTTTTCTAGTTTTTAAATTATGAAAGTATGATAACATATTTACAGGAGACTTGGAAAATACAGGACAAAGTTACATATAGCTCCACTATATATTAAAATTATTTTTAAAGTAGATAAATTAATATTTTTAGTTGATGTTTCTTGTGGCTCAGCTGGTAAAGAATCCACCTGCAATGCAGGAGACCTGGATTCGATCCCTGGGTTGGGAAGATCCCCTGGAGAAGGGAAAGGTTATCCACTCCAGTATTCTGGCCTAGAGAATTCCATTGACTGTATAGTCCATGGGATTGCAGAGAGTTGGACACGACTGAGCAACTTTCACTTTCACTTTTTTTTCACTTCCCATATAAAACTCTCAAAAATTAATAGAATGAATATACAGAAAATAGAGGAATATAATAGACGTGAAAAGTACCATGAACCAATTAACATAATTAAAATTTATACAATTTTCACACAACAGTAGGATATAAATTCTATTCAGATTCTCCTAGACTATGAACTAGAAGATGCTGGAACATATCCGGGGACATAAAACAAGGTGAAAAAATTTTATGCTCTAAAGTTATTAAAATCATACAGAGCTGTTCTCTGATCACTGTGGAATTATGTCATAAACTTTAAAAAATTTTAAACTTTTTAATACTAATTAAAATTATTTCAGGCAAATAATCATTGACATAACTTATCCCAAAGAAGGTATTTCTCCTGTTATCCCTATTAAGGTTGGCTAATACCAATTAGTTGGACAATTATAGAAGAATCTAAATAATGTATTTCAGTTACATGTCAAGAGATATTTTATGAAACAGATGTAGAGTATGGATTACATATGTTTTTATTTATTGTTCAGTGGTAAATGTTTGCCATCCTTTCTAGCAGTTGAACATTAGGTCACAGACTGAGAAATAAATATTGATGATAATCAAAATTACACTAGTTCTGTTGCTCGTTAGTGATTAATTACATTGTTTCTGTGTGTATGTACTCTATATGGAATAGATTAAAAATCTGTGTAAGTTATTTACTGTAAACAAATGGTCTGATTTAAGAAATAATTGATATTTGTTGAATATGAGCACTGGTCTTTGGTTTGCTAATATTTAGTGTTTATACTATTTCTATATGTTTCTTAGTATAAAGAAACATTGTTACATGTGTGAAGGAAGATAATTATATATAGGTTATGGAATAACAAGTATCACATTCCTGCACTAATTTAATAATTTATGCTTTTTTTTTTTTGACTTGGGAAAAGTGCTCTATTTTCAAATGGAATGTTTTTTTGAAAAAACAAAAATGTACCATAATGAAAAAGCTTGGACTATAGCAGTGAAAATTGCCAATTTCATGCCATTAAGTTTCTGTTTTTGTTTTGTTGCCTTTGATACCACATAATTTGTTTTGTTTATATCTTAAACCTTGAGACTTGGTGAAGACACACGATGATTAACAAAATTCATGAATTTGACCTGTTTATCATTATCTGTGTATTCTTACCCCTGTAAATTTAGTTGTGGTGATAACAAGACAGATTCTAATTATTTATTAGAACATTTTATTGGATATTAAGTATTCATATTAATATATTTTAATTGGAAAATAAATATGTTTTTAAGGTCTATAATTCATATTCATTTTTTTTCTGTTAAGAAAGTCTTAAATTTTAATGTAATAATTTCTTTAAAATACTTCCCATATACCTCAACCAGTAAGTAACATTGCCACATAAGCACCTAATGAGATTAGAAAAATTAGGCAAACATTTATGATTTGATCAATAAATCTGCCATTATCATTATATATGAAGCACAGCGTTCTCGAATATAACAGAGAGCATAGCAGGTACACTCTTATATAATTTATTTGTTGCCTTCTTATATCTCTCAACTGAATTTTATTACTAATTAAGGTTTATAGACTTGTACAAAAGATTATATTGCTTTTTCTCAGCCCTTTCTAGCTATATGTTAGAATCACCTGCAGGCCTTTCAAGGTATACTAATGTCTGGGTCTTGGGTCTTACCCCAAACCGTTAAATCAGAGTCTCTCAGGGTAGGGTCAGGAAATGGAATTTATCACTCGAATTCCCCAGGTGATGATAACGTGCAGCATGGGTTGAGAACCTGCAGTCTATATGGTCCAACATATTTATAAAGTTATTATTATAACATTTCATTTGACTAAAACTTTATATACTGTGAATTATATATTTATTTTTTAAAAAAACTAAAAATTTTAACAACCTTTCCTTTGATTTATGACCTTATGATTTTGTTGCTGATGTTCAGAAAGCATAGCCTTTTTTCATATAAATATGTTCAATGAATGCAGTCTTTCCAAATTGTAATGGCCACTATTACTGGTCATTCTGTGGAGAATTCTCTGCTGATGAAAAGTAACATCAAGAATAGGTTTTTTGTTTTTTTTTAAAGAGATTTCTGAAATAGCTTAGATGTTATTTACCACACAAATATATGGGAAAATATATTACTTTCCTATTGCTGGACTTCCCTGATAGCTCAGCTTGTAAAGAATCCACCTGCATTGCAGGAGACCTATTTTCGATTCCTGGGTCAGGAAGATCCGTTGGAGAAGGGCTAGGCTACCCACTCTACTATTCTTGGGCTGCCCTAGTGGCTCACCTGGTAAAGAATCTGCCTGCAATGTGGAAGACCTGGGTTCGATCCCTGGGTTGGCAAGATCCCCTCGAGAAGGGAAAGGCTACCCACTCCAGTATTCTGGCCTGGAGAATTCCATGGACTGTGTAGTCCATGAGGTCACAAAGAGTCGGACACGACTGAGCGACTTTGACTTGCAGTTTCCTATTGCTAATGTAACTAGCTACTAATGGCATAAAACTTTGAGACTTAAAACAACACTGTTTAGTATCTTATAGTTTCTAAGACCAGAAGTCCTCAGATCAAGGTGTCAACATGGTTATGTTTCTTTTCAAGGCTTTAGGGGAGGGTCTTGACTTTGCTTTTCTAGCATATGAAGGCCGCCTGCTTTCCTTGCTGTGGGCTTTTCCTCCATCTTCAAAGAGCATTGCTTCAGTATGCTTCTACTGACACTCCTTTCATTCTAAACCTTTTTATACCCTCTTGTAACTACTCTTGTGGTTGCGTTCACTTCAGCCAGATAATCGAGGGGAATCTTCCCATTTTTAGATCCTTAATTTAAGCACATCTTGCCATGTAAAGGAGGAATTAGCAAATCCACAATTTCTAGAATTTGAATAAGGGCACCTTTAGGAAACATGATACAGTCTACCACTAGCAACTTGGAGTTATTTTCTTAATTTCAAATTAAGACTTTGTAAATTCTTAATTTAAAAATGCAGCTTTTTTTTTTTTTTTTTGGTTTATCAAAGAATACAGTGCTAAGAAACAAACAAAGAGAAATGGAAGCTCAGCTGGTAAAGAATCTGCCTGCAATTCCGGAGACACAGTTCGATTCCTGGGTCAGGAAGTTCCCCTGGAGAAAGGGATATGCTGCCCACTCCAGTAGTCTTGGGCTTTCCTGGTGGCTCACACGGTAAAGAATTTGCCTGCAGTGCAGGAGACTTGGTTTGATTCCTAGGTTGGGAAGATCCCTTGGAGGAGGGCATGGCAAACCACTCCATTCTTCTTGCCTCGAAAATCCGCATGGACAGAGGGGCCTGGTGGGCTGCAGTCCATGGAATCTCAGAGTTGGACATGCCTGAGTGACTAAGCACAGCACAGAGTTTTAACGGAGAGCATGACAGGAAAAAAAAATGCTTTAACAAAATGAAAAATTATTCAGGGAACTGTATAATGTGATCTGAAAACTTTGAATCAAATAGAAATATTTTAATTCATTATTTTATATCACTTCTTTTACTGTTTCACTATGCAATTAGAGTTTGATTTTCCAACATGGTGTCAAAATTGATGTAAGACTTGAGACACTCCAAGATACACACAATGATTATAATTCCTTATCCATGTCTTTATATCCTTTGTCATAAATGGAGACTGAACCAGATTTATGTAGGGTTTGATGCCTAGGTCATGCAATGAAATTAATGTTCTTCATGTTGCTATAACAATATAATGAGTGCATGGTGTGGTTGTTGTTATTAGTGGCTAAGTCATGTCCAGCTCTTGTGACCTCATGAACTATAGCCTGCCAGGCTCCTCTGTCCATGGAATTTCTCAGGCAAGAATAATGGAGGGTATAGCCATTTCCTTCTCTAGGGGATCTTCTCAACTCTGGGATCAAGCCCAGGTCTCATGCATTGGCAGGTGGATTCTTTACCACTGTACCAAATGCACAATAAATATTAGTTATCATTGGCAGTAGTTTAGCAGCTTTATCTTTAAAAATGCTTACATAGACATTTTAATAATAGCAAATTACTGTCTCTTGGTAGATAGGTGTATCTTCTAGTATACATACGCTCACTGAATACTTTTATGTGTCACATACTCTTAGTAATATCCTGAGGGAGATATAATTATGTAAAAACAAGTCATTGATATTCTGCCTTCAACTGGTGTATAAGGTCCTATTTAGGAAGGAAATTTAAAAGTACTCTGAGAGATCCAAAAGATGATTCTGGTTCAGAGAATAAAAAGTTTTTGATAATACTGTATATATGCTACATTTTTTTTTCTTAAAACCAAAGGAAAATGGTTTATCCCACTATTTTCCCAGTAATTCATGTAAGATTGTGTGTGTTTGCATGGATGTTTTCATTAGTCTTCATATTCCACCAATTCTTTAAATTCTAAAGCATTATAGGCATAAGTATGAATCTTCAGATGTTCTGCTCACAACTGTACTTCATATGGTTTTGGAATAACTAATATCCCATTTTGTGCTCCTCCCTAAACATCCCTAGATGCCAGCAGGGGAAAAAAAATCATTGCAAGTGCCATACTATTCTTCGTGTATGTCAGTTCCATCTGTCACTGTCCTGTGGTACATTCTACTTTGTTTCTTAGGTGCCAAAGTCTTCCAAGTAACTACTCCGTTCCTAAATTCAGCGGCCAAACTCTTCATCAGCAGCCAAAGAGAGGATCTCAAAGCTGCCTTTAAAAACATTCAGATGTCTTAAACAAGTTCCAGTCAAATTTGAAGTTGGTCTTTTTCTTTCCCCTCTATACTGGACAACAGCCAAGAAACCTTTGTTAATCTCCTCTCTGTACTGTTTATATTTTCTTGAACACATCTTCTCTCTTATAAGTTGATGGAAGAAGTTAGTACAGTCGGTGTATAGAAAGATACAACAAAATTTACTTGGTAGTTGCAGTGCTTGGAAAACCACAATTGTTTAACACGTCCACAAAAATTCCAAACAAAATAACTCTTCGTTTGGTGACCCATGTAATAAGATTCCCAGCTTTCATAAAATTATCATGTATTTACTGTTGCTATTTAGCTCCTACTGTGCTGTGCTTAGTCACTCAGTCCTGTCCAACTCTTTCGGACCCCATGGACTGTATGTATGTAGCCTACCAGGCTCCTTTGTCCATGGGGATTATCCAGGCAAGAAGAGTGGAGTGGGTTGCCATGCCGTTCTCCAAGGGATCTTTCCAACCCAGGGATCGAACCCAGGTCTCCCTCATTGCAAGGCAGATACTTTACCATCTGAGCCATCAGGGAATCCTGAGAATACTAGAGTGAGTAGCCTATCCCTTCTCCAGAAGATCTTCCTGAGCCATGAATCAAACTGGAGTCTCCTGCATTGCAGGTGGAGTCTCTAACAGCTGAGCTTCCAGGGAAGCCCATCTCCTACTATAGTTTTATTTAAAAGGAAAGAGATTATGTGAAGAAGAAACTTAATTAGCATCTTTTGTCTTTAAAGAGTGTTTTCAAAATTAAGTGTTCTGGGTTTTTAAATCATTTGCCTTTGAACTTTTTTGTTGTTTTTGTTTAGTTGCTAAACTGTGTCCAACTCTTTATATCTCCATGAAGGGCAGCATGCCAGACTTCCCTGTCCTTCACTATCTTCTGGAGTTTGCTCAAACTCATGTCCATTGAGTTGATGATGCCATTCAACCATTTCATCCTCTGTCGCTCTCTTTGTCTCCTTCCCTCAATCTTTCACAGCTTCGGGTTCTTTTCCAATGAGTTAGTTCTTCACATCAGGTAACCAAATTATCGGAGCTTCAGCATCAGTCCTTCCAATGAATATTCAGGGTTGATTTCCTTTAGGATTGACTGGTTTGATCTCCTTCCTTGCTGTCCAAGGGACTCTCCAGAGTCTTCACCAGCACCACAGTTTCAAGCATCAATTCTTTGCACTCAGCCTTCTTTATCGTTCAACTCTTACATGACTATTGGAAAAACCATAGATTTAATTATACAGACTTCATTGCCAAAGTGATGTCTCTGCTTTTTAATACACTGTCTAGGTTTATCGTACCTTTTCTTCCAAGGAGCCAGTGTCTTTTAAATTCATGGCTGCAGTCACTATCTGCAGTGATTTTGGAGCTGAATAAAATAAAATCTGTCACTGTTTCCACTTTTCTCCATCTGTTTACCATGAAGTGATGGGACTAGATACCATGATCTTTGTTTTTTGAATGTTGAGTTTTAAGCCAGCATTTTCACTCTCCTCTTTCACTTTCATCTAGAGGCTCTTTAGTTCCTCTTTTCTTTCTGCTGTTAGAGTTGTATCATCTACATATCTGAAGTTATTGATATTTCTCCTGGCAGTCTTGATTCCAGCTTCTGATTCATCCAGCCCAGCATTTTGCATGATGTCCTTTACATAAAAGTTAAATAAGCAGGGTGACAATATACAGCCTTGATGTACTCCTTTCCCAATTTTGAACTGATTCATTGTTCCATGTCCAGTTCTAACTTTTGCTTCTTGACCTGCATACAGGTTTCTCAGGAGTCAGGTAATGTGGTCTGGTATTCCCATCTCTTTAAGAATGTTCTACAGTTTGTTGTGATCCACTCAGTCAAAGGCTTTGGCATAGTCAATGAAGCAGAAGTAGATGTTTTTCTGGAACTCTCTTGCTTTTTCTGTTTCAGTGGATGTTGGCAATTTGATCTCTGGTTCCTCTGCCTTTTCTGAATCCAGCTTATACATCTGGAAGTTCTCAGTTAATGTAATGTTGAAACCTAGCTTGAAGGATTTTGAGCATTATCTTGCTAGCATGTGAAATGAGTGCAATTGTATGGTAGTTTGAACAATCTTTGGCATTGCTCTTTTTGGGAGAGTGGCCAAAAACTGACCTTTTTCAGTCCAGTGTAGCCACTGCTGAGTTTTCCAAATTTGTTGGCATACTGAGTGCAGCACTTAACCAGCATCATCTTTCAGGATTTGAAATAGCTCAACTGGAATTCCATCACCTCCACTAGCTTTGTTCTTAGTAATACTTACTAAGGCCCACTTGACCTGACACTTCATGATGTCTGGCTGTAGGTGAGTGGCCACACCATTGTGGTTATCTGGGTTATTAAGACTTTTTATTTTTTTGGTATAGACTTCGGTGTATTCTTGCCATCTATTCTTGATTTCTTCTGCTTCTGTTAGGTCCATGCCATTTCTGTCCTTTATTGTGCCCACCCTTGTATGAAATGTTCCCTTGGTATCTCCAGTTTTCTTGAAGTGATCTCTAGTCTTTCCCATTCTATTATTGTCCTTTATTTCTTTGCATTGTTTACTTTAAAAGGCTTTCTTTTATCTCCCTGCTCTTCTCTGGAACTCTGCATGCAGTTGGATATACCTTCCCCTTTCTCCTTTGCTTTTTGCTTCTTTTCTCAGCCATTTGTAAGCATCCTCAGACAACCCCTTGGCCTTCTTACATTTGTTTTTCTTGGTGATGGTTTGAGTCGCCACGCCCTGCGCAGTGTTACAAACCTCCGTGGTAGTTCTTCAGGCACCCTGTCGGTGAGATCTAATCCCTTGGGTCTATTTGGCACCGCCACTGTGTAATCATAAGGGATTTGATTTAGGTCATACCTGAATGGCCTGGTGCCTTCCCCTACTTTCTTAAATTTAAGCCTGAATTTTACAGTAAGGAGCTGATGATCTGAACCACAGTCAGCTCCAGGTTTTGCTTTTGCTGACTGTATAGAGCTTCTCCATATTTGGCTTCAAAAAATATAATCAGTCTGATTTCAGTATTGACCATCTGGTGATGTCCACGTGTAGAGTCTTCTCTTGTGTTGTTGGAAGAGGGTGTTTGCTATGACCAGTGTGTTCTCTTGGCAAAACTTTGTTAGCCTTTGCCTTGCTCTTCATGTTGTACTCCAAGGCCAAACGTGCCTGTTATTTCAGGTTATCTCTTGATTTCCTCCTCCCTTTGTATTCCTGTCCCCTATGATGAAAAGGACATCTTTTTCTGGTATTAGTTTTAGAAGGTCTTGTAGGTCTTCATAGAACCATTCAACTTCGGCTTCTTCTTTGCTACTGGTTGGGGAAAAGACTTGGATTACTGTGATGTTGAGTGGTTTGCCTTGGAAACAGCATTCTGTCAGTTTTGAGATTGTACCTAAGTATTGCATTTCTGACCCTTTGTTGACTAGGAGGACTGCTCCATTTCTTCTAAGGGATTGTTGGCAACAATAGTAAATATAATGGTCATCTGAATTAAATTCATCTATTCCTGTTCATTTTGGAGAAGGCAATGGCACCCCACTCCAGTACTCTTGCCTGGAAAATCCTATGGACAGAGGAGCCTGGTAGGCTGCAGTCCATGGAGTCGCTAAGAGTCGGACACGACTGAGCGACTTCACTTTCACTTTTCACTTTCATGCACTGGAGAAGGAAATGGCAACCCACTCCAGTGTTCTTGCCTGGAGAATCCCAGGGACAGGGGAGCCTGGTGGGCTGCCGTCTATGGGGTCACACAGAGTCGGACACGACTGAAGTGACTTAGTATAGCATAGCATTCCTGTTCATTTTAGTTCACTCTTTCCTAAAGTGACGATATCTCCTTTTGCCATCTCCTACTTGACCATGTCCAGTTTTCTGATTCACGACTTAACATTCCATGTTCCTATGCAAAATTGTTCTTTACAGCATCAGTCTTTACTGTCAACCCCAGACACATCCACATTAGAGTGTCATTTCTGCTTTGGCCCAGCCTCTTTATTCCTTCTGGAGCTATTTCTCAGCTTTTCCCCAGTAGCATATTGGATACCTATCAACCTGGGGTAACTCATCTTCCAGTGTCATTTTTTTTTTTTTTTTTTGCCTTTTCACATTGTTCATGGGGTTCTTGAGCCAAGAATACTGGAGTGGTTTGCTATTCCCTTCTCTAGTGGACCATATTTAATATTCAAATATTTGGGGATTTTCAAGATATATGTCAGCCATTGATTTTTTTTTTTGTATAATTATAGGCAAAGAATATACTTTATATGATTTCAATTTTTCAAAATATTTAAAGTTTATTTGAGGACCTGGGATGTGGTATATATCTTCTTGGTGAATCAACTTCCTTATCGCTATATGTAATGCCCTGTTTACGGGAATTTTCCTTTACCTGGTGCCTCAGTGGTAAAGAATCCACGTGCAATGTAGGAACCCAGGTTCAATCCTTGAGTTGGGAAGATCCCTTGGAAAAGGAAATGGCAACCCACCCCAGTATTCTTGTTTGGGAAAACCCATGGACAGAGGAGACTGGCAGGCTACAGTCCATGGGGTCACAAAAGAATTGGACATGACTTATTGACTCAACAAAACATGGTCTTCTTTATTTGGATTTAATACTGTCATTATAGCTTCCTTTTGGTTGGTGTATTCATGGTTGATTTTTTTCTGCCCTTCATTTTAGTTTTACCCTAACAATATCATTTTATTTAATATTGGTTTCTTGTAGGCAGTATTTTATTTACTTATTTTTTTAAATCCAAATTGCTTTATTTTCTTTTTTGTTTGTGTAGACCATTTATATTTAATGCAATTATTGACATGGTCAAGATTGCATCTACCACTTATAATTGTTTTGTGTTCGAATACCATTTTTTGATTCTTTTTACTCTTTTATACATTAATTTGGATTGTTTAAGAATTTGTTAGCATTCCAATTTAATTTATATTTTATTAAAAACATTTTTAATGAAGTATAGTTGATTTACAATATTGTGCTAGTTTCAAGTGTATTGGAGAGTCATTCTTTTCTAAAATATACATATTTTTTCTGCATCAGTCTCTTTCTCTCCTTTTAGAGCTCTAAGAATACGCATGTCAGATTTCATATTTATATTGTCCTCCAAGTTTCTGGGTGGCCTCCCTTGTAGTAGCTCAGTCGGTAAAGAATCTGCCTGCAATGCAAGAGACCCAAGTTTGATTCCTGGGTTGGGAAGATCCTCCAGAGAAGGAAATGTCAACCCACTCCAGTATTCTTTTCTGGAGAATCCCATTGACAGAGGAACCTGGAGGGCTATAGTCCGTGGGGTTGCAAGAGTTGGACACAAGTTAGCAACTAAACCACCACCACCAAGTTCCTGAGACTCTACTGTCGTGATTCAGTTATATTACTTCTTTTGTTCAGATTTGAAAATTTCGTAATCTATCTCCACAGTAAGTCTTTGCTCTATTGACCTTGATTTTTTTTTTTTTTTAATGAACTCATCCACCCCAAGGTCTTCCCTTACAGCTCAGTTGGTAAAGAATCTGCTTGCAATGCAGGAGACCCAGGTTCAATTCCTGGGTTGGGAAGATCCCCTGGAGAAGGAAATGGCAACCTGCTCCAATATTCTTGCCTGGAGAATCCCATGGACAGAGGAGCCTGGCAGGCTACCCTGTCCATGGGGTCACAAAGAGTCATACATGACTGAGTGACTAAACCACCACCATCCATACCAAATTTCCTTTCTTGTTTTTTTAAATTACAAAATTTCCCTTTTTAAAAATTATTTTCCTTTTAATTATTGTTTAAATTTGTTGTAAATATATACAGCACAAAATTTAACCATTTATAAGTATGTACCTCTGTGGCATTAAGTATATTCACATTATTGTACAGCCATCCTTGCATTCCATTTTTCATCTTGGAAAACTGAAACTCTCTAATGCATTAAATATTAACCTCTCATTGTTCTTACCCTGAACCTCTGGCAACAGCCATTCTGCTTTCTATTCCTATCAATTTGACCATTGTAAACTGCCTTGTCTGAGTAGAATCATACAGTAGCATTCTTTTTATGACTGGCTTATTTCACTTAGCATAATGTCTCAAGGTTCACCCATGTTTTAGTGTGTGTCAGAATGTCCTTTCTTTTTAAGGTTGGATAATATTTCGTTGTAGGTATATATCACATTTTATTTATCCATTCATCTGTTGATGGTTGCTTCTACCTTTTATTATTGTGAGTAATACTGTTATGAACCTGGTTATATAACTATCTCTTCAAGATTATGGGCTTTCCTGGTGGCTCAGAGGTTAAAGCGTCTGCCTGCAATGCAGGAGACCTGGGTTCGATCCCTGGGTCGGAAAGATCCCCTGGAGAAGGAAATGGCAACCCACTCCAGTATTCTTGCCTGGAGAATCCCATGGATGGAGGAGCTTGGTGGGCTACAGTCCATGGGGTCGCAACGAGTTGGACACGACTGAGTGACTTCAGTTCACTCACTTCACTTCACGATTATGCTTTCAGTCATTTTGGGTGTACTATAACCATAAGCATTATAAAACTGCTGGATCGTATTTTTAATTTTTTGAGGAACTGCTACACCACTCTTCCTAGCAGCTGCCCTGCTTTATATTCCCACTGACAGTGCACACATTCCAATTTCTCTATATCGCTACCTATACTTGTTATTTGGTTATTAATCTTTTGCTAATAGATTTCCTAATGGATGTAATTAGTGTCATACTTTGGTTTTGATTTTCATTTCTCTGATGGTTAGCATCTTTTCAATGTGCTTATTGGCCATCTGCACATATTTGGAACTATGTCCAATTTCTTTGCCCGTTTTTTAGTTGAATTGTAGTTTATGGTTTCTTTGATGACATATATATCATTCACTTCATTTTGAGAGTTTTTATTCTCACTTTATGGGATGTGGTTGTCATACATGCTTAAAAGTTTTTGATAATTCCACCCTCTGGGTCATCTTGTTGTTGGTGTCTATTTATTTTCTTTTGTCTTGACAGTTCTTGAGATTTTTCTGCCTCTTTGAGTTCTTGAGTTCCTGTTGTTGTTCAGTCGCTAAGTCATGTCAGACTCTTTGCAACCGCATGGACCACGTGCAGCACACCAGGTTCTTCTCTCCTCCACTATCTCTCAGAGTTTTCTCAAATTCATATCCATTGAAATTCTCTATTGCACTCAGTATATTTTAAGTATTATACTGTGACATTCTGTATCCCACTGAAATGCTGCCAAAAATGTTGATTTGTTTTGTTTTGACAGTGTATCCACCTAGTTGTATTCAGATTGCAAATCCTACCTTGCCTCCTGAGGGCTGTGGTTTCAAAGTCAGTTTAGTTTTTGAAGCTTTTGCAGTGTTATCCAGTCATCTCACATGTGTGCCATCAGGGAAAAGTCTGGGACCTGAGCAGTGTTCTGCATCAAAGTTCAGTTTTCAAATCTTTTGCAGTGTTTATTAGAGTCAGTATATACATGTGCAGTTTTCAGAGTTTACCAGGACATTATACACAGGTTTAGAGGGGGCTCTCTTTCTCCCCCTCTGTCATCTGTGTGGTTCCTTTGCACTCTTGGCTCTCAGGGACTTCTGTGAATTTGTAAGTCCAAAGGGTAAAGACTTCGATTGCTATTGCTGAGTTTTGTTATGTGTGCATGAGGGTGTTTAAGTCGCTTCAGTCATGTCCAGCTCTTTGGAACGCTATGGACTGTAGCCTGCAAAGCTCCTCTGCCCATGGAATTCCCCAGGCAAGAATACTGGAGTGGGTTGCCATTTCCTTCTCCAGGGGATCTTCCTGACCCAGGGATTGAATCTGCATCTCTTAAGTTTCCTGTATTGGGAGGCGTGTTCTTTACCACTAGCACCACCTGGGAAGCCCTATTGCTGAGTTTTGGATAAAGGAAAATATTCATAAGAAACATTTATATGAAATTTGTGTATATTGTAGAACAAATTCTAGATATATCTGTTAAGTAAATCTTATATATGGATTTTTTAGGATAATTTACTTTTAGGATAAAAAACACAACTTCTACCTAATTGGTGAGTTCATTTTTCCAGTAATGAGAATATGGAAAATGATACAACTGCCTATGTTAAAGCAAAGTCTGCTTTTGTATAAACCGTGGATTTGAGACATAGTATTGTTTTGGTTGAAGTCAAAGTTCAGAAGCTTTGGGGTTGATTAAAAAAAAATTCTATAACTTTTAGTCCAGAATGACTCATAGTAACAGGCAAAATGATTTTCCCCGTTGTTTAAGCTGTCATTCTGTTTCTTCGATTTAAATATTTTATTATCCTAATGGAATTCTTTTTAGTTTCAATAGAAATGGAGATGAAATTAGGATACTTTAGAGAGTACTGTGATTTGAGTTTGTTATATTTAAAACTGAGCAGTTTCAGATTTCTCAACATCAGGCTTTAAAATTCTTGCAGTTTTTCAATTTCCCTTTATGTATGTTTACAAATCCATTTTGTTCACTCTAATGTTAAAACTGTGCCTGTGAGAACCATTTCCACGGGTTTCCATTTACTGCCTAAAAATACAGTACATTTCCACCAAGCCATGTGAGCGTATAACCATAAAGAATTCCCAGATGTTCAAAAAACAACAAAAATTATCTCCGGTTGTCTCAGTTGGAGACCTGAAGTGTATCTTATAATTGTTTTTAAAATGTATAGAAATGTTTACAACTTAGTTATTTTATCCATCACCAAGTAGAATGAATATTATGTTATAGACTATTTTGATCTTAACTTGAACTTTCCTTTTTTGGCTGCACTGTGTCTTCATCGCTGCCCGTGGGATTTCTCTAGTTGTGGTGTTCAGGCTTTTTATTGTGGTGACTTCTGTTGCAGAGCATGGTCTCTGGAGCTCCCGGGGTTCAGTAGTTGTGGCTCTGGGACACAGGCTCAGTAGTTGAGACCTGTTGCTCCGCAGCATGTGGAAACCCCTAGGACCAGGGATTGAACCCATGTTCCCTGCATTGACAGGTGATTCTTAACCACTGGGTCACCAGGGAAGTCCTTAACCTGAATTTTTTTGCTGAATAATGTAAGAGCTACTTTGAAAGCCTGTTTGGAATGTATTAATTGAAAGATATGTCTTCTAAATAATTAAAATTCATTGATCTTTTTCTTTAAAGAATTCCATATAAACATCCATGGTTTCCACTTTAAAAATTAAAATTATGCAATTTAAGGACTTTGTAGTTGCTTGGGTACTTCATGGGAAAAAATAAAATTAGAACTGGGTACTATTATCTTCCTCTAATTCTGTGACTCTTTAAAACTCAGTTTCTCTTTTTCATTTAATAATTTTTCCTTGTGATTATATGCATGAAAGACTGGTGACTTCTGAGGTATAGCTGATTTTAGTTGGAAGCAAATTTTTGAATAGGGATTGGTAAATTACTGCTCATGGGCCAGATCTGAAGAGTGCTTGTTTTTAATAACTAAAGTTTTATTGAAATGCAGTTACATTCATTCATTTGTATTTCCTATGGCAACTGCATGTTAAGAGCAGAGTTGGTAGTTGTAACAAAGATCATTTGGCTCATAAAACAAAATACTTATGACATCCTTCTTTACAGAAGGGATTTGCTCACCCTTACTTCATAAGATGAAGGTTTCCAATCATGACCCTTGCATTTTCTCCTACATTTGGGATTATTATATAACTCAGTTTTCTGAGTTACATCAGGATGTTGCTATCAAGCCATAACTTACTTTAACTGAAAGTTTGTTTTCAGTGTTTCACTGGTTCTATAGCTAAGAATTTAAGCTATTGCCAAGACTGCTGCTATTTTAGAAGTATATATTCACTTTGCCTGATTTTTGTATTGTTGCCATTGAAAAAAATAATTATCTCAGTAACCAGCTTCTTACATTTTTTTGTTTATTATGTTGACTTTGTTCAAATTGGCAGCCTAGCTTTAACTTCATTTATTAATTCAATAAATATTTAATCGAACTCTGTTATGCTCATCTTTGTAGTTTTTAGGTTACATAAAAGCAGCGTTTGTTTATTTGTTTGCCATGTTTTGTATAATAAGAGAGGATGTAAAATTCATAGGGTGTGGTTAAGTAGAGCTATTGTAACTCATGGATTGTCTGTTACAGAGATATTCCAATGCACATATGCCCATTTTGTAAGTAGTTTTTGTAGAGAAGGTAATCTTTTGATTTACCTAAGAATATTACATGTACTTTTAACCTAAAAACCTGGCAGTATTGTTTAAGATATAACATCTGTTTATTAGTTTATTTAGAAATGTCTTATTGTTCATTATATTTAATGTTAGAGACTTACAAGATACAATAGTAGACAAAATAGTTTAAAAAAACCCAGCAAAACTGATAAAATGGAAAAAATAAGACAGAACTTTTTAACTTCGCTGTAACTTACATTGCATTAGGAGCAGACAGTACTACAGAGCATTGTGGATTTCTTTAGCTAAAAACAAAGCACGTCATGGATATCATGAATTTCAACGTTAGAAGACAGTTTTAGTTTCTTAGCAAGAAAAGCATTTCTGTTGTATGTTAGGTATACTGCTGACTGCTTGATAACTATATTGATACTTGTTAAAACGTCTTTACTCACCCCAGGAACTGTTATGTTCCTCTGAAGTGTTCCTCAAATGAGTTGGGTTTGAGACTGACAGGTTAAATATACTTTATCCATCACCTGCATACTTTTTCTAGATCTTCTATGAAGGTGATCATGATAAATATATGAGTGCCACAGGTCACAACATGTATAACTGCACATATGTAATTCAGAAGAGGAAAGCTATTAAGGGGTCTTCATTTGTCTACATTATCAGAATGTGGGTTTCTTCACCACCTAAATGTTAGCAAACTGCTATTTTAAAAACCTGACATAGAAATGTCACATATCCAAACACCATATATCCAAACACCATCTTTTCAATGATTGTGTTCTTGGGTGAGGAGGCTGTCATTGCAAGAAGAATTACCGTTTCAGATTCCATGTGTTGGAAGGCATTCCTGTCCTCTGCGCTTTACCCTTTCTTGTCCCTAGGCACGCAGTTCTCATATCACATGCCACACTGCTTGCTCCTCAGTTTCCACACTCTGAGGATGGAGCCGACCTCTGCAACTGCCTGGTAACCACCCTTTCCACCCTAACTGCAGCCCCAGTTCCAGAACAATGGACCATCAGGCTTCTCAGTGTCCCCTCTGGCCACTCCTCCTCGTATGATTACAAAGAAGTTCCCCAGTGTCTACTTTCTGATTTATGATGGGAGGGGAGTTGGGAAGCAATCCTTTCTAATGTGGGCTTCCCTCGTGGCTCAGATGGTAAAGAATCTGCCTGCAATGCAGGAGAAGTGGGTTCAGTCCCTGAGTCAGGAAGATCGCCTGGAGAAGAGAATGGCAACCCACTCCAGTACTCTTGCCTGGCAAATTCCATTTTTACCCAAATAAGAGTGTGTAGAAGAGCAAACTTCCTCTGCCAGTTTGAGGAGGGAGGTGAAGAAAGGGACTCAAAGGGTGTTTGCAGTAGGAGAGGAGGGAAACTGCAGTACTATTTGTGGCACACCAATACAGCTCAGTCGTGTCCGACTCTTTGCGACCCCATGGACTGTAGCCCACCAGGCTCCTCCGTCCATGGGATTCTCCAGGCAAGGATACTGGAGTGGGTTGCCATTTCCTTCTCCAGGGATCTTCCCAACCCAGAGATCAAACCTGGGTCTCCTGCACAGAAGACAGATTCTTTACCATCTGAGCCACCAGGGAAGCCCAAAGTTAAGAATGTGTACCATGCCTTAAATGTCTTCGGCAAGGGAAAAAAATCATACAGGACTACTGACAGAAAGCACCGTTTCTAAGAGAAAGTTCTCCTTTGTTGGAGAGTGGGGTGGGTAAAGTTTTGAGGTTAAATCAAAATTAAGCAAATTCTGCAGAACGGACAAGTATATAAAAATACTCAAAACATTTCATTGTTTAAATTTTAATATAAATTAGATTTTAATTATAATGGGCTTGGCAGTCAGTGCTGAATTACATAAAAGGTAGGAGTAACGTTTTCAGTGTTTGGTGATGTTGTACAGGTGTCTCTTGATACTCAATAGGGAGAGATTTAAAGATGGTGTCCTTTCAGCTAAAAATATATTCCAAAATGAAAAATTGTTACTAAAGTAAAAATTCCCTAATGTTCCAGTATCTCTCCTCTGCCTGCCAGTTTCTAATCATTTGCTGCTAAGTTATGTACAGTCTTGTTTGCTTTCTGCCCCTGCAAAGGAAATGGGAGAATGCAGGCAGATAGCACTCTTTAAGCAGGAAGACAAAGACTCAGTTCCATAAGTTAACAGAAGTAATCACAACCACAAATGTTGTTTAGTCAGTAATTTGTGTCTGACTCTTTTGCGACACCATGTACTGTAACCCTTCAGGCTCCTGTGTCCATGGGGTTTCCCAGGAAAGAAGACTGGAACGGGTTGCTGTTTCCTTCTCCAGGTGATCTTCCCAACCCAGGGATTGAACCCAAGTCTCCTGCACTGCAGGTGGATACCACTGAGCCACCAGAGAAGCCAAAAATGAATTAACTGACTACCTAAAAGAAATAAATTTTAAATAACAGGATTAAAAAAAGTAATCACACCCTACATTATAGGATACCCATGATATATACTTTCACATTTTATTTGGTACTAATAGCATATTTTAATTGAGGGTGTGAAAATTCTCTTTAATATATGGACTAATTAGACATGTTAGCTGCTGGTCACAGAAATTCAAAGCTTCCTAAAAGAAGTATATTATTATCTCTACTGGGAAAGTAATTACTTGCTTCTAATTTATTATTAACATTTGTCTTTGTCTTTATTTTCCCTCAGTACAGCCCTACTCATTTTTCTGAATCTAAGGAGAATTCTTTTCCTTTATGTAAGCAGGCAAAAAGACTATTGTTGCAAATAAACTTGTTTTAGCCAGTCGTTCAGAAGAAGCATGTGAACTTTATGGTTTACTTGCCTTTTTTTAAAGACCATGTTTCTTCTTTTTTTAAAAGAACTATGTATTGCGTCAGGCATCAGTTGCGTCATGTGCAGCACCAGGACTCTCTCATTGTGGCGTGCTGGCTTGGTAGCTGCCGCCCGCAGGCGCTCTAGTTGTGAAATTCGGGCTCGAGAGTGTGAGGGCTCAGTCTCTGCGGCATGAGGTCTCGGTTGCCCAATGGCCTGTGAGATCTTAGTTTTCTGACCAGGAATGGAACCCACATCCCCTGAATTGCAAGGCACACTCTTAACCACCAGCCCACCAGGGAATTCCGTATGTTTTCCTTTCCTTATGCCATCCTTGAGAAAGATGTTAGTGAAACGGTGATACATTTGGGGGCAGAAAAATCTCTGGCTCAGGACCTAGTTATTCTTCGGCAACTGAGTCACACTGTCAGTTAGCTGAACACTAAATATCATTAAGTTCATTTTTCTTTCTTGAATTTTGAAGCCTTAGTATGTCATCCTTAGGCTACCTATGTTCTTGTTATCTGAGTAACACTGATCTCTTGCAAATGTTTAATATATTAATAAAGTGAGGTAATCCTTTACTGGTTTATGAGAAATCATCCACTTAGGTATAATTCACTTTCCTGACTCTGAGTTTTAGATTATGAATCACTTCAGTCTTAGTTGTGTCCAACTCTTTGTGACCCTGTGAACTGCAGCATGCCAGGCTTCCCTGTCCATCACCAAATGCCAGAGCTTACTTCAACTCATGTCCATCAAGTTAGTGATGCCATCCAACCATCTCATCCTCTGTCGTCCCCTTCTCCTCCTGCCTTCAATCTCTCCTAGCATCAGAATGTTTTCCAGTGATTCAGTTCTTCGCATCAGGTGGCCAACATACTGGAGCTTCCGCTTCAGTATCATTCCTTACAATGAATATTCAGGACTGATTTTTTTAGGATGGACTGGTTGGATCTCCTTGCATTCCAAGGGACTCTCAAGAGTCTTCTCCAACACCACCATTCAAAAGCATCACTTCTTTGGCACTCAGCTTTCTTTATAGTCCAACTCTCCCATCCATACATGACTACTGGAAAAACCATAGCTTTGACTACATGGACCTTTGTCGGCAAAGTAATGTTTCTGCTTTTTAATATGCTGTTCATAGCTTTTCTTCTAAGGAGTAAGTATCTTTTAATTTCATGGCTGTAGTCACAGTCTGCAGTGATTTTGGAGCCCCAGAAATAAAGTCTGTCACTGTTTCCATTGTTTCCCCATCTATTTTCCATGAAGTTGTGGGACCAGATACCATGATCTTACTTTTTTAAATGTTGAGTTTTAACCAGATTTTTCACTCTCCTCTGTCACTTTCATCAAGAGCTCTTTAGCTCGTCATCACTTTCTGCCATAAGGGTGATGTCATCTGCATATCTGAGGTTATTGATATTTCTCACGGCAATCTTGATTCCAGCTTGTGCTTCATCCAGCCCAGCATTTCTCATGATGTACTCTGCATATAAGCTGAATAAACAGGGTCACTATACACAGCCTTGATATACTCCTTTCCCAATTTGGAACCAGTCTGTTGTTCTACATCTGGTTCTAACTGTTGTTTCTGAAGCAACAGAATGAAGGAGGCAGGTAAGGTGGTCTAGTATTCCCATTTCTTAAAAATTTTCAACAGTTTGTTGTGATCTACACAGTTAAAGGCTTTTGTGTAATCAATAAAGCAGAAGTAGATGTTTTTCTGGAACTCTTTTGCTTTTTCGATGAGCCAGTGGATGCTGGCAATTGGATCTCTGGTTAATCTGCCTTTTCTAAAATCAGCTTGAACATCTGGAATTACTCAGTTCATGTAGTGTTGAAGCCTGGCTTGTAGAATTTTGAGCACTACCTTTCTAGTGTGTGAGATGAGTGCAATCATGTGGTAGTGTGAACATTCTTTGGCATTGCCCTTCTTTGGGATTGGAATGAAAACTGACCTTTTCCAGTCCTGTGGTCACTGCTGAGTTTTCCAGATTTGCTGGCATATTGAGTGCAGCACTTTCACAGCATCATCTTTCAGGATTTGAAATAGCTCAACTGGAATTTCATCAGTTCCACTAGCTTTGTTCGTAGTGACGCTTCCTAAGGCCCACTTGACTTCACATTCCAGGATGTCTGGCTCTAGGTGAGTGATCACACCCTTGTGGTTATCTGGGTCATGAACATCTTTTTTGTATAGTTCTTCTGTGTAGTCTTGCCACCTCTTCTTAATATCTTCTGCTTCTGTTAGGTCCATACCATTTCTGTCCTTAATTGCACCCATCTTTGCATGAAATGTTCCCTTTGTATCTCTAATTTTCTTGAGGAGATCTCTAGTCTTTCCCATTCTATTGTTTCCCTCTATTTCTTTCCATTGATCTCTGAGGAAGGCTTTCTTACCTCTCCTTGCTACTCTTTGGAACTCTGCATTCAAATGGGTATATCTTTCCTTTTTCTCCTTTGCCTTTCGCTTCTCTTCTTTTCTCAGCTATTTGTAAGGCCTCCTCAGACAACCATTTTGCCTTTTTGCATTTGTTTTTCTTGAGGATGGTCTCGACCCCTGTCTCCTGTACAATGTCATGAATGTCCATCCATAGTTCTTCAGGCACTCTGCCTAACAGATCTAATCCTTTGAATCTATTTGTCACTTCTACTGTATAATCGTAAGGGTTTTGATTTAGGTTATTCCTGAATGGTCTAGTGGTTTTCTCTACTTTCTTCAATTTCATTCTGAGTTTTGCAATAAGGAGTTCATGATCTGATCCACAGTCAGCTCCTAGTCTTGTTTTTGCTGACTTTATAGAGCTTCTCCATCTTTGGCTGCAAAGAATATAATCAATCTGATTTCGGTATTGACTATCTGGTGATGTCCATGTGTAGAGTCTTTTGTGTTGTTGGAAGAGAGTATTTGCTATGACCATTGCATTCTCTTGTCAGAACTCTGTTAGCCTTTGCCCTGCTTCATTTTAACTCCAAGGCCAAATTTGCCTGTTACTCCAGGTATCTCTTGACTTCCTACTTTTGCATTTCAGTCCCCTATGATGAAAGGACATCTTTTTTGGGTGTTCATTCTAGAAAGTCTTGTAGGTCTTCATAGAACCGTTCAATTTCAGCTTCTTCAGCGTTACCGGTTGGGGCATAGACTTGGATTACTGTGATATTGAATGGTTTACCTTGGAAATGAACAGAGATCATTCTGTCGTTTTGAGATTGCACCCAAGTACTGCATTTCAGATTCTTTTGTTGACTATGAGGGCTACTCCATTTCATTTAAGGATTTCTTGCCCTCAGTAGTAGATATGATGATCATCTGAATTAAATTCACCCATTCCAGTCCATTTTAGTTCACTGATTCCTAAAATGCCAGTGTTTATTCTTACCATCTCCTCCTTGACCACTTCTAATTTGCCTTGATTTATGGACCTAACATTCCAGGTTCCTATGCATTATTGTTCTTTACAGCATTGGAATTTTACTTCCATCACCAGTCACATCCACAACTGGGTGTTGTTTTTGCTTAGGCTCTCCCTCTTCATTCTTTCTGGAGTTATTTCTCCACTGATCTCCAGTAGCATATTGGGCACCTACCAAGCTGGGGAGTTCATCTTTCAGTGTCCTATCTTCTTGACTTTTCATACTGTTCATGGGATTCTCAAGGGAAGAATACTGAAGTGGTTTGCCATTCCCTTCTCCAGTGGATCACGTTTTGTCAGAACTCTCCATCATGACCCACCCATCTTGGGTGGCCCCACAGGGCATGGCTCATAGTTTAATTGAGTTAGACAAGGCTGTGGTCCACGTGATCAGTTTGATTAATTTTCTGTGATTGTTGCTTTCATTCTGTCTGCTCTCTGAGGGATACGGATAAGAGGCTTATGGAAGCTTTCTGGTGGGAGATACTGACTGTGGGGGAAACTGGGTCCTGTTCTAATGCTCAGGGCCTTGCTCAGTAAATCTTTAATCCAATTGTGTGTTGATGGGCTGGGCTCTGTTCCCTCCCTGTTGTTTGGCCTGAGACCAAACTGTGGTGGAAGTGATGAAGACGATGGTGACCTCCTTCAAAAGGTCCGGTGCATGCACTGCCGCTTTCAGTGCCCCTGACCCTGCAGCAGGCTCCACTGGCCCACACCTTCACTGGAGATTCCTGGACACTCATGGGCAAGTCTGGGTCAGTCTCTTGTGGGGTCTCTGCTTCTTTCTCCTGGGTCCTGGTGTGCACCAGGTTTTGTCTGTGCCCTCCAAGAGTCTGTTCCCCCAGTCCTGTGTAAGTTGTGTAATCAAATCCCATTGGCCTCCAAAGTTAAATTACCTGGGGATTCTCAGTCCCTTTTGCAGATACCCAGGTTGAGAAATCTGTTGTGGGTCTTAGAACTTTCTTAATAGTGTGAGAATTTCTTTGGTATAATTGTTCTGCAGTTTGTGGGTCCTCTGCTTGGCAGCTCTATGGTGGGGTTAATGGAGACTCCAAGAGGGCTTATGCCCCAGGCGGTGTGACCAGGTAGCTGCACCCAGAGCCCCTGCCCCTGCAGCAGGCCACTGCTGACCCGTACCTCCGAGAAGACTCAAACACAGGTCTGGCTCAGTCTCTGTGGGGTCTCTGTGTCCTGGTGTGTGCAAGGTTTTGTTGGAGTCCACCTAGCGTCTCTGGCGGGTATATGGTTTGATTCTAAATGTGATTTCACCCCTCCCACTGTCTTGCTGGGGCTTCTCCTTTGCCCTTGAACGTGGGGTATCTCTTTTTGGTGGACTCAACATTCTCCTGTCGATGGTTGTTCAGCAGTGAGTTGTAATTTTGGAGTTCTCACAGGAGAAGATGAGCACACGTCATTCTTCTCTGCCATCTTGCTACAAGTGTATTAAGTTTATGATTGACAATTAAATTATGAAATTATTAGACAAAATGTGTTAGACAAGTGTGCAGCCAAAGATTGCTTTATCTTTCAAAAAAACTTTTATTTCTTCATATATGAATGGGTTCAATATTTTTCCCTTGTGAGTTCCCATCCTTTTTTTCTTTTTTTGTTCGCATAATATGTATACCTTTTAATGTGCTCCAGTAATATTTTTATCAATTTGAGTGACATCTTGCTTTTTATAAGTTAGGGAAGATGTAACCCAGGTATTAGAGTGGAAATAAGCTATATTTTCATGGTCTTTTCTTATTTGTGTGAGGTAGGCACGATGATATAATTCTGCCCTCTGAGGAGTACAGAAAGTCATGTTTCTGGGATTTGGGTTTCAGTTTCTTTAATCTGCATTCCGCGTATGTTGGCACTGACTGCATGTGCTTCGCTGTGTGGGGTGTAATTTTACTTGAGAAGCCCCCTCGGGGACCATTGCTCCACCAGGTACTGCCAGCCAAATCTAATTGTCACTGAGCAGTCGTCACTACCTGTTTCCTGAGAAACTTGACTTTCATTAACAGTTGTGTAAATAAAGCCACGTAGTATACTTTTTTTTTCCCCTTTAGGGTGTACTGGTTAGCATTAACCTTCAGTCTGAAAAAATTGAACAGGAGATTTTATTTGTACAGCCTTCGAGGGTTTGTTTTTAATTTTAGGTAAACACCCTACTTTTTCTTACTAAATGGATTAAGACCTCTCTCGTTTTAATAACAAGTGTCTTCTTGCTTCAGTGAGAATGTCATTGTCGGATCTCATTCAGTACTACATCAATGATTTGTGTGTATGTTCCTTCATTCTTAATAACTTGTATTGGTCTGGATTCCGATGCAGGTTTTTAAAAATATTTATTTATTAATGGCTGTGCCGAGTCTTTTGTGCTGCCTGGACTTTTCTCTAGTTGCAGAGAGTGGGAGCTACTCTTCCTTGCAGTGTGCGGGTTTCTCATTGTGGCGTCTTCTCTTGGGGAGCACGGGCTCTAGGGTGCAGGCACGTCGGTAGTCGCAGCGCATGGGCTCAGTAATTGTGGCCTCTGGGCTCTAGAACACAGACCAGTTGTGTTTGTGGTGCACAGACTTAATTACTTTGCAGCCTGTGGGCTCCTCCCAGACCAGGGATCGAACCCACGTCCCCTCCATTGACAGGAGGATTCTTTTCACTGAGCCCTGGAAAGCCCTGGATTCTTAATGCAGGTTTAATGCCCTCCTCCAAGGGATCTTCCCAACCCAGAGACTGAACCTGCATCTCTTATGTCTCCTTCATTGGCAGGTGGGTTCTTTACCACTAGTGCCACCTGGGAAGCTCCAAGAGTTCAGGTACAAAGAAGGATTTCCAGATTAACCTTTTCATATTCCATCATGAGATGCTTTCTCTTTGTACACTTAATTTTAAACAGTTTCATATTAATGGGTTAAGAAAATATTATCTAAGTAAATCCAGTTGTAAGAACTATTTCCTGGTGTCCAGATAAGCAGCTAGGTTTGAAATTACAGTGAATCTTCTGCTTAGCCAGTTCATACAAAGGAGATATGGACCCATATTTTTTCTTTTGCTCGACCTTGTTGATTTCTTTATGTAAATAGCATATTTTTGGTGTGTGTTTCTTCACTTCACATTTTTGTGTGGTGATTAGTCAAATGCTAAGAGCACATCAAGGAATGAGAAAAGTTACTTACAGGATCCAAACTACAAACAAATCAGATATAATAAGAGGAAAGTGGAAAGGAAACAACTATTGAGTAAGTAACGTTTGCTTATTTATATAATGTACTGGATATGTAGTTTGAATTACACAATGCAATCTGTGCTTTCTATCAGAGTGCATGCATGTGCGCTAAGTCACTTAAGTTATATCTGACTCTGTGCGACCATGTGGACTGCAGCCCACCAGGCTCCTCTGTCCCTGGGATTCTCCAGGCAAGAATACCGGAGTGGGTTGCCATGCCCTTCTCCAGAGGATCTTCCTGACCTGGAGATCGAACCTGCATCTCTTACGTCTCCTGCATTGGCTGGCGGGTTCTTTACCAGTGGTGCCACCTGAGAAGCCCTTTCTATCAGAGTACAGTTAACCAAAAAATATAGTCATTGAACAAAACAAAATGATAAGCAAGTAAGTAAAGCTTCTATGAGAATGTGATGTTTAAGAATAGACATGCACTAGATTAAAGAGATGGGGAAGAAATATTTAGCAGAAGAAAGAGACTTGACGCAGAATATGCACAGGATATTCAAGGGAAACAAAGAAATCAGTGAGATATAAGTGTTCTCATCCTTGACTTTATACAGAGGTGTCAGTGGCTCAGAGATTAACTTGCTTGCCTATGTAAGACAGCTAGTAAGTAGAAACCTGGAATATCCACTAGCCCATTCCTTTTCCAACATGTACCACATGACCTCAGTGATGGAAACCTCTTGATAAGCAGTTCATATACCTGCATGCTCAGTCGTGTTCAATTCTTTGTGATCCCATGGACTGTAGCCCACCAGCCTCCTCTGTCCATGGAACTTTCCAGGCAAGAATATTGGAGTGGGTTGCCATTTCCTCCTCCAGGGGATCTTCTCAACCCAGGGATCAAACCTGGATCTCCCACATTGCAGGCAGATTCTTTACCATCCAAGTCACCAGGGAAGCCCTTGATAAGCAATAGACTTGGCCATTTGGACCCCATGCCTGTATTCCAGACTGGATAACCCTTCTTGGGAAACCTGGGACAGAAAATGTTTTAATCTCCTAGAATATTTGAGTTTATTGATCACCTACTGAATAGACAGTATCTGTTAGGAAATGCCCCCCCACCCCCACTCCCCACCCAAATATAACATTTCCTGTGCTTTCAGAGTCTATAAATCAGATGAAAAGATTTGATTTGGTCAACACAATCAGCTAGGAAGCAGTATATAAATAAATGCCAGTTTGTGTTATGTCCTACAAATTTTCTATAAATGTGGAGAGGTTGGTGATGAAAGTAGGTTGGAAAAGATGGAGAAAGCTTTCTTTGAAGAGATAACAAACCATTTGAGGACTGTACTTTTATGTTAAAAATAGGCAAATAGAAGGGTATTGGGAAAGGTGAAGAGATGGAAAAGAGCATGACGCCTTCAGCAAAGGGGTGTGGGTTCCTATCAAAGAACTGTGGAGACCTAGTAAGGCCATGCTGTGACTCCTGAAAAGTAGTTCAAAGAATTTAAACTTGGCACAGTAGTTAGAAACACTGGAGGCTTTTGAGAAGGCCTTATATTTGTAACCATTTGATAACTCACAGAAGTTGTAGATTCTCCTTTATCTGTGGTTTGTTAAAAATGGCTTAGGCTATAACAACAGTCAGAGACGCTCACGCAACTGTCTACTCTGGTGCTATTAAAAAGAACCATTTAAACAGAGCAATGTTTATCAGTTACATCTTTCTTCTTAGATTGTACTTGTGTAATTAACAAAGCCTGTTGAATAGAAACACAGGTTTAATTTTTATACAAACAAAGATATTATAATATTTAAGAGGTGATGAATGAAGGGGAGCCATAAAGTGTTCATATTCAGACAGAATGTAATCAGGGAAATGGTGTACTTTCTTTCAATTAAAGAAAATGTAATGTGGGATTTTGGCACTTTTTAAACGAAGGAAATGAGTGAGGATGAAGTAGTTAGAACCTCGTGGCATTGTTCATCCTAAAGATTATACAATATAAAGATAGGCAAGTCTGATCCCTCAGTCTGTAGGATACTCTTCCAGAACACCTGGCGGGATCTCTGTAGAAGTTTACCTGAGCCAGTTTACCAACATGAGCTGTGCATTCTTTTCATGTTTGGGCACTAGTGATTTTTACAGCAGTCTAACTGGAGTGGCTGGGAGAGGAAGGATAGAGAGAGAGAGAAGAAAGCAACTACGGCATCTTCAAAACCTTCTTCTAAGTGTCTTCTAAGGAAAAAATGTTATTTTAAATTGTATATTTACACGTGGATTCCATCTGGCAAAATGAACATAGGAAGTTAGTTAATTGATCATTTCTTCCCATGTGTGATGGTTCCATACATCGAGTTGCTGCTTATAGCATAGTCTTGTGTTGCTCTGCTGTGGCAAGAATACGTTTATGGCATTGATCTAATTCCTAAAACTGACGAAGGCTGAACATATTTCAGAAATGTGGTTCTTTTTCCCAGATGTCAAAAACCAAGTCTCTGGGTTTAGTTCGCAAGACAAATTAAAATATGTTATGTTCCTAGTGCTATTGCTAGTCCATTTTTTAAAAACTTAAACAGATCATTTAATCTCTCAGTCTTTCTCCTTTTTTATATGTACTATGCATAAAATTTACCAGTTTTATTAATTAAAAATATCCAGAATGTTTGGGTTTTTCTTGGAGAATGTGAGAGAAGATGAATAGAGAAAAGTTATATATCTTTATTTTAGACAAGAAAGGAAATGGTAAGAAAACAGAATTATTAAAGTATTGTAAAGAAAGTATTATTGTTTCTAGAGTCTGGTTATTGTTAGGTTTTCTTTGTGTTCTGTATTTTTTTAATAAAGAAAACTCCAGCTCTGTTATAGAAAATTACTTTTAATAAGTACAACTTTGAAATGCATCATAAATTTCTCAGTCACTAAAATATCATTTAGATTTAATGGTCTCTGTAAAAGTAAATGTGTATACAAAAGTTTTAAAAATCATTTTCAAGAAAAATGTCTAAAGTATAACAGTTGTTATTATAACGCTATTAGACCCAAATTAAGGAAAATGTCCCATCACTGGGACAGCTGGTCAGTGGGATGATCACCTACTGGGATAATAAATTGGATTTAGACACCTACTTTGTAATTTACTGAGGGCAAGAGTAATTAAGAGGAGGTTTTAAGCCTGATGGGTGTTCCCTGGTGGCCCCCAGAGGGTAAAGAAACTGCCTGCAATGCAGGAGATGTGGGTTCATTCCCTGGGTCAAGAATATTCACTGGAGTAGGAAACGGTAACCCACTCCAGTATTCTTGGAGAATTCCATGGGCAGAGGAGCCTGGAAGGCTACTGTCCATGGGGTCACAAAGAGTTGGACTCCACTGAGTAACTAACATTTTTGCTTTCTTTTTTAAGCCTGACAGACTTGAGTTCAAATCTTGGCTTCAATTCTATAGTGACTGACTTAATCTCTCCTTGTATTTAATTACCTCATTTTAGAAGAAAGGGTTTAATCACAGGAATGCTCTAATGATCATATGAGATAGTTCAGTTCAGTTGCTCAGTCGTTTCCAACTCTGCAACCCCATGAATTGCAGCACGCCAGGCCTCCCTGTCCATCACCAACTCCCGGAGTTCAACCAGACTCACGTCCATCGAGTCAGTGATGCCATCCAGCCATCTCATCCTCTGTCATCCCCTTCTCCTCCTGCCCCCAATCCCTCCCAGCATCAGAGTCTTTTCCAATGAGTCAACTCTTCACATGAGGTGGCCAAAGTATTGGAGTTTCAGCTTTAGTCCTTTCAAAGAACACCCAGGACTGATCTCCTTTAGAATGGACTGGTTGATAACATATATACAAATATATTAACTGAGGTACCATAAATTAAACATCTTAACTATTAGGTCTATGGCTTTGGGTAAGTCAACCTCTTTCAATATAAATGTCTTCATTTATAAAATACAGCCTCACAGGACTGCGTTCATCAAAACATTGCATGAGATTGTATTACAAAAGCATTTTGGAAGTTGTTAAGAGGGAGAAACCAAAGATCATGTTCCTAACTGGACCACTGTTTCATGATGGAGTCTTTCACTGCAGTCCTGACATGAGGTGGGCATCAGGTTCAAGGGAACATGTGATGAGTTCCATTCTGGGTATAATGAATTCAAGACTGAAGGAACTGTAGAGCATCAGAGCTCAGTGGAAGTTATGCACAGGGCACAAATTATCACTGGTCTCATTTAACATAAAGTGATAAGAATTTCTGCCTTTATTACATGCATACCTATTATTGGTAAAATATTATTGTTTTGCCAGCTACCATGACCCACTCCAGTGTTCTTGCCTGAAGAATCCCAGGGACGGGGAGCCTGGTGGGCTGCCGTCTATGGAGTCGCACAGAGTCGGACACAACTGAAGTGACTTAGCAGCAGCAGCAGCTACCATGAATAAGTCACTTTTTCATATATCTGTGGTACCTAAAATGTACATCTTTTGAAAACTTTCTTATAGGGTTGGAGCGAATACATATCTCACCTTGTGAATGGCCTTTGATCTGGGTATTGCTATGTTCTGATTGGTTAGTATGTGGTCTGAATGGTTCAGACATCTCTGAGTGAATCACATTCTTAACTGAAATGAAGATTACATGTATTTTACATTTTCATGTAAAGTATTTTCTGTAAATAATTGTGCAGAGGTATAGCATCATGAATTTTTCCCAAGGCACAATCTTTTGCTTGAAAAGTTAGAATTATGTCTGTATTTAAGTTTTGTGTTTCATTTAAGCCATACTTGTATAAATGCAGTAGGAACATACTTTTCTCCAACTTGGTCGCCTTCATCTTGGTCTTATTTGGCCAGGGGATGATTAGTTGGTTTCAGTTGAAGTTCCCTGTTGACCAAAGTCTTTACATGTGCGGCCTAGCCAGTCATATGATTGTCAATACTGAAACATCAGCTACACAAAGGTAGAAAAACCCAGTGGTCATACCTGAGTATATCAAGTCCAGGAGGCAGTGTGAGTAAGGCTTATTGTATAGGCTTGAGTCTGGTGGTATGCAGTAGTGTTGGCAGCATCCGAAGGAAACTTGAAGGACAAATTATCTGGTCCAAACCTTGGCTCTGCCACCAAACAGCACTGCGACCATGGACAGTTAGCTTAAATCTCTCTGAACTTAACTTTCCACATCTTTGAAACTGGAATAAAAATAGTGTTTTCCTCATGCAATTGTGATGATAAAACACACATTAAAAATGGTGAAATGTAAGAGTAACAGAAATACTATCTATTATCATTATTACTCTTAGGATTTGAATGTAGGCGTTATCAATAAGTAGGAAATTGAAACCATAGATTTAATAGAATGTCAGAAAGCCTAGAATAGAGTCCCAGGGAAGTTGACATTTAAGAGGTAGGCAAAGGAATGTGGGCTGAGAAGTAACCATGCTGCAAGTATGATATTTTAGACACTAAGATAAAAGGACATTCGAAGGAAGGAAGAATTGGTTCACATTACCAGACACAAAGGAAAGGGCAGGTCGCTAGGTTTCACACCTCCAAGTGCCACCATGAGGTTGTGACTGTGTAGATGGAAGCCCTGTCCCATGTTCATGTATTACAGAGTGAGTGGTGTACATGGAGTTGGTTAATGCAGGGAATTCTCAGACTCTCAGACAGTGTCAAGTAAGCTAAGGACCTTAAAGCATTTGTTTTAAAATGTAGGAACGTGGTAACCATGACAAGGGCTGTGATGGTGTTAGTCTAGGAGGAAATCAGATGGCAGTAAGATGAAGTCTAATGCTGCTGCTGCTAAGTCACTTCAGTTGTGTCTGACTCTGTGCGACCCCATAGATGGCAGCTCACCAGGCTCCCCCGTCCCTGGGATTCTCCAGGCAAGAACACTGGAGTGGGTTGCCATTTCCTTCTCCAATGCATGAAAGTGAAAAGTGAAAGTGAAGTCACTCAGTCGTGTCTGACTCTTTGCGACCCTGTGGTCTGCAGCCTACCAGGCTCCTCCGTCCATGGGATTTTCCAGGCAAAAGTACTGGAGTGGGGTGCCATTGCCTTCTCTGAAGTCTAATGAGAACGTGGCAATTTGAAGACAGTGATGATACCTGTGAAGAGGGCAGGCAGGAAGTGCAGGCCCTGAAGGAGACTGGCCATGTAGAGGTTTCTTGTTTTATGATGGGAAACCATGCTGATGTTAAGGAGAAGTTAAGAAGGCGGTGATATAAAAGAGAGAGGGGCTTCTGCACAGCACCAGTACATCCAGAGTCATGGGATATACAGGGCATGGTTGTTGTTCAGTCACTCAGTCACATCTGACTCTTTGTGACCCCATGGACTATAGAACACCAGGCTCCCCTGTCCTTCACCATCTCCTGGAGTTTACTCAAACTCATGACCATTGAGTTTGTGATGCCATCTACCCATCTCATCCTTTCTCATCCCCTTTTTCTGCCTTCAATCTTTCCCAGCATCAGGGTCTTTTCCAGTGAGTCAGCTCTTCACATCATGTAGCCGAAGTATTGGAAAATATATATATATATATATATATATATATATATATATATACATACACACACACACTTATATATATATTCATATAAGTATATGAATTCATATAAGTATATATAATATATATCATATATATATATATATATACTGTATATGCATATATGTTCAGAAAGTATCTCTTTACCCATTTATTTGTGAAAAACTGAAAGTGTTAGTCACTTAGTCATGTCCAGGTCTCTGTGACTCCATGAACTATACCTTTCTCCATGTGATTCTCCAGGCAAGAATACTTCAGTGGGTTGCCATTCGCTTCTCCAGGGGATCTTCCTGATCCAGAGATGGATCCCGGGTCTCCTGCATTGCAGGCAGATTCTTTACTGTCTGAGCCACCAGGGAAGCCCTATTTATTTGTAGCCCTACAGAATTCCCTCTGAATACTTTCCTACAGGAAATTAATTTTTACTGACAGACCTTTTTTTTTTTTTTTTTCCATGAGCGCCCTTTGGCAATAAAAATCAAAGAGAAACTTTACTATAGAGTTCATTTCTATAATGAATTATAAAATATGTATAATTGTAACAAACCAAAACTTTTTATTCTGAAGTCAACATGAAAATCAGCAGAAACTAGATTTTAAATAATGGTTCTACCTCATATTTATATTCGTAGTTCTGTCTCACAAGAAACTAGGATTCCATTAATAATTAACTATCCCACATGTAACAAAAGAAACTGGCAGTCTTCCTAGTTTTATGTAATGATTCAGGAAGTATACTCAAATTCAGAATTTTTAATGGAATCCAGCCACTTTGGGAAAACATCAGCATTTGAGGTTTTCACCATATAGCTCTCTCTTAGCACTTTTGTATTTCCCTTTCTGTAGGGCCTCATAACAGGAAATTTTATTATGTCCATTTTGCATAAAAGTTGGTTTATTTTTGTCAGCAAATTCACTTCTAAATGTAGACAGAAAAGCTAGCTTCTTTAGATCAGGTTTTATAAAATTTGCTTTCCAAAAGTTTGCAGTTCAGAAGATGAGTTTCTTATTGTAAATATTAAATTTGCTAGTTTTAAAAGACCTGCTTTGAGAATTGATTTAAATTGGATAAACATATATCGTAGATGTAGAACCATACAAAGACTTGCAGTTTTCTAAACTGCTCTGACACATCCCAAATTCAGCGGCTGAAATGAGATAGAAGTTTATTTTTCTCTTGGGTAACAGTCCAGATGGCTCCTCCAGGTGTGTGAGCAGCTCTATTTCATGCAGGCAGCACCTCTGCCATTTTGGGGGCCCAACTTCCAAAGTCAGTGTTTGCAACAACTCCAAATAGAAGTGAAAAGAAAAGAACAGAAGCCTTGGGCCAGATTTCCTGTAAGCAAGTCAAATAGAAGTTGCTCACATTGTTCTTGCTTTTGTTCCATTAGCAATGAGGGATTAGTTACATGGTCATACATGCACTAATGCAATAGACATGACCTTGGCAAACTTCGGGAGATGGTGAGAGACAGAGAGGCCTGGTGTGCTGCAGTCCATGGGGTTGCAAAGAGTCGGACACGACTGGACGACTGAACAGCAACATACATGTAGCAAAGGGATCTAGGAAATGCAATCTCCAGCCAGAAGCCGTTTCTCAGACACATTTTACTATAATTGAGGAGCAGGGAGAAAGTCCTTAGTAGACAGCTAGCAATATCAGACATATATACAATTGAATGTATAGCGAGAAATGCAGTGTTTTAAGAGCATCATCGCACTCACTAAGAGATGTTACAAAAGTAAAATTTTGGTTTGTCCCACATTAATATTATGCCAGATATATCTGTATTGTTGTAGACTCAGTCACAATACCTGAAGTTCATGTAACATGTGTTGGATATCTTCTCCACCTGCTCCCTACCCCTCAAAAAAGCTTGAAGGAAAATTAATAGTATATCATTAGATAAGAAAAATACATTTTCTTGAGAAAATTTCTACCTGTACCTGTTCTGTTTTCCAGTTGCTTTATTTTCATAAACTATTCATTTATGAATTTATTCATAAATATGTATTTCCCCTACCGTGTTTGGTAGTAAGTGTCATGCTACCCAGCGATTAAGAGTTCAGAAGGGAATGCAAATGGTGACAGCAATGTGTCACGCAGGTAACAGAGGGATGGCACGAGGGCAAAGTGCTTCAGAGAAGGCCTCAGAGAATAGATGATCCATACTCTGGGCTGTAAAGGACGAATGGAAATGTCTGCATTTACTAAAAGGGTAATCAGGAATACTCCAGGAATTAAAAATGGCATATTCGAGGGCATGGGTCTGGAGAACTCCAAATTAGTTGACGTAAATAGAGTGAAGGACCCAGAGGTGGAGCAGAGTCTTCAGATGAACCTTGGATGCTATGCTGGTAACCCAGCATGACGACCCATTTAATGATTCTGAAACCCTTGAAGTAGGTGAATGTGTGCCTCCGACTTCCATCACTGTAGAGGAGTCCTTACAAATGGTATTGTGGAATATTTTCTCTTTTCTTCCTAGCTTTTAAGCATGAGACAAAAGCCTGGTGTGCTGCAGTCCATGGGGCAGGAAAGAGTTGGACTTGACTCAGCAACTGAACAACAGCAACAGCACAAGACATACCATCATAAAAAATAAGCTGGCTGATGTATTAAGCTCAGTGCAGTTGCTCGGTCGTATCTGACTCTTTGCAACCCCAAGGACTGCAGCACGCCAGGCTTCCTGTCCATCACCAACTCCCAGAGTGTTCTCAAACTCATGTCCATTGAGTTGGGGATGCCATCCAACCATCTCATCTGCTGTCGTGCCCTTCTCCTCCTGCCTTCAGTCTTTCCCAGCATTAGGGTCTTTTCTAAGGAATCAGTTCTCATCAGGTGGCCAAAGTATGGGAGCTTCAGCATCAGTCCTTCCAGTGAATATTTAGAACTGTTTTCCTTTAGGATTGACTGGTTTAATTCATTAAGCTAAAATTACGAAGATCAAACTTTAGGGTATAAGTATTATTTACTTTTCATTATATAATAGAATAAGCTCATTCTACATTTTAATATGCAATATGCTGTAAATCTTGTTTTCTTAAATAAATATACAGCAATACAAACAAGATTCATCTTTTTTCAATGAGAGTAGCAAGAACTTCCTTTTCTATGTGTAAAATGAGTTTAAAGATGATATGAGATAACTTTTACGTATAACTTTATGTATATATACATATATAACATATGCAACTCTTTATATAAACCTTGATAATATAATTAAGCATTCTTTTTATCTTAAACCATGTAAAATGAAAATGTTATTATCATATAGCACTTAGAAAATATTTCAGAAGTTCAACAAAAGTTTTTAAAGGACGCTTCTAGGTAACAACCACTGAAAGGGGTCAAGTCAGAGAGTAATGTGATTAGATTTGCTTTATAGAAAGGTCTCTTTCAGAGTAGTTTGGTAGGTGAATTGGAAAGAAATAGAGGTAGAAAGAGACATAAGTGAAAAGAAAGCAAAGCCAGGCAAGAGATGGCTAGAGCTTGAGATGTGCAGGAATGATGGAGAGGACATCACGTGATGGAATCAAGAGACCCACATAGTGGTGAGCTGATGGGTCTTAGAGAATGAGGGGCCAAAGGAGTGGGAGGAGCCTGGGGTGATTGGTTTTAAGCCGCAGTCAGTGTAGATGAAGATGATGGTAACTAGGGAGGGCACTAGGCGAGAGGAAGTCGAAGCATGTTTTGCTTTAAAATCTTAATTAATGTCCTTTGATTAATATAATTACAATAATGTTCAGGATGACTTGGTTTTATCGTAATGAATACACACGTGGTGCAGAATCAAGTTTCCATATGAGGACTTTCTCCCAACTCTTATACCTTCCAGGTGCTTGCATGTGTGCTAAGTCACTTCAGGCGTGTCCCACTCTTTGCAACGCTATGGACTGTAGCCCGCCATGCTCCTCTGTCCATGAGATTCTCCAGGCAAGAATACTGGAATGGGTTGCCATGCCCTCCTCCAGGGGATCTTCCCGACCGAGGGATAGAACCTGTGTCTCTTAGGTCTCCTGCATTGGCAGATGGGTTCTATACCACTAGTGCCTCCTGGGAAGCCCCGTCCTTCAGGGTTCTTTAACCCTATTTGCTTATCTTCCTCACTTCAGTTTCTTCAAATCAGAGTAACAAATGCAAGTTTATGAATTTCACTTCTTGTCTCTTTAAGGGAAAAAAAAGAACAGGATATGTGCTCTGGAAGATTTCCTCATATCTTAAAAACACTCAAAGTATTTCTCTTCTTTATCAGTAGCTTCCTGTGGTTTGCTTTGAAGTCTTTGTTATCAAAAGAATTAATTTATGAGTCTCTTCAGGGCATTAGATTTGGAGTACAAAAACTTGTATGTCTTTGCTGCTAACTTGCTATGTTGTGTTAGGCAAAAAATATTACCTCATTGGAGCTTAATTGTACTCTTTATACAATTAAAGGATTGAATTAGATCAGAGTTTCTTAAATCGCGATTGTTGACCTTACTTCAGGTGATCCATGAACTCTGTCAAATGACCTAGAAAGTCCTGAATCTGTTGATGCATATTCCTACAACAGGGTCCACAAATTTTATTAGATTCTTAGAGATCTAGGACACCCAAAAAAAGTTTTTAAAAACCCACTGTTATGATAATTTAAAATCAGAACTGTATTTTTTTGTCATAAAGCTTCCATCTTTTAATGGCAGTGAAAATATTCCACATGACATAGTATGGAATTTTCTTAGACATAGACCTGTCATTTTATACATTCATTCCTGAGTCATGCTGTATCTTTTTGTTCCTTTGCCATCTTCTAAGATGGCCTGAATAAAGTCCTAGCATCTGGTGGGAGGGATGAGGTGGGGAGAATAAGTGAAGTTACAGAGGTCATCAGAAGGATCCTGTGTGTGGTCAAGACTTGACTCTCAAGACTAAGAGCATATTTAGGTTTTCTTCCCTTCACTCACGAAAACCACAGGAAAGGATGTTAAACCCTTGGCACAGTCCTTTGAAAAAGCTGCCAATGTCTGTCCTGCTGCTGCTGCTAAGTCGCTTCAGTCGTGTCCGACTCTGTGCGACCCCGTGGACGGCAGCCCACCAGACTCCTCCGTCCCTGGGATTCTCCAGGCAAGATCACTGGAGTGGGTTGCCATTTCCTTCTCCAATGCGTGAAAGTGAGAAGTGAAAGTGAAGTCGGTCAGTCGTGTCCGACTCTTCGCAACCCCATGGACTACAGCCCACCAGGCTCCTCCGTCCATGGGATTTTCCAGGCCAGAGTACTGGAGTGCGGTGCCATTGCCCTCCTAGACACACAAATTGGCTGCAAAGTACAAGTGTGGGGAAAACTGGCCCAAAGCTTGTCTAACTCAGACAGAGCAAAGACAGTTACTGAGATGAACCAAGTGCAATAAATTGAGAGTGAGTGTTGACCCTAGAGCTATTTTTGAGTCTGAACCTTGGCCAAAGCTCCAGTAAACTAACCCAGACACCCTTCTTAATTCCAGATAGCTTAATTATGTAGTGGTTACTTTTTGCTTCTCAGTAACTTGAGAGTATACAGAGTTTAGCTTCATTTGTATTTGCCTCATTAATGACAAAACAACATTTTAGTCTTTAAGAAATGTATACATTATCTATGTTGATCTTAATCACACTTATTTGTGTTGCCCCCTCCCTTTGACATTCCCTCATATTCTTACCATATCCTGCAGAGTATTGCTTCTCAGACTGAGGTTAAAGAACCCTTTTCTGTTTCTCTTTATGTTTTTGTTTGTTTCAGTTCAATTCAGTCGCTCAGTCATGTCCAGCTCTTTGTGACTCCATGAACCACAGCATGCCAGGCCTCCCTGTCCATCACCAACTCCAGGAGTCCATCCAAACCCATGTCCATTGAGCCGGTGATGCCATCCCACCATCTCATCCTCTGTCATCCCCTTCTCCTCCTGCCTTCAATCTTTTCCAACATCAGGGTCTTTTCCAATGAGTCAGCTCTTTGCATCAGGTGGCCAAAGTATTGGAGTTTCAGCTTCATCAGTCCTTCCAGTGAGCACCCAGGACTGATCTCCTTTAGGATGGACTGATTGGATCTCCTTGCAGTCCAAGGGACTCTCAAGAGTCTTCTCCAACACCACAGTTCAAAAGCATCAATTCTAAGGCCCTCAGCTTTCTTTCTTTGTTTGGTTTTATTAAATTATAATTCCCCCAAATCTATCATCATGTTTCTATTGTACATCTGTTAAGGAGCTCATCATGTGACTCAACACTTTAAATTCTATAGTATCTGAACTGGTCAATAGTTTGTTCAGTGAGATAAGTCCTCTCATCACACACTTGGATATTAAAGTAATATAATTTGGAGGCATCTTTGTACCATTAAAATGAGGTGGCAGTTGATTTATGTTGATTATGTATGATATAAATAGCTGGCCCATGGTTTGGTAGAAGAAATAAATAGAACAATGGACATCATGCAGCAGTACATTACTATTCAAGACCAATAACCGTGTTTTTAAAAACTTTAAGAATCAATAGTAAAATATCAGTGTTAATTAAAGAGAACTGCATTAAAAACACTTGCATGTTTTGTTAGAAAGTCTCAAACACAAGAAAATTTTAAATGTAATCTCTAGTTCTACTCTACTCACTGAGTCTCAGAAGAAATGGATATATCAGTGATTATTTATATATTTTAATATATAGGCATGTATTTTTTACTCTTACAGTCCTATGACAATGTTTAATCTTGTTGTTCTGAGTATTTAGATGTGATACACTCCTTATAAGCATTCCTTCACATTCATTATATAATTCATGTGGGGAATCAAGACTATAATATTTAGCCAGTGCTCAATAAATTTATTTATATTCAAGTTCTGGAAATAAAACCTTGAATACTGTTTTTATTTGGTTTTGGCACACCCCAATACAAGTAGTGGGCAGCAGGCCACCACCCCCATGAAGTTATTTATTGCCACTTGTGGTTGGACTACTTAAATGTAATAAATCACTTGAGAGCCACATATCATTAAATTTTAAACAATTTACTCAATGAAAGGCTTTCCGGATACGATTGTCTCAAATGCAAGTCTATAATTATAATTATGAGTTGAGTGGTTAAATGTCTGCATTCTGCTACATAAAATACAATTCAGACTGGCATTATTTTAATTAAAAAATTAGACTACAACACTGGAAGAAATTGGTGATGCTCCACATTTTAATTCCAGCAGTTGCTTCTCACCTCTACCTTGAATTTATCCCTTGGGGAAAGTCGAAAAGTTCAAAATTAGGGGGCTATATTGTTATGAAGAATTGATGCTTTTGAACTGTGGTGTTGGAGAAGACTCTTGAGAGTCCCTTGGACTGCAAGGAGATCCAACCAGTCCATTCTGAAGGAGATCAGCCCCGGGATTTCTTTGGAAGGAATGATGCTAAAGCTGAAACTCCAGTACTTTGACCACCTCATGCGAAGAGTTGACTCATTGGAAAAGACTCTGATGCTGGGAGGGATTGGGGGCAGGAGGAGAAGGGGACGACAGAGGATGAGATGGCTGGATGGCATCATTGACTCAATGGACGTGAGTCTGAGTGAACTCTGGGAGTTGGTGATGGACAGGGAGGCCTGGTGTGCTGCGATTCATGGGGTCGCAACGAGTCGGACACGACTGAGCGACTGATCTGATCTGATCTGATTGTTACTTAAGGTGAAAATGTTAATTAGCACATTTTACACACAATTTATTTTTTCTAGATAAAAATCACTTAACCTTCCAGAAGTTCTTGTTCCTCCTCCATAAAATGTCTGTCATAATTTCAGTGACGAGAGACCATTTTAAAGACAACTAAGTCAGTGTGAGACCTCTTGTGTAGCACCTGCTGGGTATCTGTGATGCATGGGTCAAGTTAGGGGCCTTTGTGTGTGGCGAGTGTAAGAAATATGACTTGGTAGATGCATCTGTGCCTGCCATTTGCCTGCGGTTTGCATTACTTTGTGTGTGTGTGCGTGCTCAGTCGCTCAGTCGAGTCCAGTTCTATGTGGCCCCATGGACCGTAGCCCGCCAGGCTCCTCAGTCCATGGGATTCTCCAGGCAAGAGTACTGGAGTGGGTAGCTATTCCCTTCTCTAGGGGATTGCCTTGCTTTATACAGTAAATAAATTCTGAGAGTTGACTAAATAAGGTTTTTAATTTTAAAGAATGATAGGAAATTATTTATACTAGTAGTCATCAAATGTACTCAATAAAGGAACAGACTGTAAACAGTTTAGATTTCATGGGTCACATACAATCTTTGACTCATGTTCTTTTCCATTATTTTAAAACCCCTTAAAAATATAAAAATAATTCTCTGCTTATAGATTGAAGAAAAATAGGCCACAAAGCCAGATCTGACTCACTAATAGTTTGCTGATCACTGACTTACATTCATATTATAATAGTTTAAATACCTTACAGGTAGTTTAGGCAAGAAATTATGAAAAGAAATTGACAACAAATCTTTCTGGTAGGCTAATAGATCTAGTGTATAAACCTAAATGTATATTGTTTGTTTTACTTAAAACTAAACATAAATAAGACAAGCTACTAAGGAAGTGTTCCTTTGCCCTAAATGTTGAATTTCTAAATATGTAAAATCCAATTATTTTGAGAATTTAGGCAATAACAAGTACACCATAAAATACAGAGTAGAATTTATGCAGAAGAACGTACAAAGCTGGTTTTCTTTCTGAAAAAATGCATCAGACTTTCTGCTGCTGCTGCTGCTAAGTCACTTCAGTCGTGTCTGACTCTGTGCTACTCCAAAGACAGCAACCCACCAGGCTCCCCCGTCCCTGGGATTCTCCAGGCAAGAACACTGGAGTGGGTTGCCATTTCCTTCTCCAGCGTGTGAAAGTGAAGAGTGAAAGTGAAGTCACTCAGTCGTGTCCGACTCTTAGCAACCCCATGGACTGCAGCCTACCAGGCTCCTCCGTCCATGGGATTTTCCAGGCAAAAGTACTGGAGTGGGGTGCCATTGCCTTCTCTTAGGATGCATATATTAATTAGAAATTTAAAAATAATTTAATATACAAAGTATTAATAAACCAAATCAATATTTCTGCAGATATTTTGAATAAAGCATTATATATAATTAGATTTTTATTGAATTGGTAATATTAGTGCTGTACAAATCAAAACCAGGCTCTTGGTGGTCAGGATAGTGGTTATTTTCCTGTGCACCCACTACAGTGTACATTATGTGTGTGTATATGTATTATGTAGAAATCATACAGTTTATAATTTTTTGCCTATTCCTTCAAAATCTACAAGAAATATATCTAGATTATTAAGCAAAGCAAACAAAAATTGAGTGCTCCCAAGTTTGGTTTTGGCAAGTTGATGGTTTCAGATGGTGATTTTTAAATTTTTGAAGTTATTTTGTCTTATATTTGTTATGAATGAAACTATTCTCTCTCTTGAAAGGGACAACAAATTAACAAATAGGCAATTTCATGTAGGTGCTGAGACACCACACCCATCCCATTTACACTATCTTATTGTACCGCTCTTTGAACTGTGTCTTTAACAGAATTTTAAGAAAGCAACTATTTGTTGATTATTTCTTATTAGTGATTGGAATATGGGATCCTTACTATTTTTTTATAGCATGTGGTGCTCACTCAGGAAATTTTGCTGACTGACAGTCCTAACTCTCATTCATAGTTTTTTTCTTTTGTGGTGTTTTTTTAATTCTAAAAATGGCAGAATGTGCTTCCTTATTTATACCAGATTTTCAATATGAGATGAAAAGTTATTAAAAAGCCAGGGTTCATGTTTTCAGAATGTGTCAAGGGATCCCTGCAGGTTTAGTCCTGGCATTTAGCATCCTTAAAAATGGTGATTTGGCATCAGAATCACTTCAACATCCTCCACCAAAAAGTCTTTATATTAATCTTAACAGTATCTTTAATAGACAGAGAGGTTTTGTTTGACTAGTTAAAATAAATTTTAGAAGTGCTAAAGTAAAAAGAAAGTTTCTGAGTATCCATCAACTGAGAGGAAATAAAACAAGTAATCCTGGTCCCCTAAATATTCCATTGACATTGTGTAGCATACGGTTTGTGATAAATATATAATCACTAAAAATTGTTTTACTTATTTTATTAAAATATTTAAGTATACAAGATTTTACATAGTTATGGCATAAAATACTTCATCAAATAGCACCTGTTTTATCTTATGTAGAATTATCAAGTGAGATAAGCTTCTAGTAATACTTGATTTTTCTCTTTAGGAGGCCAAATGATTTTTATAGATATAGTTAGAACTTAATTGTAATTTTTAATTGATGAATATTCTGGTAACCTAAGAAATTATTTTAGTATATAGGGATACCACATATTATCTTTTTAATGAAAAACACTGTTATATCTGAATGCTAAATTTTGAAAAAATGGAGAATACAAAATAAGGACCTTGATTTCCTCAGTATTGATACAATGCCTGTACATGTAGTAATACAATTTTTAAAAACTTTATTATTATGGAAAATTTCAAACATACACAAATTAGAAGGAGTACTGTAATAAATCCTTATGAATCTATCAATTAGATTTAAGAATTATCAGCACACAGCCAGGCTCATCTCAGCTATATCATTCTCTTATCCCATCTCCATTTTTGAATACTGTAAGTCCTTGTTGGATATTTATTTTAAATATAGTAATGTGTATATGTCAATCCCAAACTCCCTAACTATCCCTCCTTCCACCCCAGTAACTGTAAGTTCATATGGGTTTGTTTCTGTCCTTGTGAATGAATTCATTTGTGTCTTTTTTTAGTTTTTAGATTCTACATATTAGCAATGTTATATATTTGTCTTTCTCTGACTTGCATCACTCAGTATGACAATTTCACTGTCTATCCATGTTGCTGCATCATTTCATTCTTTTTAATGGCTGAGCAATATTCCATTGTATCTGTATGTACCACCACTTCTTTATCCATTCCTCTGTCGGTGGTCATTTCACTGGTGATAGATAGCATGAAGAGGATGTGTGCATGTTTCCTGCACATTCCTTGCAGAATGTTGTTCTAGATCCTGCATTCTATAAGACTGTCATAGACGGGGCCATCGTTCTGTGCTGTGGCAGGATAGGATACAAAGAGAAGTTTCCACTTCTTCAACATTTAAACCCTTTACATTCTTTTTTTTTTTTTCTTTTTTTTTTATTTTATTTTTTTAAATTTTATTTTATTTTTAAACTTTACATAACTGTATTAGTTTTGCCAAATATCAAAATGAATCCACCACAGGTATACATGTGTTCCCCATCCTGAACCCTCCTCCCTCCTCCCTCCCCATTCCATCCCTCTGGGTCGTCCCAGTGCACCAGCCCCAAGCATCCAGTATTGTGCATCGAACCTGGACTGGCAACTCATTTCATACATGATATTTTACATGTTTCAATGCCATTCTCCCAAATCTTCCCACCCTCTCCCTCTCCCACAGATTCCATAAGACTGTTCTATACATCAGTGTCTCTTTTGCTGTCTCGGTTAAACCCTTTACATTCTATGTGATCTCTACTAGCAAGAGCCTAGCCTGGCTACTCATGGCTTCTCTGGAAAGCATTCAAAAAGAGTGATTCCTGGGATTAATCCTAGGTGAATGTGGATCAACTCAGTTCCTTCCAAATCACCAATGATTGATTCTTGGCGAGTTAGTAAAATAATCCATTTGTTGATGTGTTAGTTGTTCAGAAGTGTCTGACTCTTTGTGACCCTATGGACTGTAGCCCCACCAGGCTCCTCTGTCTATGATATTCTCCAGGCAAGAATGCTCGAGTGGGTTGCCATGCCCTCCTCCAGGGGGTCTTTCCAATCTAGGAATCAAACCCAGGTCTCCTGTACTGTAGAAGAATTCTTTACCATCTGAGCTATCAGGGAATCCATATATAACTAATTATTTTTAATTCCGTCTTTGTTTTTCTAAAATCTGGTTTCATGGTTAATGTATGAAATTATGACTTGAATCTGCTATTGATTTTCCTTTGTTTACAGCAATGATATTACAATTACAGTGACTCTTACAAAAGGCAGCTCATGGAATCGAGAGGCAGTGTAAAAGCTAAGGCATTTTCTTCCTTCATGTAGGTTTCATATGTTAGCCACTCAGTCGTGTCCAACTTTTTCTGACCCCATGGACTGTAGCCCACCAGGCTGCTCTGTCCATGGAATTCTCCAGGCAAGAATACTGGAGTGGGTTGCCATTCTCCAGGGGATTAAGTATAAATGAAATAAAATAGAAGGAATTTTCAAACTTGGAAATAGTTAACTTTAAAAATAAATTTGAGGTTTTACTGATCCTTATCAGACAATATTCATTTTTCTGGATACAAATTGCCTCAAGCCTAAAGGGTACATTAGATGTTTTGAAAACTTAACTGAGACAGCATTTGATTTTTGTTTACCATTGAAATTGTTTTCTCCTATGCATGATGTGAAATGTTTTTCATGTACTTTATTGCTTATCCACTTGTTTTACTGTAGCATATCAACTTTTTTTGTTTTGTTTTGTTTTTGTTTTTGTTTTTATTGTATTTTTTTTTGTTTTGTTTTTATTGTATTTGGCAGGCTTGTTTATTTCAGAAGGTTTGGGGAGCATTTTAAAAATGTTAGTTGGCAAGACACTTTTTGAAGAACTGAGCGTACTCCATACGTCTGCATCAGTACCCTTTCTTGAGGAGATGGTGTTACTTATTAGAAAGGTTTAGGAGTGAGAGGTGACGATTATTTCCAGATCAAGTCTTACTTCACTTGGCAACTGTGGCCACATTCTCTTGGGCACAATCTACCTAATCTGGCCCACACATCTATTGTCACTTAATGTTTTAGGCTCAAACATACTGTACCAAGGGCCACTCCTTCCTATCATGCATGTGCAAAATTTTTGTGCTGTTGTTGTATTAACAACACAAAATATTACAAATAAATCTCCATTTACTTTATAGAAAAACATAAACTGGCATATAAAATATATTTTTTGAATTTTATTTTGAATTCTGTCTTTTGTGTGTGTTTTATTTTATTTTATTTTATTTTATTGAAGGATAATTGCTTTACAGAGTTTTGTTTTCTGTCAAACCTCGGCATGAATCAGCCATAGGTATACATGAATTCTGTCTTTAATTGTATATCTTGCACTGGCTTTCTCTCACTTTCCTTGTGATGGAAGGTATAATAGGATAAATCTCTTGGTAATATCACAATTGCTCCAAATGTCAGCCAATGGAAAGACATCGTTGTCGTTCAGTCACTAAGTCGTGTCACACTCTTTGACCCCATGGACTGCAGCACAGCACTTTCCTCTGGCCTTTACTGCCTTCCGGAGTTATTCCTGTCCATTGAGTTGGTGATGCTATCTAAACATCTTATCCTTTGCTTCCTCCTTCTCCTGTTGCCTTTGATCTTACCCAACATTAGGGTCTTTTCCAATGAGTCGGCCCCCTGCATTAGGTGGCCAAAGTATTGGGGCTTCCCTATGGGCTACAGCCCACCAGGCTTCTCTGTCCGTGGGATTTCCCAGGCAAGAATACTGGAGTGGGTTGCCGTTTCCTTCTCCAGGGGATGTTCCCGACCCAGGGATTGAACTCGCATATCCAGCTTGGCAGGTGGGTTCTTTACCACAGGGAAGCCCAAACACATAAATTAGTATAGACAGATTGTAATGGTTGGCCCTTGGAGGAGAACTTTGTGTATTGTAGTTTCTTTGGCATATAGGGGTGATTGAAATAAATATTATCTATCTGCACATAAGTAATGACTGTATATTTACCCACAGCACTGTAGTTTTTCTTTATAATCACAGTCTAAATATTTTCTATTGGCCAAAATTCATAAATATTTCACTGTTGATAAAAAGAAAATAACTATGTCAATGAAAATGAGAAAATATCCTTCCTAAGTTTTTGTAGAGGTTATACTTTTAAGGGAAAAACATGTGTCCAACTATTGTGTGTGTACAATAACTTACAAGGGGCTTTATAAGAAATTGCACTGGGAGAGATGAAATGTTCATATAAATAATTTCTGTGTGAGGCAGTGTAAATGGTGAGTTGAACAGGCAATATTGAGGACTGGAAAAGACAGGTCGTTTCTGCTTGAGATGATTGAGAAATAATTCTTGGAACAGATATCAGCATCGAATAGATATCAACATCAACTAAGGTGGAAAATTCTGAAAGACCACAAATTATAGACATGAAGGCAGGAACTAAACTGCCATGGTATTAATAAGGAATCTGACAAGCCTGACACATAGTTGGCACTCAGTAAATATTTCTAAATTATGACTGAATGTTGGATTTTTAACTAAAGCAAAATTTATATAATGCGAGTTCTAGGAGATTGTTAGGCAAGTAAGGACAAAAACGGTAGAAGGCTTAAGGTACATGTTAATACGTCTTCATTTATTCTTTGAACAATTATTTTTTGGATCCATGCTATGTGCTGGAACCTGTGATATACACTAAGACAAACATGTTCTGACCATCAAGGAGCTTAAAGTATAACTTAATTTAGGTGAGAAAAATTCATGTTTTATTTTTCTTGAAAGCAAAGTTCTGTTACTTGATTAATTTTTCAATATAGGTCATTAAGCAGCTACTGCACAAATGACATCAGTCTTAATAACTATGCTTGGCAGAGTCACGCACAAAAGACTGTGGGGATGTTGTAACCGTGTGTATTTATATCAGGCTACTGATAGAAGGCTTAATTTAAAAGGTGAATCCTTGGGTGTTTATAAAGGAGACAGATGAGAGGAATGTGGCAGGCATCAAGCAGATGCTTTTATGGAAGCCAGGGAATTGCTTCTTTTTGAGAGAAGGTAGGAATGGCACCTGTTAGATCATCCTAGTTTCATGATTTCAAATTTGTTCATTGTGTTCTATTAACATTTCTGAAATGATGTTATGCTGAAGGTCTTAACTGAGTCACTTAAAGCTTTCATCCTCGATTTTCTATAAACAAACCATCTACTCTTTTGCTATTATTTGAAGACTTTAGTAAACATTCTTTAAAGAGAAATGCCTTTTACAATTTTTTATTAATGTATTCCTGGCTGTGCTGAGCATTCATTGCTGCGCATGGGCTTTTCTCTAGTTGCAGCAAGTGAGGGCTACTCTCTAGTTGCAGTGCGCAAGTTTCTCGTCGCGGTGGCTTCTCTTGTTGTGGAGCATGGGCTCTAAGCACGTGACCTTCAGTAGTTGTGGCACACAAGCTTAGCAGTTGTGGCACAGAGGCATGGTTGCCCTGCAGCCTGTGGGATCTTCCTGGACCAGGGACTGAACCTGCAGTAGCAGGAACCAGTGTTCCCTGCAGTAGCAGGCAGATTCTTTACTGCTACACCACCAGGGAAGTCCTAAGTAGAAAAACCTAAAGACAGATACTGATTGACAGCATATAAAGGAGGAGTTTGTGGCTGACTCTAGTAAGCAGGATAGTGGTTCCCCAGCAAATGTCCTGGGTCTAACTTCTGCAACCTGTAAATATGATATTTGAAATGGGAAAGGTGAATTAAGGTTGCGCATGAAAACCAGATTGCTAATCAGCTGACCTTCAAGCAGGGAAGTCATGCTAAGTGATCTGAGTGGGCCCAATGTGTTTTTTTTTTTTAATTTATTTTTATGGGAGGATAATTATTTTATAATACTATGTTGGTTTCTGCCATACATCAACATGAATCAGCCATTGATATACGTATGTCCTCTCCCTGTTGAACCTCTCTCCCATTTCTGACTCCATCCTACCCCTCTAGGTTGTCACAAAGCACTGGGTTTGAGCTCCCTGTGTCAAACAGCAAATCTCCACTGGCTATCTCATTTTACATTTGGTAATGTGTATGTTTCAGTAAGTGGAAGAGGGAGTCAGAATTTTCAGAATGATAGGAAGTGAGAAAAAGACTTAACCAGCTATTGCTGGCTTAGGAGATGGAAGGGGCCACAAGCCAAAGAATGTGGGTAACCTCTTGAGGCTGTCAAAAGCACAGAAATGGGTTCTCTGCTAGAGCTATTATCCCAGTGACATCTGTGTTATTCTTCTCAGCTGCAGAACTCTTAAGATAAATTTGTATTGTTTTAAGCCACTAAATTTTTGCTAATTTGTTAGGGCAGAAAATGACAACTAATGTGTAAGCACTTAATAGTGGTAAGGATAACTTACAGGTTATTTTTAGAAGCTGGAAAGAAAGTATTATATATTAATGACATAAGTTACAAACGGAATGTGAGAAATGTTAAAATTTAATTTCATAAATTTATTTATTTTTAAAATTAATTTGTATTGATTGTAGTATAGTTGTTTGGGGCCTTCCCTAGTGGCTCAGTGGTAAAGAATCCTCCTGCCAATGCAGGAGACTCAGGTTTGATCCCTTGGTTGGGAAGATCCCCTGGAGAAGGAAATAGCAACCCACTTCAGTATTTTTGCCTGGAAAATCCCATGGACAGAGGAGCCTGACAGGCTATAGTCCATGGGGTTGCAAAGAGTCGGACATGACTTAGTAGTTAAATATCAACAACATAGTTGATTTACAATGTTGTGTTAGTTTCTACTGTACAGCAAAGTGAATCAGTTACACATATATATCTCCTCTTTTTTTTTTTTATTTCTTTCTCATTTAGATCACCACAGAGCACTGAATTAACCTCATAAGTTTAAATCATGGTCTTGTTGTTTAGAATAGATGCAAGTACATAATATTAAATAAAAACCTTCGTGTACTAAACATTTTTTAAATTCTTGCAGATTAAGTAACAATGTTAAACAAAATGAAGTAAGTTTGTGATGTAACTTAAGGAGTATAAAAGGGAGATATGCTGTGTGTGCTTAGTTGCTGTCATGTCCAACTCTTTGTGACCACATGGACTGTAGCCCTCCAGGCTCCTCTGTCCTTGGGGATGCTCCAGACAAGAATACTGGAGTGGGTTGCCATGCCCTCCTCCAGAGGATCTTCCCAACCCAGGGATCGAAACCCAGGTCTCCTGCACTTCAGGTGGATTCTTTACCATCTGAGCCACCAGGGAAGCCCAAAAGGGAGATATGAAAAGTGTGAAAGTGAAAGTCACTCAGTTGTGTCCAACTCTCTGCGACCCCATGGACTATACAGTCCATGGAATTCTCCAGGCCAGAATACTGGAGTGGATAGTCTATCCCTTCTCCAACAGATCTTCCCTTCCTAGGAATCGAACCAGGGTCTCCTGCACTGCAGGTGGATTCTTTACCAACTGAGCTATGAGGGAGGCGCATAAGGGAGATATATGTATTTTTAAATATGGTAACAAGATTATAAATATGCCACTACCTAGATTAATTAGATATTAACAGTATAATAAAGTACCTTGAGTCTGGTGGGTCGTGTTCTGTAGATCATGATCTTGGTGAAGAGATATTCCATATCCTTTGTATATTCTTCAGGTTCCTAAAATTCATAATGAAGTCTGTGTTTCTGTGTGTGTCTGTCTGTGTATGTAGGGTATGTGTTTTAACAAAATATGAATTATTTTTTCTGGTTTGAAGTTCCCAGGAAGATTTTTTGCTGTTGTTGGGGCTGGGTTTCTTACATAAGATAATGAATGACTATATATACTTTTTATAATTTAATATGAAACGTGCAAACTGCATTTTGACTCTTAAAGCAAATCTGCAGTTAATAATTTCTCAAGCATTTTACTGGTCTCTTATGAAGGTTGTCGTGGAAGAACTAGCAGCAGATTGTTGTTTCAGAAATGTTACTTCTCTTCGAAAGATGCTATTTTTGCCTTCCTCTGTCTTGTGGCTAACTACCACACAAACTTCTCGTCTCTACCAAGAGAATTTTGAGTCTCGATATCACAGAAAGTTCCTGGGATATCAAAACTTCACTTGGCACATGCTTTAATAACTTTGACTGCTGCCCCATTTAGACTTAACTCACAAAAGATATTTTCAAATAGCTTAATATTGCAAAGTTAGAGAGTAAGTCAGCTGTACCATGACTGTTTTACAGTGTAGAAGAGTATGTCATATTTGGCATAGACATTAGTTTCTCCAGCTTGTGGGTGGTATTCTCCTTAAGATCAGAAATTGTCTTGGTTAATAAAACCACATTGCTAGATTGAAACTGAACAAATCTGTCGGTCAATCTCACTATTGGCTTCTTGCATTATGTTTTTTAATTTAAATTTTCTTATCACCAGTTGGATCCTTATCTGCTCTGCCTTTTTCTCTGGTTGTTGTGAAGCTCACATGACGTACTGTCTTGAAACTGATGTGAAATAACCTAAGGCATTGATTCCCAATAGTGTTTTCTCCACCCCACTTCCCCTAAAAGGGAATTACTTCATGATCAAATTGATTTGCGCAATGATAGTACTGTATTCCACTTGGGGAGACTCACAATTTATATTGGCTTATAAAAGATTCTGGGTAGGGAGGCAGTAAAGTTAGATTAATTCATTATTCCTCATGTTTTGTTGACCATGACTCCCTTTTATCACAGAATATACTATATACATCATGGAATGCTATTTGGAAAAATGTCTTCAGACATAAATTTACACATGTACTGAGGCCTTATGAGGATAAAATTTCCAATTAAATCCTTTATTTTCTTCTTTACATTTTGCAGGTAGAGAACAACAGAGGTTTGGTAAGATTTTTGTTATATTTGGAGGGATTTAGGAAGAATTCTCAGCATCTTTAGTTTTATAAGTTTATTTTTTATTTAATTATTATCATTATTGTTATGATTACTACTATTATATGCCATTTGATTCTAACTAGCCTGTTTCCAAAGTACTCATGGTAGCTCTAGTAAAAATTGTGCATGCTCTCATTTATTTTGAATACATACTAATGACTCGACAGAACTATATTTGTGTCCAAAATCATACTATAATAGGAACATTTAGATGAGGTTCAAAAGTTCTGCCCATTTTACTCAGTTATGTATAATAGATGGTGATTGAATATTGTGACATTTATCTATAGAACAAATTGTATGTAAAGTTTATATACTATATGAGACTGTAAATCAGCTACATGAATCAACTTGCCCTTGATTGCAAATTTTACCGTAGTTACCTTGCTCAAGGGCCATTCGTTCCATTTAGATAGTATTGGCCAGCAGGTTGAAACCTTGCTTTTGTATGCCACACTGCTTAGTCTTCATGCTTTATCTTTCTTTTTTTTAACAAAAGTTTATTTATTTTATTTGGAGGATAATTGCTTTACAATGTTTCATTGGTTTCTGTGATACATCAACATGAATCCATCATAGGTATACATATGTCTCTTCCCTCTTGAACCTCCCTCCCACCTCCCACCCTTCCATGCTTTATGATATTTCCACGATGTAGCATTCCTTCCAGTATTATAGATAAGGAATCTGAACTGTTGTATTCTCCCATCACTGCTACTTTTTAGGGGAGCCACTGTTCTTCTAGTTACCTGAATCCAAGAATCACTTCTAATTATTCTCCATGTTCCAGATAGAGCCAGTAACTAAATGCTCTGAATTCTAACTCTTCTGGTGTTTCGCACTTTCTTTCTTCATTGTTGCTGTGATCATTATAAGGCAGGAGCTGGGATAATTTCCTAGGTCATCCCCCTACTATGTCTTTTCTAAAAACTGTCCGCATACCACAGCTAAAATATCTGACCATATCTGATTCTGTTGCTCATACCATTGGCACAGTGCTACCATTAAGTGAGCGATTGATACATTAGTGCTTTGCATGTGACTAGGGAAACTATAGGTAGTCATCCGTCTGCCAGAGAGAAATACACTCTATTTGTAATACTTCACCTAGAATTAAATGTTCAGTGTTTGATGTCACATATCCAGTGACCTATGTGTAGGTCTCCTTAGGTAGCCATGACCTTGTTTCTGGGCTTCCCTGGTGGCTCGGATGATAAGGAATCCACCTACAATGCAGGAGACCTGAGTTTGATCCCTGGATTGAAAAGATCCCCTGGAGGAGGACATGGCAACCCACTCCAGCATTCTTGCCTGGAGAATCCCCTTGGACAGAAGAGCCTGGTGGGCTACAGTCCCTGGGGTCACAAAGAGGCAGACACTGCTGAGCGACTAAGCACAGCACAGACCTTATTTCATGGAGAAATACTTAGCATCCTTCTTACCTCTTCCTTAAATGGATCTCATAAAAATCCTTAGATTTTTGTGCTGCATGTTTTTGGTCTCATTTTTCTACAGATTTTAGTCTCAAAATTGCTGCATAAGAGAAGTTTTTAATTCTCTAGATGTCTTATCATAAAAGTTTTCCTGAATAGTGGCAATTTTCAGGTTTTTAATACCTAGAAGCATACATGTAAGCCACTTTTACTTTCAAGTGCTTCACTCCTAGAGAGGAAATGTGTCTCTAGATGAGTTTGTTTTGTTTGTGCTGTTTTATTTCTAAGATGGGATGATAGTGGTGGAAATGATCATGATTTAGACTTTGTACACCACTTGCCATATGCCTTGCACTGTTCTCAGTGCTTTGTACTCATTAACCCAGCCAGTTACAAGATGAAGATTATTTTAAAAATTTTCCCAACATTGTTTTTTTCCCATCATTTTTTATAGGAGATCGAACTAAAGTGTAGAACTGCCAAGCCTACCCAGTTACAAATATTTACCACAATTATTTTCTTGATGTATTTCAGGCATTTATTATTCATCTTTAAATCAGTTTGGTGAAATCTTATTACAATCATTGTTTGAGCATGAAGAAACCAAATTATAGGTGAACCAGGGTTGAAATCGGAGAAGGCAATGGCACCCCACTCCAGTACTCTTGCCTGGAAAATCCCATGGACGGAGGAGCCTGGTGGGCTGTGGTCCATGGGGTCGCTAAGAGTCAGACACGACTGAGTGACTTCACTTTCACTTTTCACTTTCATGTATTGGAGAAGGAAATGGCAACCCACTCCAGTATTCTTTCCTGGAGAATCCCAGGGACGGGGAAGCCTGGTGGGCTGCCGTCTCTGGGGTCGCACAGAGTCGGACACGACTGAAGTGACTTAGCAGTAGCAGCAGCAGCAGCAGCGGCAGGGTTAAAATTCATTACTCTTTGCTCTGGCGATTTTATAACCCATTAACATGCTAAAATCTAAAAGTGCTTGAAACCTCATTAGAATTTAACACACAATGGAATTTTGAATTATACATTATTCTCAAGAGGAGATTTATTACACCTTTGTATTTATAACATCAGATCAGATCAGATCAGTCACTCAGTCGTGTCCGACTCTTTGCGACCCCATGAATCGCAGAACCCCAGGCCTCCCTGTCCATCATCAACTCCCGGAGTTTGCTGAGACTCACGTCCATCGAGTCAGTGATGCCATCCAGCCATCTCATCCTCTGTCATCCCCTTCTCCTCTTGCCCCCAATCCCTCCCAGCATCAGAGTCTTTCCAATGAGTCAACTCTTCACATGCGGTGGCCAAAGTACTGGAGTTTCAGCTTTAGCATCATTCCTTCCAAAGAAATCCCAGGGCTGATCTCCTTCAGAATGGACTGGTTGGATCTCCTTGCAGTCCAAGGGACTCTCAAGAGTCTTGTCCAACATGTTGCATTTTGAGTAGCCTAGGAAGGAAGCCAAAGAAATTTAAAATATCAGTGTGTGAATACAAACCTAGGAAAACTCTTCTCATGGATTTTGCTTTTCTTTAAGAAATGGGATTATTTTGTAAGAATGGTTTAAGACTAAATCAACAGTTTTATCGGTATACATATTTAAATTTACATATCAATGTTTAAAGTCTTTCTCTTCCTATACAGTGTGTTTAATAAAATATAGAACATTATTCTTGACATTAAAGACTTTTCCATCTTAAGTATAGTGAAAGTGTCGGTTGCTCAGTCATGTCCAACTCTTTGTAACCCCATGGAGTGTAGTCCGCCAGGCTCCTCTGTCCATGAGATTTCCCAGGCAAGAATACTGGAGTGGGTTGCCATTCCCTTCTCCAGGGGATCTTCCAGACCCAGGGATCAAACCTGCATTGGAGGCAGATTCTTTACTGTCTGAGCCACCAGGGTCTCCTGTATTTAATATAGAACCCAGTTGATAGGTGCATGCATACTTTGCACTCAGTGGAAGATCCAGGCTTGCCTATTTTACTTACACAGTTGCTTCCCTGGGGCTTTTCTTATCAGGCATTTTCAGATGCAGTGCAATAAATAATCTTCCTAACACTGTGATAATTACTAGCCTGGAAAAGATAAGAATTATAGTGAAAGGTAGAATACATATGATGCTTTTTTATTTTGCCCTTTAAAGTGAAGTGTTTTAATATTTATATTTACATAGCTTACTTTAATCTTTTGTGTTTAATATTTTAGATTTGTTAGTCTTTGTAGGTTACTATATCAAAAGTTCCATACAGCTGTTGGCTCATTTAGTCTATTTTCTTAACTAATTTACATAAATTAGAAAAGAAAATATAGAGAAGTTTGTTTCTTACTATTTTTCATAAAATTCAGATGTCAAGTCTTGATTAAATATTTAATAATGTATAATTAAAGCTTAGGTGTCAAAATATTCTTTATAAATTGTTTTCTTATAAAAGATGGAAGATGATATAGGGGTTTTATGGGTACTTAATGCTGCCATTGTAACACGAAATAGCCATAGACAAAGAACAAATGAATGAAATGGCCACATTCCAATGACATATTAACTGCAAAACAAGAGGTAGCCTTGATTTGCTCTGAGGGCCGTAGTCTGCTGACCCCTAGTGTAAGATTCCAACTGAAGTGGAAAGAGGAGATGGAGGAACTAACTGACCAAGCGAGGAGGACCAACTAAGCTAAGGTTTGGAATTGAAGATTCGTTGACCAGTCTTAGGTGTTAATAACCAAAATGTGCTTTGGTTCCATTTCCTTGTGAAATATTTTACACCTGTCTTTAGTGCCTAAGGTATACTAGGTACTAAAATACTAGCTGTTTAAAAAAACGAATGAACAGTTCTCAGTAGCTATTAACTGCTTAACATTCCAAATGTGAAGACATTTTAGTTGTTAAAAATGGCAGGTTTATAATAAATGTGTATTTTATTATAAAAAATTTATAATGTGATTATTGAAACATATACAGGAAATTCTGGGAAATATAAAACCTCATGAATGTTTCCCTATGAATTAGAAAAGGCTGTTCTTACAAGACTGAGATAAAAGTTTTATATAAGATTGTGGTTTTCATTCTACAGAAAAATTTGACAGGTCCCCTCTGGAGCTTTTGTGGGTAGCAAGTGGGCCAGAGAAGTTTCAATTCTGTCCTCCTAACCTGGCTCTTAACTGAGGTGATTTAGCTTGAGAGTTTATTTTTTATGTCTCTGCATAATAATTTATATGAATAAAGGAAATAAGATAATGCTTCTTAAAAACCAGTCATATGATAGTAAATTAATGAATGACATAAATATGGTACGTGGATTTTAATTATTTTGCCCAAACCTATGTAGTGTTCCTTTAGTAGAGTGAAAGTGAATTCGCTCAGCCGTGTCTGACTCTTAGCGACCCCATGTTCCTTTGGGTATGCTTTATTAAGAGCATTAACTCTACTTGACTTTTTTTTAATCAAAGAATTTTAATAATGGCAAAATAGTAGTAAACTTTAAGCTAATTATGCCTGGGGGGAAGTACAGTTGGCCAGACTATATAAGTCTGGTAGCCATGGCACTTCTCTGTATTTTGGAGCATACTTTCTGCTCTGGAAAAACACGGCAACTATATATGGTTAGTCTTAGAATTCCAAAATAGAAAATTATGCCAGTATCTAAGTTGGGAATATTTAAGTTATGTTAACTCTTTAACTATTGCACATAGCAAGTTTCTCTCTGGGTAATACAAGAGGTAACAATTTATATTCCTTCCTTCCTTTATGGATCAGTTTTTGCTAAGTGCCTACTGTATGCCAGGCACCATGGATCTAAGGACAAGTGTAGTCTAAGTGCAAGAGAAAGAAAAGGTATCTGATTTTGGTATCACCTTTGTATTTTAAATCACTTTAGTGTTAATAGTTGCTTAGGAAAAAAAGAACATGATATAAAGTAGTATTTATTTTTAAACTTTTTTCTACAATAGTATAAAGAGAATCAGTGATAAAACATATGAGCATTAACTTCATAAAATGTTGTATTTGATCAGGGCTTTCTTAGAACTCTCATTTGCACTTTAGAAAACTTCTGGTTGTAGATGAGACAGGTTCAGCAGTAGACAAGTTAGGATTTGTTGTCTCTCTTCTAAGATGAGAATTGGAAAAGCTAAATGAGATGCCAAAGGTCACAATGTTTTCACATCCCAGATCTTCACCTAGATTGTCAGTTCCTCCTCCTCATATTCTTTCTAATACTTTACATTGACTCTTCCTCAGTTAATGACCTGACAACTTTCTCATATGAAGGAAGTCACTCAGAAAGAGAGTAAATAGGTCCCTTAAATTTTTTAGTAGCTTCTTTAACTACTATGATTCTTACTCTATACCATTCAAATACAACATCATTTTAAGGAAGACCCTCTATTTTAAAAAATGATTTCACAATATTTAGACACTTTTATCACTAGAAAGGTATACTAGGGTCATCAAATTATATTTTTTTCCCTTGTGTTTATGTTTTGGAGCTTGTGTAAGATTGCAGTTATCATGAGTTTTCACACCTCAGTGATATAAGATAAAACATGAAACACAGTTTAATACAGGTAACTGTGGACTTGGGGTATAATCTGGATAACTTCTGATGATCGCTTAAAAACTCTTGAATGATTCTAAAACATTCTTGGTTAATAGTTTTTGAAGGTACTGCAAATTTATTATTTTGTATTTCTCAGGCTACATTCAAAGGTAGTTGTAACTTTTTCCACTCACCCCAAGATATAGTACCTTTGTCAGTTCTGCTCTTTAATAACCAAATCCTTTTCTTCGAAATTTTAGGTATTTTAGCTGCAGGTGATTTGTCTTACCTGAAAGATTATTGTGAGGGAGGGTAAGTAAACAGCAGATATTCTCTAGAAATAGTGATCTTGTTTTCACATAAACATCTTCAGCTATAAGCAGTACATTTAGAGAAAGATGTCAGATATATATGAACAGTTGGCAGCTCGTATTCTATTAATGTTGCGTATTTTTATAGCATATTGGTTTTACTGTTGTTTTAAATTTACATAATTTTTTTCTACTTCAAAAATAAATAAAGCTTATGTTGTAAAACATTGTTTCCTACAGGATAGTTTCCTGAAGTTTTAATAAAGCATTGCTAGTTTATTCAGCACTCAGTGCTCATTTTTTATGCAAGATTATAATTGCAGATGTGCAGTTTACAATTCATCATGCATTGTTTGTATACTTCATACAATATGGTAATGAAAAAGCAAAGATCATAGTTATCTTTAAATGTAGCTTAGCGTTATTCATTAGATTTACTCTCCAGTTGTTTTTCTGTTCTCTCAAGCATTTTCTGAAATGCTTATAGGAAATAATAGAATCAAATATTTTAGTGAAAAATGCAAATATAATGTCAGTTGAAGTTAGAAAGGTAAACCTCTTGTTGGAATAAGATTTAAATCTTAAATCTTGTTGGAAAATTTAAATACTATATAGTGTTTTTAATCATATTCTAATAACATGAGATTGTGTTTAGCTGTTTCTAAATTTCAACTCTCCTTTGCTATTTATCCATTCCACTCCTTGTTGTTCTTTTAGTCGCTCAGTTGTGTCCAACTCTTTTGTGCCCCGAGGACTGTAGCCTGACAGGCTCCTCTGTCCATGGGGATTCTCCACACAAGAATACTGGAGTCGGTTGCCATGTCCTTCACCAGGGGATCTTTCCCACTCAGATATAGAACCCAACTCTCCTGCTTTGGCAGACAGGTTCTTTACCACTAAGCAATCAGGGAAGCCCTTTCCACTCCTTAACCACATAAAAAAGGTTCAGTACAGGTCACTAGAGTTGAATTTCAGTTCTCTTTTTTCTAAAGTAGTGTCTTGTATGTCAGAGAGTGTTTTGCCTATGTTCTCCTCTAAGATTTTTATAGTTTCTGGTTTTATGTTTAGATCTTTAATCCATTTTGAGTTTATTTTTGTGTATGGTGTTAGAAAGTGTTCTAGTTTCATTCTTTTACAAGTGGTTGGCCAGTATTCCCAGCATCACTTGTTAAAGAGATTGTCTTTTCTCCACTGTATATTCTTGCCTCCTTTGTCAAAGATAAGGTGTCCATAGGTGCGTGGGTTTATCTCTGGGCTTTCTACTTTGTTCCATCGATCTATATTTCTGTCTTTGTGCCAGTACCATACTGTCTTGATGACTGTGGCTTTGTAGTAGAGCCTGAAGTCAGGCAGGTTGATTCCTCCAGTTCCGTTCTTCTTTCTCAAGATCGCTTTGGCTATTTGAGGTTTTTTGTATTTCCATACAAATTGTGAAATTTTTTGTTCTAGCTCTGTGAAAAATACCGTTGGTAGCTTGATAGGGCTTGCATTGAATCTATAGATTGCTTTGGGTAGTATACTCATTTTCACTATATTGATTCTTCCAATCCATGAACATGGTATATTTCTCCATCTATTAGTGTCCTCTTTGATTTCTTTCATCAGTGTTTTATAGTTTTCTATATACATCACAGCAGGATCCTCTATGACCCACCTCCCAGAATATTGGAAATAAAAGCAAAAATAAACAAATGGGATCTAATTAAAATTAAAAGCTTCTGCACACCAAAAGAAACTATTAGCAAAGTGAAAAGACAGCCTTCAGAATGGGAGAAAATAATAGCAAATGAAGCAACTGACAAACAACTAATCTGAAAAATATACAAGCAACTCCTGCAGCTCAATTCCAGAAAAATAAATGACCCAATCAAAAAATGGGCCAAAGAACTAAATAGACATTTCTCCAAAGAAGACATACAGATGGCTAACAAACACATGAAAAGATGCTCAACATCACTCATTATCAGAGAAATGCAAATCAAAACCACAGTGAGGTACCATTTCACGCCAGTCAGAATGGCTGCAATCTAAAAGTCTACAAGCAATAAATGCTGGAGAGGGTGTGGAGAAAAGTGAACCCTCTTACACTGTTGGTGGGAATGCAAACTAGTACAGCCACTATGGAGAACAGTGTGGAGATACCTTAAAAAACTTGAAATAGAACTGCCATACGACCCAGCAATCCCACTGTTGGGCATACACCGAAGAAACCAGAATTGAAAGAGATACATGTACCCCAATGTTCATTGCAGCACTGTTTATAATAGCCAGGACATGGAAGCAACCTAGATGTCCATCAGCAGATGAATGGATAAGAAAGCCGTGGTACATATACACAATGGATTATTACTCAGCCATTAAAAAGAATACATTTGAATCAGTTCTAATGAGGTGGATGAAACTGGAGCCTATTATACAGAGGGAAGTAAGCCAGAAAGAGAAACACCAATACAGTATAATGCATATATATGGAATTTAGAAAGATGGTAATGACAACCCTGTATGTGAGACAGCAAAAGAGACACAGATGTATAGAACAGTCTTTTGGACTCTGGGGGGGGGGAGGGAATGATTTGGGAGAATGGCATTAAAACATGTATAATATTATATAAGAAATGAATCACCAGTCCAGGTTCAATGCAGGACACAGAAGCTTGGGGCTGGTGCACTGGGATGACACAGAGGGATGGTATGGAGAGGGAGGTGGGAGGGGGGTTCAGGATGGGGTACACGTGTACACCCGTGGCAGATGCGTGTTGATGTATAGCAAAACCAATACAATATTGTAAAGTAAAAAAAAATAAAAAAATAAAAATGTGTATATACTATAAAAAATAAATAAATAAATAAAGTAGTGTCTTAATCAGGTTTTCTGTAATATAATGTTTCAAGAAATTATCCTAGTGAATTCAAGCTTGGCCCCAATTATAGAGATCAGAGCTCTCAGACATAGGAAATGCTTTTATAGTAGGAATTGCTTTTACAGATTGTGATTTTAAAATATTATATATACATACATATATATTAAAGTATATATGATGTATAGATACTTCATATATAATATATACATATTTGTGTAATATATATGTGTGTGTATCAAATATATGGAACATCAGCACTTCACAGAGAAGAGTTCATGGAAGAAAGGAGGTATCCATTATAGATGGAGGTAGAGTGAGGGGTGGTTAATGAGAAGATTTATCATCTATAAAGATTTACACATATATGTTATATATATCTTTATATAATATATATTAACACTATAATTAAAATTAATATACAGTCTGTATAAAATATTAATGCAATTATACTATGATATTTTATATACAGTAATAATATGATACTATTGGTTATGCATATAATTCACCATCCTCTCTCATTCCATTTTAATAAACAATGGATAGCTCTTTTCTTCTGTGAAATCTGTGTGCAGTGCTGGTGTTCCATGTATTTGATGCAATAGAGACAGCTCTAAAAGACACCATAGAAATAAAAGTGTCTGCAAAGTGAAACTATGAGTTTCCTTAAGAATAAATACCATATGTTTCTCCATAATCATTTGCATTAACTGCTCTTATAACTCTATTTCAGGTTCTACTTATTTGAAGTCAGTCTCATTGGTAACTGAGTCCTTAATTCAGAAAGAATAGAGTATGGAATCATAGGAAAAAATGTTATTTTTGAAATTCAGATAGAACTAGATTTAATACACAGGACCATCACTTATTTGCTCTGTTAACTTTCATGAGATCCTTAATTTTTCTCATCTGTAAAGATAAAATAATATTCATATCATATGGTTATTAAGTGACTAAATTAATTTAAAACACTTGGTAAAAGGGCATTCAAGAAATCTTCATTCAGATCCATAATTATCTTAAAAGGCTTCTTATACTTTAAAATATCAATTTCTAACTTACAGTAAAATATTAATACTTAATTTTATACATATGTGGTCCAGGTGAATTATGAATTTCATTTGCCATACAATCTACTCTTCCAAGTATCACACAACTACATTTTTTGTCTAAGAAGGGAGAATTGAAAAGCTATTGAGAAGTAGGTCCAGTAGCATGAGAATTTGGAAGACAGAAAAGGAGCCAATTGAAAATACAATATTGTAAAGTAAAATAATAATAATAATAATAATAATAAAAAAAAGAAATCAGCCTGCTTCTCAACTTTTGTTCTGGGAGGAAGATGTGAATACTTCCGACAAGGACATGAGAAGGAAAATGGTACATAAATACATTATAAAGAGTGCTGTAAGAGTTTTCATGCTTCAGAGATAAACAGATAATCATTTCCATATACAAGTTAAAAATAGTATGGAAATAGTTTTTCATGGGAGATTAACAACTGAAATCAGAAATGTTTGCGGTTGCTCATATGGAGGAGGCTTTGTTAGATGAATGGATTGACAGGGCAAGCAGTAGTCACTAATTTGTGTGAGCTGTTGCTTTCAAAATTTCAAAATCCTGTGCAGGGTGGCTCTGATTTCAGATAAAGTTGCCTATGTTGGTGGAATTATCATTTCTCTTTTTATTTTTGAGTTATTTATGAGCAGGAATTTTTCTAATGGAAAAAATCTTCTCCCTGGCCTTGTTTATTATCAAAGTGTAATGTTCCTGTACAGTTGCTTAGGTGTTCATAACAAGCTTGTGGATCCCAAATGGGATGGAAGAATTATTTCTGGTGGTCTTTGAATATGTAATTGCTGCCAGTTGAGAAAGCAAAATTCCAAATAAGTTGAAAGAGCTTTCACAAATAACACAACGTAATTGCAAGGCATTAAGCTCAATATATAGTTTATATAATAGTCTTACCTAACCTCAAAGTATTCAAGGACCTGTCCAACAAGGGTCTTCACAGACGTATATATTAACCTTCTGCTGGACACTGTACTTGTTTTAATTTATTAAAACCTTCTGGCTGTGCATTTGAAATTATGCCTGTTAAAAACATACACTTACAGCTTTTCTGTTTCATTGTGAGCATTACCAAAAGCATCTAACAATAACGATAGAATCATGATCATCAAAAGGCAGAAAATTCTTCATCTTTGCTAAGATATATTGGAATAAAGTGGTTTTGAGATCTAGGCCAAGGACACCTAGTGGAATTTATTTACTCTTTTAAATAGTGTATTGAGGAAATATAATGTAAAAATCCAGACTTTGAAAACAGTATATAAGTGAACTGCAAAATCCCTCTTTACTTTTCAGAAAAGTTTGATACAGTGTTCACTTAAATATGGAATGTCTCATGGTAGCTTTGCTTTATGGTTAGATTTAATTTTGTGCATCATTTTAGGAACATTTCTGATATTTTGACAAGGGATAAATTTGTATCTGATCTAGCTGAAATTCAGTCATAATTTACTAAAGCAAGTTTAGGAATGACCGGATTGCCTGTATTTTCAGACCATTGCTATATCATTTACTTCTATTTTCATTTTTATCTGTCAACAGTTCAGAAAAGGTTTTTATAGTTAATTATTCTCTGTAGACTTAGGTTTCATATGAAGAGATCATCTAACCAATATCTCTCTTTCCACTCTTTCACTCACCTCATTAAAATATAAATTTTCTAATTTCCATTTTTGAGTATTATTTTTCCATTATACAAACTAGAAGTTTGAATCAGTAAGTGAATTCTGTATATGTTTTCTTCATTATGTATGTAAGACCCATATAGGTCTTAGCTGCACCAGTTGAGTCAAGGTCCCTCTCGCTTTATATATAAAGATAATTGCTCTCTCTACCTCTCATCCAGTGGTTTTCAACCAGAGGGAATTTTGCCCCCAGGGGACATTTGGCAATATTTGGAGACAGGTGGAGTTGTTACAACTGAGGATGTGGTCCTATGGGCATGTAGTAAGTAGAGGCCATTGATAATGATAAACATCAGACAAAGCACAGGACATCACACCCGCATAACAATTTATCAGCCCAAAGTGACAGTAATGCTTAGATTAAGAAATGCTGCTCTAAGCCCTCTTCCATCATTCTTGCTCCAGATGACTCTTTTCAAAGTAGTACTCTTATTGAATAAATCACCTGAGGAGTCATTGTCCATGGGCATTGTCTTAAATATATGATTTAAATTTTCGACCTTGGCTTCAAACTTGTACAACTAACATATCCCAACCCCAGGCTTTTGTTAGTTGTGATGGTGTCTTGCATAGAATACGGCATGGATTTTAGGCCCCCAGGGTCTTTACAGCATTTTCCTTTCTTTGGTTATGGGGAATTGTACTCTCTGTACTTCTAAACTCTCAGCTCAAGTCTTAGAAGGCTTGGTTGACTTTTATGAGACAGTTGGTCCAATGAGCATGCATCATTATCTGTATGTTACTTATAACCATTTATTTCCTCCTATCTACTATTATCTTTGGTTTAAAAAGGTTGTTTCTATCACTGAAATCCATTTTACAAAAATTATTTAATATGGAGTGGATGGACTTTTAAATAAAACAGATGAAACCAAAGTTTCATTTACTTGAGCAGAATGAAACACTTAAGTTTCCTTGATTTTCTGCTTATTTCCAAGCAAACTTTGAGCTATGTATCTAAGAATATTAAGGTGTTAACTTCTGTCTTATTCTTTAAATTTTTGATATGTATTTCATCATAAAAATCTTTAGAGAGTATACATTTTTTATAACAGAAACTACCTGTTAATAGATTTCTATATACCTCCTGGTTTTCTGTGTAGCACTTTGTGTATACACAATAGATACTTAGTTAATGTGTAAATGGCCATGTCATAAAAAGAAGTACTAGAAACAAAGTAAGTAGAAGACAGAATCCTACCTAGGCAGGTTTGTAGAGTATAAGGGCTAAATAAATACATAGGTAAATATATATGGCTTTTCACTGAAAATTCACTAAAATACACTATGTTGTTGTTTAATTGCTAAGTCGTGTCCGGCTCTTCGTGACCTCATGAACTGCAGCACACCAGCATTCCTCGTCCTACACTATCTCCCAGAGTTTGCTCAAACTCAGGTCCATTGAGTCAGCCATGCCGTTCAGCCATCTCATCCTCTGCTACCCTCTTCTCCTTTTGCCTTCAATCTTTCCCACATCAGGGTCTTTTACAATAAGTCAGCCAAAGTATTGGACCTTCAGTGTCAGCATCAGTCCTTCCAAAGAATATTCAGGGTTGATTTCCTTTAGGATTGATTTGTTTGCTCTTGCAGTCCAAGGTACTCTCGAGTCTTCTCCAGGACCACAGTCTGAAAGCATCAATTCTTCGGTACTTAGCCTTCCTTATGGTCCAACGTCACATTAACACATGACTACTGGAAAAACTATAGTTTTGGCTGTATGGACCTTTGTCAGCAGAGTGATGTCTTTGCTTTTCAATACAATGTCTATGTTTGTCTAAAAGAACTAAAAACAGGGAATATACTCCATTCTGAAAGTTGGGAACGTCCTCACCTTAAACTTCAAACTCATAGGAATACCTTCCTGATGTTATCCCATTTTGACCTGATTTTTTAAAAAATAGGATATAGAGATTTGTTACTTAGCTCCCATAAATTAATGTACTCCTCAGAAGTATACAAAAGGAAGAAAGTTTCCCGGGAACTTCCCAGTTATTGCAATTTGGTAGAGTAAGGACTGGGTTCACTGTTAGGCAGTTAACCTTAGCACTTTGAAAATCCATTCCTCAATTTACTCATGGGCTGTGTAGAACAGAAGGAAGAATTTACAGTTATGATTTTTTTTAATTGACTTGTTTAATTTTTTTGTGAGGATTAACTAAAACATGCAAGACAGAGTCTCCTACATGCCCATCTCCTCCCTTAAGAAACCCAATTTTATCTTGAGTAAGAAAGTTATGACCAACCTAGATAGCATATTAAAAAGCAGAGATATTACTTTGCCAACAAAGGTCTGTCTAGTCCAGGCTATGGTTTTTCCAGTGGTCATGTATGGATGTGAGAATTGGACTTTGAAGAAAGCTGAGCACCGAAGAATTGATGCTTTTGAACTGTGGTGTTGGAGAAGACTCTTGAGAGTCCCTTGGATTGCAAGGGGATCCAACCAGTCCATCCTAAAGGAGATCAGTCCTGGGTGTTCATTGGAAGGACTGATGCTAAAGCTGAAATTCCAATACTTTGGCCACCTCATGTGAAGACTTGACTCATTGAAAAAGACCCTGATGTTGGGAGGGATTGGGGGCAGGAGGAGAAGGGGACTACAGAGGATGAGATGGCTGGATGGCATCACCGACTCGATGGACATGAGTCTCAGTGAACTCTGGGAGTTGGTGATGGACAGGAAGGCCTGGTGTGCTGCAATTCATGAGGTCACAAAGAGTTGGACATGACTGAGCAACTGAACTGAACTGAAGAACGCCATTTTCTAACTAACCATACAGCAGAGATGGTTAGGATGGTCTCTGAGGCATAACTAAAGATTTTCTGGAAACTTTATTTAAAAGAGCCCTTTTCCCTCTCCCTCTCTCTCTCATTTTTTCTTGATTGGAAAATATCCCAATATGCACTATTAATTAAAAATAATGAATTCTTTCCTTTCAAAACAGATTATCTATTTCCAATGACCAAATTATTGTAGCTAATATTTTAACATTATCATAACTCCACTGTTATATTCTTATCACACATAATGTCTGTCAAGAATTTGATTAGAGTAACTGATTTTCTGAGGTGTGTTATAAGCTTGCTATGGATAGAATCTGAGATGATCTGAGGTAGAATGTAAATACTTACTTTTTAAAAGCTCAATATTTATTTGATTGCATTCACATTCTTGTCCCAGGTCTTGCATCTTACATGAAACTAGGTCATCAATCTGGAAAGAATGGGTCCTGAGAGTTGGAATATTGATATATCAGAGATTCAGAATGACTGGAATGCTCAAACAGAAACACTGTGTATGTATTATTTGCTCAGTCGTGTCCAGCGCTTCTTGATCCCATGGACTGTAGCCTGGTAGGCTCCTCTGTCCATGGAATTTTCCAAGCAAGAATACTGGAGTGGGTTGCCACTTCCTTCTCCAGTGGATCTGCCCTACCCAGGGATCAAACCCAGGTCTCCCACAATGCAGGCAGATTCTTTACCATCTGAGCCACTAGAGAAGCCATGGAATTCCCATCTGATCTTTTACCGTCTGATCTGATTGTTTAACCCCAAAAATAATGAGTTTGGTAGTACTAACTAAAATTAGATGGATTGCTAAAACTTTGAACCCTTTCCTTTTATGCTTTCTCTCTTATGGCTTAGCTACCATAATTAAAGCAATATATACTAATGTTTCTTGTTTATAAGTATACTGTAAGCCTGAGAATAATTTGCACATTATACATTTAGTCATGAAGTAAAAATAATTATTTTCTGATGCCTTTAAATTGCTCACTCCTCTCCTTATATCTTTCTCCTTTCTTCTCTTTCACTAATCATATTTCTAACCATAATAACTTACTGTTACACTGACCAATATGAAGAATAAAAGTTAAATCCCATTAGAAGCCAAATAACATAGAGTTTCAGCTGTTAGGCTGTGGGTTCATTTATTTGATTGTTGCTTAACAAGATGTTATCCTCATCTGTTACAAAGGCTGTCTAATATCTTTGAGCTACCAGTTTTACTCAATTTTTCATGATTATTCTGTAAAAGCAAAGAAAATAGGGTCAGAAGAAATAGAATGGGGTCTATTAATTCACCATTAATTCATTTTTATACAGTTTCATCACATGCTTTTATGTTATGATTTTTATATTGAGAAGATAGTCAAAAGTTCTTAGATGAGTAACTGGTAAACCTTAACCATCCTGTCAAAATTACACTTTATATTCTAATATACTTAGATGTTAAAAAGATGGGACTAAAGTAAGTTTTATTCATTGGCTGCTGAGCATGACTTTATGATCATTATTCAAATTTATTTAAAAGTAATTTAAAAATTCATGCATTTATAGTGATGAATTGTGTTGATTTTGATCAGTTATTTTATATAAAAACTTTAAAAATTTTTCTATGACTATCATGCTCTGTTGAAAATGTAACAAATTTGGCTTTTTCTTAATTCTGTCCATTACAGAATCCTACTAAGGTAGTATATTATTTGCTTCTAATTTTCCCTTGTCCCTTCCAAGTTGGAATCTGGCCTGAGTTCTTCCTTTCTTTACTGTCTGTCTCCTTTTTTCTTTCTGTCACTAAAAACTCCCATGTTTTATGTTCTGGCCTAAATCTGGCATTCTTGCCAAGTTATTCCTTTGACTTTGTCTTCTGATTTCTCTTTATATTGAAAAACCTTTTTTTTTTTTTTTTTTTAATTACCATCTGTGTGCAAGTCACAGATTAGCTCTAACTCAGGTTAGCAGGCTTTTCATTTAAACACAATTTTGATCCCCCTAACTATGGATTTGCTTTCTTAAAATTCTACATTTCACTTTGGGAAAATAAAAGGAAATGATGACCTTAGTCACTGATATTGTTTAGGGAGGTTGAGATGAATTTTTACATACATAAAAGAATAGTTCCCTATTATTTTCCCATAAAGCACCTAAGAATAGCAAAACGGATTTAGTTGTAGTTGAAGAGTAGAATTGCTTCAAATATTGCATAAGTTGATTATCCCTTTAACTGAAATCTTAAACTAACTTGACACTTGATTGTTTTTACCAGTCAATAACATAAATCCAAAGTAAGAAAATTAATAACATTAGCTATAAAACTACTGGATGAGTAATGTTTAACATTTAGTAGATTGTTGTTATGTATTCTTTTTGAACATCCTACACATGCAGAGTCAATTTAATTATTCTGAGTTTCAATTATGAATTTTTGTCATTGATTAGTCTGTTTTAATTTGGAAATGTCAGTGCTTTATCTAGCAGTGTTCAAGAGTAAATTATGACCATTTTATGGGATTTCATCTTTACTATTAGTGATTATTTCCTTTATTACATTCACAATTGATTATTGTCAATGTTTTGGGAGCTATCAAATTTTATAAAGTGGAATACTTTAAAATATTAAATTTTCTAACTAGTTACTGCTATTATGTAGGAAAACTCACATTGTTTTATGGTTTGATCTTGTACCTGGTTACTTGCTATAGGCTATTAACAGTTCTTTTATATTTTCATATGATTACTTTTTATGTTTAAAAGGCAAGATGGATTGTCATACTTTCTAACATTTAATTGCTTCATGTTTCTTTTTTTGTTATATTGATTAAGAAACCCAATACAGTGATGCATTTTAGTAGTGATGCAGTTTATCCTGTGCTTCTTCTAAGAGAAATTCTTAATATGATGAAACAGTGTTTCTTCTTCCCACTTTTTCCCCCCTTTTTGTTTTCTTACTCAGGGATAGGTTTGAATAGTACTAAATGCCTTTTGGCATCTAATTAAAAATTCCTATTGTGTTTTTCATTTAATTTCATAACATGTTACATCAAAATAGATTCTCACATGATGAAAGCACACTTGAAATACTAGTATAAAGAATTTTTTTCCAGTGTATTGTGATGATGAGAGAACATTGTATCCATCTTTTCACAACTTTTAATTAACACAGTATTGTTCCCACATACTATTACTGTCTAAATGTCATTTACTTCTGATAGTTTGTTTTCCTTATAGAGGACTCCCTTTCTTTTTAGAACTTCCTGCCAACTACAGCATGGTCATTTCTCTGGATCAAGTGTCCACATGATCTCTTTAGGCTGTGAATAAGCATCTTTATTGCCAGTTCTTTAATGTAGGTGGGGATTGAGGAGACGGGCTATCCTGTCCACTCCTTGGAATATAGTTAATGAAGAGTTACCCCCAAAGATTGGCCCAAGATCTTTTTCTGCTTCTGGAATTGATTCATCTTCGGCTGAAATCAACCCCACATTGTCATCTGCAGAGCCCTACTTTGTGTTTACTGGGATCTTTGGTTTTAGTTTCCAGTCTAATTCCATCTTTTCCTATTTCTCAGAAATTCTCCAAAATTTCTAGTCTCTTCATGGCATTCTTCTTTATTTTCCAGTATCATCACTATATGTATTTGTGTGTACATGTGTGCTTTTCCAGAGTGCACTTAATCCCACCATCACTACCAGTGCACCTTTGCAGAGATTTAAAATGAGGGGGCATGTGCTGTCAGGTTACCAGCTTGATCCCACTTCTCAGTGATTTATTACAATGAAAAATCCTTATAAAATAAAGCTTTGTTCTTCTGTTGCATTCTTAAGTCATCATCCATTAGACAAGTTACTTCATGCAATTAAAAAATAATCAGTCGATTTCATTTAAAATGTACTTAGAACTTATAACAAAATTCCATTTTGAGGGGTAGGGTTGGGGAGGATGGTCTTCAGAGTCCACAGTGATAATACTCATTATTCATAATCTTATACTTGAAATCACATCCTTCCCTGGCTGTTATCTTTCTCACATTATCTTCAAATTTGTGGTAATTACACTTTTGTTGATTCACTAAGTTTATTTTTAATGAGCTTCTGAATTATTCTATTGGGTTACATGAAATAGATCAGCTATTTTCAGATGAATTGACATAACATCAATGGCCCAGAGTAAATGGTGATGACTATTCCTGATACTGTCTTACTAGTAGCAAAAAATAAATTTAATAGTTATTATATTTAAAGTAACAAAACTCTATTCTGTGTTTATTTACAATTTTAAAAGATCATGTTTTAGTTTCAAAATTCAAAATACTATTCTTTTGTGGCTTCCAAGGCAATGGCACCCACTCCACTACTCTTGCCTGGAAAATCCCATGGACAGAGGGGCCTGGTAGGCTACAGTCCATGGGGTCGCTAAGAGTCAGACACAACTGAGCGACTTCACTTTCACTTTTCACTTTCATGCATTGGAGAAGGAAATGGCAACCCCCTCCAGTGTTCTTGCCTGGAGAATTCCAGGGGCAGGGGAGCCTGGTGGGCTGCTGTCTATGGGGTCGCACAGAGTTGCACACGACTGACGTGACTTAGCAGCAGCAGCAGCAGCAGCTCCCTGTCCCACAATGAAAATAAGAGATTGTGTTTTAAATGCCATTTCAGATATTCGCTTTCTGAGTGGCTCTTAAAAAAAAGATGATTAGCAGTTTTCTTGTTGAAGTGTGTTAAACAAGAGTGTTTAAGTGTTTCTTGTTTAAGTCAAATTTATTCACAATTTTTTGGTTTTTATTAGTAAAAATGTCAAATTTTTGATGCCAGAGTAAACCTTTTACATATTCGTCCGTCAATTTGTCAAGCTTTTTTTTCTAAAACAGAGAGAGCTGTACGTAGTTAAAAAAAAAAAAGCCCACAAATTCTATATTCCTTTAAAATTCCCACCCCATGGATTTTTGTAGTTGAATATGGATAGGCATTTCTTCCCATGTCTCTTAAGCATCATACAGCTTGGCATACGATCTATATTTTAGAGTTCATCATTATCATCACGTGGTACCTATGGCCTAGCATGTCGGGCAGTCCTCTGCTAAGACCTATAAAACAGTTATTTTTAAAACATATTCTTGGCTTCTTGTGCTTGATGTGAAAGTGGATGTTTCTGGACAGAGCCCTAGTTACTGAGGATTCTGTCTTATTTCTCTACAAACAAGTCAGTCCTTATGAGTCTAACTAGTTTGCCTTCGGACTTATCTGAAATTTGAATCAACTCAAATATAGCTCATCTGTATTCAATATTCCTCTTCTATAACTTGATTTGTTGATGTTTTATACACCCTAGGAATTAGCAACATACCAAATGGCAGGAAATGGCCGTTAATTATTTTGCTTAGAAGGGTGGACAAATAAGTACTGAGAAGCTTACTGTCATTTCTTAGAGTGTTTAAATGTCAAGCATATTAAAAATAGCATTAACCTATATGCAATATTCCCATAAATCTCTTTTTTTGGATTAATAAATGTATTATAAGCAAACAGACTAATGTTATGAGATATTGAAAACTCTACACTATTGAGGAAGGATTGACATACACATATTACAATATATAAAATAGATGGATAATAAGGACCTACTTACAGGACAGAGAAGATATGTTCAAGATATTATTGAATATACTGCAAGATATATATATATATTATAATATCTTGTAATCTATAATGGAAAAGAATCTGAAAAAAAAAATATATATACATATATATGTTTAACTAATCATTTTGCTGTACACCTGAAACCAGCACAACATTGTACATTAACTGTATTTCAGCTTTTTTAATGATTAAATATTTTAAATGAGAAACAAAAATTGCAATGTACCTAGTCAAAACCAACTCTTTTTTTTTTTACTCTTTGATTAAACAAATCTGTTTTGTTTCTCTCATAAAATATCCACTTTATCCCTTCTAAACATCACCAACTCGATGGATATGAGTTTAAGCAAGCTCCAGGAGTTAGTGCTGGACAGGGAAGCCTGGCATGCTGCAGTCCATGGGGTCGCAGAGTCGGATACAACTGAGCGACTGAACTGAGCTGAACTGAAACAGCACATTACTAGTTAAAAGCAAAAAGATAACATGCTATAAAGGAATATACAAGAAATTGTTACCTTAGAATGAACATAATGATTGCAAATCAGGATGTCCCCTGAGTATTGAATATCAATATCATGAACATGATGAACAAGGCTTCTTCCCTAATAATTAGAAAAACCTCCCCAAGCTCTCCTTTCTTGAAGACTTATTGTAAAACTGAGAAGTACAATATCCAGAATGCCATCGTAAGCAACAGTCTTAGGTTATCTCTCTGTTCTTATTTTTGTTTTGTCTTTGGCCTGCATTGATGAGAACTTATTTCCAAGTAAAATGCGTGAATCCAAACAAAACAAACCTAAGCAGGCTAGATTTTTTAATGCATGTTTTCCTTTCATTTTTCAAGTCACAGAAATAAGTATTTCATTCTGTGAGGGGGCTGTATTTCTTATAAGACTGATGTACATAATGACTTGTAAGAACTTCCTGTCATTGAACTCGAGTTTACTTTTAAATGTCTTTTAATATATTCCTATCATGATTATCAATCATTTTTACTTTCATGATTTAGTGTTCACTACACAACAGTGTCTGTTGCTGTTCTCATTGAACGTGTGTATAAGCCAGACAGACTTTTTCTCCCCTGCAACTATTATTCCTCTCTGCTAGTATTTTAATTATTTATAGCTGTCAGGCACTTATTTGTCTTTTAAAGGTCTTCCAATCCCAATCAGAATGAATAAACAATTAAAAGGAAGAAAGGTTTTGTAGATTTTCTTTTCCTTTTGATTGTGTGTGTTCTATATAACACTTAAATTATTCTTTATGAAATTAGTACATCCAGGAAACCAGAGATTTATGCCTTAGGCTGGGTGAATGGAAAATATGTCATTGCTTCCTTTGTGAGGTTTCCAGGGTGCCACAGGAGATTTTTAAATGCGCTGCTTATTTGTGTTCTCCCCAGATCTTTTTCAGTTTATTATAATGCTGGAGAAATAATTAAAATGTTGCCTAGCCTTTCCTATGCTCTACACCTCACTGAAAACATGTTGGCAGAGCAAGCAAACGTTCGTCATGTCTCAATAAAAAACAGATCCTGCCAGGGATCATGCCAAAACCAACCAAGCATGACAGTCAAATCAATGTATGTTTTGGTTTCAATTTTTATTTTTGCCTTTGCTTTAGCAACTTGACTCTGGTATATGTTGTTCCCTATGGCTTTATCATTTTATGGCATGACAGTTCCTGAAATGGACAAGGCTTCCTCCTAACCTTTGCCATGTGTATATGTGTGACAACATAAACTATAAGAGAAAGTGACATTTGACTCAGTAAATATTTGTGGTATGTCCCCTACATCTGTTTTACAGAACTTCCTTTATACCTCCATCTGTATTCACTGAACCTACCTTTTGTCTGAATGTTACCAATTCTGGAATCAGTATCCCAGTTTTCAAGTTAGACTTTTTATTATTATTGACCCAAGAGAGTTAATTCTCTCATCAGTTTATATTCACATCATAAAACATAAATTAATTTGGTTGTTTTTTATTTAATTACTCTTTTACTATTTGAGGGGCAGAGCATACGTACCATGCTGTGTGTTAGACCACACAGCCAGCTTATTGCTGCTGAGTCATATAAAAATTTCAAAAGGGATTATCTTTTTAATTTGATATTAAACTGAGCATAAAAATTAATGGGCCAAAACTTCGGTCATTTAGAAGCTTGTTTTCTTGGATAAGATTATCCCTGATGCTGTTAAGTGCTTGGACTCTAATACATTCTAATCCTGATTTCAAGTCTGTATTTTTTAGTTATTGTCTGTGTGACTTTGGAAAAGTTACTCAGGCTCTCTTGGTTTTAAGTTTCTAGTTAATGGAATTTACCCCATAGGATGTGTTATGTTTTCTTTACCCTTTTCCCCTGGTGGTTTTGTAAGGTAGTGTCCTGTCTCATACTACTGCTGATTGTTTTTTTTTTTTTTTTTTTTTTGAGTTTTTATGTGCATATTTACTTTTGTCCTTTCCTGTCAACTTAAAATCAGTGATGATTTAATATATATTGGCTTGACTCTCTGTACAATAAGAAATTCAATATGACTTTCATCCCTCTTCACATTCCAGTGTTTTGTAATGTACTATACATATTTTTTTTTTTTATTGGAGAAGGCAATGGCAACCCACTCCAGTACTCTTGCCTGGAGAATCCCAGGGATGGGGGAGCCTGGTGGGCTGCTGTCTGTGGGGTTGCACAGAGTCGGACATGACTGAAGCGACTTAGCAGCAAACATATTTTTGGGGCTTCCCTGGTGGCTCAGATGGTAAAGCGTCTGTCTGCAATGCGGGAGTCTGGGGTTCGATCCTTGGGTTAAGAAGATCCCCTCGAGAAGGAAATGGCAAGTCACTCCAGTACTCTTGCATGGAAAATCTCTTGGATGGAGGAGGCTGGTAGGCTACAGTCCATGGGGTTGCAGAGAGTCAGACACGACTGAGCAACTTCACACACTTTACATATTTTTGGAAAAAAAACCTTATCTTTGCAAAATAATTATTAAAAAGTATTGTTTTGCTTTATGCTCTATTTAAAACAATGCTCTGTCCATCTCTGTTTAACTGAGTAATTTTCTCTGTAACAATCTGTAAATATTGAGGGACAGCTAGGTACCATTTTCTTGTTTATGAGTCTTTTATCTCAGGTTTCATGAATATCACACCCCTGATTTCTTCCTACAGAGTATGTCTGCTCCTTCTCAGACTCCTTGCCAGCTCCTTTACTTCTCATAGACCCCTAAATACCACACAGTCCTGTGTGATCCCTCCAAATTTTCACCCACTGGTGTGTTTTTACATACCATCCGTTTGAAAATGACTTAATTTCTGTGTCCTATGTTCTCAACTTCCCTCGTAGCTCAGTTGGTAAAGAATCTGCCTGCAGTGCAGGAGATCTGGGTTTGATCCCTGGGTTGGGAAGATTCCCTGGAGAAGGAAATGGCAACCCACTTGAGTGTTCTTGCCTGGAGAATTCCATGGACAGAGGAGTCTGGCAGGTCCATGTGGCCGCAAGAATCAGACACGACTTCGTGACTAAACCAGTAAACCACCACCCATACTGTCAACTACCTCTTTGGTATTTTGCCTTGGATTTCTCCCTCAAATCTCAGATTTATCCAAAATGGAGTTTGTAATTTCCCCCAATACCCAAAACCTGCTTCTGGTGAAGGAAACGTTCTATAACTTTTGTAGTAACCCTCTATCTGCAATATTGCTTTTTGTCTTAAAGTCTATTTTTTTTTTAGTGAGTATACTGAATACAGTGAGCCACGCTTTTTCTTGGTTAGTGCCGCTCTCATTTATCTTTTTCAGTCACTTGACCCTCCTTATGCTTTATATATGGCTGTTATAAAGGGCATGAGCTGTGATTAGTTTTTCATCCAACCTGACAACCTGTGTTTTTACTTATGGGCTTAGTCATTTGTAATTATTCAAATTAGAAAAATATTTTGAATGCTTACTCTTATTTTTTGCCCTCTGTCTAGTCTACTTTTTTTCATATTTTTCTTAACTGTTTAAGATTTTTGTCTTTCATTAGTTTTTTTCCCTATCATTAATAGTTTTTTATCTTGAAATTCTTGAAATAATTTCAGGCTTAGAAAAGGTTTCAAAAATAGTACAAAGAATTTCTGTATACCCTTGACTCAGAATATCTAATATTAATATCTCATGCCACTGCAATATCAAAATCAGAAAATTAATATTGATATGATACTATTCTTTAATCTATAAGTATTATTAAACTTTGTCCATTTTCCCTATTATTCTTCTTCTGGTTCATGTTTCAATCCTGGAACACATGTTGCATTTTGTTCTCACTTCTTTTTAGTCTCCTTTAATTTGGGACACGTCGATTTTTGTCTTTCATGACCTTGCATTTTTGACAAACACTGGCCTGTTATATGGTTTAACGCCTCTCAATTTAAGTTTGTGTTATGTTTTCTCATGAATAAATTCAAGCTATGCATTTTTGGCAAGAATAGGAGTAGAATTTATTCTTTTCAGTGCATCATATCAGGGTCAAATAATACCTATGTGTCTTACTATTGATGATGATGGGCTTTCCCACGTGGCACCAGTGGTAAACAACCTACCTGCAGTGCAGAAGATACTGAGATGCAGGTTCAATCCCTGGGTTGTGAAGATCCCCTGGAGGGAGGGCATGGCAACCCACTCCAGTATTCTTGCCTGGGGAATCCCACGGACAGTGGAACCTGGCAGGCAACAGTCCACAGGGTCACAAAGAGACCACACAACTGAAGTGACATGACTGAAGTTGGACACGACTTAGCACACACGCACTGTTGATATTATTTGTGATCACATGGTTAAAATAGTAGTTGCCAGGTTTTCCCACTGAAAATTTATCATTTTTCCCTTTCTGATTAATAAGTATGTTTTGGGGAGATACCATAAAACTATGTAAATATCCCAATTTTTATCATAGTTTTACAAGCTAATTATAGTATACATTAATGATTCTTGCTAGAAACAATTATATGGTGATACTTGTCAAAATGTGGTTATTTTATTTCCATCATTCTTTCCAAGTTTAATAATTAAAGGTCTACAATAAGGAAGAGTTTCTATCTTCCTCTCTTCTTTCATCTCTCTCTCCCTGTCTGTCAGTTCATGAGTATTAGTTTTATTTTATGAATTTTGCTGAATAACTTTATTATTTTGTTGCATCATTTGTGCCAAATTTGGTCATTAAGAGGACTTTCATGTTACTTACTGTCCTCATCAGATTTTGAGCATACCTTACTCTTTAGCACCAAAAGATGTTTTAAGATTTTCTTGTTTCCTCTCCCAGCCTTGGAATCAACAATTTCTTAAAGAAAAGCAAATTTCTTTTATTAGATAATAGTATTTAGAAACCAAGATCTGGGCACTTAGGGTGCTCATTGCTCCTAGAGCATCGTTATTTATAAACCCTTTGAGTAGGCATTGCTAGGAAGTATATGTATTTTTATACACTTATTTCTATATTTATATACATATGTTTGTATGTAGTGTTTACTTTATCTAAACTAAACCATGAGTTCACACTGATATCTGTTTCCAGTCCAGTAGCATGGGATCTTTCTAGCCTCTCCCTTTCCTTATATGTTACCCTTTTCTTCAAGGGTGAGGAATCTAGCTTTTATTATCAGCAGTATATTTACTACTTTGTTCATTCTTGGAATACACATAAGTGTTATTTCAGAATTGCTAGCATGTATCTGGTAAAACAAATTTACTAATTAGAGTACAATAGCTGTATGTAGTTCTTTGTCTTAAAATGTAGAATGAAAATAGTATTCTCCAAAGATAATTAGGTTGGTTATTTTCATTATCATCCTCTTCAGTTTTATTATTTATTTATAAAATATTTTACTTCATTTGATGTTATTAATAATTCATTCTGAATTACCCCTACATTCATCTGCTTGATACCAAGAAAAATTTCTATTCAGTTTGGAGTGTTACCTTAGTCTTTTGCCTTATTTCTTTTTCTGTTTTTCGGCATATAGGGTGGTTCATTAATTTAGGTGGCTGAATCTTAATTTCCTTCTTTCGTGTAATAACTCTGTGTAGAAGTATTAAATTCACTCTTGTTCCTTTGTTGTGAATTTGGCTAGTTTAAAGATAATCTGACTTACTGCTGCCTTCCCTGTCAATGTAGCAAAATGCAGATTCTTTAGTTAATTTTTCTTCTTTAATGGTGGGGAATCTTCTGTTATTTAAGTATCTTAAATTTTCCCCTTTACCTCTCAACTACTGTAGATTACTTCTCTTTTCCTTTTTGTATTTTTCTCTTCCAGGAGAGGACTGTCACTTCCATTCCAGCATAAAGTCATTTCTCATGGTCATGCTGTTTTTATGCATGCACTTTTTTCTATTTTTTACTTCTTTTTTTTTTTTTTTTACTATTTTTACTATTTTACTATTTTTTACTATTTTACATACTTTTTAAAAAATTGTTTTTCCACTTAAAGCAGACTTATTCCCTCTGTTGATGGTTTTAGATGGTCATAGTAGCTTTCCACTTCCTTCAAGTTTTTGTCAGACTGCCGTTAACTGCCATGAAGGCTTGAGACAGGGCAGAGGCGCATGAGAAATTATTCACTAAAATTTGGTGGTTTTCTGTTTTTATTTTTTAACTTCCAGTTATTTTGAAGTTTGGAAATTCTTTCCCTTCAACACTGAAAGTGTTGTGTGTTTGTGTTTTCTTTTCATTGTTAATTATTGTTTTTGGAGAAAATATTGACAGAGTCACCATTGGCTTTAGATCCCTGAAAACCCCTAGAAGTCTTTTTTTTTTTTTTTTTTTTAAAGGAAACTAAACAATTTTCCCTAGAAGTCTTTTATCCCATTTCCCCTCTACTAATTTAAGTTTCATGTTCTATTGTTCATGGACTATTTCTAGATTTTTTGAAATTTTATTTTCCTTATTTATGTGAAAATCTTAATATTTTAATCTGCCAAAACTTTCATGGATCTCAGAACATTTTGTTTAATCACTTGCCTTCCACCTTTTATGCTAGGGTTCTTTTTTAAAAATTGATTTGGCGTCTCTGGGTCTTAGTTGCGGCATGTGGGATCTAGTTCCCTGATCACGGTTCTGAACCCAGGCCCTGCATTAAGAGAGTGGGGTCTTTAGCCGCTGGACTACCAGGCAAGTCCCTGTGCTGGTGTTTTTATTCAGTGCTTGTATTTTGTTCTTTTAAATACTTTCCACATTTAAATGTTACATTTTTCCTTGAGACACTTCTTTTAGATTTACAGACTTATTTTAGAACTACTTCTTTGTTTTCCATACCTTCTAACCTATTAGATTTTCTTTCTGAAATTATTTTTTTTTCCTACTTAAGGTACAGCCTTTAGTGCCAGAGTATTTTTAGGAATAAAATTGTATGTTTAGCTGAGGGAGTCCATCTTTTGTTTTCATTTAATAAATATTGTTTGTGGGGTATTATGTACAAGTATTCTAGGTTGATAGGTATTTTTGGAAGGAAGTTTTGGTTTTTGGTGACTTTTTTATTTTTATTCTTAGCAGTTTGCAAATATGTCGTTGTGTTTTTGCTACCATTACTGCTGTGAGAAAGGCTGTTGTCTGTGTAACATAACTGTTAGTCCTCTGTTGGTTGTTCTCTCTAGCTGCTTTAGGATCATGTCTTTATGTTTAGAGTTCCATGGTTTCCCTGAAATTTGTCTACTTGTTGAATTTCCTTTTTACCCACTTTGGAATTCAGTAGGTTTCCTTTATGAATGAATGCCTATATTCTATAAATTCTGGACAATTTTTTTAGCAATAACTTATTTATTATTTATCCCCATTGTCTCGCTCCTCACTTTCTGATTAACTATATAATAAACATTGCTATCATGTCTGCCAAATCTTTTAACTTCTCTTTACATGTTCTGATAGGAATTTTGATTAATTTCTTCAATGCTGTCTTCAGTTTCAATAATTCTCTTTTCAGGTGAGTCTAATATGTTTCACTCATCTTTTGAGACATTTTGTTTAAATTGTAACATTTTTCAAGCCTGCTCTTCTTTGAGGGCCTTTGCTTATTTTTGTGATTCCATACTTGTTTATTTTGAATTTTTTTACATAGTTTTAAAATATTTTGTGCATGGAAATTCTAATGCTGGATTCATTTTGAAACTAAACTGGTCTGTTATTTTCTTCATAACTTATTATTTTGAGTGCATATACCTGTTTGTTTGTTTAGCTTGCTGAACTACATATTCATTTAGTGGAAAAAGCATCTATCTATTCATATCTTAATATATAACTTATAGCTAATCTCAGGGAGCTCCTTGATTTACAGTCACTGAAAGGAGTCTCATTTTTATTTTTTACTCATTTATTTCATGATTGTATAAGATAAAGTTTAAAATACTCCTAAAAAAAAAAAAACGCAATTGTTAGGTATGCTTTCAGAGCCCTGCATATCCCACAGTGTCTCCTTTTGTGTTCTTACAGTTAGCCAGGATGCCTAGTAATATATGTAATTTAGTTCTTTAATTGGTATCTTGATTCTCTTCTCATTATTTTTAATCTTTTATTCTTCTGAGCTCTATAGATCTTCAAATCTGTATTCCATTTAGCTAAGTTAAATTTATATAGAAAAGATTGTATGCCACTTCCAATAAGATATTTAATTCAAATACATTTATTTAATATCTGTATGAAATCTGGAGAGACACAAAATTATTCCTACTTTGTTCTTACCTCTGTGTTTGAAGCATCTTCTTGAATCTTGTTGTTTTCACTTTGCTGCATCATTTCAGAGAAAGGTGGTTAATTCTAATGATTTCAAAAAGTTCTTTCCATCTAGAAATTGTTTCACATATCTGATGATTTTTGTCTACCTTCTTATTGAGAAGAAGCTCTATGGATAATATTCTACCATGTGTTGTTCTCCATGCAAAAGACCTCTGCTCTTCATTGTAGGAGAGAGCTTTGTCAGGTTAGTTTTCTGCTAGTCAATGCTGATACAAATTGGCACCATTCTGATCAGAATAGAACAGTTTTTGTTAATTAGGAATTTTTTTTACATAGTTTTAAAATACTTTGTGCTTGGAAATCCTAATGCTGGATTCATTTCGAAACTAAACTGGTCTGTTGTTTTCTTCATAGCTTACTATTTTGAGTGCATATATGTGTTCATGCATTTGTCTAACTTAACCAACTACATATTCTGTTTAGTGAAAAAAACATCTATCCATTCATATCTTAATATATACCTTGTATGTTAATATCAGGGAGCTTCTTGAAATATAGTCATTGAAAGGAGTTTCATTCTTATGAGGAAATACAGTTTTTAATACAAAGGTAAATACTTTTCTGTGGAACTTTACAAGTAAAATTTTGGATACTAACTACTCACACATTAAACCAATATTGAAGTCTAATGGTCATGAACTAGACTTTTTTTTCTTTTTTAACTGCTCAGAACTATTTTAACAATAATTCTCTCTGCCCACTCACGTGTTCCTATCAAGAAGTTATGTTTGAATTGGGCTATTTTAGTTATCTGTCCTTGATTTAAGTTTGTAGTTAAAATTTTGAATCTAAAGTTTATGGAAAAATTTTACCCAGGCTTTATGTTCTAAGAGAAATTATCAGTATATTTTTCTACTAACACCTGAGCCATCCATTCAGAAAGATAGCCTTCTGAATAATCTTTTTGTCCATCTTATCATTTCTCACGCATTGTGGAAATAGTACTCATCGAAGAAATAGTACCCATTGCTTACCAACACCTAGTATACACATTTTTTGCTTATGCAACCACCTCAAGTAAGAGAATACCCACATCATTGTCTATTTTATCCTCCTGACTTGGGTATATTAGTGTAAATTTATTATTGTCTCTTATGCTTATCTCTGAGACCAGGCTTTTTTTTTTCATAGGAGAGAAATCATGTAGCATAAATTTCTTATAGCATAAATTTCTTGTTTTTGACATCTTTCTGGTTTTCAAGTATAGAAAATTTTATCAGGCTTTTTTTTTTATAGGAGAGAAATCATGTAGCATAAATTTCTTGTAGCATAAATTTCTTGTTTTTGACATCTTTCTGGTTTTCAAGTAGAGATACAAGGTTTTTTTTTTCTTATTTTTATTTCCAGGAGGTTATTTCTATAATGGTGTATCTTTATCTAAAAATTTTGATGCTTCAAATATATCTTAACAGTTTTATATAAAGCCAGATCTTTATAGAATTAATTAGCAAATTCATCTAGTTTGTTTCCTGAGTACCTACTGTAGGCATAGTACTTTGATTTTAAAATTTAATTTGGGAGAGTTGCCTTTTACTTTCTACAGTTTAGTTAAGAAAATGGGATCTATACATACACAAACTTGACAAAATATTCGTAAGAGATTGTGAGGCAAACTGTGATCATGCAAATTACTGATGTGCAATAAAATAGATGATTTCATAAGAGGAAGTCATCACAGCCAGCCAGGTCTTAGAAAATTCATGTGAATTAGAAAGATAATTATTGGGATACAATTTTACTGGAGAAAACAGTGATTATATCAGTATGGCCACAGAAGCCAATTCTATATAGTAAAGGAGGGAAACTATGTTCAGGAGGATTGATTAGGAATAATCTTGAATTCTAAGGTGAATTTTGTGCTGAAAGTAATACCATGAAAATGATTCTAGTACGGTTAGTGCAGTAGCCAAGAGCAGAAAGAAGTAGCCAGCTAGGATACTGTAGCGGGATCTAGTTACAGAATGATAAAGACTAGACTTAGAGTGGTTGGAGTACAGCTGGCGAGGGATGTCACAACACAAAACTAGCAGGACATGGTAACTGTTGGGTAAGTTGTACGCGATCAAAACATTTTTGCTAATTAAAAGAGACATTGTGTATGAGACAGCTTTTTCAACTTTATTAGGTTGGGGATTTGATATTGTGAATGATGTTGTAACAAAGTACAGTATGACAGTGTGACAAGTCCCAGACCTAGAAATAATTGACACAATAATGAGCTGCTTGTTCCTCGAGCCAGACGTCTGGTGCTTTTGGCTGCCCGTGTTTTACCCCACTGTGTTCTGGCTCTGAGCTCTGCATACTGTATTAATACTGGGTCTGTATTAATCTTTCTTCTCTGTTCTTATTCAGCAGAGTAACACTGCTGCCCCCATAGGATATTCTTAACCATCTCTTTCTTTTTTCTTAATTATCCAATTTCACAAATACTCACTGAGCACCTTCACTTGTGCAAGGCCTTGTGCCAGGCCTGAAGAGTAAAGGAGATGAGAAGCGCTTTGGGCTTACCGTGGTCATAAGTAAACTCAAGTATGTTTTCACTGGTATTTTTCAGGAGACATTTGTTTCACTCAGACGAGCAAGAGGCAAATTCTTTTCATTTGGAGAGAAGTGTTTTGTTTTTCTCAGTCTCTTAGTAAATGACTGCTTTTTTTTCCTGCAGTTTGGGAAATTTATAAACACCAGGCATTTATTTTCATTTCCACTAGGGGACAGTGTGTTACCATTAGATTTTTTTTCTTCCATATCAGCAAATTGTATGCAGAAAGGAAATTTAGCCTCTGATTATTTGGATATGATTTTAATTATCTTATACATGTGACACAACTTTAAATATTTCTAAAGTATACAGTTTTGATTTTTGTGTATTTTATGTGGTATGGATGGATACATATTCAGACATATATACAGAGTTTATTTGTTTAGAATGCTTGAAATTTTGAAGCATTTAGATAATTTTTACATGAGTTCACCAAAACAAGGGTGGATGGCAGAAGGATATTAATATCAAAATATAAGCCACTTGAATTTCAGGACAGTTTTGTCATTCATGGAAATTGAATTAGGCTTTTGGTATGAAATTTGCTGAGAAAATGTAATGTTTACCCTTCCTTAAGGATAATATCTTGAGAAATTTAAAGCCTATATATATATTTTTTTTTTTAAATTATAAATTATAAATTTTAACAAGGTACATTATGTTCTTTAGGAATGATATTCATGGAAGATGAAAATATCTAAAAGATTTTCTTTTAATTTGTCTATAAAGATTTGGAGAACAGTGATGTCATAGCTTTTCCTGCCATTCTTTGAGACAATATCCTACAAAAGTACTATAAATTTGATTCTGACAGCATACCATAAATTTGTTTATATCTCTTTATTCAAGTACTGATTGTGTGATAGGGTATTAGGGTTTAATATTTAGACATATGCCTTTTAAAAAAGTACTTTAAGTTTAGCCACGCTGGGTATGGCTTCCCTATTGTCTCAAATAATAAAGAATCTGCCTGCAATGCAGGACACCTGGGTTTGATCTCTGGGTTGGGAAGATCCTCTGGAGAAGAGAATGACTACCCACTCCAGTATTCTTGCCTGGAGAATTCCAGACAGAGGAGGCTGGTAGGCTATAGTCCTGGGGTTGCGAAGAGTCAGACATGACTGAGCCACTGACACTTTCACTTTTCACACTGGGTATAGTTTTGCCGAAAGTTGTCCTTTGAGAAAACGGAAAGAGATAGTTGATCAGTAAGGATATGGCATTACAGAGGATATGGCATTACAGAAAATCGACCACTTGTACACTTGCAATGTGTTACTTCTTCATCACTTGCTTCTGGAGTGGCAGACTATGCCTATCTAAATTGTGAAGTGGATGGTGATACTGTGCTGTGCTTAGTCAATCAGTCATGTCTGACTCTTTGCGACCCTATGGACTGTAGCCCACCAGGCTCCTCTGTCCATGAGATTCTCCAGGCAAGAATTCTGGAGTGGGTTGCCATGCCCTCCTCCAGGGGATCTTCACAACCCAGAGCTAGAACCCAGGTCTTGGAGCAGGGGAAAAGAAAAGCTGCTGTGAATGATGAGGTACCCCCTTCATCCCCAGTCTTCTGTGACAATAAAGAAATCCTCTTCCTCTTGATTTTCAAAGACATTGCCAAAGGCTTCAAAGTCGCATGAGAGACACATGTACCCCAATGTTCATTGCAGCACTGTTTACAATAACTAGCACGTGGAAGCAACCTAGATGTCCATTGGCAGATGAATGGATAAGAAAGATGTGGTACATTTACACAATGGAATACTACTCAGCTATTAAAAAGAATGCATTTGAATCAGTTCTAATGAGGTGGATGAAACTGGGGCCTATTATACAGGGTGAAGTAAGTCAGAAAGAAAAACACCAATACAGTATATTAACACACATATATGGAATTTAGAAAGATCGTAACGATGACCCTATATGCAAGACAGCAAAAGAGACACAGATATAAACAACAGGCTTTTGGACTCTGTAGGAGAAGATGAGGGTGGGATGTTTTGAGAGAATAGCATTGAAACATGTATATTACCTATGTGAAATAGATCCCCAGTCCGAGTTCAGTGCATGAAACAGGGCACTCAAAGCTTGTGCACTGGGACAACCCTGAGGGATGGGATGGCGAGGGAGGTGGGAGGGGGTTCAGGATGGGGGACACATGTACACCCATGGATGATTCATGTCAATGTATGGTAGAAACCACTACAATATTGTAAAGTAATTAGACTCCAATTAAAATAAATTAATTAAAAAAAATGGGGCCTAATTTAACCTAAAAGATTTTGCAGATTAAGGAAACCTTTTGACAAAACAAAAAGACAACCTATTGAATGGGAGAAAATATATGCAAATAGTATAACCAATAAGGGATTAATATCCAAAATATGTAAACAGTTCATAGAAATCAATATAAAAATGTAATTAAAAAGTGGGCAGAAGACCTTTATAGGCCTCTTCTTCAGGGTTGGCCTGCTCTCATGCCTGGGGGTGTACTATCCTTTGTTTACCAAATAAAACTCTGAGTTGCAACCAAAAAGAGAGTCCCATGAGAATTTTTGCATTGAAAAAGTTTTTACACTACTGAAAATAAGAGATATAATCATGGCAAGGAAACCTATCCATCAACCAAAAAAAGAAAAAAAGATACAGTAAGTACAAAAAAACCCTCCAAGTACAGGGTTGTACTGATAGGACTTAATTCAGTTCAGTTCAGTTCAGTTCAGTAGCTCAGTCGTGTCCGACTCTTTGCGACCCCATGAATCCCAGCACGCCAGGCCTCCCTGTCCATCACCAACTCCCGGAGTTCACTCAGACTCATGTCCATCGAGTCAGTGATGCCATCCAGCCATCTCATCTTCTGTCGTCCCCTTCTCCTCCTGCCCCCAATCCCTCCCAGCATCAGAGTCTTTTCCAATGAGTCAACTCTTCGCATAAGGTGGCTAAAGTACTGGAGTTTCAGCTTTAGCATCATTCCTTCCAAAGAAATCCCAGGGCTGATCTCCTTCAGAATGGACTGGTTGGATCTTTTTGCAGTCCAAGGGACTCTCAAGAGTCTTCTCCAACATCACAGTTCAAAAGCATCAATTCTTTGGTGCTCGGTTTTCTTCACAGTCCAACTCTCACATCCATACATGACCACAGGAAAAACCATAGCCTTGACTGGATGGACCTTTGTTGGCAAAGTAATGTCTCTGCTTTTGATATTCTAGGTTGGTCATAACTTTACTTCCAAGGAGTAAGCATCTTTTAATTTCATGGCTGCAGTCACCATCTGCAGTGATTTTGAAGCCCCAAAAAATAAAGTCTGACACTGTTTCCACTGTTTCCCCATCTCATGAAGTGATGGGACCAGACGCCATGATCTTCATTGTCTGAATGTTGAGTTTTAAGCCAAATTTTCACTCTCCTCTTTCACCTTCATCAAGAGGCTTTTTAGTTCCTCTTCCCTTTCTGCCGTAAGGGTGGTGTCATCTGCATATCTGAGGTGATTGATATTTCTCCTGGCAATCTTGATTCCAGCTTGTGCTTCTTCCAGCCCGGCATTTCTCATGATGTACTCTGCATATAAGTTAAATAAGCAGGATGACAATATACAGCCTTGACGTACTCCTTTTCCTATTTGTAACCAGTTTGTTGTTCCATGTCCAGTTCTAACTGTTGCTTTCTGACCTGCATACAAATTTCTCAAGAGGCACTCTAGAGTAAATTGAGAATTATATTTTTAAAAGATAAAAGTAATCAGAACTTTCATGAATCTTTCATCTAAACACAGTTTATTTCTTCAGAGAAATGTCTGTTTGGAGCCTGTATCCATTTTTTAACTGAGTTGTTTGTTTTCTTTTCTATTAAATTGTATAAGGTTTTAAAAATATATATATTATGGATTATAAATCAATTATACTTCAATATAAAATAAAACTGTTTTTAAAATAACATATTTTATCCTAATCCTAAAGGTACAAAGTGATAAGGAAATAGTTAAATATGACAAATTTCTAGTTAAAACCCATGGTGAATTCTAATGCTAAATAATTCAGTTTGAGGATATAAAAAATTTAAAATAGCAATTTTATGTTGATATTTTATTTGATATTTTTCCTGATATTAAAAAAAATCCAGCTGTAAGAAACTCTTTCAAGATGTCAATGAGAAATTGCTAACCTGCTGAATAAAATTAAGTACATATTTTTCTGTTGTTACTTTTAGCTTGACTTCCATTATATCTTTCTTAACCTCTAAATCAGCAGAAAGCTAAACTTTGTGAATTATTGCTATGATTCTTTTGGTGATCTTTTATTGAAAATTGAAATATTCAAACAAAAATGTTTTCTTTGTACAGATTTTGAGTACTTTGGTGTGGGGGTAAATATTCTCTAAAAATGTAGACAATATTATGAATTATCAGTTTTATATAACAAATCAAATTTAGTTCCTTGAATTTAAATAGTCTTGAAAGTAAGTTTTACAAAGCTTTCTTTTCTTACTAGAATAAAATGTGTTTATTCTGAAAAATTTGAAAATAAAGCAAAATATAAAGATGAAATAAAAATAGCCATAAATCTGTCATCCAAGAATAACTCTTGTTTACATTTTGATATTTTCCCTTCCAGTAATTTAAGAAACCTGGCTACTTTATGACCAGTTTCTAGTTTATAGTATAGTTTTAACCAATAAAAAAAGTGAATGTTGTATTTTCCAGCTAGAAGTTATATTATTATTTTATGAGATGATAGTGTTTGCAATTATTATATTTTTCCAAAATGTGACATTGTTATTAAGTGAATAGAGTGATAAAGTAAAACAAGTAATTCCTGTTATGACAATAATTTAGATTTAAGCAGAAATGTTGCGACGCTATGGACTATAGCCTGCCAGACCCCTCTGTCCATGGAACTCTCCAGGCAAGAATACTGCAGTGGGTTATCATTGCCTCCTCTAGGGGATCTTCCTGACCCAGGGATGGAGCCTGCATCTCTTACTCTCCTGCATTGGCAGGTGGATTCTTTACCACTAGTGCTACTTGGAAAATACCATAGACTTTAACATATCTTTTTATATATCTTCCCATTTTTCATTTAATTAAAAAAATTAATGCTTTTGTTTTTTATGTGTTATATAAACATTAATGTGCCATGTTCACAGTTTATTCTGACTGCTAAGTATAAATCAAGGTAAACCTGAAGCCTAGAAATGAATGTTGCTAATGTTACACATAGAGGTTCCCTGGTGAGTCAGTGGTAAAGAATCTGCATCCAATGCAGGAAATGTGAGTTCAATCCCTGGTTCAGGAAGATCCATGCCCTGGGGAAGGAAATGGCAACCCATTCTTGCCTGGGAAATCCCATGGACAGAGGAGCTTGGCAGGCTAAAAGTTCCATGGGGGTCACAAAAGCATCAGATACAACTTAGCAACTGAACAACAAGAGTTACACATTGTAAATAAACTGCTGATTAATTTGGGTACTTTTTTCTTACTTTTTTGTTGGGTGCACACTTTCCTTACAATACCTATATAAATTCTAGCTTATCACACTGATATGCCACTCTAAGAATCAGTTATTTCTTGTCACAAAATGTTTCTTATCCATCTTGGAACTCTACAATATTTTCCTCCGCTTTCTCTCATCATTTTATTCTGTCTCCCTGAGGAACCATTCCTGCCTTCTGTGATCCTACCACACTCTGAATCCCCTCATTTCTCTTATGCCCAGCTATAGCCATAGTACCTACAGTCTAGTCTCTTGAGAGCCCCTTGGACAGCAAGGAGATCAAAGCAATCAATCCTAAAGGATATCAGCCCTGAATATTCACTGGAAGGACTGATGATGAAGCTGAAGCTCTAATACTTTGGCCACCTGATGCGAAGAGCTGACTCATTTGAAAAGACCCTGATGCTGGGAAAGATTGAGGGCAGGAGGAGAAGGGGATGACAGAGAATGAGATGTTTGGATGGCATCACTGACTCAATGGACATGGGTTTGGGTAGACTCCGGGAGCTGGTGATGGACAGGGAGGCCTGGTGTGCTGCAGGGCACAGGGTCGCAAAGAGTTGGACATGACTGAGCCACTGAACTTTTTTTTTTTTTTCCTGCTTTGTGTTCTACTTCTTTACTTGTCAAGTAATATTTTACTGCCTGTCATACATTAGTTATAATACATTATAAAAGTAGTTCTGGCTTATTTTAGCTTCTTGCAAAGAATAAAATTTGTTCTGGCAAGCACTTGTATTATTGGGAAATCAACTTGCTATTCTGGAGGTTGTTATAGCTTTGTTCGGCAGCTCTTGTTCAGTTTTGTCCTTATTCCTAGGCTGTAGGCATGGCCAGTCAGATATCTCTGCTGAAGGTCATGAATGTTCACCAAGGTCTCCGTGTTCCAGCCTAAATCACATCTAATCTCCTTCTAAGTACAGAGCAGCTTCTGAAATCTCTGCTCCTCTGTCCAGCTTGCCAGCAATTATTCTCTTTTAGTCCCCATGGAGTCTCTTCCTATGCAAGCACCGAGTAGGAACTGGACAAACAAGTGGACTTTTCAGCAGAATTTTAGAAATTCTTTGCAACTCTCCCCCGACAAGGATATTTTTTGCCCAATAGGAGCCACTTGGGCAGTTTTAAATTGTAACCTCTGTTTTTAACATCCAGAGAGACCGTCATTCTCTTGGGCTCTATTTCTCCTCTTCATAAGTTTTGAAAAATTCTCTTAACAAGACATCTGGAGTGAATGTTAGCCAATGGTCTCTGCTTTCAAGGACGGTGAATATGTGTTGGTTACCGTCTTAGATCTGTAAACAACATTTTTACCTAGAGTTTTCAGGTTTAATGGTTGTGTATGGTGAATTAGTGAGTAGCTGATATCAGCTACGCTGTTGTGGCTCCATAAAAATATTTCTAGCAGCTGTTATAATAGAATATTTGTTAGATGTCAGTGATTTACATGTCTTACTTGGTTTAGCCCTTACCAAAAGATTCTGTAAAGTATATCAAGAGGGACTTTCCTGGCAGTCCAGTGGTCAAGACTTCACCTTCCAATGCCGAGAATATGAATTTGATTCCTGCTTGGGGAGCTAAGATCTCACATACCTAGTGGCCAAAAATCCAAAACATAAAACAGAAGGAATATTGTAAAATATTCAATAAAGACTTTAAAAAAATGGTCCACATCAAAAAAGTATTCAAAAAAAATCAAGAATACATATCATCAGCATGACTTTTCAGTGTTCATGTTGACCTTGCTTGTGTAGTTTTGACCTTAAATTTTTTATCCTGTAATATTTGGAACACAGAAAGGAATGAATGCCTATATATATATATATATATATGCAAATATGGATGAATGATAATAAAATGTCCACCTGTAATGTCCCTCACATCTTTGTCTCCATCAAGGGTTAAAATACTGTTTTGCAAATCCACTTTCAGCAGAAAATGCATTTTAAAGTTTTATTTGCATTTTTTTACTTATGTTATCAATACTTCTATAGAGAAATGGAGTTTTGAGATGAGTTTGAAATCCATAAATTATTTGTATATCTAATCTGTGTACCTACTAGAATTTTCTAAGTATGTGTCTGTCTCACCATCTTGTGTAAATCAGCTCTTAAAATTCCATGCTTTTCAAAGATGAAATGATTGAGCTCAGGCAGAGAGGGAAAACAAATATTTAGTGAAATACCTTAGGTTCTTTTCACTGAATTCTAATCTTTGCAAATGATGCCTATAAACAATTACGAATCTTTAAAAGAACATTCTTACTTAAATTCATTATTAGTTAGATATGTAAGTTATGGAGCAATCAAAATGAGCATGGAAGATTTATTCCAAGATAGAGAAATGTGATTTTTCTAGCCCTAGAATCTTAAACAGACTTTTTTTCTGCCTTCATTTCTTTGTTACTGTGCTGCTTTCATTATAAGTGTAAACTGGTTTCAAAGAGACTATGCAGATCACCTTTTCCTGTTGATTTTTGAATGGAAAATCTTAATTATCATCATCTGTTGTATATCTCAATTTAATGAGACTTAGATGTGTATCGTACCCTACAACATTGTAATTAATTAATCATTAAGAGTGACAAATATGTGTCTATAGTTGTTTTCTAGTTTTTTCCATTTTAGAATACTTATTTCTATATTTATGAATGGTGTGTCACGAATGATATCTACTCCTATCTGTGAATCACATTTTAAGCTCAAACACATCTGGTTTTTAAATGATTTGTAAGTGTGATTTGATATTCTTGAAACTGATACAGAATTTGAAATCCATTATTGAAATGTCATTAAAACTCACTCACAAGAGGTGAAGTAGCCACTGTTCAGCTCCAGTACCTCTTCCCCATCTCCACCTCTTAGAACACAATCAGGGAAACTGATGAAAAGAGTAGCTGGGGCCGAGATAACCTCTTACTATCATCATCAAAGATGAGGAACCTAAGCCTGGGCTAGCGTAGGCATGGTGGTAGTGGGAAGGCTTCAAAAAGGGCATTCTTCTTTGCACAGATGCCAGACTTCTGGGTAAATATGTAAATAGTAAACAAAGTAATCCAATACTTTTCATTGTTAATAAATGAATCAAACAGAAAGGGTGAATATATGTCCATCGGAGTCAGAGCTCCCTTTGCTTTGAATTTGTTAGTTTATGGAGTGCTACAGTGTGTAAGGCATTGAACTAGATTTTTCATCTTCAAAGATAAAATATTCTTTGTCTCAAGAAACGGATCTTGTTATATGGCAGCCTGGAAGGGAGAGGAGTTTGGGGAGGATGGATACATGTATATGTATGGCTGAGTCCTTCTGCTGTTCACCTGAAACTATCACATTGTTAATTGGCTATACCCCAATACAAAGTAAAAAGTCTTTTAAAAATGTGAAAGAAAGAAACTGATCATCTGGTGGAATAGATGGTCAACTAGAAAGACTATTAGAATTAAGTAAATATTCACCTCACTCAAATTGAGTTGGAGAACAGCAGTCAAAGAGATTTCAAGAGTCACTGATACCCGAGTTGAACCTCAGAGTAAGTTGGGTCAGCTGGGCTAGGATGCAAGTGGGACAGCTTTTCTGACAAAGGGATTAGTTAGTGCAAAGGATGAAAGCTTGAAAAATGGCTTGGACGGGCAATCTTAAACAGTTCTACATAGCTTGGAGAACTGAGTGATTTTAAGGGAATGGTAAGAAGAGGGTTGGAAGGATAAAAGACCTGCTAGGTAGAGGGTTCATAACTGATCCTGAAGTTTAAAGATAGCCTTCAAAGGATTTTAGGCAGAATTATGATGTGATCAGATTTTTATTATTTATAATCAGTATTTTCATTGCTATGGAGGAAATAGGATAGAAGAGGACAGACTTTAGAGAGACTACAAGATTGTTTCAGTAATTTGGGGCCCAAGGTATTACGCTGACAGTGGCAGTTTGAGTGGAATATATGGATTGAATGTTGGGATAAGGCATTACGGATGATGCCAAAGTGTGCAAATTGGTCACTAGATCTCTCCGTTCAGATATAGCTCAATTCATAACCCGAGGACCTTAAAGTATTAACTCTGTTTCCACTTTCACTTTCCTTTCATATTATCATCCCTTCATACATTCAGGAAGCCTTAATAATTTTTAAAAACCCAGAATTTCATAGAATATGAATTTCAAAGGAAGAATATGATTTCAAAGGCAAAAACCACATTTTAGCAACTTGTGAGGTAACTCATTTCACAAATCTTCCTGATAATTTACTTAAAAAAACAAGAAGATTTTTCCCCCCTCCACACCAATTCTCACAGTTTATAACAGTCTGTTGTTGAAGAACACTAAAAAAAAGGAAAAAAAAAGGAAAATAATTGCATCATCAGAGAAATGCTCACACTTCAGTGAAAAGCCAGAGATGGTCAGATATTGGATTCAGGGAAAATAACCTTTTGTTTCATAGTATTAGCATTTGAAATTGTGTCAGTGCTTTTCTTGGTACTTTCAGCAGATATTTTTTTCTAGAACAAAAGTGCTTATAAAAGCATTTCTCCTTTATCTGGGGTACCAAGTCCCTGCCAGTGGCTGCAGTCTGATTTCTAGCAATGCTGAGCCCAAAGAACAGCAAGCCAGTGCAGAGTGACTCCATAAACTCATACTAACAGAGTGTCTATGATTGGAGGTTGCCACCGACTGCGTTCTGGTCTGGTTTCTGGTAGGGCCGAGTTCCAGTCCTCCCTTCTCTGGAGGCCCAGTGTAAAGTCCCATAACACCTGGGTATCTGCAGGTGGCAGGAGATGTCTGTAAGGCCACCCCTTTTGCCCCCCACCTCACCCCTCTTCCTCCTCATTCTTTCAGGCTGGCTTCCTTTCCTCCCTTTGAAATGTTTGAAGACCTGAGATATTTTCATTTACTCTGTTAGTACTTGGATCTGAAGTTCTGTCTCTATAGGAGATTTTCTGAGAGACTGTATTCTTCTATTTAAGGGAGTGTCTGATGAAGACAGACTATATGTCTGCCAAGACATACACTGCCAAGTCTATATGTGTGTTTCAACTCTGTGTTCTGTGTTGTGATTTTTGATGGCCATTTTGCTTTGGCCACCATTTGGTTTAAACCTGCTGCCATTTTGTTAGAACTTGATTTTCTTTCCCTGTGCCTTGAGACCAAGGCTCTTAGGAACACTTGTCTAGACCATCTCTAACTCCTGAGACAGGAAAAATGGGAGAAAGCCTTTAAAAATTTTATTTATTCCAATTGCTTTTTATAAACTAGTAAATACCTGATGTTAATGTTTGCTTGTTGACCTATCTAATATAGACATGTCTTAGAGTAATTGACTTCCCTGGTGGCTCAGACGGTAAAGCATCTGCCTACAATGTGGGAGACCTGGGTTCAGTCCTTGGGTTGGGAAGATCTCCTGGAGAAGGGAATGGCAACCCACTCCAGTATTCTTGCCTGGAAAATCCCATGGATGGAGGAGCCTGGTAGGCTGCAGTCCATGGGGTGGTAAAGAGTCAGACATGACTGAGCGACTTCACTCAGGGGCTGAGTCTATGATTGGTGGTTGCCAGGGGCTGAGTCTGTGGTTGGTGGTTCAGTTCAGTTCAGTTCAGTCACTCAGTTGTGTCCTATTCTTCACGACCCCATGAATCGCAGCACGCCAGGCCTCCCTGTCCATCACCAACTCCCAGAGTTCACTCAGACTCAGGTCCATCGAGTCAGTGATGCCATCCAGCCATCTCATCCTCTGTCATCCCCTTCTCCTCCTGCCCCCAATCCCTCCCAGCATCAGAGTCTTTTCCAATGAGTCAACTCTTCGCATCAGGTGGCCAAAGTATTGGAGTTTCAGCTTTAGCATCAATCCCTCCAAAGAAATCCCAGGGCTGATCTCCTTCAGAATGGACTGGTTGGATCTCCTTGCAGTCCGAGGGACTCTCAAGAGTCTTCTCCAACACCACAGTTCAAAAGCATCAATTCTTCGGCGCTCAGCCTTCTTCACAGTCCAATTCTCACATCCATACATGACCACAGAAAAACCCATAGCCTTGACTAGACGGACCTTTGTTGGCAAAGTAGGGGCTAAGTCTGTGATTGGTGGTTGCCAGGGGCTGAGTCTGTGATTGGTGGTTGCCAGGGGCTGAGAAGTGGAGGAAATGGGAGAGATATTAGTCAGAAGATACAAATTTCCAGTTAGGAGATGAGTAAGTTCAGATAATTTAATGGACAGCCTAGTGGCTGAATAGTTAACAGTACTATATTGTATACTTCCAGGTTGCTGAGAGAGTAAATCTTAAATGTTTATGTGTGCATGCTCAGTCCCTCAGTTGTGCCCAACTTTTTGCTACCCCATGGACTGTAGCCCATCAGGCTCCTCTGTCCATATGGTTTTCCAGATGAGAATACTGGAGCGGGTTGCCATTTCCTATTCCAGGGTATCTTCCTGACCTACAGATGGAACCCATGTCTCCTGTACTAGCAGATGAATTTTATTACCACTGAGCCACTTGGAAAGCCCATAAATGTTATTACCCACCTTCCAAAAAATTGTTAACTATATGAGGTGATAGATGTGATAATAAACCTTACTTGAATAATAATTTTGCTATATATATATATATATGCATACACACATATATGTATATCACATCATCACATCATATAGCTTAAATTTATACAATGTTATACATAGGTTTATATCTCTATAAAGTCAGGGGGAAGTTTCTTTAAAAAATATTCTTTTAAAAAGAAAAGTAGCTCCTTGTTAAATGTAATGTGTTAATATGTTTTATTTCTAGAACAAATATTGTTTTCTTTTCTTTCAGGAGGAACAGAAGCTACGCGAAAGTTTAAGGCAAGGCGTCACCATTATTGCTGCCTTAATCAAAGAAAGAAATTCTGGACTCATTGGTCAACTGCTGGTAGCATAAAGAACATGGAGGAAATTACCTGCTGTGTTCTTAGAAACATTCCCCCAAGTATTTCTTTCCCTCCAAATTGTATATGGTAGAATGTTGAAGTTGTCTTTTATAATTTGTAGGATGTGATGCTTGCTGCTACTGCTAAGTCGCTTCAGTTGTGTTCGGCTCTGTGCGACCGCATAGACGGCAGCCCACCAGGCTCCCCCGTCCCTGAGACTCTCTAGGCAAGAACACTGGAGTGGGTTGCCATTTCCTTCTCCAATGAATGAAAGTGAAAAGTGAAATTGAAGTCGCTCAGTCGTGTCCAACTCCTAGCGACCCCATGGACTGCAGCCTACCAGGCTCCTCCATCCATGGGATTTTCCAGGCAAGAGTACTGGAGTGGGGTGCCATTGCTTAGGTGAACTTAAAAACATTTTTTTGCTTGCCAAATATAAATTCCCTAAATCGGAAAAGAACAAACAAGTGGAAAATAATGGCCTTCACATAAAGAATCTTCACAAAGGCATGAAAGGGTAAAATAAAAATAATGAGTAGTCAACTAATTCTCCAAGGAATCAAAGTTTAGAAAATGTCAACTATTATATCTATGTTAATTAGTAAATCACTGTATAATGAGACTAATAATTAAGATTAATGATTATTGTTAATTCTAACAGTATCCTTTCTCTGTGGGTTATTTGAATTGCACTCTGATTTTTCATACCTTGACAAAAAAGAGATAGCAGTGAACAATGATCTGAGTATCTTCACCAATAGCCTCACATTACCTTATATTCCTAAAGGAGATAGACTCTCCTTCTGCTTTTCTAATGTTTTAAAATTGTATGGTTTCCTCGGTTTATGAAATATAATTTTGACTTACATTAATTGAAAAGGGTTCTGATTTTTCTGAATAACTTTAAAAGACTGGAAAGTGTCATGAAATTAATACTGGTCAATCTCAACTTAGTCCTCTGAAAGGTGTATCAACTACTGGTAGTTGTTCAGTTCCATTCAGTTCAGTCACTCAGTCGTGTCTGACTCTTTGCGACCCCATGAACTGCAGCACGCCAGGCCTCCCTGTCCATCACCAACTCCTGGAGTCCACCCAAACCCATGTCCACTGTGTCAGTGATGCCATCCAACCATCCACTGTCGTCCCCTTCTCCTCCTGCCCTCAATCTTTCCCAGCATCAGGGTCTTTTCAAATGAGTCAGCTCTCCGCATGAGGTGGCCAAAGTATTTGAGTTTCAGCTTCAACATCAGGCCCTCCAGTAAACACCCAGGACTGATCTCCTTTAGGATGGACTGGTTGGATCTCCTTGTAGTCCAAGGGACTCTCAACAGTCTTCTCCAACACCACAGTTCAAAAGCATCAATTCTTCAGTGCTCAGCTTTCTTCACAGTCCAACTCTCACATCCATACATGACCACTGGAAAAACCATAGCCTTGACTAGACGGACCTTTGTTGGCAAAGTAATGTCTCTGCTTTTGAATATGCTATCTAGGTTGGTCATAACTTTCCTTCCAAGGAGTAAGCGTCTTTTAATTTCATGGCTGCTATCATCATCTGCAGTGATTTTGGAGCCCCCAAAAATAAAGTCTTACACTGTTTCCACTGTTTCCCCATCTATTTCCCATGAAGTGATGGGACCGGATGCCATGATCTTTGTTTTCCGAATGTTAAGCTTTAAGCCAACTTTTTCACTCTCCACTTTCACTTTCATCAAGAGGCTCTTTAGTTCTTCTTTACTTTCTGCCATAAGAGTGGTGTCATCTGCATATCTGAGGTTATTGATATTTCTCCCGGCAATCTTGATTCAGGCTTGTGTTTTATCCAGCCCAGCGTTTCTCATGATGTACTCTGCATATAAGTTAAATAAGCATGGTGACAATATACAGCCTTGATGTACTCCTTTTCCTATTTGGAACCAGTCTGTTGTTCCATGTCCAGTTCTAACTGTTGCTTCCTGACCTGCATATAGGTTTCTCGAGAGGCAGGTCAGGTAGTCTGGTATTTCCATCTCTTTCAGAATTTTCCACAGTTTATTGTGATCCACACAGTCAAAGGTTAGTTGATTGTACATCAAATAATTTTAATAACTGCTGCCTTTTTAAGTTCTTATTCTTTCAAATTTCCACCGATATATACATCTTAGATACTGATGATTTTCCCTTTACCTTATATTTTATAATTCTGTGAATTCAGTCATTAGAGATGCTTTTTGTTCTATATATATACTTTATAGAAACACATTAGATAGGGTTATGCCAGAGCTTAACCTGCCATGTGGGAACTATGAAAGTTGCATAAAATGTTTTCAGTTACAGATAGTCTGTGAATTATCCACCTTGTGCAGTCTCTTCTTAACATGTTGACTAATTTTCCCTTTATTTCCCAAGTATCCATAGTAGTTGGAGAGTTTATATTTTATATTTAAATAATAGTAGAATATAAAGGACATGAAATAATTGTTGCAGTGCATTCTCCTAGGTGAACTGTGTTGGTTTGAATGAATGTAGGCTTGAATCTAAATTCCTGGGCTCACCATTTTCTTTCTCTGTCTCTTGGGATGTTAAGAAATATAAATAAATCATTTAATTAAAAAATCTTGAGGATGAAAATATATGGGCATTGTGTGGATATTGGTTAGAACTCTCTTTGTTAAGGTGAGTTGGCTGCATTTTAAAAGGTCATAGGTATTCCTGTTGATGTCTTCAAGTGAGTGTTTTAAGAATTTGAAAGTGCTCATAAAGGCAAAAGGGGAAAAATTATCAAGATTTTTAAAGAAAAGATTCATGTCTTTAGGTACATGGTGGGAAACTTGGGCATTTCTCTGGCACAAACAATATCAGTGTATCTATTGAGTGCTGGCTGTGTTACCTTAGATTTCAATGGAATAATGGACTGTTCAGTTGAAAGACATACTGTTTGTTCCAAGGTGAATTCTTCTCTGGTATAACATTATACCAGACGACCATTTGTTTACCTGGGAACAGTATGCGGTAACCCTAGGCAGTTGTAAACATTTAGTGGTGTGAGATTTAGATAAAATATTAAGTTGGGTCTGAAATCCCCATCATCATTATGGCATTTAATTTTTTTCTTTATAATTTGAAAACTAATTCTCAGCATTGAAAATAATTTGAATAAATCTCCTCACATCCTTTACTGAAAACTGAGGCTCAGAGATCTTCAGTGACTTCTCCAAAAACATGTGTCTGCTTAGTAGCAAAAAACAGGGCTTAAACTTGGGTACTAAGAATGAGTTTTAAGCTTATTTCCTATATACCAATGATTGCTGGCAAAGGACATCCGGCAGCGAGGCTGTGGGACATGAACCAGAGGCTCTGGGTGAGTATTGGAGGAATGGATGCAAAGGGACTTGTCAATCCAGTGAGCACAGGAAAGTCCTGAGGCTTTTGGCTTTTCAACATACAGAAATCATAGCTAAGGATAAAGGGAACAAAGAGAAATATTCCCCCAGAGAGAAAGGTAAATCAGCTGTGTCTGTTAAGAGATCCAGAGGCAACTTTACAGGTATATTTTCATCTTCATTTCTGGAAACATACATTCATGAAAACTGTCCATTTTCACATTATTTTCCAAAGTTCCTTTAAAAATAATGGTAAAGTATGCCTGAGGATTGCTAAAATTGCTTTCTACTTGCAAAAATTTGTGGAAAGACGGTTTTCTTTTTAAATGTATGCTACTTAATTACATGCCATTTAAAGTTAGCCTTTTTAGGAAGTTAACACAGTGTGATCAGTGGTTTGATTGACCTTCATTGGTAAGAGGTAGTTTGTTTGTTTGTTTGTTTTCAAGAAAGTGTTCAGCGTGAGAGATGACTTGTTGTAAATACTCATCTACAGATAAAAGTCAGATCCCTATTCTACCCAAAGCCATTCTTACTGTGGCCACTTTAAGCATTTTGCATTGGCTTTCCATGAAAAGGCTCTATATTGAACAGTTGACCCTTGCACAGCACAAGTTTGAATTGCATTGGACCACTTACACGTGAGTTTTTTCAGTAGTACCTACTGCAGTACTACACAATGGTTGAACGTTCAGATTGGAAGGAACCATGGATGCAAAGGGCCAGCTATAAATTATACACAGATTTTCAACTACTGGGGAGGCCAGGGCCCCTAACCCCTGCATCTTCGAGGGTCATCTGTAATTATAACTATCAAATTTTACTTTATATATGTGTGTGCAGTATTTCTTTTATAAAAATCAATTTGCAGTATTACATTTCTTAAGTTAAATATGTAAATTTTACTTCCTTTTAATGTTGAAACTAATTATATCAAAGAAACATAAACTATAATATTTTAGCAAAAGGTTCAGAAAGCCATTTAAGATAAAGATTTGAAATTATTTTAAAAGTTTAAAAATAAGCAGAATAAATGATAAATACATATTGTTTTAGTATTTATTAATATAGTTTCAAATAAGTGGGCTAGAAGTGGCTGTATAGGTGGTGTTTGGCACCGTAACATTTATATATATTCTCATGTATTTTTAGTTTCACAATTATGAAAGCGTATATATCTTTTAAAGTGAAAAGTAGGAAATTATTAAATATTTTAAATGTTTTCTTTACAAAATAGAGGTAATTGATAACTAAATTACTGATATGTTTAAATCTAATGACAGTTTTCATTGATATTTAGCGTATATGTATTTGTTTTTCAAACTGACTCAGCCTCAACTGAATAAATACAGTATTCTCAAACTGTAACAGTATGATGTTTTACATTGCATACAAGTAGAATTTGAGATTCAGCTATATTCTGTAAAATATATTAAAAATTTACAAAACCAGAAGTCTTAATTAGCTTTTTTTCTTCTTTCCCTTCTAATTAGCAGGTTTCCCAGCAATTACTTTGGCAGCTAAGGATATAAAAGCTGTAATTGGGCACAGTGGAAAAATATTGTATTCTCTTAATGATGTCTGCATGGGTGTGGTGGGTTGAATTGCTGTTTAGAAATACTCTTTCCTTCCACTTAGCTTACATAGGAGGAATTTATGTCCACTTTTTGACCTTGGAATTCATCACAAAACCTTCTTTGGCCAACAGAGCAACTCAGAAGTGGCAGGGCACTGCTGAGACAAGACCTTAGAGACTTTGCATGTTGCTGCTTGCTTTTTCCCACTTCTGACCCCACCGTGAGATGCACATGCTCAGCCTGGCCTGCTGCCTCCAAAAGAAAACAAGAGCCTGGATCACCTGACTTCCAACTAGTCATCAAATGGATGAAAAAGCCTGGCTGATTGGCAGGGCCTCCAGCAGACAGGTGAACTCAATAAACATCTATGGGCTTTTTTTCTTTTTGTTTTGCTATTACTGAGTTTTGAATCTTTTCATTGAGCACCACTTGGTAAGCAAGGAAAGGGAATCTGTGGTAGTGTGTGGTACCTTTAATCTTGAAAGTCTAGAATCTATCTGGAGACACACATTTTGCTAAAGGAAATAGTTTATAAGGAGACCTGTTGGTTAGGGCGATGATCCCAAAGTCTTAGAAGGTTCTCTGGATGCCTCCTTCCCTATTAGTTGTTACTGAAGGAGAAAAGTAGACCTGAATATTATAGAAAAGTTTTCCGAAGAACTTAAACTTTCTTGGGTCTAAAATGATATTGATTATAGAAATAGCTAACATTTGTTGAATGAATTACTGTGTTCCAGAAACTGTTCTTAGTACTTTTTCATGTGGATAACTTTTTCTTTATAATAACTTCATGTCCTCAGTAGCATACCAATCTCCATTTAAAAGATGAAGAAACCAAGGTATGTACATTTTTAATAACTTTAAGTAACAGAATCACTCAAGCACCAGGTGCAAGAATTGAGATTCAGATTTGATTATCTAACTTTGGAGCTGTTATTCCTAAGCATGATTCTATATAGTATTATAAAACACACTATTTTTCCCATGGAAAGGCATATTTTTAAAAAATTTTTATTGTAGCATAGTTGATTTACAATGTTGTGTTAGTTTCTACTGTTCGGCAAAGCAAATCAGTTTCACATATACAAATATCCACTCTCTTATTTTTTTGATTCTTTTCTCATATAGTTTATTAGAGCATATTGAGTAGAGTTCCCTGTGCTACATGCTGCTGCTGCTGCTAAGTCGCTTCAGTCGTGTCCGACTCGATGCGACCCTATAGACAGCAGCCCACCAGGCTCCCTCGTCCCTGGGATTCTCCAGGCAAGAATACTGGAGTGGGTTGCCATTTCCTTCTCCAATGCATGCAGGTTCTTATTAAGTAAGTTAGTGTTAGTCGCTCAGTCACTCATAAAAAGAACAAAATAACGTCCACAACAGTGTGTGTATGTCTGTGTGTGTATATATATGCGAAGGAAAATGACAACCCACTCCAGTATCCTTGTCTGGAAAATCCCATGGATAGAGGAGCTTGGTGGGCTACAGTCCATGAGGTCGCAAAGAGTTGGGCACGACTGAGCGACTAACACACATACACACACACAGCCCCCACATCATTTCCATTCCTCTTTTGTTGAACATTTAGGTTGATTCCATGTCCTAGCTATTGTAAATAATGCTGCAGTCAATATTGGGGTGCATCTGTCTTTTCCAGTTATGATTTTCTTCAGGTATATGCCCAGGTGTCAGGGGACGTTTAAGGAATCCAGTATGTTGCATTTTTCTTCCTTTGTGTGCCATTTCTCAAGGACTTTCTATTCCTTATCAGTTCCTATTCTGGGAATGAGTAGAGCTGCAGGCAGCTCTCAGGACTGAGATCATGAGAAACAGTATCTGCTTGGATTCCTTTCTGTAACTCGCTTCAGTGACTCTTTTCAGCGTCAGCGACCTTGTATGTATTAGACTATCCATATTGTGGCTATTGATAAAATTTCTTCCTGTGTAATAGCTGAGTAATCATCTTGCTAAAGATACATAAGCCTGCGTTTCTGCTTATAAAGCACCCTTGCTCCATCAGAGCTTGTGTCCCCGTGTCTGTCTGTCTGTCTGTCTGTCTCTCTCTCTCTTTCACTTTCTTATCATTGACTCTGGACCGCCAGGTTCCGGTCCATTAAAGGACCCCAACACCCAGGAGTGGGGTTGCTAGGTCATATGGTATTTCTATTTTTAGTTTTTAAAAGAACCTCCATACTGTTCTCCATTGTGGATGTACTAATTTACATTCCCACCAACAGTACAGGAGGGTTCCCTTTTCTCCACATCCTATCTAGCATTTATTGTTCGTAAGTATTTTGCTGATGGACATTCTGACCAGTGTGAGGTGATACCTCATTGTGGTTTTGATTGCATTTCTCTAATAATTAGTGATGTTGAGTGTCTTTTTATGTGCTTTTTGGCCATCTGTATGTCTTCTTTAGAGAAATGTCTGTTTAGGTCTTCTGCCCATTTTTTGATTGGGTTGTTTGTTTGTTTTTGATATTAAGCTTCATGAACTGTTTGTATATTTTGGAGGTTAATCCCTTGTTGGTCATGTAATTTGCAAATATTTTCTCCCAGTCTGAGGATTGTCTTTGTCTTGTTTATGGTTTCCTTTGTTGTGCAAAAGCTTTTAAGTTTAATTGGATTCTATATGTGTATTTTCTTTTTATTTTCATTACTGTAGGAGGTAGATCAGAAAAGACCTTACAGTGATTTATGTCAAAATACAGCTCTGTGTACCTGTCCACCCCAAACTCCTAATCTATCCCTCTCCCCCATCTTTAGCCTTGGTAACCTTAACTTTGTTCTCTTAAGTCTGTGAGTCTGTAAAACATACTATTTTAAGATCCCTTAAAGACTGACTCTCAAAAATGGGAATCTCAATTTTTTTTCTTTAATAGCAAGAGGAAGAAAATGGGTAAAGTCCATTACCTTTGAGTGTTGCTGTACTCTTTGTTTCCTTTGGCCATTGCCACTCCACACAGACAATATTTTAGAACATCCTTGGGTTTGTATGTGCCAGTAAACCTACAAAGAGTGATTTGTTGTTGTTGTTCAGTTGCTCAGTTGTGTCTGGCTCTTTACGACCCCTTGAACTATAGTCCACTAAACTCCTCTGTCCATGGGATTTCCTAAGCAAGAATATTGGAGTGGGTTGCCATTTCCTTCTCCAGGAGATCTTCCTGACCTAGGGATCAAACCCACATCTCCTGCATTGGCAGGTGGATTCTTTATCACTGAGCCACCAGGGAAGCCAGAGACTGATACACACATAAAAATTTTATCAGTCACAGAGATGGCAGTCTTTGAGCTCTGAAGTTGTTGGGATTTCCTCAGGTATTGAATGATCAAATGTACCTGGATAACAAAAGTGTAACATAGAAAAGTAGAAGGAAATATTGCCTTGATGAACTAGAGTTGCATTGCAGATATTTGTGCCTCAACAAGACCTAAAAAGAGAAGTTGAAATCCATTCATCATCTTTGCAAGAGAAAGGAAGGTCTAGAGAACATCTAGGCAGAAGAAAGTAGGAAGTCTTCTCTTGTCATGAGACTGTCCCATGTCCCAAATATGTGTTTGACATTATTTGGTGAATGGATAAATAATCTGAGCTTCTTTTTTTTAGCGTGTGGAGTTAAAATCTGAATTTTGCAGTCGATGAAATACATTGATCAGTTTATCTTGCTCAGTAAATACTGATTAGGTAAATGAAATGTTGTTGTTGTTCAGTCACTAAGTTATGTCCAATTCTTTGCAACCCCATGGACTGCAGCACAGCAGGTTTCCCTGTCTTTCATATCTCCTGGAGTTTGCTCAAACTCATGTCCATTGAGTCGATGATGCCATTCAACTATCTCACCCTCTGTCGTCTCCTTCTCCTGCCATTAATCTTTCCCAGCTTCAGGATCTTTTCCAATGAGTTGGCTCTTCACATCAGGTAGCCAAAGTATTAGAGCTTCAGCTTCAGCATCAGTCCTTCCAATGAATATTCAGGGTTGATTTTCTTTAGAATTGTCTGGTTTGATGTCTTTACTGCCCAAGGGACTCTCAAGAGTCCTCCAGCACTACAATTCGAAAGCATCAATTCTTTCACTCTCAGCTTTCTTTATGGCCCTACTCTCACATCTGTACATGAAATACTACAAACGGTACTTACTTTGAAGCTTGAGAAAGGATTCTGACAACTACTTGTGATGATACTGGATTGCCAGGATTTAAAAAGTAAATAATATTGTGCAGGATTTTATCATGAGTTCTTAAATAACTCTATTATATAAAGAGCTTATTTTCTTCATTCTTAAGCCTTTATTAAAACCTACATTATGTCTACCACATAAAAGATTCATATCTAAATTTGAACCGCACAAAACACAAGATCTGACTTTAACACATTAGTGTGTATGAAGAAAAAAAAATAGGTTTTCTGTTGCTAATGAAAGTAATATAGAATTAAAATAAAAGTAGTTGGATTTTTTTTAAAAGTCTTTACAGCTGAAGTGCATTATGCAAGTTACTCTCTACTTAGCGAAGATGCTACCAAATAATCTGAATAGTTGTTATTAATAAAACATCTGGGTCTATTTAGAAGCATAGATGAAGCCTGAATTGTCTAATGCATTTTTTTTCTTTGTTTAACCTTAATTAATCCATGTAGGGTCTCTGTAAGGTGGTTTGTATCAACCTTGTGATATTACAATTCCAAAAATATCGATACAGAGATTAAGGGTTCCTGATCACCCAGCACACTAGAAGCCAAACACAGTTTGAAAATTCAGAATTTCTGATTCTGTTTTGGACACTTTTTCAGGGAACTGGATTACAACTAGGAGGGACTGTTCCATACTTGAGGTTTTAAAAGAATCCAGTGGAAATCTACATCCAGAATTCTACCTGGATGCATTCCCTCATTTTCCATTTTGCACAATTGCAGTTAAGCCAGAGGCCAAAGCTACCACAAGACAATCCTAGTGATCTTTTTGACCTGAGTGGAAACATGATTTGAGATTCCACATGAAGGCCAATTTTGTAAGAATTTCCACCAGTCTTTGGACTGTAATAATTGGGTTATTTGGATAAGGTTTGGCAAAGCATATAGTAGATTAACTGAATGAGGTTTCTGGAGCTTAGCCATTTTGGCATCATCCATTTTGCTCTTTGTTCTACCTCATTATAAAATGGGCTATTGAAATTGCTTGGTTTGTTGGTATGTCAGCTTTTTCTTTCCTTTTCATTTTTTATTCCTTTTCTATTCTTTACATCTGAGCCCTTAATTTAATTGAGAGCAAGCTCTTCAGTCTAAGAGGATAACAAAACATCCCTTTGAGGAGGAGGAAATAGATGATAAAATCTGTGTGTTACTAATTTTTTTCTATAGTTTGGAGGAATTCTTTTTCCATCCTGTGTGTGTGTTTTTAAGACCCTGTTAAGTTCATAGTTCCTTTTGCTTTTCTTGTTTGAATAGAAAATCATTCTTTTTAATCCCACCTGAGTTTTAAAAAATGTATTATTGAACTGCCCAGTTCAGGAATTCAGTGGCCTGTTTTACTGAATGGAGGTATGTATGACCTGATAGTAAAAGAATGCTATTCAAAGACATTTCCTTTTCTTTGTTTCTTGGATCTGTTACTGTTCACATAAATCTGGAAAAATGCCAAAATATGTAAACAAATTAAGAGCTTTAGGATCCCAGTGGGAATATCCGTAAATTCTACCATAAATCAGGAATTTAAGATTAAGTGCACTATGCTATAATAAGATTGCAGAAAGAAGCAACTCTAGACCAAATATTCTTGGCTCTGGTTTAGGAATCTTAAAGGATATTAAAAGATTTGGATAAATTATGGCATTATATATAGTATTACTTCTTTCCAAACCTATTTGTGTTGCCTCAATGGAACTTTATTTTTATTTTACTAACTTTTAACTGTTGCTTAATATCAAACAAACCTTCAGTTCTGAAGCCAGTTTTTTATACTCTTTTAGCATACATAATATATGTAGCATTAATTATCTTTATAATTAATACACTTAATGACTCTCTTCACACATCCGTGAATAAAATAGAGTTAGATTGGGGATTTTTCCATTGGAGTGCTTTTGATACACACTCTTCTCTTCTCGCAATTCTTTATCTTAGTGTATGAATTGCAAATTGTGGTCTTTTCAATTTTTTTGACCCAGAGTTAAAACTTAAGTGTAAACTTTTCTCTTAATTCCACCATATGATAGCTTTATTAATTTCTTCTTGTGTGCATGTATGTAGAGAAAGAATGAGAATGCAGTAAAAGAGAAGATATATATAAATATATATATATATATATATATAGAGAAAGAGAGAGAGAGAGAGAGAGTCTTATGTCAATACTATCTTAAAACAGTTCTGAACAATTGCATTGTGAGCTTACTTTTTATATACACATAAAAGGAGAACTTGTAGAGATTAGGTATTACAGATTTAGCAAAGTTTATCTTAAACTGGGAGAATAGAGAATATGTTGTACATATTTATACATAATAAAAAAGTATTTATTTGTAATTATACACATTTAACAATACTCCTTGGCAATACAGATTCAACACAATCTTCAAGCAATTGCATAACTTTAACATGGGTGACTTCACTAGCCAGTGATGTGAAAATGATTTTACATGCTTGTTTTTTCCTAAACCCAGATTATTAATACATGAACCCACATGGTTTCTGTAAGAAACTAACCTGATTCACAGTATCCTCCCCAGCAATTTTGTGCATGCTCTAGACTAAGTGTCTTAGTTTCTTTTACCCTGTATTTTTCATCTTGTCACCATGCTGCTGTTATTACCTTCACGAGAAAACCACTCTCCTGGGCACAGCTGTTTGCAGTCTGAACAATCCCTGTGGAGGGACTGTCCTTGAGTACAGGATATCAGTCTTAAATGCTCATCCAGCTCACTCAGAGAGCCTGAGCCGCTACTGGAAGCAGTGTAGATTATTGGATGTCTCGGTCCAGTTACTCCTGGACCAAAGGGCAAGAAGTGTCTACTGCATCCCCACCCAAAGGACTTGAAAGTTAAAGTGTTAGTCACTCAGTTGTGTCCGAATCTTTATGACCCCATGGACTGTAGCCCGCAGGCTCCTCTGTCCATGGAAATCTTCAGGCAAGAGTACTGGAGTTAATAGACATTCCCTTCTCCAGCAGATCTTCCTGACCCAGGGATTGAACCTAGGTCTCCTGCATTGCAGGCAGGTTCTTTACCATCTGAGTCTCCAGGGAAGCCCATCCAAAGGATTTAGCTTATTTCTTATTCTACAGTTAGACATTCCCCAGAATGGGTGATAGTACCGTCATCCATTCTCTTCAAGAGAAATGCTCGTGTCTAAGTTGCTGTTAAACACAAAACAGTGTGAGTACTGATAACATTTCCCAAGGTCTGGATTTTGCCGTCTTAGCCATGATCAACTTATAACACTCTAAGGTAACATAAGTATGGGCAAAGTATGTAAAAGAAAGACTGCTTTTTTTCCTTTGTGATCTTTATTATCATAAAAGAGTATCTTGGAGACCAACTAGTTATTCCATAATAACTACCATTGAATGTGTTTAATCTTTGCCAGATAAAATTTGCATATCTGATGTAACTTTCTTGGGAACTTTTCCTTATTTCTCAGAAGAGCCTGAGGCCCCTCAGACCCTAAGATCACACCGCTTGCAAGTGGCACAGGCAGTGCTGCAACCCTGTATTTGTTACTCCCCCACATAGCTGCTCATCAACAGGATCTAAACATTGTCCTAAATAACAGTAAAAAATGACCACTAATAGACATGGTGATAAAAATATTTAGAATCTACTTATTCAATTGTGTATTTTTGTTTTAATTCTCATTCTACTGTGGGCTTTCTGCCATCTGGCAGAGTTAGTCATTAGCAGCAGATGTGGGCCTCCTAGTATTAAGACGAGAACTTTAACATAGCAGACCATATCCTGCTCCCTAGTTATCGAGCATCTCTTACGCTCAGGGCCTCTAGGTTGTCTGGAAATTCTACAAGGAGATAGGCAGATTCTAGAAAGAGAAACCTGGACAAGGAAATGGCAACCCACTCCAGTACACTTGCCTGTAAAATCCCATGGACATAGGAGCCTGGTGGGCTACAGTCCCTGGGGTTGCAAAGAGTCGAACGCAACGGAGTGACTTCACTTTCACTTTCAGAAAGAGAAAAGGCAGGATAACCATTCTTTGTGGCACTTTTGCTGGAAAGATGAGAAACAGATGAAAATTGTGACAAAATGGAAAGTGACATGATGAAAGTGAACTTAGTGGTGTCATTAGGTAATGATGGGGACTTAAAGGAGAGAACCTCTGGGAATTTGAGTCAGAGGATCTTCTGTCCCATTATGGCTTCAAGATTTCACTTTGGCCCCTAACAAACCCTTTCCCTAAAGTTTCTTACAGAGCAGCAAAATCTTCTGCTTGGGTATGCAGAAGTTCATACTTGGGTATGTCAAGTTCACTTACTGGTTACCTTTTATATTTAAATATTTTCTTTATATACCTCTGTTCTCTGTGAAGATGTAATCTCCTTGTCTACATTGGGTAGACTCTAGATTCATCCACATTACAATGAATGACCCAATTTTCTTCCTTTTTATGGCCAAGTAATACTCCACTGTATATATGTTCCCTGTATTCTTTATCTCTTCATCTTTTGATGAACATTTAGGTTGCTTCCATGTCCTGGCTGTTGTAAATAGTGCTGCAGTGGATATTGGGGTGCATGTGTCTTTTGGAATTATGGTTTTTTCTCAGGTATTATGCCCAATAGTGGGATTACTGGGTCATATGGTCATACAGAGTGAAATAAGTCAGAAAGAGAAAAAACAAATACCATGTAATAACACATACATATGGAATCTATGAAACTGGTACTGGTGAATCTATTTGCAGGGCAGGAATAGAGACTCAGACCTCAAAATGGACCTCAGGACAGTTACTGAGAGAGTCACACTGACATATTTGCACACTACCATGTGTAAAAATTATAGCTAGTGAGAAGTTGCTGTATAGCACAGGGAGCTCAACTTGGTGCTCAGTGATGACCCAGAGCATGAGATGGGAATCAGGGGGAATAGGGAGGCTCAAGAGGGAGAGGATATACATATAGCTGTATAGTATACATATAGCTGACCCATGTTGCACAGTTGAAACTAACACAGCATTGTAAAGCAATTATACAGCAATTAAAAATTTTAAAAAAGATGTACTCTCCTTGGGGTTAAGCATTGAATTTTAGCTGTCTGATTAACTCTAGCTTATATTAAATGTGATGATAATCTGCCAAGGTCCCTTTCAGGTACAGAATTTAACTTCTGTCTAGTAGCAGTATCAACAATCCTTTAGTTGAGCCTTTATTTCTTGGGATATAAATTGTTGAGAAATTTCCAGCCTGGTTTATCAAGAGAGAATATATAAATCAAACAGCCAAGAATCCATTGAACCATCTGTAATGTGATGGAATCTCAATTTACAAATACACATGTCCAGAAATATCTTAAAAAACAAAACCTCACCCCTGATTTCAATCCCCAGTCCTTTGGGGTTAGAATAAAAGTCAATCTCTGGCATTTTTCAGGCTCCTTTTTCATCAGGGATGTACAAAGAACCTGGTGGGTCTAAAGAAGCATCAGAGCATCAGAACTGCTCATCTAGTCCTCAGCCATCTTGTCCCCACTGTCCTTCAAGGGCCAGCAATCAGGAGTAGAAATAAGACCAGGAGTAGAAATAAGACCAGGACTCTGCACCTTTTATTTTAAATGTTGATTTGATTTGAGGATATAGTAGTCCATGGGCTTCCCTGGTGGCTCAGTTGGTAAAGAATCCACCTGCAATGCAAGAGACCTAGGTTTGATCCCTGGGTCAGGAAGATCCCCTGGAGGAGGGCATGGCAACCCACTCTAGTATTCTTGCCTGGAGAATCCCCATGGACAGAGGAGCCTGGTGGGCTATAGTCCGTTGGGTCGCAAAGAGTCGGACACGACCGAGTGAGCACACACAGTAGTCCATGCATATTTCATTTTATTTGTGTGTGTGGCCTCAGTATATACATGGTAATATATATATGTCACTGTTACTCTCCATATATATTATTGCTTTCCAGGTGGTGCTAGTGGTAAAGAACCTGCCTGACAATGCAGGAGACAAAAGAGATGCAGGTTTATCCCTGGGTTGAGAAAATCCCCTGCAGAAGGGAATGGCAACCCACTCCAGTTTTCTTGCCTGGAGAATCCCATGGGCAGAGGAGCCTGGTGGACTACAGTCCCTTGGGTTGCAAAGAGTCAGACTTGACTGAAGTAACTTAGCCCAGTACAGTATACATACATACATACATTCTTTTTAAAATATTGTTTTCCATCAGGGTTTATCACAAGATATCGAATATAGTTCCTTGTGCTATACAGTAGGACTTTGTTGTTTATCCACTCTACAGACACTACATCTGCTAACCTCAGCCTCCCACACCATCCCTCCACTAATCCCCAGTTCCTAAGAAATCACCATTCTGCTCCCTATGTCCCCAAGTCTGTTCTGTCTTGTACATTGGTTCATTTGTGTCATATTTTAGATTCTACATAAAAGTGATGTCATATGGTATTTGTCTTTCTCTTTCTGACTTAATTCACTTGGTGTGATAATTTCTGGTTGCATTCATGTTGCTGCAAATGGCATTATTTCATTTCATTCTTTTTATGGCTGACTGGAGAAGGAAATGGCAATGGAGAAGGAAATGGCCACTCCAGTGTTCTTGCCTGGAGAATCCCAGGGATGGGGAAGCCTGGTGGGCTGCCATCTCTGGGGTCCCACAGAGTCGGACACGACTGAAGCGACCTAGCAGCAGCAGCAGCAGCTCCTGCATTGCATTGTATTGCAGGCAGATTCTTTACCACTGAGCCACCAGGGAACACTACTTTGAGGACATTATTGTGGTGTTAAACCAAATTTTAAATGCACGAAGTGTAGATGACTGTTCAGTTCAGTCGCTCAGTCGTGTTCGACTCTTTGCAACCACATGAATCGCAGCACACCAGGCCTCCCTGTCCATCACCAACTCCCCGAGTTCACTCAGACTCACGTCCATCGAGTCGGTGATGCCATCCAGCCATCTCATCCTCTGTCGTCCCCTTCTCCTCCTGCCTCCAGTCCCTCCCAGTATCAGAGTCTTTTCCAATGAGTCAACTCTTCACATGAGGTGGCCACAGTACTGGAGTTTCAGCTTTAGCATCATTCCTTCCAAAGAAATCCCAGGGCTGATCTCCTTCAGAATGGACTGGTTGGATCTCCTTGCAGTCCAAGGGACTCTCAAGAGTCTTCTCCAACACCACAGTTCAAAAGCATCAGTTCTTCGGCACTCAGCTTTCTTCACAGTCCAACTCTCACATCCATACATGACCACAGGAGAAACCATAGCCTTGACTAGACAGACCCTTGTTGGCAAAGTAATGTCTCTGCTTTTGAATATGCTATCTAGGTTGGTCATAACTTTCCTTCCAAGGAGTAAGCGTCTTTTAATTTAATGGCTGCAGTCACCATCTGCAGTGATTTTGGAGCCCAAAACAATAAAGTCTGACACTGTTTCCACTGTTTCCCCATCTATTTCCCATGAAGTGATGGGACCAGATGCCATGATCTTCGTTTTCTGAATGTTGAGCTTTAAGCCAACTTTTTCACTCTCCTCTTTCACTTTCATTAAGAGGCTTTTGAGTTCCATAAGGGTGTTTTGTTCCTTTCTGCCATAAGGGTGGTGTCATCTGCATATCGGAGGTTATTGATATTTCTGTTACTACTACTTAGAGGAGACTACTCCCACACCCAGCTCGCTTGCTCCCCTGCCCCACCCTGACCCCAGTCCTGGACAGAAAGTTTTGCTGTGTAGTCAGACACGACTGAAGTGACAGCAGCAGCAGCAGTAATGCATTGTATATATATGTACCACGTCTTCTTTGTCCATTCGTCTGTTGATAGACATTTAGTTGTTTCCATTCCTTGGCTAGTGTGAATAGTGCTGTATGAACTTTGGGTGGATGTAGCTTTACAGATTCTTGTTTTGTCTGGGTATATGCCCAGGAATGGACTTGCTATATCCTATAGTAATGCTGTTTTTAGTTTTCTGCAGCACCCCATACTGTCTTCCATAGTGGCTGCACCCAACTTATATTTCCACCAACAGCATAGGAGGATTCTCTCTTCTCCACACCCTCTCCAACGTTTGTTATTTGTAGGTCTTTTAATGATGGCCATTCTGACTGGTGTTAGGTGATACCACATTGTCATTTTGATTTTCACTTCTCTAATAATTATTGATGTTGAAAATCTTTTCATATGCCAATTGGCCCTTTGTCTGTCTTTGGAGTAATGTCTATTTAGATCTTCTGCCAATTTTTTGATAGGGTGGTTTGGTTTTTTTTGTCATTGTTGAGTTGTATGAGCTGTTTGTATATTTTGGAAGTTAAGCCCTTGTCTGTCACTTCATTTGCAAATATTTTCTGCCATTCTGTAGGTTGTCTTTTCATTTTGTTTATGGTTTCCTTTGCTGTGCAATAGCTTGTAAGTATGATTAAGTCCCATTTGTTTCTTTATGTTTGTATTTCTGTTGCCTCGGGACTGTAGGTCCTTGGATCCTCGAGTCCCATCATCCTCTTTCTTGACCTTCAGGTCGCTCTCTTATTCTCTTTTTGCCTCAAAGGCCCTTCGTCTTTTCCCTTACCCAGGGATCATTGGTAAATCTAGTGGAGTTTGGCTTTTACACCAGAACAAGCAGCACTTGTAATTTTAGGCTCTTCCGAATTTTCTCCCTTCTATAATCCCTGTGGCAACAAACTGTAGATCCAGGCTACTGGCTCTGAATATAGGGGTGAGGAAAAAGCACAAAGAGCAAAACAAAAATTAATTACACGAGTAATCTAAGCTTCTACACATTATTAAATGAGGATGCTGGTGAATGCTGTGCATTTCAGTGCGGTTTTCTGGTCTGTCCCAAACGCCTCCCCCAACCAGTGAATATCACATGGGCTTCTGTCCTATCTTTAATTGCCTTCTGAGCAACATTTTTATACTTGGATATCTTACTATTTATATTTAGTTACATTAAACTTAATCAAAACCTGAGGGTATACTTTCTCCCCAGATTCGATGTATTGTCCAAGTTCATGTCTTGTCAGTGTTACCAGAACTTGCTGCTCTTTACCTTCTGAAGCTGTGCCCCCTTTTATTTAAACTTGTTCCCTACATCACTGCCTGCCTCATAACTGTCCATCAAATTGAGCCTTTCTTCTTCTTTTCTCCTGCCATCACTTAGTTTATGCCCTCATCACCGCGCAGCACTCACACCTGGTATGCCACCCATGCCAGCCAACCACTTACCGTTTCCTGATCACGCTCTGCTTTTCTGTCTTATGCTTTTGAACACGTTGTTGCTGCCTGATGGGCTCTATTATTACATGTTTTACATATGTTTATTTCTTCTACATCTATGCTTATGTCATATATAAGCTATTATATATCTGCTATTATAGAACTTATAGTATCTTACCACCTTAAGAATAGGAGCATCCTATACATATCTCTGTTTTCTTTGAATTTTGGCTATTAAATGTGGGTAACAGGTATAAAATAATTTTATTTTTAAAAAATGTCATTTCTCAGTTGTGTCCAACTTTTTGCAACCCCATGGACAGTAACCCACCAGGTACCTCTGCCCATGGGATTTTCCAGGCAAGAGTACAGGAGTGGGTTGCCATGCCCTTCTCCAGGGGATCTTCCTGACTCAGGGATCGAACGCATGTCTCTTAATTCTCCTGCATTGGCAGGCAGGTTCTTTACTGCTAGTGCCACATAAAGAATTTAGGCAAGCTTAATACTGAATGGGCCTCCCAAATTTTCTTTCCTTTCATCAGGCATTAATATAAGGCCTTCTCATCTTCCTTCCTGACCCACACTCTACAGTAGCTCTCTCCCTGCTTCTCCAGCAAGTGTATCCACCATTTGTTGCTCTGGCCTGGCGTCTTAGTACACCTTAATATTTGCAGTCAGGTTCTACTCTAGTTTACCTTTTACTTCAGTCTTTTCCTCAGGGTTGTGAAGAATTCAGACAAGCTCTTGCGATCTTTTTTACTCATCTGCTGCTTTAATGGAAGCTAAGCTCCACCTGGTGGTAGAATTTGATTCCTTGTTCGGACTGTGGTGCGTGTGATGAGATCAATTCAGTGGGGGAAATAATTGGTACACATTTTTACGAATGCAGATATACATTATTACATATGTATGTGAGTGTGTGTTTTGCAGGGTTTCCTCTGTCACGGAAATTCTGAAATATGCTTGTTCTTTATTTTACTGACATCGACAGTTTGAACATGGCATTCAGCATTTGGGAGCTTCCCAGGTGGCTCAGTAATAAGGAATCTGCCTGCTAACACAGGAGTTGAAAGAGATGCGGGTTCAGTCCCTGAGTTGGGAAGGTCCCCTGGAAGAGGAAATGGCAAACTGCTCCAGAATTCTTGCTTGGGAAATACTGTGGACAGAGGAGTCTGGCAGGCTATAGTCCATATGATTGTAAAGAGTTGGACATACCTGAGCCACTGAGCATGCTTTCAGCATTTGATTATTATCAATATTTCATGATATTCAGACTCTTAGCAATGACCAGAACGATCTTATTGTGCTCATCACAAACCAAGTATTTCCCCCACCGCTGTCAATTGTTTCTTGAAAGGACTTGCTTTATATTTTAGTAGTACAGAAAGCATATTTAAAGGCCTTTATGATTCATAGAAAATTATAAAATAAAATGGAGAGGTGTTTGAAAGTATGAACTCAAGTGCTGTTTTAAAGCAGGGTAGTCTAGCCCTCAGTGCACAGGTATGTCTTCTCTCGCAAGTAGGAGCAGGACCAAGTTTACCCTTCATGTCGAGTGGTGGTTTGTAGCATGTGACTTTAGAAAGACCAGAAAATGAGCCGGAACTTACACATTGGAAGCTCTGTAGCTGCATTAAACCCACAGATGTGTTTTTTCATGCTTCTCCTAAAATATGAAATAGTTGCCCCTGTTTGAAAATTGGAAAATTTTATGATAAAAATGCAGCTGTCTAAAGATGAGGGGTCTTTTTATCACAAATCTAGTGATCTCAGTCCAAGCAGTAAGCACCCTTGTTAGATGGAGTGCACACTCTAATTTTCCATAAGCTTCAGTTCAGTTCAGTCGCTTAGTTGGGTCCGACTCTGCAACCCCATGAATCGCAGCACGCCAGGCCTCCCTGTCCATCACCAACTCCCGGAGTTCACACAAACTCACATCCATCGAGTCAGTGATGCCATCCAGCCATCTCATCCTCTGTCATCCCCTTCTCCTCCTGCCCCCAATCCCTCCCAGCATCAGGGTCTTTTCCAATGAGTCAACTCTTCGCATCAGGTAGCCAAAGTATTGGAGTTTCAGCTTTAGCATTATTCCTTCAAAAAAACACCCAGGGCTGATCTCCTTCAGAATGGACTGGTTGGATCTCCTTGCAGTCCAAGGGACTCTCAAGAGTCTTCTCCAACACCACAGTTCAAAAGCATCAATTCTTCGGCGCTCAGCTTTCTTTACAGTCCCACTCTCACATCCATACATGACCACTGGAAAAACCATAGCCTCAACTAGATAGACCTTTGTTGGCAAAGTAATGTCTCTGCTTTTGAATATGCTATCTAGGTTGGTCATAACTTTCCTTCCAAGGAGTAAGTGTCTTTTAATTTAATGGCTGCAGTTACCATCTGCAGTGATTTTGGAGCCCAAAAAAATGAAGTCTGACACTGTTTCCACTGTTTCCCCATCTATTTCCCATGAAGTGATGGGACCGGATGCCATGATTTTCGTTTTCTGAATGTTGAGCTTTAAGCCAACTTTTTCACTCTCCTCTTTCACTTTCATCAAGAGGCTTTTTAGTTCCTCTTCACTTTCTGCCATAAGGGTGGTGTCATCTGCATATCTGAGGTGATTGATATTTCTCCTGGCAATCTTGATTCCAGCTTGTGCTTCTTCCAACCCAGCATTTCTCATGATGTACTCTGCATATAAGTTAAATAAGCAGGGTGACAATATACAGCCTTGAAGTACTCCTTTTCCTATGTGGAAACAGTCTGTTGTTCCATGTCCAGTTCTAACTGTTGCTTCCTGACCTGCATACAGGTTTCTCAAGAGGCAGGCCAGGTGCTTCACTACTCCTTGATGTATCACATTCTGCCTCCTTTTTTTTTATTGCCTGGCTTCTGTAGGCATGGGCATTTATGACTACTGGCATTCCTTCATTTTTGATGCCTATGTGAGAAATTCATATTCTAGGTGAGTTCACCTTCATTTTTGAGTTCACCTTCATTTTTGAATTCACCTTCATTTTGAAAATGAAGAAAGATCAATAACCATCAAAAAAGTGAAAGAAACAACACAAACACAAGATGTAAATTGCTCTCTCTGGAATTTTGCAGAGCACCCCACTGGTGGCATCAGTGTACTCCCAACAGTATCATATTTAAGGAAAAGGTCCCTGGTGGCTCAGTGGTAAAGAACCCAACTGCCAATGCAGGAGACTTGGGTTGGATCCATGGATTGGGAAGATCCCCTGGAGAAGAAAATGGCAACCCACTCCTGTATTCTTGCCTGGGAAATCCCATGGACAGAGAAACCTGGAAGGCTACAGTCCATGGTGTTGCAAAGAGTTGGACACTGCTTAAACAACAACAGCACTTTTCCTAACTACAGGCTGAGAAATTTCAAAGGTTTCATTTTCCTTCAACTATAAACCCCTGGAATGAAAAATATCTGAAGTTATACCTATTTAATTTTTGCTTTGAGAGCATTTTAGTTGTTAGGCTAAAATCTAGGCACCTACATCAATATATTTGCCTTCTCCACCCGATCAACCACTTCCTGAACAGTGAGTATTACACTAAGCTGGGGTTGCCCAGCCTTCCTAACTGGTCGCCGTCTAAAGAACCACTTTCATCCTCCTACACTTTTGTAATTTGCATTTTGCATCTCCCTTTAAAAGGATGCCTCTTCTTATGGTTAGTAGTGACCATGTTTTGACTTTCCTCACCAGTTGTGGTTGGTTGGCAGAATAACAGCCTCCTGCAAAGATATCTCTATCCTAACCCCATAACCTATAAACACATTACATTACATGGTAGAGGACGATTAGGATTGAAGATGAAATTAAGATTGCTTGTCAGCTGATCTTAAATAGATCACCCTGGATGAATTTGGTCGGCTCTTATATTTTAAAGACTACCGTCGTTATTATGATGGTAGTCTTTACAAGTGGAAATAGCCGCCAGGAGGAGAGTCATAGATGTGTGACTACGAAAGAGTAGTCAGGATGACGCAACACTGCTGCCTTTGAAAAGAAGGGGCTGCAGATCAAGGCATGCTGATGTCCTTTAGAAGCTGCAAAAGGTAAGGAAACCGATTTGCCTCTAGAAACGCAGCTGGCTACACTAATTATAGACCCTCATGTCTATCCTATAAAATTGTTAAGATGTATGTTTGTGCTGCTTTTAGGCACCCCGTTTATGGTAATTTCTTATAACATGAATGAAAAACTAGCAAGCCAGCAAAGATGTTTTATTTGAAGTTTGCTCTCTGAAGCTTGTTATTAACAAAAAAAAAAATTTTTAAGAGAGAAATTATACCAAAGCATAACTTTTGGATCAATGCACAGTTCTTCCTGCTTTCTTCTTCTCCTCTCCCTTGTCTTGAGAATCACTGTTTTAACCCTTCCTTCCCCCATAGCAGAGAGAGAAGGTCATGGGGTCATGGGTAAAGAACTGTGCTTCTGCAGTGTGTCAGGGAGGCAGGGGGTGGCGGATAGGAGACCCGTGGTTGAAAGAGCTAACACGAAGTAGAAGGCAGCAAAAAACAAAACAAAACAAAAAAGCTCAGCCTTTCTTTTTTTCCCCAAGATTCCCTTAGTCTCTGCACCATAGAATATATAGTTTCTAAAATGACACTTGGACAGATTCTTAAAATAATAAAAGTGATTTTGCCATGGATTATCTAAGATGCAGGAAGGCTACACTTTAGAGGATGTCTTGGATTATGATCAATTTGGCCACACTCTTGGCTATTTCTTCTGAGATGCGTGATGTTTGTTAGGAAGATTTTTTTTTTTTTTTCTGTTGGTTTTGAACCAGAAAACCACTGAACCATTTTGCAGCCCACAAAGACTGATGCTGCATAAATTTTTCCATGAAACGACAGCACAATAAGAAACTGTCTTGGCCTATATATTGTTATTGACAGGCACTTACACGCACATGTAACTAGAATTCATTGTCAAGTACCAACCTGAAAACAAAACTTTCTCACATAAGCTTATAAGTTTTCATGATGCTGTTTTCCAGAAATTTTAACAAACTCAAATTAGTAAGGACCAGACTAATTTCACTTACCGTCTTGGTGTTCATGCCATTGAACATAATACATTATATATAGTAGCTGCTCAATATACAGATGGATGGATACATCCATCTTTGCAATATATTGGTACCTTCTCTAATTTAGCCAAAAGAAGGATACAAAACTGTTGATTTGTTGTCTCAGTTTTACTCTGGGCTTCTCAGAGTGTAATTTCTCCAAGCTCAAGGTGATCCTAGAATGTAAAGAAAAATATTTTTCAATATGGCCTCTAAATGTTAGACAGCATTATTCAAAGAAACCAAATACCTTTCACACACAGAAGGGAAATTGAATCAAGAGATGGCATGACAACCTTCAAAAGGCAATATATAAGGAACTTGTAAAGGGTTGTGCATGATTGCCCCCAAAGTTATTGATATCTTAGAGCCTACCTCCCCCACCCCCACTCCTTTATAAGGGTCTGTGAAGAAGTGTCTTTAGTCCCTGATGCTAAGATTCTTTTTTTTTTTTTAATTGTCTAAAAACATACTCTATTTAATTTAATTTAATTTAATTTAATTAATTTATTTTTTAAATTTTATTTTATTTTTAAACTTTACATAATTGTATTAGTTTTGCCCAATATCAAAATGAATCTGCCACAGGTATACATGTGTTCCCCATCCTGAACCCTCCTCCCTCCTCCCTCCCCATACCATCCCTCTGGGTCGTCCCAGTGCACTAGCCCCAAGCATCTTACGTCTGTACAGAAAATCATCTGGGGATCTTGTTAAATACCAGCATGTTGCTTATCATCGACTCGATGGACATGAGTTTGAGTAAGCTCTGGGATTTGGTGATGGACAGGGAAGCCTGGTGTGCTACAGTCAGTGGGGTTGCAAAGAGTCGGACACAACTGAGTGACTGAACTGAACTGAACTGTTGCTTATCACACAGCATCCCTAGAAATTCAAATTGGATACGCCTTGGGTTGCACCATAGAAATTGTTTTGTAAAATTGTACACATGCATTGGTGACATCACAGGCCAGGCTGAGAATGTCGCTTAGCTTGTTTGATGTATTTATATTGTTGTTCACTTGTACAAACACCATTGTGTGTTCAAACATTTTAACCTACAAAGAAAACCACTGCTCTCCAGTTGTCTATATCCCCACATCTCTCTGCCTCACACCTGCCCCCTCCCCAGTTGTGTAATGATTTTACAGTCACGCTTCCCCCCTGCCTCAAACATAAGGTAGATACAATTCTAAGTGTTACAGTAGATAAAGTCCTATAGTTCTCTTCTAGGGTAGGTGGCACTTTGCTTCTGAAAAGGGCTGAGCTTCCTTTTCTGCAGCTTTGTGGATCTGGACTAGATAAGTATGTGTATTCCGTGTTCCTTTCTCTTTAAATATGTCTCTTCCCTCCTTCATCGACAGTGCCCTGTCTGCAAGGTTTTTCTCACCATGACACAGCTTAAGAGCTGTCCTAAACATCCTTTCGCTCCACACCTTTCCTAACTTCCTCTGACCACAAGAACACTTCTATCAGCAGCAGATAATCTGAAAGGCAAGTGAATCTGTCAGTTGGTATACATGGGAATTAGTAAGTATTGGTGCACGCCGGCGTTAAACCCAGGATATCCTCCTCAGGGCTAGGGAGCATGGTGAAGCGCCTGCTCAGTCGTAGGTTTTATGCTAGCGCAAAGGGCCAAAGTGCGGAGGGATTTTCTGTTCAAAGGGCATTAAAAAAGGGCATTAACACAATGGTGTGACTTTCGGTATGAAGCCTTCTAAATCAGGAGAATTGGAGGGTACACGGTAGGTACACCTTGTCCCTGTACTGAGACTAAGTTCTGCTGCTTTGTTCAGATGTTTTTGCTTCACCCTTTGGACAGTAAGACCCTTGAGATTTTCTGGCTTCACACAGGGTTCCTCTGCTACTGTTCAGTTCAGTTCAGTCGCTCAGTCGTGTCCGACTCTTTGCGACCCCATGAATCGCAGCAGGCCAGGCCTCCCTGTCCATCACCAACTCCCGGAGTTCACTGAGACTCACGTCCATCGAGTCAGTGATGCCATCCAGCCATCTCATCCTCTGTCGTCCCCCTCTCCTCCTGCCCCCAATACCTCCCAGCATCAGAGTCTTTTCCAATGAGTCAACTCTTCCCATGAGGTGGCCAAAGTACTGGAGTTTCAGCTTTAGCATCATTCCTTCCAAAGAAATCCCAGGGCTGATCTCCTTCAGAATGGACTGGTTGGATCTCCTTGCAGTCCAAGGGACTCTCAAGAGTCTTCTCCAACACCACAGTTCAAAAGCATCAATTCTTCAGCGCTCAGCCTTCTTCACAGTCCAACTCTCACATCCATACATGACCACAGGAAAAACCATAGCCTTGACTAGACGAACCTTTGTTGGCAAAGTAATGTCTCTGCTTTTGAATATGCTATCTAGGTTGGTCATAATTTTCCTTTGGCATTATATGATGGAAAATAAAGCAATGAGTTTATGTTTGTAATTTTATGGATGGTTAATAGTGCATTCTTATTTTGTTAACCCTGCCTAGAACAATATATGTGTCAAATAGCTTTTTAATGCTATTATGTTACCCTTGTTCAGTGGCAACTCCTAGGGTGAGATATTTTATGAATTTACGATAGGCAAAATGGAAAGGGGAGTAACTTGTACAGTTTCTTCAAGATGTCTCAAAGTGTATGATGCAAAGACTGGAATCTGTTTTGATATAAAGGTAACTTGCTAGCAATAGTTATCCCAAGATAGAAACAGTAGCTTTCTTAAGGGAATGAAACAGGTCAGACATGATCTGGGTGCCTCTGAGGTTCCTGTATCACAGGCATGGTTGGCAATAATGTGCAAAGACCCTTCCCACTGAGGATCAGACGAACCCTGAAGCTCACAGTGCCTTGGAGTGTATAAGGAGATAGCTGAACTTTGCCTTTAAAAAAATGCCCACCAGACCAGGCTCCTCTGTCCATGGGACTTCCCAGGCAAGGAGTCGGTTGCCATTTTCTTCTCCAACACTAGAGGGAGTATAACATCATAAATATTTCCTTTCAGTTGTTGCCCTCTGGTAAACCATCAGCAAAGCAAGATTCCAGTGCAAATATCTAGAATCTGTTTCATACTTATAAAAATGTTTTTCTGATTAAAATATTATGGAACATTTTGATAAGCAAGAAAAGTTGTCTTCATAAATAATTAGTGTAGTATCTAACAGTAATATTTTTATTTGTGTAGGTAAAGAATTCACAATTTTAAATGACTGGTGAAAATAGAACCCAGATCACTTATTTGTGGTTATCGGTGTAAAACATCTTGGTTCTACATGGAGTAGAACATTTTGTTAGGCCTGTTATTGTTGTTTTATTTGCCATGGATATAATTCCATATTTTCCTTGTAGTTTACCACTTTGTGTTATAGCTTTCCCAGACATTTAAGGTAAAATGTTTTGCTGGACAATTGACATGATTACACAGTATCAAAATAAAATGTTTCCTTCTTAAAGAATGAAGCCTGCCTGTCTTAGAAAAATTGAAAATGTCTGTTTTTCAGTGATAAAAGCACGTTCATTCTCATTCTAGTATAGATGGCTTTGCATTTACCTCTTTTTTTCATATTTCTGTTTAAATTTTTTCAAGTTTCTGTAAATAACTTAAAATATTAAATTTTTACATTAGTCTCCAAGTTCTGTTTTGGATTGGACTTTACATGTTTGAATATTTGAAGATAAAAAGTTTAAAAATATTTATTTTGAAACATTAACCATTAAAATATCAGAAGTTCCAAAGTAAAATATGTATGAAAAATTGAGATATTAGCCTTTTATTGGTAAAATATATTCTAAACTAGAATTTACATAATCTTCTTCAAGAAGAAAGAAGCACACGTATATTTCAAATATATTTAGTTTCTTAGCATCTTGAAATGCATTTCTAACAGATTTTTTAAAAAATCACCTTACTGTCAGCATCACTGGTCACAAAATTTAGTTTTCCTAACTTCTCTAGTTCATTGAAAAATGTTACTTCTGTTTAAAATAAGAGTCTTCTTTTTCTTTTCCATTGCGATTAAAAAACAAACAAATGCTGGCAGGTGATATGTCAGTGTGGAAACAGTCACTTTGATTCTGCATGGCCTTCTAACATGTGACTTGTGGTAGGGGTGACTTCTTGATATGCTCTTTTGCTTCTTTCTTCCGTCTACTTCTGCTTGCCTGGATGAGGCTGTGCCAGGTCAGCTCCTCTATCACTCTATATGTGGATAAAACCGATATCCAACCTTCCTCAAAAGCCAGCCTTATTTGTTATACTTTTGTTTTTTTATACTTAGAAAAATTTGTAAGACATTAATACATACTTGTAAACAACCAAAAATGTAATATGTAAATATTGATACTGAAGGACACATACTAAAAGGCAATTTTTTTCCTTCTCTTAGGTTTTGTTATCCCTTTGGTGCAATTTGAATCTTATTTTCTAGCACATGTAAACCAGTATGTATATGTATGTGTGTGTGTGTATGTATTTTTATACACGTGTATTTCTATTGCCTTTTTTTAAAACAAAACGGAATCATATGAAAAATATTTTTCCGTGACCTTTTTTAACTAACAATATTTTTAAGATATTCCTGTGTCAGTACTTATGGAATTACTTTTTTATAATTGCATAAAAACCTGTATTTTATTTAGACTCTAGTTTCTTATTGGCATTTAAATTGTCTCCAGTATTGCATTATATCAAATAGTGCTGCAATGCAGGAATTTGAATATTGTCTTTAGAATCTTAGCATTTGCTACGTTTTTGTAGTTAAAACGCTATAGATGCCGAAAACATGGCTGGCTAATTATTTGCTTTTTATTCGTGGCTTAGTTTCACAAGGCTTTTAAGACGTCTGTGTTTTACATCGCTCTGTGTCTCTGAGGGATGTTTACTTTCATCAACAAAACAGGTTGATTGCCAATTTCAGAACAAAAAATGCTAATTTATCTGAGTATTTCTTCACTAGAAAGTGAAAGAGAGAACATTTATTTTGATAATTCAGGTGGAAAGCTTAAGATTGGAGTTTAAAAAAAAAAAAAAAATCCCGTCAGGGAATTAGTAAAATTTGTGTGACTTTAGATCAGGTTGATCATATATGAGATAAACTATTGGATGTTAAAAATGTTGTTGTTAACAGCAGGAATTGAATTGTGAGGTAAAAATGACTTGAGCACCCACTTTAGAGTACTCTGTAGTAACTAAAAGCAACAAACTAGATGTACAGGAAATAACATGAATATATTGTGAGAACACTGGGTGGAATGAAGAAAATAATTTTTAAAATGAACCAAACTTTTAATAAACCAATAACCTTGATAGATTATTAGGTCTTAATCAATGCACTTCATATTAAAATACACACAAAACATTATTACACAAGAATTTCTAGGAGTTCAAGGTATCACATATGTTAACGTGGTTCTAAAAGGAAAAGTGAAATGGGGTTGGGGACTAGACATAGAACACAATCATCTAAAACTCAAAGAATAAGTAGTGAGATTGTGCTTTCGTGATTTTTTGGATACTGAAGTCCCTTTTTGTTGAAATGAGTGGTTTTATTTCCCATGAACATTTCCTAAATTGACTTGTTCTTCGAATGTTGTTTTCCTTTGAACTTGCCACTTCCTAGAATGGGCAGAAAAGATTCAATACTAATATTCCTCAAATTCAGTGATGGAAATTAGTGTCTAGCTACCCCTCTGTGGCTGGAAATGATGGTGTGTTTCAGAAATAACTATAATTAGGGGTCACTGTTCAAGGTTGTTAAATTGCTTGAAAAATGAGAGCTATATGACGGTATCAAAGCTTTCTTATAAGGTGACCCCAAAGTAGGGGCACCAAATCAGCCCAGGTACCCAGCTGTGTGAACCCTCCATCCAGACTATCTGAGATGTCCAGGAGCTGAGAGCTGGGTCTCAGAGTGGGTAGAATTGCCCAAGAGGCCAGGTCCAATCTTGAGAGAATAATAAAAACAAAAAGGCTAAAGCTTACACAGCACTTCCCTATGTGCCAGGCCAGCTCTCAGCACCTTACGTATGGTAACCACTCAGTCTTCACAACAAAGCTGCTGGGGAAGGTGAAATGGTCAACACCCCCTGTCTAGTGCAGTGGGTTCCAGCGGGCTTGCAGAAGCAGTGAAGAAATAAATCCAAAGGTCGGGGAGGAAGGCCTGGAGAGACAGGATAGACGGCTAGGTCTGGAAGAAGGGGCTGGGAGAAATCCCCAGGAGTGGAGGCCGGGAGGGTTATATGTATTCCGTGCGTGTGCTTTGGCCTCACTGGGTGAGGCAGGGGATCGGGGGCTTCCCAGGCCACGTGTATAACAGGCAGAGTTTAGTTGTCTTCATCCCTGGAGCCTCCGAGCGGAGTTCAGAAAAATAAGGTCGGCGGCCTTGAGGAGGCAGCCAAACCAGGATGCTCGCAACGTGATATTCTTTGTTTTGGTGAGGTTGGCCGCCCTCTCTCTGTCTCCTTTCTGGATAATGAAAACCCCAAACATCAAGAGCCGGATGTTTGAATGTTTTTAAACCTTGTAATTTTGAAAATGGTCTGTTCCTGGTCCCCTTCCCCCTCCTCTTGCCCCAGCTGACAGCAGGGTGCTTTCGCCTTCAGTTTCTTAGCCTCGGATGAAGAAAGTATGACTTGCATTTGTTTTCTCAGCAAGGTGATGGCAAAAGGATATTTATAGCGTGCAGGAATTTTTATTTTCACTCAGACATCTAGGATGAGTAGTATATTTCAGACCCTGGAGCTCCAGGGTATCTCTCTTCTGCTGAGATAATAAAATTGATCAGATGTTTTGAGGTTAAATAAACTGTTGTAATAATCTGGCAGCTGCCTGCTGCTTGTGGTTTTCAAAAGCAATTACTCACTCTGGAGTCAACTTTGAACTCCCCATTTTAATTGAAAAGGCTAATTGTAGGCTATTGCTCCTGATTTAGCATTTGATTTGGCAGATTAGGAAGTAAAAGGACTTTGAGAAGGGAGGGGAGAGGAAGAGAAAGTAAGCAGGAGTGTTGCCGAGCTCAAATTCCTGTTTATACACGAGTGTTTTCACACGCGGCACTTTGTATGCTAACTGGAGAAACAGCAGTTGGACTAGAAAGGCTCTGCGACAGCTGTCTGAGGCTAGTCTTCACAGTCTTTATTTTGGGCTTGTTTGCTTTTCTCTCTCCCTCTGCCTCTTGTCTATGCTTCCTCCCTCCTTCCTCTCTCTGGTTAATTTCTTAATTTTAATTCAGATGTGAAACTGCAGAAATAATTTTAGAGAATATGATCAGACCATGATTCTGAGTCTGAATAGGAACTTATTTCTCAAATTCTTGGAGATGATCTGTTTTCACTGCAACAAAGCCAACAATTTAAAATCAGCAAAAGAGAGAGAGAGAGAGAGTATTGATATGAGTGCCCACAAGAACAAATGCCCACTTGCCTATGGGGATGGCGAAGAATCAGATTACAAGAAAGATACCAAACATCCAAAAAGAAATATAGCTACACCCAAATTTACATCCTGGACAATTACCAGCATTATTAACATGACCAGAGCATTGCTTTTAGAACTGAGCTGAGAAGTGTGAGAATTTGTGTTTCTGCAGTCTTGTCCCCAACTAAAAGCAAATATAGCACTTTTGTATTTACTGGACACAGGTGATACTATGCATTTTAGAGAAATACATCCTCTAAATTTAAAAATATATATATATTTATATACATGCACATATATGACTCCTTTGGACTTCATGTGTTTAGATCAGTTGGCAAACTGTGCTGGGAATTTCCGGTGAGTCTGATAAAATATCGATGGCCTAGACTAAGGCTGAAATGCAAGGCATGAATATATTAATTCTTTAATTTTACATAATGTTTCAAAATTCTAGTTACTTACGACTTGAAAATCCACTTTATTTTTAGACTTCTGTGGAATGCAGACTTGGCTCATCACAGTTCTGTTGATATTTTCATTGACTTCATAAATAGAATTTAATCTCTATGCATCAGCTTTCTGATCTGTAAAAATAAGATAAATATTCTTCCCACACACTTTGCACTCAGAACTCCTCTGCTGAAACAATAAACAGGGTTGTAATATATGAATGGAGTATTGCTTCAGAATCTGATGTCTTTATCAACAACAAAGAAGAACTGACATTTATTTGGTGTTTCGGTATCAAATTTGAAGATACTACAGTTAATGAAAAAAAGAAACATCTGTGTTAATATTATGGGGATTATTCTGAAATATGGGTATCAGTGGAAATGTCAGCTGCCTGCTGCACGATTTCCAAGAGCCATTTTTTGTGATTGCAATGTTCATAGAGATCCTCAAGCAAAAATGATTCAGAGAGGAAAAGGCCTTACTGATGGGAAAACTTCAATTAAACACGCTTAGTTCTTTCAAAATATTTTAAAATCAAATCTGTTTGTTTACTTTTACTCTCTACTTTTGGCAAAGTACCTTCCTTTAGAAAGTAAGGAAAAAAGATGACTTTTCTGGTAAGATTAACGAAACTTTTTTTTTGTTTTTTGTTTTTTCTATGGAAGAAAAGATGGGGGGAAAAGTTAAGCTTTTTAGATGATATTATTAGAGGCAGAATTTAAAGTATGGATTCATACTTTAGTCATGGAAAAGATTCAGATTTGAAGAAGGAAAAAATTTAGTTACATGATGGTTTCTAAAAATACTGTGAGATTGTGAAGGTAAATCAGAGTTTCCCATTTCATGATCTTAGAATCTGGAGAATACATGTCTGAAATGACAGTTCTAGAGTCTGAATCTCAACAGCAAAACAAAACCAAAAGCCCTTCTACCATGATGGTGTAATAGTCATTTCAGAACACTGCTCTGAAAACACAAGATGGGGTTTATACCTCAGCTAAATTTTCTGCTCCTGACCTTAGCCCTGTGACAAAATCCTGATAAACCTTAATTTCCTCATCTGTAAAATACAGGGAGAATAATACTTGTCTTGTTGGAGTCTGGTTAAGATTAAATGAGTGACTATTAACTAATTTCCTACTATTGGCTTACTTAAGATAAAACTGCCCTAATATGTCCTAAGTACTATTCATTACTCAATAGCTATATTTTATAATTCATCATAACTGAGCTTCCTCAAAATTAATCACAAGGGAATTGTAAAAATCAAAACACGAAGTCACATTTGACATGAAAAATAAACCTTGAATTTTCAGGAAAGTTAAGAACAGGTATATAAATCTATGATTTAAATTTGGATATACGGATAGAAGCTTTACTGTTAAAGCTCCTAGAGAAAGAAAAATGAGGGATGAGAAGAAACTAGGGTTTTAGAAATTCTTTCATGCCTTTAGAAGAGATATATCATTATCATCAAATTATTAGGATAGAAAAAAATTTCAGGCAGGAGTAACTTTGTGTCTTGAGGTAATTTCTTATACTATTTCTAGAAACATTTGATTAGGGACTGATGGAAAATGTGTCTGTTTTCAAGACAAATGAAAACTGGAATTGAACCGATGATATAGATGAGAATGTTACAACTACCCATGGCTACAGGGGTTTTATTGTGGTTAAACTCCATACTTGAACTTTTATACCATAGAAATTATTTAATCTGACTGCTGTGGAGGATAAGATAGGCTATTCTCTTCTATTATTTGGCATATAGACATATCAGTACCTCACCATCAAAGTTACCTTCACTTTCACTCCCCGCTAAAAAGGAATGCTGTTTGTATGTGGGGTGGGTGGGTGGGGGGTGTTGTCCTTTGAGAGGATTCAGACTGGCATGCAGGTGGCCAGCTAGCTACTACCTGCAGTAGGGTCAGGTTCACCGAGAGCATCACCCAGAGCAGAGACACGACTCCCAGCATCTCCAGTTACTTGGTCCCTCTGCTCTTGGCTCTGGGAGAGGTTTGGTCATGAAGACGGCCTTTTGCTTTGCAGACGTACACTTGAGGCTTATTGGGATAATTTGCTGCAAAGAAACTCTGGCTACTGCTCAGGTGAAAGAGTTTTCTTTCCATACGGTTTCACTTTTCCTGGAGGTGAGATCCAAGAACGGCTATTTAATGGGAGAAGGAGGATTTCTCCACGACAACTTGCTAGAATTTCTTTGTTCAGTTTCCTTTCTTTCATTTTGAGTTGATTGAGGAACATCAGATAGGATTCTGGTTTCACCCGGCATGCTTCTTGTCAACTCTCTTGCCTTTCACAGGCTGACTACGCAGGGACGTTTACAGCCCTCCCCTGGAGTCTGCCAGACCTAGGTGTTATGTGCCGTACCTCCAGGGATCATGACCATATGGTATTTTAGGGGAGGACACAGTTCATTTCAATGCAATTCCAATGAGCAGATTTCTTTGCTTTATTACACCATTGCATTTGGAGGCAATCCACCAGAGGCAGAATCTAACTCTCAAAGGAATGCTCTGCCCACTCTGTCCATTTAACAGGACATTTGGCTCGAGAATCGAGTCGGTTGATCACACATGTGCAACAGATGTGTGAGCATGCGTAGCAAAAATAAAAAATCAAAACTCCCAACAGTGTACTATGGGGAATGTAGCAGAACTACTGGAAAACAGGACACAGAGAAGTCTGGTAGGAAAACTTTGATTCTTGTTGTCAGAGGCAGTGTTTCTTATTAATCTTTGCCTCCTTTTGGAGCAGGGGAAGGTGTAGGTTTCCACTATTATTTTGCAGTGATTATTCATATAACGCTGGTGAGGAAACTTGGTTCGTTTTCACAGACCTCCTCTTAGGAAGATATAATTCTAAATATTTTGACCAGGCTGTTTTTGGGGTGTGGGGTGGGCGCAGGGGGGCTGATTCTCAGGAATTCAATGTTGGCATACTTCCACTGAAAAAAACCACCCATTTACAAGAGAGGATATCAGACATATACAGCCTTTCATCCATGCCCCACAGGCTCATATGGAAAGACAGAGCACCAGCTGTTTTTCTCATGGTGAATAAGGGTTACTTGGGGAAATCTCTCTTCCTGTTTTTATATGGACAACTAAATTGTTGCATAGCCAGTTAATTTTGGTTAGGTCAACAGTACAAGGTTAATTATTGGAACCTTCCTCTTTTGCCTGTGTAAGGGTAGAAGATTAATAGGAACCCAAAGAAGAAAATGAAATACGGTGACTTATTCTAGAAGTGCTGTTTATTTGGGAAATATAAATTTGGCTTTTATTATATCTGAAAGGATTGATACACACTCATCTTGGTCTTCTGGGAAATAGTAAAAGTCTGAAAAACTGTGATGTGAATTAATTTGAAAACCTGAGTGATACGGAATTAATCAGATTCAGAAGGATTTCCTGTTCAAATATTGAGGAAAAATATCACTTTTTTTGCAATAGGAACATTTTTTAAAAACCAGAACAATTGGCATACCTATGAGATAACTTTGAAGTTCTCTTCCTGTTCTCTGTTATACCTCAGTTTGTCTTGGATTGTTTTATTACCCCCCCCACCCCTTTTTAAAAAACTAGGTCATGATGCAACATTCCCTTTCTAACCTTGGGTTCCATGAACACATCAAAGGACACGTGGACTGGTTCCCTGCAATATACTATATTTTTATCCAGCTGCATATTATTATATAACCTCAGGATAAAGCAACTGTATCACTGTTGATATATTCAACTTCTGTCCTTTGGATTTGGTCAGCACTGTATGTGGAAGCAGAAACCCACCCTGTATTGTTACAAGGATGGTTTTTCATTCATGTCCTTGTTACTCTTAATAAATGTCTCAAAGAAAAATACTCTGTAACCGCCACTCATAAAGAAGCAGAAAATGGCAAAACCACAGCATAGAAGGAAACCTATATGAAAACACTGGTTGTGTCTTCCTGGATACAGAAAACAAATAGAGCTTTTGAAAGAGTTTGCCAATGTGTGTCTGCCAAATAAAATATTGTTTTATGAAGTCAGGAAAAAACTAATTTTAAAGGTTATTGTAGGTTATTTGTGGTCACTTCTGGTGTGCACACACCATGATGTCATCCTGAACTCTTCTCTATTTATATTTCAGTCTTAGAAGTCTTTTGTCTAAGACTTGATCTCAGCTACTAGAGACATCTAAAATACTCTTATTATTCAATACTCATAAAAATCTAGACCAAAAAAAGTTAGAATAGATGGAAAAAAGTCCCAGCCAAGTCCAGGAAAGAAATCATTCAGGCAGATCCGTCTTCTGAAATCATACCTATGCCATAGACATCTCAGGACACAGTTGCTGGAGAACTTCTCAAGTGACTGGAAAGTAGCCACATGTCCAAATGGCTGTCCTGGAAAATGATTGCCTGTTGAGTGGGGGTAGATGGATCCCTGCCAGAGACATATCTTCTGAGGAAGGGGAGCAGAGGGTTCCTTGGGCAGTCCAATTTCTCTCTCCTCCTGGGTGGACCACTCGCCTGTAATTCCCAGATATGTTTCACTTTGTTTACATGACCTCCTGTGGCAATTTCACTTCTTCACTGTAGCAGAGTTGATTTTTTTGTGTGTGTGGGAATTTTTTTGCTTGGAAAACCCCTTTTGTTGAGGTAGTCCTCAGTAAACTAGGAAATGTCAAATAAACACTGGATGAAGACAGACTAGAAGGCCAGTGAGAACAGTTGAAAATGGGGGAAGCTAATAAATCTCTTAAGAAAAAAGAAAAAACATTTGGCAATTGGAAAGAACATATAGTTCCACTGATACGGTGGAAAACTGACACTTTCAAGTTTATTAGGATACCAAGCTGATATCCTTTGCATCATCTTCAAAATCATTCAAGTATTAAAAAAAATGCCTTTGAGCATCTTGATGTGTCAGACACATTGATGTTAGAAAACAAAGGAGATAAGTACATTATAGATATTAAAAACAGTGTGTGTGTGTTAGCTGCTTCAGTGTCTGATCTTTGCAACCCTATGGACTGTAGCCCACCAGGCTCCTCTATCCATGGAATTCTCCTGGCAGGAAAACTGGAGTGGGTTGCCATTCCCTTCTTCAGGGGATCTTCCTGACCCAAGGATCTGACCTGTCTCTTACATCTCCAGCATTGGCAGAGAGGGTCTTTACCACTAGTGACACCTGGAAAGCCCATTCAATACAGTACAACAGAGAAGAAGCCTGTGGAGCTGCTGGGATGAAGGAACTGTAATTTTAAATTCAGTGATCTGGGAACACCTCACTAGGAAAGCGAAATTTGAGCAAAGCGTAAAATTGTGGCAGGAACGAAGCATGTTGCTGATTGCAGGAGAGTGTGACAGGCAGAGGAACAGGAAATGATGAGCCCAAGCCAACGGAACACATGGTGTGCTGGCATAACAGCACAAAGACCACAGTCCATGCCGTGTATGTTTGTGAGTATATTAACTTCATCTGTACATGTGTGCAAGGGCACACCTGTCCTCCATGCATAAACACACTTTAAAATGCATGAGAGAAAATACCATATTTTGCCAACATAATTTTGTCACTAAATGCGAAGGTGTACTATTTACGATTCAGGTTTAGATGAACTGTTCTTTGAAGAGACTTTCAAAAAAAGTCAAAAAGTCAAAGTCAAAAAGACTTTGAAAAGCTCTTTGTGTGAGAATGGAAAGCATAGACAGGTCCAGTGAAGTGAAACATGAATTCTGATGTATTTGTGGTTATCATTGCAGTGACTATATAGTGCTAATGCATATTTAATACTCCAAACCTATAAATATATTTCATCATGAGGTTGGCAATGATTTCTTACTTTTGGGGAAACCTCATCTGTGAAATTCTTCTTTCTTCTCTTCTTTGCATACCTTTGATATGAAATGTAAGATTCATTCAGTTCTGATAAAGTAAAGCTTTAGAAAATATATAGGAAAGACAAGACATTGGAAAATGTGAAGAGGTAGTTACATGACATAGAAAAAATCAAATCTGGGATATCATTCATCCCTTGAGTGAAGTTCCCTACTGCACTGTTTGCCAACGTGGGATAGTTTTAGAAAGGTGTGGTTTGGGATTTCCATGTTACTGGGTTGCTATGTATTGGGAGGAGTCACTTGGAAAGAAAATCGGAGAGGAGACTGAATTACAAATAGCAATACGAAGACAAGATTGGAACTTTTCTTTTTCCTTCTTTTAATTGTAGGAGGAAGAGAATGTATTTGGCCACTTGATGAGTTTACGCTCTTTGAGAAAGTATGGTGCCGTTTAGTTGGTAAGTGTCCAACTCTTTTGTGACATCATGGACTGTAGCCCACCAGGCCTCTCTGTCCATGGGATTTTTCAGGCAAGTGTATTGGAGTGGGCTGCCATTTCCTCCTCCAGGGGATCTTCCCAGTTCAGGGAATCAACCCTGTGTGTCCTGCGTCTCCTGCATTGGCAGGCAGATTCTTTACTGCTGAATCATCAGGGAAGCCCCAACAAAGTCTGGGGGACTGTGCCCTTTTGATAGCATAGGTAGCAAAGCACCCAATGAGGCATATGCTCCCTCACCAGGGGACAAGTTTTATAGCTTGCCATTCCTGATCTTACATGAAGCGGGGTGGATTTTGTCCTCCCAGATTTCCTCCAATTGTATAGCTTCTTTAAAAAATAATAAGGGAACTTGATACAAGGTTAACTAGGGACAGAAGGGGACTGGCTTAGAGATGAGGTGGGCTAGGTGGTCCTGGGTCTCTGCCAGGTTCACTGAATGAACCCCAGACCCGGAACAGGTTTGTCTGTCTGTGGGTGTGTTCCAAGTAGGGTGTACGGCTCTTCAGGTGGCCGAGCTGCCATCTCTGAATCCCTGGAAGGATCTCTAAATTCCAGTTGTGCTCTGGCTATAAATTAGGCCGAATGATCCCAGGGACTTTCAGTTGCCTCTTTCTGGTCCTGCCCATGATTGACATGCAGCTCAGCTGACATGTAGTGATGATTATAAAATATTTTAGAAGCTGTAGAAGAAGCTTCCTGCAGTTCAGCTCTCATGTTTAATTAGATTCTCTTCCTGTGAAGGAGAAGAGATAGCATTATACCTCATGATATGGGATAGCATCTATTGATGAAGTAAAAACAGTGTGGAGTGGAGGATGTCACATAAGGCCGGGCAGCCACTAGTTAATTAATTACATGAATGATAAAAGTTCTGCACAGGAGTCATTTTATATCAGTTTTGTGATTTATTTACCCATCCATAAATTCAGATGAAAGTGGTTCATTTTAATAGGAAAAAGATCACCTAGTACAGGAGGGTTTATAATGAGAAACAGTGGTTCTCTAATCCATGTCTTTTTCTACCCACAGTCCTGCTCCAAAGAGACAGCTACTTGGAGGTTCTAATTTTGTGTTCTGCTACTTGTACTTATTTTTAATCTAAAACATTTATTTCCCTAAGCCTACTCTTTAAAAAAAAAAAAAAACTATTATTTTTTTCAAGAACAGTTTAGGTTCACAGCAAAATTGAGGGGGAGTTATAGAGATTTCTCATAGAGCCCAGCCTCGCGTACACATAGTTATAGAGATTTCTCATAGAGCCCAGCCTCGCGTACACATAGTTATAGAGATTTCTCATAGAGCCCAGCCTCGCGTACACATAGTTATAGAGATTTCTCATAGAGCCCAGCCTCGCGTACACTAGCCTCCCCTCTTAACAAACATCATCCCCACCAGACCAGAACAGTTGTCACAATTGATAAATCTATATTAACATATAATCATGACCCAGAGTCTGTTTTGGTTTTGTACATCCTATGGGTTTCAACAAGTGTTTAATGACATGCATCATTATGTTATCATACAGAGGATTTTCAGTACCCTAAAAATCCTTTTGGAGAAGGCAATGGCAACCCACTCCAGTACTCTTGCCTGGAAAATCCCATGGATGGAGGAGCCTGGTGGGCTGCAGTCCATGGGGTCGCGAAGAGTTGGACATGACTGAGCAACTTCACTTTCACTTTTCACTTTCATGCATTGGAGAAGGAAATGGCAACCCACTCCAGTGTTCTTGCCAGGAGAAACCCAGGGGCGGAGGAACCTGTTGGGCTGCCATCTATGGGGTCGCAGAGTCGGGCACGACTGAAGCGACTTAGCAGCAGCAGCAGCAGCAAAAATCCTTTGTGCTTTGCTTATTCATCCGTTCTCCTCCCTCAACTCATAGCAACCACTGATCTTTTTATATCTCCATAATTTTGTGTTTTCCAGAATGCAATATAATTGAAATTTTATAGTATGTAGGCTTTTTTCCTGTGAGTTAGTAATACACATTTAAGTCTTTTCATGGCCCGATAACTCATTTCTATTTAGTAATGAATAATAATCTATTGCCTGAATGTACTGTAGTTTATATATCCATTCACCTACTGAAGGACATCATGGTTACTTCCATGGTATAGAAATTAACGAATAAATTTCTATGCACATAGGTGTCAGGTATTTGTTTGGATATGTTTTCAACTTTTAGGAGTAAATAACCACCATTAAGTGTGATACTAGCTGTGGGCTTTTTTTGTAGATTATTTATTAACGATGTTCACCCCCTCACTCACTGACAGTTTTATCATAAATGGGTGTTATTTTGTGAAATGCTTTTTTATGTATCTATTGATAAAATCATGTAATTTTTATTTTTCAATCTGTTGATGTGATAGATTATATTGATTTTCCAAAGCGGAATTAGCCTTGCATATCTGGGATAAATCCCAATTGGTTGTGGTGTATAATTCTTTTAATACATTGTTGAATTCAAATTGCTAATATTTTCTTGAGGATTTTTGCATTTATTTTAGGTTCATGAAAAATATTGATCGTTAGTTTTCTTAAGGTGTCTTTGTCTTGTTTCAAAATTATGGTAATAGTAGCTTCAAAAGTGAGTGAGTTAGGAAGTACTTTCTTTGCTTCTATCATCTGAAAGAGATAATAGAAAATTGGTATAGTTTCTTCTTTAACTGTTTGGAAATATTTACCAGTGAACCCATCTGGGCCAGGTGCTTTCTACTTTTGAAAGCTGTTAACGATTGACTCGATTTCTTTAAAATAGATATAAATCTACTCAGATTATCCAGGCCTGTCTGTGTGAATTCTGGCAAACTGTGTGTTTCATGGAATTGGTCCATTTCATCTCGGTTTTCAAACTGTTGGGAGTAGTGTTGTCCGTAGTATTCCTTTATTACTCTTTATACCAGTACATGGGATCTGTACTGATGCTTCCTCTTTCATTTCTGATAATAGTAATATATCTCTCTCTTACTCTTAGTCTAGATAGAAGCCTATCAATTTTACTAATCACTTAACAGAACATTTTGAAGTAACTATTGTTGTTTAGTTCTAAGTCATGTCCAACTCTTTTGTGACCCCATGGACTGTAGCCCACCAGGCTTTAATACAGGAGTGGGTTGCCACTTCGTTCTGCAGGGGATCTTCCTGACTGAGGAATCAAACCCACATCTCCTGTGTTTGCAGGTGGATTCTTTACCACTGAGCCCCCAGGGAAGCTCCAAAATCAACTACATTCCAATACAGTTTGTTTGAATGAAAATACATTTGGGACTCTTTCTAAAGAAACAACTTTTGGTTTCATTGATATTCTCTATTGATTCCTTATTCCATAAGTCAATTTTATTGATTTATGCTCTTTGTTGTGGTTGTCCGGTCGCTCAGTCGTGTTTGACTCCTTGCGACCCCATGGGCTGCAGCACACCAGGCTTCCCTGTCCTTCACCGTCTCCTGGAGTTTGCTCAAACTCACGTCCATTGTCAGTAGTGCCATCTGATCATCTTATCCTCTGTCGTCCCTTTCTCCTCCTGAAATCTTTTATTTTTTTTTTCTGCTTATGTTGGTTTTAATTTTCTCTTTTTTCCTAGTCTGCTGAGTTGGAAACTTGGATGGTTGATTTTTAAATCTTTCTTATTTCTAATATATTCATTTGATACTATAACTTTTCCTCCAAGCACTACATTTTCTGCATCCCCACACATTTTGATAAGCTGGATTTTTGTTTTCATTTTGTTTGAAATATTTTTAAATTTCTTTTGAGATTTCTTCTTTGACCCGTATGTTATTTAGTCTTATGGACTCTGTTGGAGAGGGAGAGGGTGGGAAGATTTGGGAGAATGGCATGGAATCATGTGTAATATCATGTATGAAATGAGTTGCCAGTCCAGGTTCAATGCACGATACTGGATGCTTGGGGCTGGTGCACTGGGACGACCCAGAGGGATGGTGTGGGGAGGGAGGAGGGAGGAGCGTTCAGGATGGGGAGCATATGTATACCTGTGGCGGATTCGTTTTGATGTTTGGCAAAACTAATACAGTGTTTCAGGTTTAAAAATAAAAGAAAAGAAAAGAAAAAAAAAAGAAATATATTGTGTAATCTCCATATATTTTGGGCTTTCCTCAAATACAGTTATCTTTCCCAAATGTCTTTGAGTTATTGATTTATAGATTAATCCCATTGTGTCTAAGAGCAGGCATTTAATGATTTCTGTCCTTTTAAATATATTTTAAAGGTGTGTTTTATGGCCCCGAATATCATCTATCTTGGTGAAGTTTCCATGTGAATTTGAGAAGGATGAGTATTTTTTTGTTGGATGAAGTAACATATGCATGTTAATTATAATCCATTGATTGATGGTATTGCTGAGTTCTGATCTGTCTGAAATTAATATACCTACTTTTGCTTTCTTCTGATTAGTGTTTTTATGGTATACTTTTCTCCATCTATTTACTATTAATTTATATTTGTCTTTATATTAAACGTGGCTTTCTTGTAGAGAGCACATACAGGATCTGTGTTTATAGATCCACTCTGACAATCTCTATCTTTTGATTGGTGCATTTAGACATTCACAGTGATTATTGATAGAGTTGGACTAATATCTACCATGTCCATCATCATTTTCTAACAATTGTCCTTGTTCCCGTTTTTGTCTGATTCTGCTATGTGTTGATTCTTCTGGTTTTCCTTCATGGTGCCTGATTTCCTACGTGTTTGGTGATTTTGAGTATGAGTTCAAGTTTTTTGGAAGTTTATCTGGGAATTTTTTAAGGCCTTAGTAAGATTGGTATCCCTCAGAAAAGATATGAAGTTTTTGACTGCCTATACTTACTACTAATGTTGGACCACTTAAAAATAAATTCATGACTTAAAATTTTTATGCTTTCTAGGTGATATATCATTGATTTGTAAATTCATTGAGAAACTATTTGTACTTATGAATTCTTAAGAGAGTTAATTTTTTTACGTTAGAGGATAATTGCTTTACAATGTGGTGTTGGTTTCTGTGTAAAACAACATGAATCAGCCGTAGGTTTACATATGTCCCCTCTGTCTTGAACCTTTCTCACCTGCTACCCTATTCTGCCCCTCCAGGTTGTCACAGAGCACTGGGTTGGTCTCTCTGTGTTACACAGCAACCACCCACTCGCTATCTGTTTCACATATGGTAATGTGTATGTTTCAGTGCTATAAAGAGCGTTGTTTTTTCCCTCTGCCAGCACCAGTGTCAATTCAGGCAGTTTTTATTTTTATCATTAGCAGAAAAGGTGTAGGTGGTGGTGTTAGAAGTTGGAGGGGTGGGGTGAGGACGGGGAGGTACGAGATTGTAGAAAACAATGTTCACTTATGTATTAATCAAGAACATGGCACCATGTCTCTGCAGTTTATGTAGGAAAATCATCTTTAAGAGTTCCATATTGGCTTGGCTCTGGGGTTTAAGTTTCTCATGACGTGAAATCTTGAAAACTGTAGTTCAAGATTACCTGGGTTTAACAAATATCTTCAAGGTAAAGCCAAGTTTTTGCTTCACATAATCCTTATCTCTTTATAGCATACCCACAAATTCAACTGATGCTGTGTACACTGTATCCAGCATTTTTAGCTATTTTCAGGGCAAGTTATGTTACAGTATCTAGGCTGCCCAACTGCCACAAAATTAATTCTCTGCATCCACTTTTTGTTGTTCTTTTAAAATTCTCCTTTAATTTCTTTCACTGTTATGCGTGTATTCTTTATTGTTGTTGTTTTTGTTGTTATTGTTTTACTGTGATTTTAAGTGGGGTCCTACAAGAAAGGAAAGCAAATATGTGTGCTCAAACTCCTTAAGCTACAAATTATTAAAAGTCAAACTTTAGTTAGAAACTGTTTTTTTAAAGAGAAGACAGTAACTATTAAAAATGAATATTTTTCATTATTTTGAAAGTACAGTTTTAAGTAGATTAGTGGGTTTCCATATTGGACTGGATATATGAATGTATAGAATATAACAGTTAACATTATGCTAATGTGATTAGATATATGTATACAAGTATATACAAAATTTGTTCTTTCAACAAATTAAAAAATCTTTTTAAAGCATGTGTTATATACTACATACCAAATGAAGATATTCATAGAAAGTATATTACTCAATATAAGAATTAGAATATTTTCATTTGAAATGTATTTAAAGAATTGGATGAAGCACAAGCTGGAATCAAGATTGCTGGGAGAAAGATCAATAACCTCAGATATGCAGATGACACCACCCTTATGGCAGAAAGTGAAGAACTAAAGAGCCTCTTTTTTTTTTTAATTTTATTTTATTTTTAAACCTCAAACACTGTATTAGTTTTGCCAAAAATCAAAACAAATCCACCACAGGTGAAGTGAAAGAGGAGAGTGAAAAAGTTGGCTTAAAGCTCAACGTTCAGAAAACTAAGATCATGGCATCTGGTCCCATCACTTGATGGCAAATAGATGGGGAAACAGTGGCTGACTTTATTTTGGGGGGGCTCCAAAATCACTGCAGATGGTGACTGCAGCCATGAAATTAAAAGACACATACTCCTTGGAAGGAAAGTTATGACCAACCTAGATAGCATATTCAAAAGCAGACATTACTTTGCCAACAAAGGTCTGTCTAGTCAAGGCTGTGCTTTTTCCAGTAGTCACATATGGATATGAGAGTTGGACTATAAATAAAGCTGAGCACTGAAGAATTGATGCTTTTGAACTGTAGTATTGGAGAAGACTCTTGAGAGTCCCTTGGAATGCAAGGAGGTCCAACCAATCTATCCTAAAGGAGATCAGTCCTGAGTGTTCATTGGAAGGACTGATGCTAAAGCTGAAACTCCAATACTTTGCCACCTGATGTGAAGAGCTGACTCATTTGAAAAGACCCTTATGCTGGGAAAGATTGAGGGCAGGAGGAGAAGGGAACAACAGAGGATGAAATGGTTGGATGGCATCACGGAGTTGATGGAAATGAGTTTGGGTAAACTCCGGGAGTTGGTGATGGACAGGGAGGCCTGGAGTGCTGTGGTCCATGGGGTCTCAAAGAGTCAGACAGGACTGAGTGACCGAACTGAACTGATGGATACTTTTCTATTTTTGAATGTTGTGCATAATTATTATTTGAAGCTAGTTATATAAATGTAGATTTTTAAAAATGTATTAAGTCAAAATATCTGGAAATAATATGAAATTTTGTTATTCTTTTATGAGCACTGGTATGACAGAGATTTCCAGCTTCAGATTAGAACACATACATTAACATTTCATGAAGAAAGGGAAACTGGATTATATTTATGATATAACAAATAGTAAAATAAATACATACTAGATAAGACTAGTTCTCTGTGGGTTTGGCCCACATAGACACATTCCCTGGACAGTTGACAACTACTTTTTTGGGAACTGTGAATATTAAAAAAAAATTATATGTGTGTGGTGGGTTTTTTGTTTTGTTTTTGGGTTTCTTTTTTTATTTATTCTTTTTTTTTTTCAGCTCTAAACTAGGATTGGCTATAGCTATAGCACTGTCAGAATTGGTAGCCTTTTAGGAGACATTTACTAGATGGAGAAATTAGAAGGTTTTCTTTTTTTTTTTTGGTCACACCGTGTACAATACGGGATCTTAGATCTACAATCAGGGATCAAACCCATCCCTCCTACAGGGGAAGCACAGGGTCTTAACCACTGGATCACCAGAGAAGTCCTGTAGAAGGTATTTATTTATTATTTTTAGAAGGTATTTTAACTCAGAGATGAAATTTTTGCAGTGGAAGTTTAGGAATTCTACCAACAGCAAGTTCTTTCCTTGGAATGACATTATAAAACAGTATAGAATCTTGCCAAGGTTTCTTGGTTCTTATTGAAACACTATGTAAATTTGGTTGAGTTATGAAAGTAATCTGTAATGTGCTCCAGTTCATTATTATTTTTTGATTATTAAAATTAGCATCAAGCTATCATGCATACCTTCTTAGCAATGAATTTAAGTGAATAAATTGAAAATGTGATATATTTGCATGATCACACTAAAGCACTATCTTATAGAATATAATTTATTAAAAGCAATAAATAATAAGTTATAATCTATTTATTGAAAGTATAGATGAACATTAGCTGTAGCTACCTATTTCCTACCATGGTTTTTGGTGGTTTTATTTTCTCATGGAATAACACCCATAAGTGCACCCAATTTAAGACACAAAAAAGGTGGAAGTCCTACTGTTAAAAAAAAAAAAATTATTAGCATAAAACAGCATGTCTTTTTATTTTACTTTAATGTTCAAAATAATTTCTTCATATTTAGAAAGAGGACATCACATAGCATTATAAGACACTATGTTGCAGTTAATAAAAATTTATTAGTAGATTCAAGTTTAAGAATGATCTACATTTTTCTCTGTGGTATAGCAAGCACAGGGTTATCCTTATCCAAATATCACCCTTGTTTATTTGTATTTCTATGTAATTTCTTATGAGTAGGAGAAAGTTTGAATTGAGTTAAACCAGATATAGAGTAGATTGCATTCAATCTCAGATATACCCATGGGAATGCTTTGTTCTCAGTTTCTCATAGAATTTTATATTCTCACTGTTGTATACTTACTATTTTTTTTTTCATTTTTGTACATTTCCATCAGACTATAAGCTTCATGAAGGCAAGACTGAACTTGTCTGGTTCATGTTATAGCCCCAGCACTTATCACAGAATTACTGTCTCTCAAAACAAGCTCTCAGTTGGTAGTTACTGAAGGGATACTTGACTTAGCAAATTACTTTTTAATATAAGAGAAGTTTTTACATTTTTTTTCTCTAGTGAATACACTCAGAATATCTGTTCCACACAGATGGCTAAGGAAAACAGAAAAACAATCAGGAGAAAATACAGGTATACATGGTTTTCTAAGCTTCCAGGTACTTACACCCTCACCTACAAAGTTTGGTTTCATTGATTTAGGCTCTGGGTGTGCTCACTTGACTTTGTTTTTGTAGTTGTGCTCGGCTGAGTCTCGTGGCTATAGATGGAGCAAAGGAGCTAAAATGAGTAGGAATTGGAAGAACAGAGGAGAAAAACTGGATTTTTGCCACCAATATTCATCCTTCACTTACCCTGAAGACCATTTTCTAAGACGGAGGCATGGTAGGTCTCCTTAGAAATAACTGACGAGATTAAGGAACAAAGAATACAAGCCAAATGTCCTGTAAATTGAGGAGCAAGGCTGTCGGATCCAAGCAGACACTGTTATGACATCCTGTACCTGGATTCATAAAACTCCCTATGGGAACCACATAATTCAGGCCAAGGATACCTCTGGAAACATTTGTCATTTGTTCAGCTTTCGAGAATGGCTTTGTGTTAGATTTGCAGTGAGTGGCATTGAATATTATAGTTTTGGTAAATGTCGAGAGTATCATAATGTAAATTGCTTATTTCAAAATGACATTTTTCTGTGCCTTAGTAGCTTCTTAAACTTTCACCAATGTTAATAATTCAATTTGGAGACATGTCTGACTGGGAGAGAATTCTCTCTCCCACGAGTCACTTCAATTACCTTCCTAGTTGATGGAGCAAAAGTACCCATTTCAAAAGTGAGTGTGGAAATGCAGCAGAGTGAATGGAAGAACTGGACGAGGAAGTTGAACTGGATGCTAGTCTTCGCTCTGTCACTTAGTATATATGTGATACTGAGTTATAAATAGCTGTTCTGCTCCTCAGTGTCAGACTCTGTATTTATGATCCTTCCTACCTCACTTACTTCCTCAGAAATAAGGTCATGAACATGACATCTCATTATACTCCAAGATGCAACAGACGTTTGAGATGTTACACTTCAGTATCAAGGTTAAGTGTCAAAGAACTCAATAATGATGTCATTCAGAAACAGGATTTGGAAGGATAATGGCTATGAAAATAAGAAAGTAAGAGAATGATGGTTCAAAGGGAAGAAGCAGCACCTATAACAGTGTAAGAATCAGAAGTCCTAAACTGAAAATCTGCAACTAGGAGGAAACAAAGATGAGAGGGCTGGATCCATGTGTGATTTTTGTTCCTCTGGCTAAGAACTACAGTATTATTTCTTAAGTGAAGCCTGTTGTTGCTTAAGATTGCCAATGAGTGACTTACAAGCCCGGGAAGACTTTTCCTAAAAGTCTTTATTGGTTGACTTTTCTGTAATGGTTCAGTTCAGTCACTCAGTCGTATCCGACTCTTTGCGACCCCATGAGTCGCAGCATGCCAGGCCTCCCTGTCCATCACCAACTCCCGGAGTTCACTCAGACTCACGTCCATCGAGTTGGTGATGCCATCCAGCCATCTCATCCTGTCGTCCCCTTCTCCTCCTGCCCCCAAATGGTAATCAATTAAAAATATTTTGCTTGGGTCCTTGACTAAGACAGTCTTGTGGAGCCTAGATGCTGTAGCCAAGAAGAAAAAAACAAACCATCCAAAGCATCTCAGGTGCTTGGTCATTATGGACTTGTTTCTTCACATGGAAGATGAGACCCTCAAAGCAACAATGCCAAGTAATGGAATAGAGCTAAGACTTCTTAAGTGAAATAATATAATTTTGAGGGGGAAATTGATGGCAACTAGGCATAGGTTTTTAATAAGCATTTTAACTAAGAAAGCATGGGGAAATCTCTTAAAACCTCATTTTCTTTTTTTTTTTCTTAAGCATTTGACCACATACTTTTAACTGTATGACATTGAAGATTACATAAGCTTAATTTTAGGCAATGCTATAGCTTCAGTTTATAAGGAATTCAGATGATAGTCTGTTTCTCTTTTTTCTTTATTTTTTCTTTGAAGAAAGGAAAAAAGGATCATTTAAAGCAAAAATTGGCTTCCATTTATCTCTTACACGACATGAATAAAACAGACGTACCAGGTAGGTCCTCAGGTAAGTGGTTCTGTGGTATGTTTTTTAAGTGTTTTCCATATCACACCTACCAGTATCCCTCTTAGAATTATGCTTTAGACATTACTTGAGTTGTAAAAAACACTAATATACTTTTAAGAATCCCTCAAGTTCTTCCTTTCTTGATTTCCACTTTTCCCACTCCTCTGCTATTAAAGCTCTTTGAAGAGGTCTCAGTGAATAACCATTGCCATCTTCATATATTTTTGGCAGCCCACAAAATTTAAAACTCTCTTAAGCTCACACCAAAAAGTTAGGTCTTACTCATTTTGTGGCACTGCAAAATGATTACTAACATGATAAATAAAAAAACATAGTAACTTAAAGGGTTTTTGAGGGGGAATTTTCTTTATCTCTCAAGTTGTTTCCTGATAAAAATAAGAACAATGCTCAAAAGAAAAAATACTGTGGTTTCATTAGAATTATGTTCCTTGAAATGTGCAATAATATTCTCATGGTCAAATGTTTATTTCCTGACAAAAATGAGGAATGTTGATGTATTACTCTGCATTGTAAAGTGTGACAAGTTCAGAATAAGCTAACTGGAAGCTGGGAAACCAAGGATGGATAGGTCCTCGGATAGATTTTTATATTGGTGAAGAATTGCATTTGGCTTCTAGTGACAGACCTGTGTGATTTAAATATATGTGGTTATACATTTGTCAATCAAAGTATAGAGCTAGGCAGTCACTGAGTTCAGTAGCACATGAGTGTCAGGGATTCTGGGATAAATTTCTTAGCCTTCTATGCAGTCCCCACATGGCTGCTAGACCTCAGGCCTGTACCAGCAGTTTTTGAAAAAGAAGAAAAGGAGGGGTTTCTGTCAGCTTAATAAACTTTTCCAGAGGTCTCATCCAACTGTTTATTACATCTTCCTTATGAGATATATGCTTACATCTTACTGTCTTCCCTATGAGCAGTCGAGACTGTAAGAGACGATCTCTTCCACATCTCTCTCCTAGATTCTGGTGGATTTCTAGGAATTTTGATGTTCATTCTTTATAGATGCCTCACCCTGGTCTCAGCCTTCATCTGTACATGGTGTCCTGCTTTTATCTTCACATACTGTTTGACTCCATGCAAATTTCTTATTTTATGAGAACACCATTCATATTGGATTAGGGCCCTAATGACTTCATCTTAACTTAATTACATCTTCAAAGACCCTTCCCAAATGAGACCATACTGGGAGTTAGAACCTCAACATATACTTTTGAGGGAACATAATTCAATATGTAACAGTTGGTGTGCAAATTACTTAATCAGAAAAATGAAACTGCAACCTCCACATTGAAACAACCTTTTTTTTCCTCCATTTTATGAAGAAATGATATACTATAGGGATATTTAAGCATTTTAAGTGCCAGCTAAGTAGCATACATTGGAAATACTGCTTTTAGTACATTATTATGAAAATATACTGTAAGTATATTTTTACAGGTGGGTTGCTCCTGACTCTGAAGATACAGATTTACTTCACGTTATAACTGTACGATTAACCAGTGTTCACCATAACAGCTCACTTTTCCCAAAATAACACTTTTTTGAAATTTTTTTCATTCCCAAATATACTGAAAACTATATACTAAATTAATAGTACATTTCCAGAGACAGACAGACTTGCCACTTAGTTAACACAATCATTTCTAATATCTTTTGCAACAAATTCAAATTGAGCATCATGTTTGGATGAAACAAAACATTGTTGTTCTGTGTTAGTATGCCAGGTGAGAAGATGTAGCATCCATTGAATCTTTAGTCTCTTCTGTACATGTTCCCATGTGTCTCCACATGTTCCATTGTTTTTAGGTTTAGCCTTTATTTTTGTCACAGTCTTAAGAAAAAGAAATTCTTTTCCAGGATTTAATTGTGCCACCAAAAAGACAAGGTCAAGGTTTGAACTCTGGTACCTGTGAATAGGAGTTTATTTTGAAGTAGGGTTTTTGTAGATGTAATCAACATATGATAAGATCATAATGGAGGGTGGATGCTCATCAAATGATTGATGTCTTCCTAAGAAGAGGGGAATTTGGACACAGAGGGAGAAGACCATGGGAAGACAGAGACAGAGACTAAAATGATGCATCTACAAGCCAAGGAATGCCAAGGATTACAGGGAATCTCCAGAAGCTAAGAGAGAGGCCTGGGACAGATTCTCCCCTGGAGACTCCAGAAAGCTTGCCAAGACTTTTGGACTTGATTTTAGACCTTTGGCTTACAGAACTATGAGAGAATTAATGTCTGTTGTTTCAAACCACCCAGCTTGTGCTAGTTTCTTATGGCAGCCCTAGGAAACTAATATGTCCAGTATATCCAACTGCGATGTCAAATTCCTGTCTGAAGATAAGCACCAACTGCCATCCTTGAAGCTCCGCATGCCTTAGTGAGTAAAGTAAACTTCATGACAATTTGTGTTCAGACTTTGTTTTACTTTCACACTGCTGTTTGTGTTTATTCACACTGTTTATATAAACTTGTTTTCATTGTTCACTTGAGATATATATATATATATATTCCAGTCTATAAAATTTTTTTTGAGTATTTTGGATTGGAATGATATACCTTGTAATTTCTTTAAAATTAAGGAACTTTGCTTTCATTTTATGACTTTTCACTTTTAGGACAAGGTTTTGAGGAACAAAATTAAAATCATTAAATGAGCCATAGAGTTTACTATTAATGTATGATTCTGATGATCACAACCTGAATAAAGAAAAAAGATATTTCCAGCAAGAATAAGGTAAGTGGTCATGTTGGTTTCCTGGGAAAATAATAATGTATTCTTGGAAGCACCACTAATTATTCATAAATTTAAAAAATACCTGTTTAAAGAGCAAGGAAGCACATGAATTTGTCAGGGAAAGAAAAGAGCAAAGCAGGAAATGAGGAAGATGTGACTTATGGAAAAACAGCATTAAGAAGAGGCATGAAAATGAAGTGATAGTCGCTCAGTCATGTCTGACTGTTTGCGACCCTATGGACTATACAGTCCAGTGAACTGTCCAGGCCAGAATACTGGAGTGGGTAGCCTTTCCCTTCTCCAGGGGATCTTCCCAACCCAGGGATAGAACCCAGGTCTCCTACATTGCAGGCAGATTCTTTACCAGCTGAGCCACAAGAGAAGAGGAGGCAGAGTGAGAAGTAACTGAGGAAAGTGTATTTTTACCATCATTCTTGCTCTCTGACAACTTTAGTTTTCAGCTCTGTTTATCAGATTGTTGTATAATTTACCAAATTTATTTTTTAGGCTTTCATATTTCATAATTTGTTATTTAAAAAATACTTGCTAATCCCCTCACATCTTTCAGTTGTTTGTCCAGATATCACCTTGTCAGGCAGTCCACTGACTGCTCACATTCTGTGACCTGACACCCCTCCCCAGTCCGTGTACTTCAGAGCTCTCTAGTCCTGTTCCACCTATTTATCTTATCGTCATGCTTATCGCCTTCTAGGAAGATTTGTAGTTTACTTATTGTTTTTACTTCAGTCTGCCTCCACCTCCTTCTCCCAAAACAGAAGCTCCTTGAATTCACATATCTTAGTCACTGATGAATCCCAAAAACCTAAGGCTGTCTTGTGTATAACAGATGCCCAATGGTTACTTCATTTTTTAAAATGAGTAAGTATATTTTCTTTAAAATTAATAACCTGAACCTGTTGTGGCACTTACAGGACTATGTTTTACTCAGTATATGTGTGTGTATTTGTGTGTATGTGCATGTGAGTAATGAGTAAAACACACACACACACACATATATAAATGAATAAAAAAGTGAAAGTGTTAGTCACTCAGTTGTGTCCAACTCTGTGACCCCACCTGACCTACTTGTCCATGGGATTCTCCAGGCAAGAATACTGGGGTGGGTTGCCATTCCCTTTTCCAGGGGATCTTCCCAACCCAGGGATAGAACCCAGGTCTGCTTCATTGCAGGCAGATTCTGCAATTTTATATATATATATATATTTGCATATTGGGCTGGGAGTTTGGTGGCGTGTGTATTCTCCTTTTATCAGTTGACATGGAATTATATGTGTTTACAGAGGAATTGTTGCTTGAGCTGATGCTTGCCTCCTGAAATGTCTCTATAACATAGTTTAGTAAAATGTTAACAAATCCCAATGAAACACATCTGCTCTACTGTTGTCTCCAACTCCTGGTCTCTTCAAACTTTTAAAACTGTCATAGACTACTGGAAACATGACTGCATTTGAAATTAGTTCAATAAAACAGTAGTTGCAGATGCATCATTAAGGGTTTAAAACCAAATTTTCAGCCAAAGGGAATGGCTTGTAAATGTCTGGCCATTACTCCAGTGGTGTAGAAGGAAGTTTTCTGGCAATGAGGGAAGTGGGGCTCCCTGCTCGCTGACACATAAATGACTAAATTCGAGAGTTTTCTTCATGTGTCTGCTCACCAATGGCGGGGATGTGTAACTGGATGCTAGTATTGCAGTGCACTTGTAGGTTAAAATCCAGGAGGTGATGAAAGACAATCACGGTAATAGAATTGGAGGAACTCGGGGGATTGGATCAACCAGGTACAGTCTTACTGCTCCCTCTTTTTCACTTTATATAAGCATTTTCCCCCTACAATCTAGAAAGTACAGTGCAGTGCTTTCCAATGTAATTGATGGCCCCGTCTGGCATAAGTGATTCCACATGGTGGCTGACGAACAACTCTTGGGTTAGCCCCTCCTCTTGTTCAAGAAGTAGACAAATTAGCAGACTTTTCTCTCTTCTCCATAGAACTATCATTCGCACATCAATTTATCTATCTTAGATGAAATTTTAAATATTTTATAAACTGGTGAACCCTCTTGTTCTTGGTTTTGGGGGAAAGTGGAGCCTCATAAATAGAATTGCCTTACCTTCTCGGTCATGGGGTTGATGGATGGTTGGAGGGAAAGCAGCATCCCGGGTTTTTCAGAGGCATGTCTCTGCTTAGATCAGATTATATGGTGACTTGCAGTGTAACTATACTAGTATCTCTTTACACAAGAAAAATTTCTTTTAAATAACAGTATCAATTTGGGGTTGCTCAAGGGAGTTAGTAGAAAGGCTTAGAACATGGCAGTAGTAATATATACTTACAAGGTCAAAAATTCTCAGCTTGAGAATGGTTCAGTGTGCTCATTCATCACTTTCCACTTTTGCTCATGTAAAAGACACCCAACCAGGTGCAAATTAAAACTACTGTACTAGCATGATCAGGCTTTTAAAAAAGTATCAAATCCCAATTTACTGCTGTCAATTCACATAAAGATATAATCTTTATGTTGTAGATATTTCTGATTGTGTTGTTCCCAAAACTCAAGGACAGAAACAAACTGAATGATAAGCAGTGTCAATCTTGCATGTATATAACAAATATCACCTAAAAATTATAATGCACTACTATAATTACCTAGTTAATTTTATATAAAAGCACTGATTAAAATAATATGAATTTACCAAGAATCCAACAAAGACAACTGAGAGGAAACAAAGTTAAAGGTTTCTTTAATCTACTGGGTAGGCGAGATTGGAGAGATGGCTTTTACAACATTCTTAGGAAAATTCACAGTTGAGGATTCATAGCTGTGATGCTCAGATGAGGACAGCTGATACTCACGCATGTTACTGAAGCCAAGTGGTGGGAGGATATACCGCATCCAAGCTGTTTCCATGAGTGCACAGTCTCTGGCTTGTTTTCTCAAGACTGGAGAAGACATCACACATTCTTTTGGAAGTTGAGTCCAAACCAAAACTCCACTAGATCTCCTGTCCTGCCTCTGTGTGGTCTGGGTGACCCACTTTAGCTTGACAGAGCTCTGGGAAATTTGATATGTCTACATCCAGTTTAAAGGTTACTCCTGGGTGGTCCTTAGCAGTTAATAGAATTTGATTCTGGGGCCATCATGTGAGATTCAGAGAAGTCCAAGAATCTGGGCCTGGACAAGATCCAGTCTGTTAAGAATGGTGATTACTCCTGAGCATTTCAATATATAAATTGGCAGAACTAGAGCTGTTCTGGGAGAATGTACAGATAACACCAGACACACCTCACCAGCCGTCTGCAGCCATCTTGCTTAGCCTCTTCCAAGGCAGAACTCAAGACACCATGTTTTCAGATTGAGCAATAACTAGGCATTGAGGAAGCTGTTCAGAACTTTCCAGGAATGGCCTTATGACTAGAAAAGACACAAAGACATTTGCTTTAATCTATTTAGATTCAATGACTTCTCTAAATAATATAATTTTTTTATTAAGTGTAATTGCTTTGCAATGTTATGTTTCTGCTGTACAGTGAAGCAAATCAGTTATATGTATATCTACACACCCTCCCTCTTGAGCCTGCCTCCCACCCCAACCTCCATCCCACCTTACCCCCATCCCTTCCCTCTAGGTCATCCCAGAACACCAAGCTGTGCATACAAGCAGCTTCCCATGAGCTATCTGTTTTACACATGGTAGTGTATATATGTCAATTCTTAATTATATGTACATTAATAAAAGAAGGGAGATGTGGCAAATCTAGAAATAATGTATATTTTACTATTAAAAAATAATGGGTTGTGGAAAGAGCATGTGCTTTGGAGACACCCAGGCCTGAATTTGAATACTCACTCCCCATTTACTGGCTGAGAGACTTGGGGCATTATCCCAAGAGCAGAAAATATCAAGGATTATTCAAAAAGTGTTCAGTTATATTTGTATGTGTCAGTCTTTTAAGAAAACCAACAATGTTCCAATCGTAAAAACCTGCTTAAAATTGCATGCTGCCTCTGGTATCTGTCTGCATGGCAATCATCAGCATGTAACATAAATGTATATTTTACACATGCACCTTGCTTGCTCCCTGTCTCCCCTTCCACTTTATCCCTAAAAGCAAAATTTCATTATTTCAGGAATTTATTGTCTGATTTTGTTTACCATTGTATCCTCAGGAACTGCAATAGAAACTGGTGCATAGCATCAACTGAAGTATCCTGATGGTGGCAAAAGTGGCCAAGGCCTGACGGTCCTTTCTGCAATGGTGCTCTGGCAGTCAGTGCTTCAGGCCCACTTAGAGCTCTCCTGCCCTGCAAAAATTTGGTAAGTACCAATTAATCTTTTGATGTTTAATACTGCTTAAGTTAGGTTGATTTTTTCTGAGATTGGACCATGGTTATAATTTAGTAAAGTGATTATTCAGAAATAGCAGTTCTGTGAATTTCTGAGTATAAAGGCAGAAGGGTGGGGATTACTTTGTTCTTCATTTCAGATCTAAAGAGAACATTGAGAATCTTATGTAAGTCTGTGGCAGATTGAGGGAGACACAAGAGCCTAGGGTCTGACTTCAGTTTGTTAAATATAAAGGTCACAAATGAGTAACTAGCTGGCAGCTGACAGACAAGCCAAGGAGAGGGGTTGTTGTTTAGTTGCTAAGTTGTGTCTGACTCTTTGTGACCCCATGGGCTGTAGCCCGCCAGGCTCTTTTCTCCATGGGATTCTCCAGGCATGAATACTGGAATGGGTTGCTATTTCCTTCTCCAGGGGCTTTTCCCCACCCAGGGATCAAACCTGCGTCTTCTGCAGTGGAAGGTGGATTCTTTACCACCGAGCTACTAGGGAAACCTAAAGAGAGGGGAGGCAGGGATTCTTGTGCTTAGATGTTCTCAGAGTAAAGACACCTGAATGATTCAACCCATACCATATATGGGCCATGCCTGAGAAAGAGCCTACATGAGATCATCTGTAGGTTCAGGGCTCTCTGAAGGGGAAATGTGATCTCAAGGGAGATTTACTGAAGAGGCCCAGACCCTGAAGCATTCTCCGTGACTATAGGAGTATTAACCAGCCAAATTGGTAATCAGCCCACCTCTTCCATAGAGATGGAGATTTCTGAAGAACCTAAGAAATAGTCTGAGAGTTAGCTCTGTGTCTGCATCACACAGGGATTACCATACCAGCTCCTAGTCACACAAAAACCGTCTTGTTCTCTTTGCTCCCTTCCTCTTCTGATGGCTGCCAACAAATAGTTGCCTCACCCATTTACTAAATACAGTTTGTGCCTCATCTCGTCCACATAATAGGCCCCCATGTAACAGGGGGACTCAGCTTTTATTACTGAATGGAAATAGACTTTCTGATGGAGCTATATGTGAAGACTCGAGGTAACAAGAGAATTTATTATTCATAGTGACGAATGTTTTGTAATAGCATACCATTATAACTATTTGGAGTTAAGAGATCCCTTTTCTACAATTATTGAACTATACTGAAAGTTAAGTGAGATTTGAGAAGCAAGAAAAAGAAGCCTGGTTAAGGGAATAGAAAGGAGCAAAATATGCAAGAATGGGAGTGACATATGAGACGTAATTAGAGGTGTGATTAAAATAGTCATAAAACAATAAAAAAAGTATGTGTGAAGACAGTCCTTTGCAACAGATCTGAAAACCTTAGACATAGGTGACATAGATGCTTTTCTAAAAATTTAAATTTCTAAAATCATCGTAAAAGTTTTTTGAAAATAATCAAAAAAGTTATTGAGAAGGTTAAAAATCTGCCATTAATAAAAGCCACTAAGACCACAGATTTTCACAGCTGGATTACATCAAATCTTCATAAAAAACAGATAATTCCTATGTTATTTAAGTTACTACAATCCACTGGAAAAAATTCTTAATATGAAACCTTACGAAGTTAGCATATAAAAACAAAAATGTAGCCCAAACTCCTATATAAATACAGATACAGAGATCTTTGTAAAATAAGAGATAGTTGTAATATCCCAAAGTCCATCAGTATAATGACTTACATCAATCTATTTAAAAGTCATATGGTAATACCAGTACATTATGAATTATATGAATTAATAAACCTAAAATTAATCATTAAGTTAGAAAATTCTCATTGAAGTTAATATGAAAAATTAGATGTAAATTTCTACTGCTGCTATTGCTTTGGAATGCTAAGTAAAAAAATATTAGTATAAATATTAGAAAATAGATTTTTTTCTAATGACAACATTAATCTAGAAATTCAGATTCTAGTTAAAATCAGAACCAATGAAAAATAATGGATAAGAGAATTTAAGATAAAAACAAAATAAATATTTTAAGACCAAAATCTTTTGTTTATATTATCTGTAAGCAACGGCAATGAAAATGGAAAGATACTAATTTATAACAAAGAGCATAATATTTTCATAGCTACCTTTAAAAAAAGAAAACAAAGGACATATATTTAAAAAATCTATGAATCTTATTCATAGACTATTAAAAGACATAAAACAATATTTAAACTATGGAAAAATATACTGTGATTTTGGATGGGAATAATACAATAAAAATGCCAATTCTTCAAAATTATTCAATAAATTTGAGGCACTAATAAATAGAACTTCATCAAGGTTGGTTTTAGAACTGGATACAATGATATAAAACTTCACTTGGAAGAATATAAGTCTGAAACAGCCAAGAAAAGTTAGATATAGGAGAATCAGAAGCTGTGAAATATGCTTTACACATCAGACTATAAAGTCGCTATAATAACATCAATATGGTATTAGCCATATGGCTCCATAAAAAATAGAGAATCTAGAAAATAAATGTGTGTATATGAAACTTTCATATATGGTAACATTAGCTACTCTTTGGGAAAAGAAAGACTTATTTATTAAATAGAGATGACAATTAGCTGTTTAACCAGAGGAAACTAAGTTGGGTCCACTCATATGTGGAAGAATTAATATAATAAAAATGCCAATGGTCCCTATTATGTGCTGTTCAATGCTGTAGCCACCAGGCACAGATGTTATTTACATTTAAATGGAAATTAATCTAAATTAAATTAAAAATTATGTTTCTCAGCAGCTTCAGTCATATTTTTTAAAGTGGGGCTAGTGTTTATTGAGTAGTATAGATTATAGAAGGTTTCCATCTTTGTAAAATATTTTGTGGATAGCAGAGATTTCTCTCTTTTTCCATATAATACTTCAGCTCAGTCATGTCCGACTATTTGTGATTCCATGGACTGCAGTACACCAGGCCTCCCTGTCCATCACCAACTCCTGGAGTTTACTCAGACTCATGTCCATTGAGTCGGTGATGCCATCCAACCATCTCATCCTCGGTTGTCCCCTTCTCCTCCCGCCTTCAATCTTTCCCAGCATCAGGGTCTTTTCAAATGAGTCAGCTCTTCGCATCAGGTGGCCAGAGTATTGGAGTTTCAGCTTCAGCATCAGTCCTTCTAATGAATATTCAGGACTGATTTCCTCTAGGATGGACCGGTTTGATCTCCTTGCAGTCCAAAGGACTCTCAAGAGTCTTCTCCAACACCACAGTTCAAAAGCATCAATTCTTCAGCTCAGCTTTCTTTATAGTCTAACTGTCACATCCATACATGACTACTGGAAAAACCATAGCTTTGACCAGATAGACCTTTGTTGGCAAAATAATGTCTCTGCTTCTTAATATGCTGTCTAGGTTGGTTATAATATTTCTTCCAAGGAGCAAGGGTCTTTTAATTTCATGGCTGCAGTCACCATCTGCAGTGATTTTGGAGCCCCCAAAAATAAAGTCAGTCACTGTTTCCCCATCTCTTTGCCATGAAGTGATGGGACCAGATGCCATAATCTTAGTTTTCTGAATGTTGAGTTTTAAGCCAACTTTTTCACTCTCCTCTTTCACTTTCATCAAGAGGCTCTTTAGTTCTTCTTCACTTTCTGCCATAAGGATGTTGTCATCTGCATATCTGACGTTATTAATATTTCTCCCAGCAATCTTTATTCCAACTTGTGCTTCATCCAGTCCAGCACTTCTCATGATGTACTCTGCATATAAATTAAATAAGCAGGGTGACAATATACAGACTTGATGTACTCCTTTTCCTATTTGGAACCAGTCTGTTGTTCCATGTCCAGTTCTAACTGTTGCTTCCTGACCTGCATATAGGTTTCTCAAGAGGCAGGTCAGGTGGCCTGGTATTCTCATCTCTTTAAGAATTTTCCAGTTTGTTATCATCCACACAGTATATTATTTATAAATTGGGCTTCCCTGGTAACTCAGCAGGAGACATGGGTTCAGTCTCTGGGTGGGGAAGATCCCCTGGAGAAGGAAATGGCAAGCTACTCCAGTATTCTTGCCTGGAGAATTCCATGGACAGCGGAGCCCGGTAGGGTCACAAAGAGTCGAACATGACTTAGCCACTAAACAACAATTGTTTATGAATATTCAAAAACAAAAATATGAATATAAATATATGTGTACATGTATGTTTAGTAGTTCCCTATTGATTTAAAATTTAAAAAATAGAAGAAAATCATCAAGGCTACTTATATAATATAGGGATTAAGGGGAAATTGTATAACATTACAGAAGCCCAGAAAAAATAAATAAAGATACATTTGACATTAAAATTATAACTTTTGTATACACACTGATATCACTATAAGTTAGGGTTCTTGGTTGGAAACAACATGTTCAGAATATCAATTTTGTAGGAAAAATGTCCAAACTCTACTGAGGAACTACTTTTGAGAAGATACCTCTGCTGCCTCTGTAGAACACTGAAAGCACGGTTCACTGTCTTGCTTTCATCATTTCCACCTTAGAGCTATGTGCAGGTGAATTTGATAGGAGCATGTTCTTGTACACTAGCTGCAAGGGAACCTGTGAAAGTGAGTTTCTGCTTTCTAGTTTAGGAGACAGAACTCATGAGTAGAAAATTATTCACATACAGAAAGAGTGTTCAGTAGATCTTAGAACAGACACAGACATGACAAATGTCCACTACACTAACAAAGTCAGCAGACAGATAATAAGAATTGTGGGGAAAAAAACAAGGTTGCAACACAATGATGATGAATGTTTAATGTCTATAATATAGGAGGAATCCTTACAAATTGTAAAGAAAAGGACAAGCTACTCAACAGAAAATTACATCAAGGATATGAATAGGGAATTCACAAATGAGTAAACTCAAGTTTCCTGTACTTAAAATAACAATGTAATATGTATCACTTTACCATCACCAACTGACAAAATTTTTAAATTTCAGTAAACCTATTGCTGGTCAGTATAAAGGAAATGATACATTCTTTGCTACTGGAATGATAAATTATCCCCATCTTTTTGGAGAACAATTTTTAACAATGTCTTTAAAAATGTACATAACCACAGCCTAGAAGCAACCACATTCTTCAGAAATAAAAACACCACGGTATAAAAATATACATATGAGAATGTTCACTTTTTTTTTTTTAAGAGGCAAAAATCGGAAAGAATGAATGGCCTTCAACTGAGAAAAAAGTATGATACAGTCACACTATGGGCTATTGAGAAGCAATTAGAAACCATGAGTAAGACCTATGCCATTTGTCTTGGAGTAATTATGACAACAAGTCGTTGAGTGAGAAAAGCAAGATGCAGAGAAGCAACCAGAACACAACACTACAGAGACCAGAACAACACACAACACACACTATAAAAAATGGCAGGCACTGAACTTTTAAAAAGAATCCTCATGGGGGAGGGTGAATTGATGAAGGTGAAGAAAGGGAACAGAGAAGTAGCGAAGCAAACAAACAACGACAAACCTTGCAGATTAAAAACATAACCAAAAATCTCATTTACTTAGCTCTCCCTACCTGAGTTATGTATATACTTGCTTGATTGTTTCTTAAAAGAGTTAAGTTTAAGTGTTGGTCTCTAGACTTTAGAAATGTCTAAAATATATTCTTAGGTGAAAAATTATTCCACAGAGTAATATGTAGAGAATGAGTCCATTAAAAAAAAAAGTGTGTGTTTTTATGTGTTTTTACCAAAAAGATTATGCATACCTGTTTATTAATTCTGGTTTCATTAGAAAGGGTAGATTTGCCAAGCAAAGGATGATTACTTATTATACTAATCCAGTTAATTTCAGAATTTACAATGCATTAAAAAACAAAAATTTAAGAATATGTTAACATTCTAGAATATACTATAAAGGGAATAAGCTGTATTATGATTCAGGGAATAATTGGACACGACTGATTGAGAGGGGGCCTTTGGGAGAGCCTCTCTGAGGACAGTATCTGAGCTGAGACCTGAAGGATAACAATAAGCTTTATTGTGGAGAACTGGACAAAGAATTTTCTGAGTCCAGAGGCCTGATAGTTCATCTGAAGGGCAGAAAGGAAGCCAGCCGCCTGCTGTGTTGGAGACAAGTGGATGGGTTTGTGTGGATTAAGGTCAGAAAGACAGGGACTTGTAGACTGCCACTAGTAATAGTCTGGGTTAAACCACTTCTAGTAGCGAATAGACTAAAGTACTTACAATTTAAAGCCTTTGTAACAGCTTCAAATTGCAGAGACTCCAGCCCTTGATCACTAGACTGGACTCAGTTCAGGTGAGTGTGAACTTGGATAGTGCATCTCACATTGCAGATTGCTTCCAACCATAGGCAGTAGGACCTTGTCTCAGTCCATGTTGAAATAGAATAGGAACAAAAGCATAAACTAAAACAAACTCTCCTCCCCATAGGTTGATAGAGAAGCACTGTTATAAACCCTGGAAGATGTTTGGTTGCTATTCTCAAAGAGGTAGGAAACAATTTAAACATTTTAAAAAGAAATGAGTGTATGTATTTTACAGAAGAATTCTCTAGTTTAAAACTAGAATTATCCCAGCTTTCATGGTTAAAGTTTTAAATATCTGTATGAAATGTTAAATATCTGTATGTTTTTGTTGTTGTTCAGTCGCTAAGTCCTGACTAACTCTTTGTGACCCCATGGGCTGTGGCACACTAGACCTCTCTGTCAATATCTGTATAAAAATTTTAGCACAAATGTGAAGTGGTTTTATTCCTCCTAGTTGTTAATCTACAATTACATTTAGCTTCTCAGATGCTGGCATGAAAAAAGTTTTAAGATGCTTTCAGCCAGTGTTTACGGTTTTCAAGGGGAAGATGCTGGAGAAAAAAAGGAGGCAAAGAAGGTAAAATACTTAAAAGGGAATTATTTCAACTAGGAAACATGGATTAAAAGCCTGGTTAAAGGGGGAAAAGGAAACATATGTAGGTTGGAAGAGTGAAAAGTAAAGTCAATGGTTTGATGTTTTATTGAAGATGAAGAATTCTTGCAAAATGAGTACCTGAGACTGAAAGCTGAATGAACGCAGGTGGCAGCTGGAGAAGGGAGGGACTGATTTTAAGCTTTCAGGTATGGTGAGTTACTGCTGATACAACCAGCATCACTGGCTGGGAGGGGTGGAGGAGCAGGTGACTGAAGGTAAGGAAGGGCTCTGACAGGCAGAGGAAATAGTTCATCCATAGGCCTCCTACAGTTACCAAAAATGATGGCATGAACCAAACTGGAGAAGAGAATGAGTCAAGAGTAAATTTAAGGGAGTAACTGGGTCAAAATATGAGACTAAGAAGGAGATGTAGTGGGTGGTTTAGTCTGGTGGTGCAAGCTGCAAATGGGAGGGGAGTGATACACAACCAATGCCTTACCTTCTTTGGGTCCGTGCTACTTTGGGTATAATAGAAAAATACATCCTCTTGTGTCAGACAAGGGAAACAGTATCATCAGGACCTAAGGTAAGAAGTTAATGTTCAGAGAAGAGTTTGAATTGATATGGGATCCTCAGGATAATATATTCTTAGGATTTGCTACCTAATTTTTCAGGGCCCAAGGCAAAATGGAAATGCAGGACATCATATTCAAGAATCACACACATACTCACTCCTATGAATACTATTCAGCCATGAGAAAAACGGAGATCATGATATGTGTGACAATATGGATGGACCTTTAGGTTTTATGCTAAGTGAAAGAGCCAAGCAGAGACAAATACTGCTCTGTAAGGTATCATATATATATATGGAATTAAAAAACAAAACAGTAAAACTCATACAAAGAGAGAATTGAAAAGGAGTAGCCAAAGGCTGGAGGAAGTGGGAAGAGCTTGG